>NC_091475.1:189478857-190078857 GCF_036971445.1 Narcine bancroftii | reverse complement strand
CTGGTTTGTATCTCACCTACCCTCAGTGGAAAAAGACTATCTACATTTACTCTGTCTATCCCCCTCACAATTTTAAATACCTCCATATTTTTCTACGCTCCAGGGAATAAAGTCCTAATCTGTTTAACCTTTCCCTATAACTCATTTCCTGAAATCTGGGCAACATCCTAGTAAATCTTCTCTGCACTCTTTCTAACTTATTCTGTAGTTAGATGACCAAAACAAATTTGGCCTCACCAATGCTTTATACAACTTTACCATAACATCCCAACTCCTGTACTCAGTACTTTGATTTATGAAGGTCAATATGCTAAAAGTTCTCTTTACAGCCAGGGGTGCAGTGCTGCAGGATCTCACTGGAGTGCCACTCCAGCACCTCACCATGTCACTCCGGCATCTCATTGGGCCGCTACAAGACTGCTACCAAATGCTCCAGCACATAGTGGAGGCAGCAGCACCCCTCCCTCAGCCTCCCTCCCTGTTCTTGCCCACCTTCCCCCCCCCCCACCCCACCGTTATCAAGTCTCGACAAACCTGATTATTTCATGGCCGGTCATTCTACTTTGTTCTTCTACAGGTCATGATCAATTATACGGCGGCAAATAAAATATGGCAGCCCCCAAGGCTAGGCCTAGCATCGTTTTGATGAGCTGTGGCACCTACAAATTTACCACTGCACTCCTTTTTACAACCCTATTTACCTGTGGCAATGCTTTCAGGGAATTATATATCTATATTCCCAGATCTCTCTGTTCTACTGCACTCCTCAGTGCCCGACCATTTATCGTGTTTGACCTTTCTTGGTTTGTCCTTCCAAAATGCAACATCTCACACTTGTCTGCCTTAAATTCCATCTGCTATTTTTCAGTCCATTTTCCCAGCTGGACCAGATCCCTCTGCAAGCTTTGAAAATCTTCGCTATCCACAGCACCTTCAATCTTAGTGTCATCTGCAAATTTACTTATCCAATTTACCACATTATCGTCAAGATCATTGATATAGATGACAAATAACAATGGTCTCAGTACCGATCCCTGAGGCACAACTCTAGTCACAGGCCTCCAGTTTGAGAAGCAATCATCTACCACCACTCTCTGGCTTCTCCTGTTCAACCATTGTTGAATCCAGTTCACTACTTCACCATGAATACCTAGTGTATGAACTTTTCTGACTTACCTCTCATGTTAACCATGTCAAAGGCCTTACTAAGGTCCTTGTAGACAACATTCATAGCCGTTATTTTGTCAACTTTCTTGGTAACCTCCTTGAAAAACTCTATATGATTGGTTAAACATGACCTACCATGCACAAAGCCATGTTGATCATCTCTAATCAGTCCACAGCTATCTAAATAATTATATATCTGACCTCTTAGAAAACCTTCCAATAATTTACCTACCACTGAAGTCAGGTTCACCGGCCTATAATCTCCAAGGTTACTTTTTGATCCTTTTTTAAACAACGGAACAACGTGAGCTACCCTCCAATCCTTTGGCACCACATCTGTGGCTAAGGACATTTTAAATATTTCTGCCAGAGCCCCTGCAATTTCTATACTAACTTCCTTCAATGTCTGAGGGATTATCTTGTCAGGCCCTGGAGATTTATTTGCTTTAGGATAACAAGCACTTCCGCTTCTTTAATCTGTATAGGTTCCATGTCCTCACTGTTTGTTTTCCTTACTTCCAACGACTCAGTGCCCTTTTCCTGAGTGAATAGCAATGAAAAATTTTTTTAAGACCTCACCCATCTCTTCGGCTCCATTCAATGCTTCAAGGGGACCAATTTTGTCCCTTACCATCTTTTTGCTCTTAATATACCTGTAGAAACCCTGAGGGCTTTCCTTCACATTATCTGCCAAAGCAACGTCATACCTATTTTTAGCCTTCCTGACTTCTTTCTTAAAGTTTTTTCTAGCATTTTTTATACTCTTCATTTGCTCCATGTCACCTATACCTGTGAAACACTTCTCTCTTCTTCCAAACCAGATCCTCAATATCTCTCGAAAACCAAGGTTCCCTGTGCCTTCTATCCTTGCCTTTGATCCTGACAGGAACATACAAACTCTGTACTCTCAAAATATCACCTTTGAAGATCCTCCATTTACCTCTCACATCCTTGCCTGAAAACAATTTATCCCAATCCACGCAATGTAAGTCCTTTCTCATTTCCTTAAAATTCACCTTTCTCCAAATTAGAATCTCAACCTGAGGCTCAGACTTATCCAACTCCATAATTAGCTTGAAACTAATGGCATTATGGTCACTGGACTCAAAGTGCTCCCCTACACATACTTCTGTCACCTGTTCTGTCTTGTTCCCTAATAGGAGATCGAGTATTGCCCTATCTCTAGTTGATATCTCTATATATTGATTTAGAAAACTCTTCTGAACTTATTTGACAAACTCCAAGCCATCCATGTGAGACTCCCAGACAATATGTTGAAAGTTAAAATCTCTGACCATCACAACCTTATGTTTCATGCGCTGTCTGCTATCTCTCGACAGATTTGTACCTCCCATTCTCGGTGATGATTGGGTGGTTTATAATACATTCCCATAAGTGTGGTCATACTTTTCTCATTCCTCAGCTCCACCCATATAACCTTAGTAGATGAGCTCTCTGGTCTGTCTTGCCTGAGCCACAGCTGTGATATTTTCCCTGGTGAGCAATGCCACTCCTCTCACTTTTATCCCCCCTTTCTATCATGTCTAAAGCAACAGAAGTCCGGAAAATTGAGCTGCCAGTCCTGCCCCTCCTGCAATTAAGTTTCACTAATGACCACAATGTCGTAATTCCACGCGCCAAACCACACTCTAAGCTCATCTGCCTTTTCCTACAATACTCCTTGCATTGAAATAAATGCACTTGAGACATTTCCACCACATTCAACCCGTTGATTTCTAACACTGCATGCAATTTTAACATAATCTTTTCCCTCCTCCACTCTTCTATCTGCTTTGGCCTTCTGGTTCCCCTTCCCCTGCAAATCTAGTTTAAACTCAGCAGAGCAGCACTAGCAAACCTGCCCACAAGGATATTAATTCCCCTTCCAGTTCAGGTGCAAACTGTCCCGTCGGAACATGTCCCTCCTTCCCTGGAAGAGAGCCCAATGCTCCAGAGAACTGAAGCCCTATCTCCTATACATGTTTAGCCATGTGTTAAGCTAAATTATTCTCCTATTTTTAACCTCACCAGCATGTGGCCTGGGTATCAATCCTGAGATCACTACCTTGGAGGACCTGTCCTTCATCCTAGCGCCTAACTCCCTGAACATTCTTTGTAGGACTTCCTCACCCTTCCTACCCAAGTCATTGGTCACTACATTGGCTGTTCATCCTCCCTCCTGATCTAAGCTTCCTTGGACACTGTTTCCAGGGAGGCAACATTCCATGTGGGATATTCAATCTCTTCCACAGAACATCTTATTTGTCCCCCTAGATCCCCTATCACTACCACTCACCTCTTCTCCTCCCTTCCCCAACAGTATCCTAAATGGTCTACTTGTTATTGGGGATGGCCACAGGGGTGACCTGTACTGCCTGACTGCTCACTTTCCCTCTCCTGACTGTCTCCCATCTACCCTCCTCCTGCCTTCTAAGTGTGATAGTGTCCCTATAACTCCTGTCCATCACCCCTTCTACCTCCTGAATGATCCGGAGTTCATCCAACTTTAGATACAATTCCTTAACTCGGTTTGTCAGGAGCTGCAGCTGGATGCACTTCTCGCAGGTGAAGTAATCAGGAATACTGCTGGCTTCCCTGATGATCCACATTTTGCAAGAGAGGCATCCCCTGTCTTGGCTGCCATTCCTACTGTCTATGGCTAGATGTACAAAAGGTAAAGGTATATGATATATGATATCTAAAAACCCTGCCCTTACCTGTGCCTACCTGCTGAATACATTTTGTTCCTCAAATAGGGTGGCCATTTCTGACTTCAACTCAAACTATCCCTTGCTGTCCTCGCTGAAGCCTTACCACTCTAACTCAGCCCACTCCGACAATTACTGCTCCCCCCTTTGTCTTCAACTTTTGAACTGGATTGCCCTGGAGGACCATCTGATCAGCCAGACAGGAGGCAGGCTGAAAGTCATTTCCCCATGTCAGTCAATGTTTGCCCACCCACAAGTGTGGGCACACCTTATCATTGGATGCCTTGAATACCTAGCCTCTCTTGGGGATACCTGAGTTGGCCCCTCCGGCCGACTGCAGTATAAGCCCACCACGTGGAGCAGCTCTCTCTTTTTTCCCCACTGAGAATGAACTCTAGCTCTACGAAATGAGCTGGAGAGTCATTTGTAAGGTATGTACCAGAACAGAGTTGGGGCTGTAGAGGTGCATACCTAGAAAGGACTGTTGTGCTTTTTTCTTGTAATCAGCATGAATTGATTCTGTAGTTAAGTGGGATACCAGCTTGTGGGTGGTGGGTACTGTTTGTATAACCCTTGTTTCACAATTGGGAGATGCAATTATCAGTGATTTATCAGGTGGTGTGATTATCAGTGATTAACCAGAGTCCGATCCACATGAATTGTGTGTAATGTCTGTGTGTGTGTGTGTGTGTGTGTGTGTGTGTGTGTGTGTGTGTGTGTGTGTGTGATCCCTATTGCAACTTCCCCTGCGTGTAAATAAAGATACCTTTCTTTGTGGTTAAACTGTGGCTTGTCAGTTTTGGACCTTTCGAACTTGTTATTACCATCACAATCACTTTCTATGAAAATGCCGAGAAACTAGTCAACATCTGCGTACAGAACAATCTGGTTTGCTGCTCAGAAGCTGAAGCTTCCAGGCAGTTAGAAAGTAAAATAGAATGTTGCTCTTTGTTGCAAGGAATTGCATTGTAAAACTATGAAAGTCCGGTTGAGATTGTGCTGACTTTGGTGAGATTACAATTTAAGTACCATGTGCATACTTGTTCACTGAACCTGTGGTATGGAATGTCAGGTGAGGAGTAGGTGTGGTGTAGGTCTACAGGAATTCTGATTTCTGGAATCAAGAGATTGACCCAAAAAGAATGATAAAGGAAGTTTGGACAAAATGTACTGGAGATTAGACAAATGAAATGTGATGCCATGAAGACTTAGAAAATTCTGAAAGAGAAAGGAGGGTAGATGCTAAAAGGCCATTTCTACTCATGCAGTGTCCAATTTTTGAGGGCGTGGTCTTAGGATAATCAACTAGCCATGTGGGACTGAGTTGAGGAGGAATTTCTTTAACTTTTCATACTTCCTTTTGACATAGGAAATGATTTTGTGCTCCATTTTGGTTCTCAGTGCAATCCAATTACCCTACTAATTTTCCTCACAACCTATTCTCCCTACTTTCCCAAGATTCTACCATCCACCTACACTAGAAGTAGTTTGGAGTGTTCAGTCTCAACATTGGAGAGACTGGATGCCAACTGGGAGATCACTTTGTTGAGCACCTCGGCTCTGTCCACCTCAATAGTGTGGATCTCCCAGTTGCCACTCATTTCAATTCTCCATCCCATTCCCTTGCTGACATGTCTCTCCATGGTCTCATGTACTGCCAGACCTGTAAACTGGAGGAACAACACCTCATATTCAGACTGGGCAACCTCTCACTGGATGGCATTAATTTTGACTTCACTGGCTTTCATTAAAGCCCTCTCTCATCACCCCTTTGCTTCCTCCTCCCTTCCCCCCCCCCCCCACTCCCGCTGTCGTCTCTCCATTCCCTATCTCCTTTCGCACAGACATGAAAAATTCTACCTAATCACTTATCACATCCAATTAACACCTTTTGTTGGTCCAGATTCCTCCCCCATTGTTTGAATTCTGAGACTTTCCGATACATCCCATTTCTGCCTTTTCTGATTTTTCCTTGAAGAAGGAAGGGCTCAGGCCTGAAACATCGGCAATATATCTTTGAATCCTACAGATGCTGAGAAGACCAGCTGAGTTCCTCCAGCATTTTGGTTTTACTACAATCACTGCGTCTGCAGCCTACTGCATTTCTCTTAATTAATTTACCAACTAGCATAGTTGGGGAAAAAAGCTAGATTCCCTGCTGGAAACCTTTATAAACACCCAGGCAGCGCCAGAAGTCTGGGTCACTGGCACTATGAGACAGCATCTCTATTTGGTGTGTCAGTCCACTGACCTTTAAAGAGCAAGGAAATCGTTAAATCAAACAGTTGTGTTATGCACCGTTAACAATGAGATCAAAGGCTGAGGTGGATGGATTTTGAGAGATCGAGGAAATCAAAGAATTTGGAGTCTGGGCAAGAAAGTGAATCATCTTGAATGTTAGATCAGGATAGAAGGATTGCATGACCACCTTGTTTCTGTTTTTTTATGTTTACCTCTTCTTGGCTGCACAAACTACTATGAATCAACATTCCTGACCACTACACAACCCATGAACAGAGTGCCAGTGGAGGTCACCTCAAAAGAGGGGAATTAAAACTTGAGATATTGTTTCATTTTGTGGCAACTTTCATTGAGATCACCACTGAATCCAAGTGTCAACAAACTACCAGCTTGAATTGACTGTGCAGATCCCACTTCTTACAGTGTAGAAGACCAATTTGGAATTATTACTCTGGTCTCCTTACTTGAGGAAGGATGTGCTGGCTTTGGAGGCAATGCAGAGGAGATTCACCAGGTTGATTCCAGAGATGAGGGGGTTAGGTTGTGAGGAGAGATTGAGTCATCTGGGATGGTACTTGCTGTAATTTAGAAGAATAAGAGGGCATCTTATAGAAACATATAGCATTATTAAAAGCATAGGTAAGTTGTTTCCATTGGTGAGGGAGATGAGAACTAGGAAACATTGCCTCAAAATTCAGGGTAGTAGATTTAGGATGGAGATGAGGAGGAACCGTTTTTCTCAGAGTGTGATGAATCTGTGAAATTCGCTGCCCATTGAAGCAGTGGAATCTATCTCAATAAATATATCTAAGACAAGGTTTGATAGATTTTTACATAGTAATAGAATTAAGGGACATGGAGGAAAGATATGTAGGTGGAGATGAGCCTATAATCAGATCAGTCATGATCTCATTGAATGGCAGAGCGGGCTTGATGGGCCAAATGGCCTACTTCTGCTCTGTATGTTCTTACCTAAGATTTACATTCTTTTGTTGGCATTTGTGGATATGAATTTCCCCTTTAAGAGGTACACTATATTTTATCGACTTTATAACTTTCATTTTATTCTTTATGCCATGCAGTAAAAAATTAGATAAAAATTATATGGCAGGAAGCATAGTGAAATGTGCCAAACTACCTCTGTTCTATTGTGTTGCGGTCCAGCTGCAAGCTCCTTATGTTTGCTCTTCTTGAAGAGGTAAGTTTATAGAAACTCAGTTTGCATGTCACTCATTCTTACATAGAATTTGTACCCTGTGTAAAAGAGGCCAGTTAGAATCAATCAGTCTAAGTCCTGGTAAATTAATCCTTTGTTCAAATTGTGTTCATGCTAATTGGAATGTGATCTCATCTAACTTCTCTCTTTGGTGATGGAAAGTTGAAATTTGTTGGGGAAGGAAGCAATTTTATCCAAATATATTCTGAACAACTGCCATCACTTTTAATTATCATCAATTGAAGTCCAATCATTCTGGACGTAAAGCAGCAATTATCGATGGGTTTTCCTTAGTGTCTATTTTTCTATCAAATTATCTGTAATATAAAAATGAAAGGCTTTGGTTTCATCACGTCTGAATTCACATCAGTCACATCTTCTTGTTTTATAGTCCTGCGATGTGGATGCCCTTGAATGTAAAATAGTCTTTGAAGCACTTACTTCTAAAGGGATATCGCAAACCCTTCTTCTGATGAGGCATTTAATATAAATCATAGATTGTTTAAAGCCTTGGATTATTTTTAATACCTTTGATTCATTTAAGGAGTGTTTTCTTGACTTCATTAGAGAGTTCTGCACATTATTTTGCCACTAAAATCACTTCTGTGAAGGTCTGTTGCTATAAATAGAAACAGGTCATAGTAACAAATGCAGACAAGCAGAGTTTTAGTCTGAATTAATTTCAACAAGCTCTTTTCTTTTTCCACTCATCCATTTGTTTAAACCCCTTTTCACACTCAAACTCTCAGAGCATTCCATGGACAAGTGGGAATGGTCAATTGGCAACCGGAATCCCACAAGAGGCAGTAAACCAAAATGAATGAAATTGTGCGTTGTGCATGGTTGATATTTATCGCCAACACAGAGCTTTATTGCTGAAAGTAAATTACTTTCCAAGACAAGGGCTGCTGGGCATTTTTTACAATTTTGTTTTCTGTTAAAACCAAAGTATTCATGTCCCTATGCAATGTTATAATTTAAAACAAAAAATATGAAGAATATCTTTCAGGAATTCTTCCAA
Organism: Narcine bancroftii; assembly: GCF_036971445.1. Classification (NCBI taxonomy): domain Eukaryota; kingdom Metazoa; phylum Chordata; class Chondrichthyes; order Torpediniformes; family Narcinidae; genus Narcine; species Narcine bancroftii. Next base: position 190,070,504 of record NC_091475.1, on the reverse strand, counting down.
TTGTAGTCAAACACCAACAAGAGCATAATAAACTATTCCTTCATCTTGCCGCTCTGTCTACCATTTTAAAAACCTGGGACATAGGCAACATTATTTCTGTAAAAACACAGAAATGCAGAAGGAACTTAACAGATTTCGCAGCATCCTTAGAAAATAAAGATTATATAACCAACATTTTAGGCTGAAGCTTTCTTTAAGGTATGAGTAAAAAGCAAGCAAGGAGACAAAGTCTTGACAGACATCTTCTACAAACCCACCAACTCCCACAGCTACCTTAACTCCACCTATCTTGCATCTCTTCATAAGACCTCTTCACAAGAGAAATGGGCCTGAATTAGTGTGAGGTCAGAATAGAACAAGCTTGTGTGCTGGACAATGTTGAGATTAAGGAAAAGGAAGTGTTGGATCTTTTTAAAAACATCAAGATTGATAAGTCCCCAGGGCTGGATGTGATATATCCCATGTGGCTGTGGGAAGTGTGAGAAGAGATACGTGGGGCATTGGCTATGATCTTTGAATCCTATTTGGCCACAGGGGAGATTCTGAAGGATTGGAGAATGGCAAATGTGGTCCCCTTGTTTAAAAAAAGGTAATAGGGAGAATCTTGGGAGTTATAGACCGGTGAGTCTTACGTCAGTGGTGTGCAAACTATTGGAGAGCATTCTTAAGGTAAAGGTAAAGGTTCCATTATTGTCACATGTTGCTACATTTACAATGTAACATACATGAATTTTTTTAACTTTATCTACAGAAAGGAAGACAGAGAGTCGCCACTTTGCCCAGCGCCCCTCACAGAAATGAGGCCCCAGTGAAGAACGAACTCGTGGCCCCTGTCTATGAGCATTTGGAGAAGTACAGTCTACGCAAGGAAAGTCAGCATTGCTTTGTGAACAGAAGATTGTGCCTCACAAGCTTAGAGTATTTTAAGGAGGTAACGAAGGAAATTGATGAGGGTAGGGCAGTAGATGTGGTCTATGTATATGGATTTTAGTAAGGCATTTGACAAGGTCCTCCATGAGAGACTTGTTCAGAAAGTCATGAGGCATGGTATCCATGGAACTTTGCTTGAGTGGATAAAATATTGGCTTGGATATAGAAAGCAGAGAATATTAGTGGAAGGAAAGTTTTCTGCCTGGAGGTCAATGACTAGTGGAGTTCTGCAAGGATCTGTTCTGGGACCCCTCCTCTTTGTGATCTTTATAAATGACCTTGATGAAGAGGTGAAAAGATGTGTCAGTAAGTTTGCAGATGATACAGAGTTATGAGGAGTTGTGGATGGAGCTGAAGGTTGTCACACATTAAAAAAAGAGAGGATGCATAATTGGGCAGAAAAGTGGCAGATGGACTTCAATCCGGAAAAGTCTGAGGAATGACAAATCAGAGGATCGGTTACTTAGGGGTGTGGATGAACAGAGGGATCTTGGGGTCCAAATCCAAACATCCCTCAAGGTCACCATGCAGGTTGATAGGATAGTTAAGTAGGCCTATAGGATGTTGGGCTTCATTAATAGGAAGATTGAGTTCAAGAGTCTAGATTTCATGTTGCAACTCTACAAATCTCTGGTGAGACCACACTTGGAATATTGTGTTCAGTTCAAGGCACCTCATTACGGAAGGATGTGGAAACTATGGAGAGGGTGCAGAGGAGATTTATCAGGATGTTGCCTAGACTAGAAAATAAGTCTTAAGAGGCAATTTAGCAGAGCTGAGACTTTTCTCTTTGGAGTGTAGAAGAATGAGAGGAACCTTCATGGAGGTCTATAAGATTGAAGATGCATAGGGTGGACAGCCAGTGCTTTTTTCTCAGGACAGGAATAGCAAACATTAGAGGATATATTTACAAAGTGAGGGAGGGGAAGTTTAGGAGAGGCATCAGGGGTAAGTTTATTACACAGAGTGTTATGGATGTCTAGAATGCCTTACCAGGGATGGTGGTGGAGGCAGATATATTAGGGACATTTTAAGAGCCTCTTAGACAGGCACATAGATGGAAGAAAAAAAAGGGTTACGGGATATGGAGGGTTTACTATTTTTTTAAGGAGTATATGGGTCACCACCATATCGAGGGTTGAATTGCCTGTACTGTGCTGTAGTATTCTATGTTCTATGTTGAACCCTGTAAAGATTCCATTCCTTGCTCTCAATTCCTTTGTCTCCATTGCATCTGTTCCCAGGATGAGGCCTTCCATGTCAGATCATCTGAAAAGTCCTCCTTCTTTTAAAAACATAGCTTCTCCTCGACCACCATCAACTTGCCCTTCACCCACATATCCTACATTACCACACACATCTGCCCTTCCACCCCTTCATATAGCATGGATAAAATTCCCTTTGTCCTTACTTTCTACCTCACAAGTCTCTGCATCCAACATATCATCCTCCGCTAATTCAGCCACCAACTTTGTAATCCCACCATCAGACACACCTTCCCTTTTCCTCCCCTCTCCACCTTCCACAGGGACTTCCCTCCAAAACTCCCTTGTTCACTCCTCCCTTCTTACCATTGCTTCCTTGGCCCTACCCCTGTTACTGCATGAGGTTCTCCACTTGCGCCCACACTTCCTCACTCGCCACCATTTTGGGCCCCAAACAATCCTTCCAAGTGAACCAACAAGTGTGAATCTGCAGGGGTTATCTACTGCATTGGTGCTGCTGATGTGGTGTTCTCTACCTCGGAAAGATTGGATGCAGACTGGGAGATCGCTTCGTTGAGCACTTCGGCTCAGTTTGATGCAATAGTGAGAATTTCCCAGTGGGTACCCATTTCAATTCCCCACCCCATTCAGTTGCTGACATGTCTGTCCATGGTCTCATGCATTCCCAGACTGAGACCATCTGCAAATTGGAGGAACAATACCTTATATTCTGTCTGGGCACCCTCCAACAGGATGGCATTAATATTGACCTTCAGTTTCCATTAGGTCTTACTTCTAGCTCTCTGTCTTTATCTATGTGTCTATCTGTGTGTCTGTCTGTCTATCTGTCTGTCTGTCTGTCTCTCTCTCTCTCTCTCTCTCTCTCACTCTCTCTCTCTCTCTCTCTCTCTCTCTCTCTCTCTCTTCCCTTTCCCTTTGTCTCCTTTCACACAACTCTGCTTCCACAGAGGCAAAAAAGATCCTCCTCCCTGAATCAATTCTCACCTTTCCTCTCTCTCCCATCCATATCCAATTAACACCTTTTGTCTGTTGGCTTGTTCTCCTCCCCCTGCCTACACTTCCCTTCTCCCCAACCTTTTAATTGAGACACTTGCCTGCTTTTTGCTCATATATTGTAGAAGGGCTCAGGCCCTAAACGTTGGTTATACATCTTTACCTGTCCCGCATCGGACTTGTCAATCACCAACGAACCTGCAGCAGATGTGGACATACCCCCTCCATAAATCTTCGTCCGCAAAGCCAAGCCAAAGAAAATACATCTTTACCTCCTATGGATACTGTGAGACCTGCTGAATTCTCTCAGCATTTCTATGTTTTTTTTTAACTACAATCACAGCGTCTGCAGACTTTTGTGTTTCTCAACATCATTTCTGTCATAGTCCTTAGTATAATTACTTAGCCACGGGAGCTGGAAAAAAAAAATTCCTTTTAAAGCCACATTTGTTTTTGAAGAACATGCTACATATTCTGATGTTTCCAGTGTTAGCATTGGCATTTAAGTGATTTTCCCAAATATGCTTTGCTCCTCTGTGTTGATACTCAAGTATAATGAATTTTAAATTCATTTATTCCTTGCAAGGTAATGCCACTTCATTCTTAACTGAAGAATTATCTTAGCTCCTTCACAAAAATAAGAAAAAGGTCCATGTTCAAGAATCATAAATATTCAATCACTGATGTAAACGTAGAAACAGCTACAGGTGCATAAGAATTTCAGTGCACATGTATATTGAATGCTGTAGAAAACAATAAAGTCATTATCATTATCAAAACAGTGGACATTGAAGAAAGAATGAAAAGTAAAGCAAAAAACTGCAAGTAGTGGAAAATCTGAAATAAAACTGTAAGGATGCACAGAGAGAAATGATAAGAGTAAAACACAAAAAGCTGCAGACTTCGTGATTGAAGTAAAAACACGATACTGAAGAAACTCAGCAGGTCAAACAGTGCAGTTCATGTAGCAAAGATTAAAAATGCACAACCAATGTTTTGGGCTTCAAGTCCTTAAATGACACCTTTGAAACTAGGATGGAAAGGGGAAATATCCAGCATAAAAAGGGGAGGGGGAAGGGCTGGGAATGAGCCAGGAGATAATAGATACTGGACAAATGAAGGTAGGAGAGGTGGAGAGTGAGGTAGGGGAAGGTACCACTGGGGTTGGGCAAAGGTGTTAAGACTTGGTGAGAATGTGATCAGGTAGCCAGAAAGTAGCTGGAAGTGCAGGGGAGGAGCAGAGAGAGAAAACTTCACCAAACTCCTGTTGGACTGCCAGTCAAACATAGGAAATCTTCCCCAGAGCAGGCATACTTTGATGAGAATTCACAGCAAACTACAGCAAAACCCCTGTTATCTGGAATTTAAGAAACCAGCAGCCTCAAGCAACTGGCAAAAAAAACCACTGAAAATAAATAGGTTAAAAAATGCAGGTTTTAAATTGGCTCACCTCACCATTAGTTCACCAATCAAACCACGCACAATCTCAAGCAACCAGAAAGTTCACTACCAATTGTTGTGATATGTAATTACACCACTAGGTCACCAGGGGTCATCCCAGTGACCTTGTCTATAAAGCCGTCCAGAGCTACAGTCTAGCCTTCCAGGTTCATCTTGCAGAGAGACAAGACTTCTTAGTGTACATATTAGTTTATTAAATTATACTCGCACTGCTGGTGTGGTTATTGTCAGTACACCAATCTCCATAGGTACCAGAAACTGAAGCCAATGGGAGAAGCACAAGAATCTTCATTGAACAAGGAGGATCTTGAGGGACTTTTGTTTACAAATCCACTGCACTGCCTGAGGCATGACCAACTCAGCAAGCAGACTATTTACCACTTTGTTTTGTACCCTATATATTCTACAGAGAATCCACCTACAGCTCCAACAGCTCTGACAGGAGCTTCATCCAGAATAACCTACTGCAGGTACCATCACCAAGGACACTGGATATGTCCATGATCTCTCACATGCAGCAGGAGCAACAACCCCGAGATTTCATAATCGTCTAGAGTATATTAGACCCATCTGCCAAGAAAGATACCAAAGGGAAATATACATGTTGTGACCTATTGTGGTAGCAGCAAGCAGACACAAAACACAAAAGTCTGTGCTACAGTCTTTATTCTGCTAAAACTCTGTACACACCCATTTCAGCTGTGGTGGCTCCCAAGTGATTGGCTCAGGTGGGGCCAGCTCAGGCTTATATTCAGGTCGGCTAATTGACAGCTGGCCAGGTGGAGTCAGCCCCCAGGTGGTCCTTCTGCAGGTACAGAGATCGCCCCTGCGGTAGGCTAGTGGTCATATCACCTCATACATTGCCTCATCTTCCTCGCTGAAGCCCAATGGTAAACAAAGCCTACATTTTGAGTTCCACAGCATCTCACAGGCCTTCTCCCAAAATGGCCATCCTGAGCTAACTAGCGCCCATTTACAGTGGGTCCACACTGCATATCCCACAGGTGCAGCCAGTCTTACTTTTTCCTGTAGGCTTTACATGGCTCACTCTCAATGATCCCCTTTGATGCAGCTCCATTTAATTCAGTTGCACGAGAAAATGTAGAGAGAAGGGGAATGATTGGTAAAGATGGAAGCACGAGTTAGGGAATTAGAGAAGGAACAGCCCCTTTGGAGTGGAAACAAAGGAGTGGAGTGAGGAGGGAAGAGGTGTCGGATGGTGGAATGGCATCGAGGATGGCATAAATGCTGGAAATCCAGTAAGGTGAAAAGTGAGAACAAGGTCTGGCTGGGAGAAAAGGAGATGAGAGCCAATGTGAGGAAGTGGAATGGGTGCCATTGGAAACTCTGCCAAATATAACAATAGAAACATTGGGTAAGAACCATAGTCTAAGAACATTGGCTAAAAACCTTAGTTTCCTACTGTCCTCCCTCCATACCCACAACTGTATAGCTAAATACTGCTCCAACTCCATCTTCAAATTTGCAGATGACACCACTCTAATGGGTTGGGTATTAAATAATGATGTGTCGAATGACATGGAGCCAAGATAACAACCTCTCTCTCAATGTCAAGAAAATTAAGAAAATGATCTTTGACTTCAGAAGGAAGAGCAGAGTCCAAATTGTGTCCACATCAGTGGTTTTCAAACTGCACCCCTAAACTCACATTCCACCTAAAGCAATCCCTATGCTATGTGCTCTGTGATAAGTAAGGGATTACTTAGGTGGAATGTGGGTTTGAAAACCATTGGTCCACATTAATGGTGCTGAAGTGGAAAAAGTAGATAGCTTCAAATTCTTCAGCATAAATATCTCCAATGACCAGACCTGGGATTGACAAGGTGATCAAAAAAGTACACTAATGCCTCTACTTACTGAGAAGAATAAGGAAGTTCAGCATATTTCTCCTGTTTCCCCAACAACATCTACAGGTGGACCACTGAATGGCAGCGCTATTATTGGTATGGATCCAGGAGAGCAGAATGCGGAGACACACATGATTCTAATGCCGATGGCTCCATACAGCCTTTAAGCAGCCTGTAAAAGAGCTAATGCTGTTTATAAGTAAAATCCTGCAACCGCGGAGGTCTGTGCCCAAGATGGCTCAGCAGTGGCCACGAGGGGTTGCAGACTCTGACTGGCGCAGGGCACCAGAAACTGAGAGAACAACCCCAACCCCATTGTAAAGGAGAAGCAGAGGAGGTGGCCCTACAGGGCGCTGACCATGGCAGTAGACCAGAGAGAGGCTCAATGGCTCAATGGCTGAGGGACCCACACACGCTGTGGACGACTTGCAGTCGGTGGATCCGCATGGGCTCTGGGCTGCTGGACACTGGCTCATGGGATCCTGGTATTGGAGCTGGGACTTGAGAGGGTGCTGAGGGCAAGAAGTGTTCCTGAAGGGCTTTGGGTACAGAAGGTTTCCTGATCACATTAGAGCTCTGGGTCTGAAGCTCAGGTTGCCAATGGATAGAACAGGGGTCTGTATGGCTGCAAAGGCTGCGGGAGTGCTGGAGGTGAATCCACGGATACCCAGTGACTCTGAAGGAACTCTCTTTTGCTTCTCCATCTTTCTTATTGTAAGGAGCACTGGGTGACACTAATGGTGACTCTTTGTCTGACTTACGGCGGGCAGAAGGCACTTCTGTGTAATATCACATATTGTATACTATGACAATAAAGGAATCTTGAATCTTGAAAAAGCATGTTTGCTGGATGCATCACAGCATTGTATGGGAGATGCATGAATCACTGTTTCGGCTTGTTCTCTAATTGCCCTCCTACATTTCCCTCTACAATTGGGCCATGATTAACTGGAAAGTACTGAAGGCAACTGTGTAACTTGAACAACCTTGGCCTCCATCAACTCCTATCCACCACCACCCCCCCCCCCCATCTCCCCCACCCCACCACCTCAAGAACTCCTCCCTTTAATTTAAAACACTCACTCTTCCATTTCTGAGGAAATGTGAACTCTGTTTCTCTTTTCATGGGCACTGCTTGATTTGTGATATGTCCCCAGCACTGAGATTTGTGCTGGCAAAGCACTTTTCACAGTTTGAGACTTGTAAGAAAAACAGAGGGTAATACGTGTAAGGTAGTAAAAACATAATGTTACAGAACAGGTTTACATAGGTCAGCACAACATAGTGGGCAGAAAGGCCAATAGTGTGCTGTAACGTTCAATGCTTTCAGTTACTTTAAGGACAACACAGTATTTTTGAATTGTTATGTATGTAGTGGGATTGCAAATGTTGGCACAGAAAGATCCTAAGAAAGATCAGGTAATATTTTTTGATGATGTTGGCTGAGGGTTGATAATTAGCCATTCCGGCAATGGGTAGAGTATCCATGCTTTAAACTTTCACAGAGTCATGGAGCTGTACAGCAGGGAAGCGGGCCCGAAGTCCGAACTTGTCCCTGTCCACCATGGTGCCATGCTGAGCTAGTTCCATTTGCCTGCAGGTGGCCGAAATCCCTCTAAACCTTTTACATCAAGCACCCACCCTCCCCACCAAATCTATTTTAAATATTATTATTGTATCCACCTATGCCATATTCATTGTAAGTTTGTTCCACAGGCCCATCACACACATTTTTTAAAGACCTTGCCTTTCAGCTCCCTTACAAGCCTTTTCCCTCTTGCCTTAAACCTATTTCCCCTAGTTTTAGACTTCCCTGCCCTTGGCAAATCTGTCTTACTTATGCCCTTCATGATTTTATACCCCGTATTGCCACCCCTCAATCTCCTTCGCTCAAGGGAAAATAATCTCATCCTATCTATTCTCCCCTTGTAATCAGAACCCAGAACCCTCTCTAGCCTCACAAGACCATAAGATGTAGGAACAGAATGAGGCCATTCACATCTTTCTTCTCATATATCAACCTAATCATAGAACCAGCACATTTGGCCCTTCTAGTCCATGCCAAAATATCATTCGGTTAGTCCCTTCCACGTGCACCCAGTCCATAACCCTCCAAACCTCTCCCATCCATATATCTATCCAATTTATTCTTAAAACTTAAGAGAGATCCTGCATTTACCACATCAGGTGGCAGTTTGTTCCACACTCCCATCACTCTTGGAGTGAAGAACTTCCCCCTAATGTTTCCCCTAAATCTTTCCCCTTTCACCCTAAAGCCATGTCCTCTTGTATTTATCTCTCCTAATCTAAGTGGAAAGAGCCTACTCGCATTTACTTTGTCTAGACCCCTCATAATTTTGCAAACCTCTATCAAATCTCCCCTCATTCTTCTATGCTCAAAGGAATAAAGTCCTAAACTGTTTAACCTTTCCCTGTAACTCAACTCCTGAAGATCCAGAAACATTCTAGCAAATCTTCTCTGCATTCTTTCTATCTTATTGATATCCTTCTAGTAGTTAGGTGACGAGAAATGCACACAATATTCCAAATTTGGCCTCACCAAGGTCTTATACAACCTCACCATAACATTACAACTTCTATACTCAATATTTTGACTTATGAAGGCCAAGGTGCCAAAAGCTTTCTTTACAATCCTGTCTATCTGTGACACCACTGTCAAGGAATTATTTATCTGTATTCCCAGATCCCTTTGTTCGTCCACAGTGACCTACCATTTACTGTATATGTTCTACCATGGTTTGTCCTTCCAAAATGCAAAACCTCACATTTGTCTGCATTAAATTCCACCTGCCACTTTCTGTCCCATTTTTCCATTTGTTCCAGAACCCTCCGCAAGCTTTGAAAATCTTCCTCACTGTCCATAATGCCTCCAAACTTAGTGTCATCAGTGATTATCCAATTTCCTACATTATCATTCAGATCATTGATATAGACAACAAACAGCAATGGTCCCAGCACCAATCCCTGAGGCCCACCATTCATCACAGGTCTCCAGTCTCAGAAACAGTCATCCACCACTACTCTCTGTCTTCTCATATTCAGCCAATTTCGAATCCAGTTTACAACCTCTCCATGGATACCTAGTATCTGAATCTTCTGAACTAGCCTCCTATGTGGGACCTTGTCAAAGACCTTACTAAAGTCCATGTAGACAACATCCACTGACCTTCCTTCATTTACTTTCTTGGTAACCTCCTCGAAAAACTATAATATTCATTACACACAACGTACCCTGCACAAAGCCACGCTGACTATCCCTAATCAGTCCTTGGCTGTCCAAATACTTGTAGATCTGATCTCTCAGAACACCCTCCAATAGGCTGATTGGCCTGTAAATTTCTTGGTTTATTTTTGGAGCCTTTTTTAAACAACAGAACAATGTGAGTTGCCCTCCAATCCTCTGGCTCCTCACCCGTGGCTAAGGACATTTTAAATAAGTGTGAGGTGCTTCATTTTGGTAAGAAGAATCAGAATAGGACATACGTGGTAAATGGGAGAGCATTGATGAATACAGAAGAGCAGAAAGATTTAGGAGTAACGGTACATCGTTCCCTGAAGGTAGAAACTCACGTGAATAGGGTGGTGAAGAAGGCTTTTAGTATGCTGGCCTTTATCAATCATTGCATGGAATATAGGAGCTGGGAGGTGATGTTGAGATTGTATAAGACGTTGGTGCGGCCTAATTTGGAGTTTTGTGTGCAGTTCTGGTCGCCTAATTATAGGAAGGATATAAACAGATTGGAGAGAGTGCAGAGAAGGTTTACCAGAATGTTACCTGGGTTTAAGCATCTAGAATATAGGGAGAGATTGGACAGATTAGGTCTTTATTCTTTGGAGCGTAGAAGGTTGAGAAGGGATTTGATAGAAGTATTTAAGATTATGAAAGGGATAGACAGAGTGGATGTGGATAGACTATTTCCGTTAAGAGGAGGAAAGATTAAAACAAGAGGACATGAGTTAAGAATTAAGGGGCAGAGGTTTAGAGGTAACATGAGGGGGTACTTCTTTACTCAGAGAGTGGTAGCCGTGTGGAATGAGCTTCCGGGAGAAATAGTGGCGGCGGAGTGAATTGTATTATTTAAGAAAAGGTTGGACAGGTATATGGATGAGAAGAAGATGGAGGGTTATGGGCATTGTGCAGGGAGGTGGGACTAGAGAGGGGTGTTTGGTTAGGTGCGGACTAGAAGAGCCTAATAGCCTGTTTCCGTGCTGTAATTGTTATGTTAAATATTTCTGCCAGGGCCCCTGCAATTTCTACACTAGTCTCCCTCAAGGTCGAAGGGAATATCATGTCAGGTCAGGGGATTTATCTATCTTTGTTCACTGTAAGGCAGCAAGCACCTCCTCCTCCTCTTTAATCTCTAAATTGTTCCCTGCCACTCCTGCTTGTTTCCCTTCCTTCTTTATGTATTATGCCAGTTTTCTGAGTGAATATGGATGCAAAAAAAAACTGTTTAAAATCTCCCCCACCTCATTAGGTTCCACACCTAGATAACCACTCTGATATACTAGGGAACCAATTTTGTCCCTTACTATCCTTTTACTCAATATACTTATTAAACCCCTTCGGATTTACCTTCACATTATCTGCCAAATAAACCTCATGTCTTCTTTTTGCCTTCCCAATTTACATTTTCTATACCTTCCTAGTGCCTCATTTGCTTCTTGTTGCCTATACCTGCTATACACTTCTCTCCTCCTCTTTACCAGATTTCTAATAACCTCTGAAAACCAAGGTTCCCTAGGCCTGTTAACTTTGCCTTTAATCCTGATAAGAACATGAAAACCCTGCACTCTCAAAATTTGGTCTTTAAGGGCCTTCCACTTACTGAATAGATCCTTGCCAGAAAACAACTTATCCCAGTCCACTGTTCCTAGATTCTTTCTCATTTCCACAAAATTGGCCTTTCTCCAATTTAGAATCTCAGCTCAAGGACCAGACCCATCCTTATCCATAATTAATTTGAAACTAATGACATTATGGTCACTAGACTCAAAACGTTCTGTCACCTGACCTGTCTGGTTTCCTTTTAGGAGATTAAGTATTGCATCTTCTCTCAGTGGTATCTCTATATATTGATTAAGAAAACTTTCGGGGGCGGGGGAGGGGGTGTTCGTGGACTGATGACATAGGTGAGGGACAAGGGAAAACATCTCTCCCAACAGATTAAAGAAAAGTCAATTTTTAAAATAACTTTCTAACAGTATAAAAGTTTTCTAAAAGTCTATGAGAAGAAATAAGAAATAAATATGAAGAAAACTTGAACTCAAACAACAAAGAAACCGATTTTAAAATAGTTGGTAACCATATAACCATTTACGGAGCGGAAACAGGCCATGTCGGCCTTTCGAGTCTGCACCAGTTCACTAGAACAACTTCACTAGCTCAAACCTCCTGCTCACCACCAATAACCCTCCAACCCCCTCACCTCCATGTACACATCCAACCTTCTCTTAAATGACAGAAGGGACCCTGACGCAACTATCTCATTCGGAAGTTCATTCCATTCTGCCTCCACTCACTGAGTGAAAGAGCCACCTCTAATATTTCCCCTAAAGTGTTGCCCCCTTACCTTTAACTCATAGTCTCTTGTTCCAACCTTCCCTGCCCTCAGGGGAAAGAGTCTATTTATGTCTAGTCTATCTATTCCTTTCATAATTTTAAATACCTCTATCAAGTCCCTCTCAGTTGTCTAAGTTCCAATGAATAAAGTCCCAGTCTCCTTAATCTCTCCCTGTAATCCAGGCAACATCCTTGTAAACCTTCTCTGCACCTTATCTATATCCTTTCTATAATTTGAAGACCAGAACTGAGCACAGTACTCCAAACCTGGCCTCACCAATGCCTTAAAAAGCTGCAGCATCACCTCCCAGCTCCTATACTCTATACTATGATTTATGAAGGCCAGCGTACCATATGTCTTCTTAACCACCCTGTCAACATGAGAATCCACCTTCAATGAACTCTGTACCATAACCCACAGGTCCCTTTGCTCCTCTGCGTGCCTCAATACCCTCCCCTGGTAAGTCTGAAAGAAGTGCGGCCGACCTTGAAGTTGGAGTCTGGAGACTCGGGTGGTGCTCCTCCTCGCCCCCAGCCACGACAGGCAGCTGTTGCAAAAGTGACATCAGTGCCAGTGCCGCGGAGCTCCAGGCAAGATGGCGCCGATGTCAAGAGACGTTCCTCCATGGAGACTGGAGAGGTGGTGAGCACGTGCACCTCTATGTGCATGCAGACTATCCCGAGTATTTTTCTCCCTGTGAGTGGGGCTGGCGTTCGCTGACCCGGGGTCAGTGGAGGGCCAACCTAGGGCCCATGGGGAGAAAGGAAGACAGGTTAAACTGGTGGAGGCAGAAGACCTGCGGGCTGGAGTTACTGAACTGAAGGCCCTGAAGAAGAACTGGAGTTTAGTGAGGAGGAGGAAGTTGAAGAAGAAATATCTCCACCTTATGGTAGGCCTACAGCTAAATATAAAGATTATTTTGCACAACAATTCCAGGCTATGTCTCAACAGATTTCTTCAGGTTTTACATCTATGAATAAAGAAAACTTTCCTGAACATATTTGACAAACTCCAAGCCATTTAGCCCTTTTACAGTCTGGGAGTCCCAGTCAATATATGGAAAATTAAAATCCCCTATCACAACCTTACATTTCCTGCAGTTGTCTGCTATCTCTCTACAGATTTGCTCTTCCAATTCTTATTGACTACTGGAGGGTCTATAATACAACTGCATAAGTGTGGTCGTACCTTTCTCATTCTTAAGCTCCAGCCTGCAAGACTCTGCAGAAGATAGTGAAGTCAGCAGAAAGGACCAGTGGGGAACCTCTTCCTAGCATGGAGGACATCTACTATACTTGATGCAGGCGGACAGCAATAAACATTGTGAAAGACTCCACACATGCTGTACGTAAAATGTTCTCCCTTCTGCCATCTGGCAGCAGGTACTGAAGCGCTCAGGCCCTTATGTCCAGAATGGGAAATTGCTTTTTCCCCCATGCCATCATGCTCCTGAACTCCCAGTACAGATATGCATAGTGTGCTGTGGACTTACAGTGTTAATACCTTAATACTTTAATGTGTTAACTGCTTTCCTAACATATCTATTAAAATATGCTCCATGGTCCTGAAAAAACACTATCTCATCCTACTGTGCAAGCATGGTATGAACGATAAATAAATTTGACTTGACTTGACTTGACCCATATAGCCTCAGTAGATGAGCCCTGTGTCCGTCCTGCCTCAGCACAGCTGTAATATTTTCTCCTGATGAACAATGTCACTCCTCTCCCTGTTCTATCACATCAAAAGCAACAGAAACCTGGAACACTGAGTTGCCAGTCCTGCCCTTCTTACAACTAAGTTTCACTGATGGCCACAATGTCATAATTCCGCATGCCATTCCATGCTATAAACTTGTTTGCCTTTTCAATAATACTTCTTGCATTATATATGCACTTTAGAAAATTTCCACCATGTGCAACTCCAATGGTGCATATAATTTTCACATCATCTTTTCCCTCCTCCACTCTTCTATCTGCTCTGGCCCTCTGGTTCCCCTCCCCCTGCAAATCCATTTTAAACTCAGCGGAGCAACACCAGCAAATTTTCCTGCAAGCAAACTGTTCTGTCGGAACATGTCTTGCCTTCCCTGGAAGAGAGCACAATGATTCAGAAACCTGAAGCCCTCTCTCCTACACCATGAGTTTAGTCATGTGTTAAGCTACATTATCCTCCTATTTTTAACCTCACTAGCACCTAACTCCCTGAACACTCCTTGTAGGATCACCTCACCTTCCCTACCCAAGTCATTGGTCACTTCATGGACCACGACATCTAGCTGCTTATCTTTCCTCCTGCAAATGATATCTGAGATATCTCAGACCCTGGCACCAGGGAGGCAACATGCCATCTTGAATACTCGGCCTCTTCCACATAATCTTTTATCTGTCTAACAATGGAATCCCCTGTCACTACAGCTTGCCTCTTCTCCTCCCTTCCCTTCTTAGCCATTGGACCAGATTCTATGCCAGAGATCTGATCATCTTGGCTTGTGCCTGGTAGCCAATTCCCCCCCCCCCCCCCCCCCACAACAGTATCCAAATGGTATCGAGTCTAATGTAGATGGTGAGGGATTGGACCAGGGGAGTAAAGATAAAGTAAGAAGAAACAATGGGTCTATGTGGATGGTTGAGTTTGTGTATCTTGGGTAGAAGGTAGAAATATGCTGTGCAGGGAAATGGTCTACTTGCTATTGAGGGGAACAGCCACAGGGGTGCCCTGTGCCCTTTCCCTCACCTGTCTGTTACCCATTTTCCTCCTCCTGTCTCCTGGGTGTGATAGTGTCCCTGCAACTCCTGTATATTACCCCCTCTGCCTCCCGACTGATCCAAAGTTCATCCAATTCCAGCTCCAACTCCTTAACTTGGTTTTTCAGGACCTGCAGCTGGATGTATCCAAATTTGGTAGTTCCAATGAAAGCAAGAAATCATCTATTTTGGCAGGGTCCCCCCGATTCTTCTAATTTATACAGATCTTTATAGAACTTGCTAAATGTATCATTTATTTCTTTTGGCTTGTTTAAAACTCTTGCAAATATGAAGATGATATAAAAATAGGGGGAGTGGTGGATAGTGAGGTGCATTTTCTTGGATTATAGAAGGATTTGGTTTGTTTGGAAGAGTGGGCTGAAAGATGGCAGATGGAATTCAATGTAGACACGTGTGAAGTGTTGCATTTCTGTAAAAATAACCAGAATAGGACATATACAGTTAAGGGGAGGGCATTGAGGCATGCAGAGGAGCAAAGGGACCTGGGGATTATGGTACAGAGTTCACTGAAGGTGGATTCCCATGTAGACAGGGTGGTTAACTTTTCCATAGTGAATACTGAAGAAAAAAAAATCATTAAAAATTTCTCCCATCTCCTCTGGCTTCTCACAGAGGCTGCCCCCCTGATCTTCAAGGGGCCAATTTTATCACTCACTATTCTTTTACTTTTAATGTACCTATAGAAACCCTTTGGATTTATTTTTACTTTGCCTGCCAAAGCAACTTCATATCTCCTTTTAGCCTTTCTAATTTCTTTTTTAAGGTTTTTTTTCCACTCCTTATATACCTCAAACAGTTCATCCATTCCCTGCTGTTTATACCTGTTGTACACATCCCTCTTCCTCCAACCAAGTTCCCAATATCTTTTGAAAACCAATGCTCCCTTCAGTTTCTAACCTTTCCTTTAATCCTCACGGGGACGTACCAACTCTGCACTCTCAGAACTTCACCTTCGAATATCCTCCATTTATCTGCTACATCCTTCCCAGAAACTACCTTATCCCAATCAACACCCTCCAAATGTTTTCTCATCCCCTCAAAATTTGCTTTCTTCCAATCAAAAATCTCAACCTTTGGCCCACCTCTATTCTTTTCCATTACTAGCCTGAATCTAATAGTAATTTGATCACTAGACCCAAAGTGTTCCTCAACACAAACCTCGGTCACCTGACTTACTGTATGGGCGTCCCAGTTAATGTTTGGAAAGTTGAAATCTACCACCTTGTGTTTATTACACATATACACAATCTCCTTACAGATTTGTACCTCTAATTCCCTCAGCCATTTTGGTGATCTATAATTTCTTTCTTTCTTTCTTTGGCTTGGCTTCGCGGACGAAGATTTATGGAGGGGGTAAATGTCCACGTCAGCTGCAGGCTCGTTGGTGGCTGACAAGTCCGATGCGGGACAGGCAGACACGGTTGCAGCGGTTGCAGGGGAAAATTGGTTGGTTGGGGTTGGGTGTTGGGTTTTTCCTCCTTTGCCTTTTGTCAGTGAGGTGGGCTCTGCGGTCTTCTTCAAAGGAGGTTGCTGCCCGCCGAACTGTGAGGCGCCAAGATGCACGGTTTGAGGCGAGATCAGCACACTGGCAGTGGTCAATGTGGCAGGCACCAATAGATTTCTTTAGGCAGTCCTTGTACCTTTTCTTTGGTGCACCTCTGTCACGGTGGCCAGTGGAGAGCTCGCCATATAACACGATCTTGGGAAGGCGATGGTCCTCCATTCTGGAGACGTGACCCACCCAGCGCAGCTGGATCTTCAGCAGCGTGGACTCGATGCTGTCGACCTCTGCCATCTCGAGTACTTCGACGTTAGGGATGAAAGCGCTCCAATGAATGTTGAGGATGGAGCGGAGACAACGCTGGTGGAAGCGTTCTAGGAGCCGTAGGTGATGCCGGTAGAGGACCCATGATTCGGAGCCGAACAGGAGTGTGGGTATGACAACGGCTCTGTATACGCTTATCTTTGTGAGGTTTTTCAGTTGGTTGTTTTTCCAGACTCTTTTGTGTAGTCTTCCAAAGGCGCTATTTGCCTTGGCGAGTCTGTTGTCTATCTCGTTGTCGATCCTTGCATCTGATGAAATGGTGCAGCCGAGATAGGTAAACTGGTTGACCGTTTTGAGTTTTGTGTGCCCGATGGAGATGTGAGGAGGGCTGGTAGTCATGGTGGGGAGCTGGCTATAATACAGTCCCATTAATGTACTTAGTGGCCCGTCCTAATCTACTTTCAGGGAAGTATAAACTTATACCTCTAGGTCTCTCTGCTCTGACAGAGGGCCCTGACAGCTTACTGAGCTGAAAAAATCTTGGACTTTTAATGTTCAAGCCTCTAGAGTGAGGTTCAAAACCCTAACGTTCTTTCTCAAACAGCAAGAATATTACAGCTGAGCCATAGCTAACACAGGATACAATATATACCCAGCGATTCATTCTGTCAGTGTCGGTGTTAGGATTGTTTTCATAATGATAATTAGATTAAACCTATTCTACCTGACCGCAGTTTTCATAAAGTTTCTTGACGAAGTGTCAGGTTAAAAACATTTTGCCTCCATGATAGAATATTAAAATCTTAAGTGCTGTGGTAAATGTTAATTTAGACTAACATTTTCATGCTTCACTGCACTGAGGGTTGGCTGTATGTAAAAGATCTTTATTTGGTTCTTATTTCATGAGTTGGACTTAACTGCATTGTTTCAAAGGGCACCGAATTGTCACATCAAGTTAATGCTTGGAAGGGCTGCCCACACCCATCCCCCACCCTCCTCACATCGCGATGTCCGGACAGGAGGGAAGCTGAGCCAGAGCTTTATCTCCACCTAATATGTGTGAGGATTTGTAAGAGGTTTTAGAGGTTTCTAATTTTAAAACTTTTATGTGTAAAATATATTTTTTTAATGAAATACATTTAGAAATAAATATACTTTGCTTTTTCTTCCTCGAGTTCAAGTTTATTTATCATCCAATTGCACAAGTAATCTTCAACATGGCCAGCGTTCCCTGGTCCTCAGAGACAACGAGATGTAACACACATTCAAGCAATATGTGTGAGACATATGCAGGATAAAGATACATATATATAAAAAATATATATTGTTTCATAAATAGTCGAGTCTCTGAGGGTTAGTGTGAGCAGTTCATTAGTTGTTCAGCAGTCTCACTGCCCATGGAAAGAAACCATTTCTCAGCCTATACTCTGATACTCCTGTATCTCTTTCCCAATGGGAATAGCTGAAAAATGCAGTGTACAGAGTGGAAGGGGTCCTCAATTATTTTGCGCACCCTCTTCAGGCAAAGATCCTGGTTAATCATGTCAATTGGGTGGGGGAGACATTAGTGATCCTCTCTGCCACTCTTATGGTCCTGTGGATTAACCTCCGAACCATTTCTTTGCAGCAACTGTACCACACTGTGATGCAGCTGTCCAGAATGGTCTTGAAAGAGCTTCTGTAAAAAGATGACATGATGGTGGCTGGTAGCCTTGCCCACCAGTCTCCTCAGGAATAGTTACTGTTGCTCCTTCCTGACAAGTGAGGAGATGTTGTGCGTCCAGGATTGGTCACTAGAAGACTGAGGAACTTGGTGATATCCATTCTCTCCACGACAGTTGTGGAGGGTGGGAATCTTCATTCCCATGTACCTTAAACATCCTGATTTGGCCTTTCTTTTATCTAGTTCTCATTTTGTTTTTCCCTCTCCATCTCATTCTGTCTCTCGTACTTTAATTCCCTCTCGCATTCATTCTCTTTATCTCATTCTGTCTCGTACTTTAATTCCCTCTCTCACTCATTCTGTCTCTTGCGCTTGCTATCTTTCTTTCTTATTTCCTAACTCTCTCTCTCTTTCTCTGAGGTTTGCCAAAATGAGACAATGACCTGAATAAAAAGATAGCAGGTGAGATAACCAGATGCCTTGTCAAAAAAAGAAATGCCAAAGCCCTAGTCTTAAAAAATAAATAATAATGCAGAGGCTTTGAATCCATGATAATCTTCTTGAAAACATTTACAGCTTATTAAGGGTTTGAGTAACTATCAACCAACCTGTAGCACGTACCTGTTTGTTTTATATCCTCTTGACATTAGTTTCACAGAAACTTGAGATGACCATGCGATGGCAGTGAAGGGTCCTCTTATATTAATGCAGTCTGTAAGATGAAAATGCAATGTAGTAAGTAGTAGCAAGAAGTGTGGATAGATGATCACATCAGGATGAATTGTTATTTAGAAGGGAGCATGGAATGGTAGATGCTTTCATATATCTGCTGTTCAAGTCCTTCTGAGTGCTGGAGGTTACCATTTTGAGAATCTCACCAAAAAAGGGCCTTAAGTTGCTGGTTGGAGTTCAAATCAAGGAGGCATTTTGTTTTGGATGAAGAGCTGAGTATTGGAGCCGTTGTATCCATTCATGCAATCTGGGAACATTCCATCTGCCATGTGGATAGAAGAGAGGCCTTTTCTGAATATCTAATTTTAGAATACCTAGTATTTGACTTGATCTCAGAGTGGAGGTGAACCACCAATTCACGAACCTTTCCCTAGTAGCCAGAATATTTATTGTTGAGTCAATTGAGCTTCTAGATAAGAAGGCCTGCAGAATATTAATGGGATGGGAATTCAATGATGGTCAAACTACTAGATACAAAGGAAATGTGGTCAGGCTATCCATTTATATGCACTCCTCACTACAGGGTTCCAAATATTAGTTGATTTTTATCATCGCCTGACTATTTCCCAAGCCTGGATATTGTTCAGGTCTTACAACATACAGACATGGACAACATTAATATCTGATCAATTTAGAATAGAAATGAGCATACTCGAATTATTAGTAATCACTCCCACCACCAATTAGTGATAAAGCAGTCACTCTGGCAGTGACGTGAAATAGTTTGGTTCCTTCTTCAATGTTATGGACAATAGCTGAGCCTTGAAACATGTGCGTTGAGTTAGGTTTGGGGCAAGATTCTAATTGCAGCTAACTTGCTTAATCTTAAAGATTGAAATAAAGAATTTTGACCAAACAAAAACTTACAGCCAAGCAAAAACAGATAAAATTGGTTGCTATGTTGATGAAGATGAAGCCAAGGCTGAACAAAGTGACTGGACAAAACACAACTGTAAAAAACACAGAAGTACTGGAGGAACTCAGCAGGTGTCACAGCATTTTTGGGGCTGAGCCCTTCTTCAAGGTACAAGTAAAAAGCAGGTAGGTGACTGAATTAAAAGGCGGGGGAAGAGAAAAGAATGGGCAGGAGGAGGAGTACAGACCCACAGACGAAAGGTATTCACTGGATATATAATGGGACACATGAGAGAGGAATGGTGAGGATTGACTGGTGGAAGTGGAGCTGGGTGAAAGGAGACAGAGGAAAAGGGAAGAACAGAACTCTCATGCCTGGGAGAGAAGAAGAGGCAGTGGGAGAATATGAATCTGGAAAAATAGGCTGGGGCAGGAAGGAAGAAATTTAAAAGTAGTTATGACGCTGAGGAATCAGGAAATAATGATGGTCAGACGGCAGTGATAAGTGCAGTGTGAAATTCGGGGAGCAGAGTTTTGTACCTGAGACTAAAGAAAATTAAATTGCCCTTTCTGTGATGAAGTGGAGAAAACTGGAAATCACCCAAGAATTATTAAAAGAAAGGATAGTAGTTTGCAAGACCACAGGAAGAAGTACCATCATTTTTGAGGAAGGAGTAGATGACCATGATTCTGAAGGGATGAGAGATCTGAGCAGAGATGATGAAACAACATCAGGAGATATGTTACGGTACAGAAGTATTATGAAGAAATCAGCATGGGCGTGGTGTCAAATGAGCCGCGAGACTGGTTGTCTAAATGCTGAGGAAGCAGAATGTTGTAGTAGTTGGAGCCTTGGTATAGATAAGGATTGTTGACCAAGGATTGTTGACCACAGGAAATCAGATCTAAAGTAGTTCATGAACTCCTCAAGATTGTTGGAAATATTGCAAAGAGGCTCACGAGGGAATTAGCAGTGAAAAAAAGTAATCAAGGACTATGGTTTCTGGGAGAGTGGTGAAACAAGGAGCAGGTTTAATAGTGGAGAGAGAAGACTGGCACAACAGAATGGCCAAGAATTCTAGTTGTGAATGGTCAGGCCAACTATCCCTTAATATTGATGAAGCAAAGATGATGGGAAACAGTTTTTTTGCTGGAAACAAGGAAAGGAGAGGAAATAATTGAACTGATTAATAACTTCAGCAGTTTCAGGAAGAGAAAATGCCAAGACTAGGTTGCTTCACTTATGAAACAATTCCTTCTTTTCCCTTGAGCAATAGTGGAGCTTCTAATCTTGAAGCATTGTGTGTTTGTAGTTAACCAGCTCCTGGATGTACTGATCATTCTCAATAAACCAGTTTCTTTTACCTGAACCATGCCAATGTATTCCTGATTACCCTTTTTTAATGTATTCAAAATTTAAGATTTGATTTATTATCATAGTAAAACAGTGTCATATTACATGAAATATCTATTTGCCAGCTGCAAGGCAGACAGATTCACCACTGGCAGAAGTTACCTAAGCACCTGTTACAGTCTTACAGTCAGACCTCCAGACAGGCTTTCAGTCCGAGAGAGAGAAAGATATGTAAAAGAGAGTCCCCCCAGAGTCACTGACTTACGCAGCCTCTACAGCCACACAGAGTCCAGTCCAAACCAATGGCAATCCGAGCTCCAGATCCAAATCTTCAACATGGTCAGGAACACTTTGGCGCCCTCGGCACCTCCTCGCATCCTGGTTCCGTTACCTGGTACCCCTCCAGCCAGTTTGAGCCGGTCTCCAGCATTCTGCAGCCTGGCGTAAATCTCCTGAAAGCCCATCATAAACACTTGTCCCTAAATCCATGTGCGTATCATTCATTTAAAGAGCCTGCCATTAATTGTATGCATTCTTCTTATATTTGACCTTCCAAAGTGCAACACCTCACACTTATCTGGATTAAACTCTGGAATAAGTTGAAAATGCTTTTTATTTTCTAAGAGTAATAATTATTAAACTTCAGGATTTTTTTGCTGAAAAGTAATGTGATTTCAGTAACATATTGACAAGTATCAATATGTTTGAAGGTAAAATTTTAACAGTGGCATGTTCCAACCTTCCTTCTTAAAAAGGTGAGTAATCATCCCTTTCACTTTCGATCAGTTTTCATTGGAATATTCAGCATTACAATTGGATGATTTACTTTAAGATATACAGTATGCAGGGTACAACTTCAAAGGGAACAAGCACTTGTCTGCCACATGCACCATATTCAAACCAGACCCTTTAAATTACACACATTCTTCTTGCACTCCAGACACTCCAAATTATTTTATTCTCTCTCACACTGACTTTCTAACATGGCCATTATCTTAGAAGGTTACAAGATGTAATTTTTCTTTCACATTGAGTTGAGCATTATGAACCCCACAAGAGCAATTTAGACCTGTTGATTGGTGAGATAAAGTTAAAGCACATCACATGGCTTTCATCCCTTTTGGCTATTTCTTAAACTCTCGCTGAATCCTGTTTCTCATTGCCTCGTAATTACCATAGTTAACAAAGGACAGAAAATGTAAGGACCTTCTCTATTTAGGAAAATTATCAAAACATATTGGAGCAGCATGGTTGATAGCGCATTCAATGCCTTTACAGCACCAGTGATCAGGACCGGGGTTCGAATCCTACGATGTCTGTAAGGAGTTTGTATGTTCTCCCTGTGCCTGCATTGGTTTTCCTCGGGGGTTCTGATTTCCTCCCACCATTTGAAACGTTCCGGGGGGGGGGTTAATTGGATGTAAATTAGGCGGAATGGACTTGTTACCATGCTGTATGCCGACATTTAAAGATATAAAGACAGAAGGGTAAGCAGCCAGTTGTCATTGTCCACATTGGGACTAATGATGTTAATTGAAAGGGTTACGGGGTCCTGTAACATAAATTCTGGGAGTGAAATACCAAGTTGAAGAACAGGACTTCAGGGTTGTAATCTCATGATTGCTACCCATGCCATGTGCTAGTGAGCCAGAAATAGGAAGATTACGCAACTTAATACATGGTAAAGGAGATGGTGCAGGAGGGACAACCAGATTTTTGGATCATTGCCTTCTCCTGCACCTACCAGTGGAATGATTTACATTTGAATTGGAGGGGAACCAATATCCTTAGGGGGAAGGTTTTCTAGTTTTGCTCCAGGGGATTTAAACTAGAGTTACAGAGAGCCAGAACATGTTGAATTGGTTATGACATTATTCCCCGGAGCGTCCGAGAATAGGGGGAGATTTGATGGAGGTATACAAAATTATGAGGTGTATAGATAGGGTAAATGCAAGCAAACTTTTTTCCAGTGAGGTTGGGTGAGACGAGAACAAGAGGACATGGGTTAAGGATGAAAGGTGAAATGTTTAAGGGGAACAGTGAGGGTAACTTCTTCACTTAGAGGGTGGTAATTGTGTGGAATGAGCTGTCAGCAGAAGTGGTGGATGCAGTTCGATTTTTACATTTAAGAGAAATTTGGATAGGCACCTGAATGAAAGATGCATGGAAGATTATGGCCCAGATGTAGGTCCATGGGACTAAGCAGAAATTTAGTTCAGCACTTATTATGTAGGCTGAAGTGCCTGTTTCTGTGTAGGAGTGCTCTATGGTTCTGAGTACCATGCATTTTTTCCAGGATAATCTAGTCTAATCACAAATATGGCTGCATTGTGAAACAAATGCCATGAAAATAATGCAGTGATATTTTTTTCAAGGTTGTGCGAGGGGCACATCTGAATGTTTGCCGCTGCCGGCTTCTTCGAACCTGATTCCTGATCTTTGAAATTTGCGTGCCTGAGTTGCTTGGAGGGACAGGCATAAGGAGCTCAATTAGCTTTGCAGATATGTTTGCCTCTGGGTAAAGACTTAGCCTGGTTAGTGGGCTTTAATCATTACCTATTATTAAATTCATAAGCCCACTACATTGTATTTGTAGAATCACTTGCAGCTTCAAATAATTGACAAACTGCAGCTTCCCAGGTATTTTCAGCTGGGATCAATTTCTTTTTTGTTACGTACGTGGAATAGTAAATTATTAAACCAAGGCAGGAAGTGAGCGTCAACCATTGATGTTTGTGAATCGATTAACTATACTTTATAACTTTTTTTTAAAGTGTTCTTCGGCAATAGCAGCAAGTATTCATAAACCACAGTATATCAGTGCAAACAAACCAATGCATTGATGTCCTGCAACAACAGCTTAGGGCAAAACCACCAGTACTTCTACCAGCAGTTCTTTGAAGTGACTGATAAGATCTTTTTGATGATGGGTTAGAGGTTGTTTGAGAGGATTCCCTTCTCAAGTCCTGAAGTACTGTGGATAAAGAGTAGTGGCTACCTTGGTGTTGAAAACTGGGCCACAAGTACGCCTTTCAGCTTTACTGTCATTCGATTAGATTACGCCTGATCTACTCACTTTTAATCTGTAACTCGCCTATTGTTCTAAACACAGATATATCAATCTTAACATTTTGAAAAGAGCACACCTCAACATATTTTAGTTTGGATGTTCACTGAAGTAAAAAAGAGCTTCTTGAGTGGCAGAGCACCTGAATCAGGATTTCTATGCCAAGGATATAGCTCCTATCTATTCCAATCACTTCATTCTCCAAAATTGTACACAGTAGAGATCTCTTAATCCTTTATACTTAAGGTAAATGCGAAATAACAGTTGCAGTCGCGTACTTACCTTCGTCAGGAGGTGAGAGTGTCAGGATCACCAGTTAGCCAGTGAGAAGGTCAGAGGAGTTTAGCTGGGTGGTGTTTGGGGAGTTGAAGAATGCAATGCTGTGTCTAGTGAATAATGAAAAGAAAGTGGAATTCATGGCGTGCTGAAGGAAATGAGTGAGTCTTTACTTTATTTGTTTGTAAGGAATGTTAAATCAGTGCTGTTACAAGTGGTGACTCTATGAGTTCACCGTACCTTCTAATTTAAATGATGAAGATCAACCCCTGACAGGAGCAGTTGGGGAGGTCAAACTGAAGATTCCGCCCCCGACCCACCTTTTTATTAATAATGGACCAACGTGATTCACGATCCTCAAAGTGTGCTTTTCCACCCTTAGTGTGGTGAGTCAGAAGACCAAGTACGGTTTACTTGTGGAGTCTTCCAGAGCAGATTGCCTGTGAAGTGGAGGATATCTTAGTGGATCTGGATGGTAATCTCCCATACGACATGCTAAAGGTGATGTATTCAGCCATCTAAGGAGATTTGTATTGCCCAATTACTAGCTGATGACAGCCTAGGTGAAAGGAACCGTTGCAGATGTTGAGGAAGTGGCGCAGGCTAGTTGGAACAGACCCTGTCAAAGGTGATTTTTGGAAAAAGAAGCTCCTTTAATGTTTACCTCATCATTTTTAAGAGCATTTTGTCAGTATCTTTCAAATGTCCACCCTCGATCAGTTGGCGGATCATGCTGACTTTTTTATGTGCAAGACCTCCACATGGAAGATAGAAGGATTGACTTCTTCCCCTTTGGCAACAGGAGTGAATAGAACTGGAACTACTGCTGACTGCGCCTTGTGAAGGTAGCACCAGCACCTTATCAATTGAAGATAACTGAGTTGGAGCAGCAAAAGGCAGCACTGACTATATGGGTCCAGGCTTTGGACCAGCAACAGAATTCATTCCATTGACCTGGTTGGAATTGTGGTGGTTGAGGACATTGTAAAGCCCGGTGGATAGTGTATTTGTTGGAAGCAACGGAGATTTTGTGCTGCTGTCTGGTCCTGTCAGCTACCTTGCAATGTCTACAAATGGCAGCCGGGAAATGACCAGGCCCAGCAGTAGAGACAACTGCTGCCCAAGGGGACGTTGGCCACCATCTTTTGCTCAAAGACCCTCTCTCAGGTGTTCAATTTCTTTTTGATTCTGGTGCAGAGATTTCAGTGGTCTCTCCAACCATGGAGGAATGCAGACACCCCAATATGTCATGTGTTCTTTCAGCCATGAATGATTTTCATATTCAAATGTACGGCCAGAGGTCACTCACATTGGAGTTTGGTCTCAAGAAACCTTTTCAGTGGATTTTCACGGTTCCAAACATGGAAAACTCTATTTTGGGAGCAGAAATCTTGTCACATTTTTCTTTGTTGATGGATTTTAAAAATCGCTGTGCGGTGGACCACAGCTCTTCTATGCAAGTGATCTGCATCTGTCGACCCTCCAACGTCATCGTCTGCCTGACAAGGCTTCAACCTGGCTCCTGCCCATTCTGAGCCTTGCTCAAGTGTTTCCGTCAACTAGTGACCTCGTTGTATCATCACACAGCCGTTAAACATACAGTAGCCCACTATATATAGACACTGGGTCCTCTGGTGGTAGCGTGGGCTCGTAGATTACCCCCGGACCATCTTAAAATCGCAAAATCGAATTCAATCACAGGTAAGAGTTGGGCAAACAGGCAACCCCCTAGTTAAATACGAGTTCCCTTAGCTAGGTCTGTCTTTAACTCGAATTTGTATTTTAGTCGGAACAAGTACATAGAGTCATTGCGTCAGTTAGGCAAATATTTATCTTATTATATCATATATTTAGCATATATTTAACCATTCAATACATATAAAACACTTCCAAACACTAAAACATCTTAAACATAATAATACAATACATAATAATGCAGTACTGTACATAAGCAAATCTAAGATTGACTCTAAGCAAAACAGATTAGAGTTCTATAGCCAGTTATTGACGAACATATCAATGTCATAAAGTAAAAACAACAAATCACATCAGTGTTATTGGCAATTCAGCGCCCACTTCATATGTCAGTAAGTGCTGGAAGCCTCTGTATAAAGATTACTTTGGTAATGGGGTGGGGGAGGGAGTCGATATGGATCATATTCTGTTTAGTATTCACTATATTGAAAAAAAAATCTGAGGATCAACAGGAGAAGTGAACCCTTGGAAGATACTAGATGGCAGCTAGAATTCTTAGAATGGCAAACGGGTAGTAGAAGAAAACCACGAGGAAAACATTTAAAATTCAACACCCATCAGCAAATGCTATCATTTTGAATTTTAACAATGTTAGTTTTGGAGTACAAGTTTTCATCTCTCATAAAGGTGTAGCTACCAAAATTAGCAGATAAGGGTTTTATTTGGTGATTTACAACTTGGAAAACTGGAGCCACTTTTTCCATCTGATTCAGAAGTTATTCAATCCAGTGGGAGGGGGGGTGGGTGGCGGGCATGTTAGAGCGAGTTGGGGGGGGTGTTGGGACTACCACCATGGAGCGGGGGGGGGGGGGTTTGTGGCCGTGTTGGAGTAAGTGGGGGAGGGACTGAGACAGATCGAGTGGAGTAGTGACTGTGTCGGAGCAGGCGAGGTGGCGGCCACGTCAGAATGGGTGGGGTGGCGGCCACGTTGGGGGGGGGTGGCGCCCGCATCAGAGCAGGCGGGATGGCAGCTGTGTCAGAGCGGGAGGGTGGTGACTGTGTCAGAGCAGGAGGGTGGTGACTGTGTCAGAGCAGGAGGGTTGGCAGCCATGTCAGAGTGGGAGGGTGGTGACCGCATCAGAGTAGGCGGGGTGGCAGCTGTGTCAGAGGGGGTGGTGCCTGCATCGGAGCAAATGGGGTGGTGGTCACATCGGTTCAGGTGGGGGAGCGGCTACATTGAAGGGGGGGTTGGTAGCCGTGTCAGAGTAAGCGGGGTAGTGACTGCGTCGGAGCAGGGGGTTGCGGCCATGTCAGAGTGGGAGGGTGATGACTACATTGGAGTGGGCGGGGCGGCGGCTGTGTCAGAGTGGGCAGGGTGGTGGCTACATTGGAGCAGGCAGAGTGGCGGTCATGTCAGAGCAGGTGGGCTGGCGGCTGTATTGGAGAGGGTGGGGTGGTGCCCGCGATGGTGATGATACCTATCATGTTTTCAACAATATGAAGACTGTGCTTGTGAATTCCACGATGCCTGTATATCAAAAGCCCAAAGCCTTGCTTTCTTTTACCACAGATGCATCTGTCAGTGCTGTGGAAACAGTGTTAGAACAATGAGTCAGTAGGCATTTCGAACCTCTGGTGTTTTTTTCAGCCAAGCTGTTACCAGCTCAGGCAAAGTATAGTATGTTTAGTTGAGAATTCTTGGCCATCCATCTCGCAGTGAAACATTTCTGGTTTCTATTGGAAGGTCATCCTTTCATCATTTGTACAGACCACCAGCTTAATACACACATAAACACAAATCTCTACTCACCCAGAGAGATTTGGCACTTGGACTTCATCTTACAATTTTCATCAGACATCTGAAGAAAAGCGAATGCCGTAGCTGACGCTTTGTTCAGGCATGTCATTGACCAATTTCATCGCCACGGCTCATGAACAACACACCAATCCTGATCTCATCCGGTATTTACGGATCAACTCTGGTCTCCATCTTCAAGATGTGACCTTGGATGAATTGGGTGAAAGGTTAGTTGTGAATTTTCCATGGGAAGGCCTAGGCCAGGCCTTTTGTGCCGGTGGCTACGAGGTGGGAGATTTTTGAGTCTCTTCACAATCTATCGCATCCTGGAAGAAGAGCATCAATCAAACTAGTTATAGGACGTTTTACCCGGCCTCGTGTTGAAGAGGATGTTGGATTATGGGCAACGACCTG
This sequence comes from Narcine bancroftii, assembly GCF_036971445.1. NCBI lineage: Eukaryota > Metazoa > Chordata > Chondrichthyes > Torpediniformes > Narcinidae > Narcine > Narcine bancroftii. The sequence continues at coordinate 190,042,054 of NC_091475.1, read as the reverse complement.
CTTGCTGTGTCAATGCTCTAAAGTCTCCAGACACACGAAATCCAAGCTGGGGATATTTTATTGTTCCGGATTCCCGTTTCCAGCACGTGCACCTAGACTTGGTAGGCTCGCTTCCACCATCTCGGGGATATAGAGTACCTTTCTGATTATCTGAAAACTACTTAACCAAAAAATCTCAGTTATCTGAGTCACCAGGAGGAGGGTGAGAGTGTTAGGATCACCCCTGTAGCAGTGAGCCAATGAGAAGGTCAGAGGAGTTTAGCCGGGTGGTGTTGGGGGAGTTGAAGAATGCAATGTTGTGTCTAGTGAATAATAGAAGAAAGTCGACATCATGGTACCCTGAAAGAAATGAGTGAGTGCATTCTTTATTTGTTTGTAAACTGCGGTAAATCAGTGCTGTTACATAACAAAGTGGTGACCTGTCTTACTGCTGTACCAGAGACACTGAGAAGAAGGAATGACTCACAAGTGGCAAGATACAGATTTGAGGATATGCCATTGAAAAATATGTGACAGCGGCTGCTGTTACAGCAGTTGGGGCAGTGCCTCACTAGTACACTAGTACACACCCGGGAAAGCAGGGAGAGGAAACAGAGTGCTGCTCTGCAGGGTCCTACTGCCCCATTTAATTGAAGAAGCCTTTGTACAGGCTTTAAGCAGCTAATGATATTTATTTTTAATCCTGCAGCCATGGAAGTCTGTGCCCAAGATGACTGTGTCTGCGCTGGGCAGCAGACTACGAGGGGTTGCAGGATCTGAGGGAGTAGCAGCCTGGCGCAGAGCACCAGGAATGGGGAGAACAGCCTCTGTTCGACGAGGAGAAGCATGGGATATGACCCTGTAGAGAATGTGACTGTAACAGTGGACCAGGGAGGGGCTCAGCAGCTGAAGGACCCACATAGGCTGTGGGCTGTTGGCGACTTACTGTCGAAGGACTCACACCAGGTTTCTGGAGACTGGCTCACGGGAACCAGGGATCAGAACTGGAATTTGAGAGGGCTTTGAGGGCAAGAAGAGCTCCCTAAGGGCTTAGGTTACTGAAGGTTTCCTGATAATATTGGAGGTTGGTCTGGACCTCGGGCTGTCAATGGTGTGGCTGCAGAGGCTATGGGAGCACTGGAAATGAATCCAAGAACCTTCAATGTCTCCGAAGGGATTCTCTTTTGCTTCTCTTTCTCATTGTCGGGCAATGATTACTGCCTCCGTTTGCCTTAATGGCAGACAAAGGTTGAAGTATATCATGTATATTACATTTTATGTATTACTACATGACAATAAAAGGAACCTTGTAACTTGTGCCTTGAAATCTGAGATGGAGAGAAGCAATAATACTTTATGGCTGAAAATAACTGCCTGTGGCCACTGGAATCACAGTGGACATGATGAGATAACCACGCAAGGCATCTTTAGAGTGAATCAAATGAATTTACTCTTCAATACCTGCGCAACCTTTTAAAGCCCGAATCACGCGCCTGACACCTGCTGACATCATCACGCACTGATGTCACATAGCTGGTTCAATGCTTTCTGGGAGTTGTAGGGCCTCCATAATGCCGCTACAGCCTCACCCCCACCCCCTCCCCCCCAAGAACCAGCAGAAAGGTTTGTCTGTATTTTAGGTGGTCAACCTCTGTGACGAACTGTTGGCTGCTGCAGTGGGGAAGACTTGTCCACATAAGCTAGTTTAAGCTTGTCAATAGTGAAAGACTGTAGCTTCTCTCTAATGTCCAAAATACAGGTTGACCTAGTTTGCCTGAGTATCTTATTAAGTCTTTTGTAGGGCGTCTGCAAAGGTTGACCAAGTGTTCCCCTATGGAGAAAGACGTATTCACAGTTTTTGAGGTCCTTGGGAACAAAGGAAGAATGTTCTTCATGTGATGATGGTGGCATAGAGGTCAATTTTCTTACAGTCTCCCTTAGCCTGGTCAACAGTTCCTTAGGATCATCGCTGGTGTTGGAGTGGCAGGGGATGAACTCCCCTGGAAGCACCAACGGTGCGCCATACATAAGCTCTCCAGATCCAGTTTGGAGGTCTTCCTTTGGAGTTGTTCTAATGTCCAGTAATACCCAGGCAGATCATCAGCCCATTTCAGGCCATCTAACTGAGCCATCAAGGCTGACTTGAGATGTCAATGAAATCTTTCCACCATTCCATTAGCCTGGGAATGCTAGGCATTTGTATGATGAATTGATATACTGAGAAGCGAGACAAGGCTGTCCACAGTGAGGAAGTAAATTGTGGTCCTATATCTGAAGTAACATGCACCAGTAAACCAAAACAAGGCACCCAGGAACTGAGGAACCCTCGAGCACAAGTGTCTGCAGTAGCATCTACCATAGGCAAGGCCTCGGGCCATCGCATATCCTGTCTATTACTGTAAAAAGATAACAGTATCCTCTTGAAACAGGAAGCGGACAAACAATATCCACGTGGTCATCAATGTGTAATGTCTTTTTTTTAGACCGTGCCACACAAACCTGTCAGAAACCATACGAATGGTCGATCTAATTGACGGATGTGAGAGACCATGCCCAGAGTTGAATTCTTGACGTTTCCATGATGCTGGAACTACTGGGCGTGGGTGCACCATTGATATATCACAGAGGAGTAGTTTTCCATGAACTCCAAACTGGGCATCCTTCAATTGCGGTTTGTGATTGTAGTCCGATAAGCATTCGTCTCATTGTCATGTTCTTGGGCCGTGGCCAAAGCTGTGTAGTCAATACCTTGATCTACAGATGAAACCTCAAGTGGAGCAGAACAGGACAGAGCATCAGCTACTACATTGTCTTTTCCAGAAATATGTAGTAATTTGGAGAGAATTCTGAAATGAATGATAATTGCCATTGTTGTCGCATTGACCAGGGCTCTACGACCTTGGAAAACACAAAAATTAAGGGTTTGTTGTCAGTACACATAGTAAAATCTCTGCCCTCCAAAAAATAATGAAAGTGTCATCTTTAAGAAGGCATTGTTTCCCTCTCCAGTCCAATGGATAGTTTGGCATTTTTGGACAGTAAATCGTAAAGAGGCTTCATGATATGAGTTGCTCCCAGAAGAAACCGATGGTAAAAATTTACCATTCCTAAGGATTTCTGTAGACTTTTAACTGTAGCAGGACTTGAGTACTTGGTAATGGCCTCAACTTTGGATGGCAGTGGAGTCACGCCTTCCTGAGTAATCCTATGCCTCAAGAAATCAATCTTTTCATGTAATGTCAACTTAGAAATCAGAAGAAAGCCTGAGAGTACAGCAATGGTACATAGAAATGAATAAATGTATTCCATTGGAAAAAATAACATATAATAAAAAAAATAAAGTCACATTATTTGAACAAATTTGGGAACCGTACATGGAACACAACCGAGAGGGCCTACCGCGAACCTCCACCCCCTAAAATGATAGAATGAGAAGAAGATGAAATGAACTGATCCAGTGTGTAAAAATAGAAAACAAAATTTTCTTGTTTATTTTCATTGTGTGATGACATTGTTTAATGGTTTTATTGTATTATATATGTTGAACGTTTAATGGGTCTGGAGGGGGGTGGGAAGGAAGGAGGGAAGGGAGGGGGGAAAAAGGGGAGAAAATGACACTGTGTATATTCAAGAGGGAAATGTTTGTGTGTATTTTGATTAATATGGTTCATAGTGTGAAAAATTTAAAAAATTAAAAAAAAAGAAATCAATCTTTTCTTGTACAAAAATGCATTTATCTGGATTGATGATCAGTCCAAATTCTTGAAGACGAATAAAAAGTGTATGAAGATGTTCCAAATGTTCCTCCTTGGTCACACTGGCCACTAACATGTCGTCGATGTAAATTAACACATTGGTCATACCACATCCTAAAACATCAAGCATCTAAAAATTTGAATAACCCAAATGGGGTCATTATTGCTATTTTGGAATTTCTTCTGGTTCTACTAGTACATGGTGATAGCCACACACCAAGTCTATTATGGAGAAGATCTTCGCTCCATGCAAGTTAGCCAAGAAATCCTGAATATGAGGTACCAGATAATGATTCCAGAATGGGGGCATCTCCACATGGTCACCAACTTCCATTGTCTTTTAGGACCATATGTAATGGGGATGCTCAGGGGCAGTCAGAACTATGAATTATGCCTAGTTCCTCCATCTTGGCAAATCCTTTCTTAGCTAAGCACAGCTTCTCTGGAGACAGAGAGATCAAGGAAAGGGGGGAGTATTGCTAGAGATGGACCAACTGAATGTGAGATCGGAGTGGAAGTTGGCAGCAAAATGGGTGAAGTCACCAAGCTCATCATGGGTACATGAGGCAGCACTGAAGGAGTTGAGTCATCTCCTATAGATGCTGAATAAACCAACTGAATTTCCTCCAGCTTTCACCCTGATCTCAAATTCACTTAGTCCATCTCTGGGAACACTCTCGCCTTTCTCGATCTTTTCACCTCCATTTCATGAGACAAACTCTATACAGATATTTTCCATAAACCTACTAACTCCCACAGTTACCTCCGCTACATCTCTTCACACCAAATCCCTTGTAAAGGTTCTAATTCCTCGATCTGCGCACCAGATCCACTTCCACGATGAGCTCTTTTCATTCCAGAACATCTGTAATGTACTCCATAAAAACATAGCTTCCTCTCTACTGCCATCAAGACGGCCCCGACCTGCATCTTCTCCATTTCACGCACATCTGCCCTGGATGCAGCAAGATATAAGATTCCCTTTGTCTTCACCTACCACTCCACCAGACTGCATGTCCAAGTTATCTTCCTCCATCATCTACACTATGATCCCACCAGCAGACATATGTTTCCCTCTCCTCCCCTCTCTTCTTTCTGCAAGGATTACTCCCTCCAGGACTCCCTCCCTCATTCATTCATCCCTTCCCACTAATCACCCCTTGATAATCCTATGACTGCAAGAAATGTTCCACTTGCGCTCACACCTTCTCCCTCACCACCATTTGGGGCCTCAAACAGCTCTTCTGAATGAAGCAACCCTTCACTTGTGAATTTGCAGGGGTCATCTATTGCATAATCTGCTCCTGTCAAGGTCTCCTCAACATCAAAGAGACTGGATGCAGAATGGGAGGTTATTTTGTTGAGCACCTTCACTCTGTCACTGCAATGACAGGGACTTCCCAGTGGCCAACCATTTTATTTCCACACTGACATGTCTGTCCATGGCCTCCATGCTCTGCCAAACTGATTCCACCTGAACAACACTTAATATTCCATCTGGGCACTTTCCTACTAGATGGGATTACATTGACTTCTCCAGTTTCCATTGGATCCTCTCTCTCTCAATAGACAATAGACAATAGACAATAGGAGCTGGAGTAGGCCCTTCGGCCCTTTGAGCCAGCACCACCATTTTACAGATCATGGCTGATCACTACCATCAGTACCCCTTTCCAGCCTTATCCCCATAACCCTTAACTTCTTTGCCCACTAGAGTCTTATCTAACTCTCTTTTGAACATAATCAGCGAATCTGCCTCTACCACCCTCTGTGGCAGAGCATTCCAAAGATTCACACTTCTCTGGGTAAAAAAATGTTTTCTCATCTCCGTCCTAAAGGGCCTACCCTGTATTCTTAAACTATGCCCTCTAGTCCTCGTCTCCCCCATCATTGGGAACAAGTAATCCGACTTCACCCTGTCTATCCCCTGATAATTTTGTATACCTCAATCATGTCCCCCCTCATCCTTCTAAACTCCATCGGATACAAGTCCAGTTTTTCTAGCCTTTCAGCATATGTCAACCCCGCCATCCCTGGAACTAACCTTGTAAATCTGCGCTGCACATCCTCTATAGCTAGTATGTCCTTCCTCAAAATTGGAGACCAGAACTGGACGCAATACTCCAGGTGGGGTCTCACCAGGGCCCTGTACAACTGCAGAAGGGCGTCTCTGTTCCTATACTCCAATCCCCTCTTTATGAAAGCCAACATGCCATTTGCCTTCTTCACAGCTTTCTGAACCTGCATGCTAGTCTTCAGTGACCGGTGAACAAATACTCCCAGATCCATTTGCTCCTCCCCACTCCCTAGCTTGTCTCCATTTAAATAATACTCAGCTTTCCTATTATTGCCCCCAAAATGGATAACCTCACATTTGCTTACATTGAACGTCATCTTCCATTCATTCAGCAGCCCACTCCCCCAACCTGTCCAAGTCCCTCTGCATTTTCCTGACATCCTCCTCACACCCCACACCGCTACCCAGTTTTGTGTCATCTGCAAATTTGCTCAAGTTATTAATAATCCCCTCATCCAAACCATTTACATAAATTACAAACAACTGAGGACCCAATACCAATCCCTGCGGCACTCCACTCGTCACATCCTGCCATCCTGAAAAAAGACCCGCTTACCCCAACCCTTTGTTTCCTATTTCTTAACCAATTTCCTATCCATGTCAGCACCTTACCTCCAATACCATGCTCCCTGATCTTGCCCACTAGTCTCCCGTGCGGTACCTTATCAAAGGCCTTCTGGAAGTCCAAATACACCACATCCACTGGCTCTCCCAAGTCCACCCTCTTTGTCACATCCTCGAAAAATTCCAGAAGGTTAGTCAAGCATGACTTACCCTTAAGGAATCCATGCTGACTAGCCCTTATACTATTATTTCTGCCTAAGTGTTCTGCTATTACTCCTTTTACGATAGACTCCAATATCTTCCCCACCACCGACGTCAGGCTGACCGGTCTATAATTTCCCATTTTCTCCCTCCCTCCCTTCTTAAAAATCGGCACCACATCAGCCACTCTCCAATCCTCAGGGACCTCCCCCAAATCTATGGAACTTTGGAAAATGTCGACCAGTGCTTCCACAATTTCCATAGCAACTTCTTTAAGCACCCTGGGATGCAGCCCATCACGCCCTGGGGATTTATCAGCCCTCAGTCCCAACAATTTACTCACAACCTCCTGTTTCTGGATCCGGATATCCATTAGATCCCCTACTTCCCCAGGAAAGTTCCCCAAGTTTCTTGATACCGCATGACCACCATCCACTAACTGACCATAACCTATATCCTCCTTGGTGAAGACAGTTGCAAAGTATTTGTTAAATTTCTCAGCCATCTCCTTGTTTCCGGTAATAATTTCACCCTTTTCCATTTTTAATGGACCAATTTTAGACCGAACCAATTTCTTCCTCTTCACATATTTAAAAAAGCTTTTGCTATCCTCCATTATATTATTTGCTAATTTCCTCTCGTACTTCATTTTCCCCTCTCTTATGACTTTCTTAGTTACCCTCTGATGCTCTTTGAAGGTTTCCCAATCCTCTAACTTCCCACTCGGCTTCGCTGTCCTATACTTACTCCCTTTGGATTTGATATTACACTTGATTTCATTAGTTAGCCACGGCTGCCATTTGCATCTCCGAGAGCCTTTCCTCCACTTTGGAATAAATTTGTCCTGAAACCTGTGAAAAATGTCCAAAAATACCTGCCATTTTTCCCCAGTTGTCCTCCCAGCTAGTGTATCTTTCCATTTTATTTTGGCTAGCTCCTCCCTCATAGCTGCATAATCCCCTTTATTTAACTGCAGTACAGATGCTTTCGACTTCCTTTCTTTTTTCCTTTCTAATTGCAGCTCAAAAGTAACCATACCATGGTCACTATTCCCTAATGGCTCCCCTACATCGAGGTCACTTATTAACTCTGCGTCACTGCACAGCACCAAGTCCAGAATCGACTTCCCCCTGGTAGGTTCCTCCACTAGCTGCTCCAAGAAAGTATCTCGTAGACATTCAATAAACTCAGTCTCTTGTGCTCCTGCCCCCGTCTGATTATCCCAGTCCACCTTCATGTTAAAGTCCCCCATAACTACTGTATTGCTACCAGTTTGACATGCCACTCTTAATTCCTGATTTATACTTCTACTGATATCTAAGCTACTTTTCGGAGGCCTGTAAATGACCCCCATTATGGTCCTCATGCCTTTACCATTTCTTAATTCTATCCAAACAGACTCTACCCCACCTGTTTCAATGTCTTTCCTTTCAAACGCCTGAATTTCATTTCTTACCAACAGAGCTACCCCACCTCCTCTTCCTAACTTTCTGTCTTTTCTATAGGACGTGTACCCGGGAACATTTATTTCCCAATCCTGCCCTTCCCGCAGCCATGTCTCCGTTACTCCGACAATATCATAACCTCCCATTGCCATTTGTGCCTCAAACTCATCCATTTTATTCCTTACACTCCGTTCATTCATACACAATACCTTGATACCATATCTCCTTTCTCCCTCCACCTTTGTTCTCGATGCACTTGCCCCTACTCTCCTATTCTTTTTAGTTTCCTTTTTCCTTATTGTTTCACCGTCTAACGGAACCACCCCTATATTCACTCTCCTATCTGCTTCCCTATCAGTCCTGTTCCCTTCCCCCTGCCAAATTAGTTTAAATCAAATCTGACAGCATTTTTAAACCTAACTGCCAGTATATTGACCCCCATTGCATTCAGGTGTAAACCATCCCTCCTGTAGAGGTCTTGTCTTCCCCAGAAGAGATCCCAATGGTCAATCCCTGCACTCTGCACCATTCCTCCAGCCACACATTTAACCTCCTGAGTTTATTATTTTTGCCCCCACCCATGTACAGTACAGGTAGCAGCCCCGAGATTACAATCCTGGAGGTTCTGCTTCTTAACCTCCTTCCGAGCTCACGGTAGTCCCTCTTCAGGTTCTCCTCCTTCATCTTATCCACGTCATTTGGACCCACGTGTATCAGGACTTCTGGCCGTTCACCTTCCCCCCCCAGGATACTCTGAACCCTATCCGAGACGTCTCACACCCTGGCTCCTGGGAGGCACACACCATACGTGAACACTTGTCAGGTTCGCAGAATCTTTTGTCTGTTCCCTGACGATGGAGTCCCCAATGACCACCTTGTTCCCCTTCCTTCCTTTCCGCACCACCGGTTCCCTTGGTGCAACCTCTGGCAGGTTATCTTCCCCAACTACATCCAATACACTATATTTGTTGCTAAGAGCAGTAGCCACCCGGGTGCTCACCACAGAGCTAGCAACTTTCCCCCTCCCCTGACAGTAGTCCACTTACCTGACCCCCCCAATCCAGGGGTAAGCACTTCCCTGAGCGTTGTATCTATAAATTCTTCACTCTCCCTGATAAGCCTCAGATCATCAAGCTGCAACTCCATTTCTTTAATTTTATTTTTTAATGCTTGTGCCTCATTACATCCCCTGCAGGTATGTCCTGTGGGAAGATTTAAGGTCCTGTCGCTTACCTCCTCACTCTCTCTTGCGAGCCTAAGGTCATCAAGCTGGAGCTCCAGTTCATCAACTCGGCCCCTAAGGAACCCCACCTCTTTGCACCTGGCACAGATATGGTCATTTGGGAGGGTGGAGGTCACCCATGGCTCCCACATCTGGCAACTTGAGCAGAGCACTAACCCCATAGGCATGGCTCAGCTTTTTAATGTACAGTGCACTCACCTAGGAAGTGCTAATTCTCTCTCTTTCTCTTTCTCCTTTCCCCCAGCTCCAAACCCCCTTTTCTCTCTATTCAGAGAGCTCCCCCCTTCCCATCAATCCTCAACTATTTTCTCATCTACCCTCCCACCCACATCCACCTCTTGCCTGTTAGCCAGTGCTCCTCCCTCTGTCCCTTATTTCTTCATCTCGTCCCCCCACCTTTTTATTCAACTGCATTTTGCTCATACCTTGGCAAAGGGCTTAGGTCCACATTGTTGGTTCTATCCCTCTGCTTCCTATAGATGCTGCCATACCTACTGAATTTCTCCACCTCTTTTGGGTCATGCAACACCAGATAGTCCATCTGGGTGCTCTCCATCCAAATGATTTTAACATCAACTTCTCCAGTATCCTTTAAGCCCATCCCCTGAGTCTCTCTACTGACCTATCCCTCTGTCTCCTTTCCTCCTGGTTCCCTCTCCATTGAGAGGCTCGTGGTAGTACTGCAGATGCCTAAACTTTTATCTGGAATTCTGAAAATTAGTAACCTCCAAAAACTGGCACTTTTTTGATTAAAGATTGGAGTCTGGCACCAAACATGACCTGAGGCGACCCTTGCTCAACTCCCAATGTATCCTGTCACCTTGCGCATCGATAATTTGCTGTATCATCATGTAATAAGTAGCCCTTCATGGGGCGTTCCACCGTTAACTTGTGCGATTATCAGTTTATAAGAGCAACTCCCTTTCGAGCGTTATCGTCTCCCATCCATACAGTTGACTCTACCAGTCAGAATATGGCAGAGAGAGCTGCGAAGTCCCCTATGAGTTGCAGTAGGCACTTTCAGGTGGCCAATTGCCCCACATGTAAAGCCGCATGTTTAGGCAATATGCGGCTGCTTTGAGGCCACCTGAATGTGCAGGAGGCACTCTTGAGGCAAGCTATATAACCCTCCTCCGAGAGGGATAATCAGCTCAGCTCAGTGGCTCCCCCAGCCACCTGAATGCAGCTGTCTGAAAGCAGATGTTAAAGGGTCAGGCTACACTGGGCAGGAGCTGGAGTGTGCTCAGAGCCACATCCTGTGCAGCTGTGTCCTTCAGGTGGCCAGCGTGGCACTTTAAACACTGCCACCTGAACGGCAATTTAAAGGGCCGCTTCTGCTTCTTCAGGTGCATTCTTAGCGTAAAATGCACCTGAAAAAGCCTAGTGAGATACAGAAAAGAAAACTTTGTTCATTAGCGATTACACAGAAAGTGGAGTTATTGCAGAAGCTTGATAGTAGCGTATCTTGGCGTCATCTAATGGAAGATTATGGTGAGGGATCATCCACCATATAAGATTTGAGTAAACAGAATGGTTGTTTAAGTTTTACAGTGACAGTGATGACCACAGACTGATCAATAAAAGGAAAAATTTGCATAGGGCAAAAAAATGGAGATATTGACTGACTGCTTATTGAGTGTGTGTGCCAATGAAGAATTAATGCATGCCACAGACTGGTCTGCTTGTAATGAAACAAGGTCGATCAGTTAATTGGTGGGATGGAACGACGTTCATTTATCAGTGAGCATGAGGTTATGGCTGTTTATTCAATTAAAGAGAGATTGTTTAGACAGAAGCCTCTTTTAATTAAACAGACGACACTGGAAAAAATCTTTAAAGAGTTCATTCTGATGCGATGTTTGAGGTATAATGTGCGTTTACGACATTTGCACTGTTTGAGATGTCTGCAATGTCTGAGCCAGTTTTATTTTGAAGTTTTACTTGAAAATAATAAAAACATGCTTGTGATATTATGGTCTTATGCGCCCCCAGTTTTGGGCGATTTTGCGTGATTTTGAAATATCGCATTTGCTGAAAGGGAATGCCATTTTAAAATGATTCCAAAATGCAGAAGAATTCTGAACAATGGCATTCCGATTCCGGTCCCAATGATTCCTGATGAAAGGTTACTCAGCTGCATTACTAATTCCAAATCCAAGCTATTTAATATGAACCTATTTTCCTGCCATGTACCTTGGTAAAGAAGCTTGGGACGTTTATGCTTAATCCCAATGACTGACAGCATGTTGGTAACTTTATCAGGAAGAATTAGAGATTGGGATTCTTTGTTTACAAGTGAGTTCCCTTTACCTTGTATCAAGCAATGTTGGAAGCAGACAGTGACCTTGAATGAACTGTGGAGCTAATGGTTCACTGCTGTGCAGAGTTAAAACGATAACACGATGTGCAGTCATTCATAAGGTTACCTCAGAGGGCAGCCCAAGGCTCACTTTTCTCTGATGCACAGGATAATGCAATTTTTTTTTAGACATACAGCATGGCAACAGGCCATTTCGGGCTATGAGTCCATGCCGCCCAATTTACACCCCATTAACCTAAACTCCTGGTAAGCTTTGAATGGTGGGAGAAAACCAGAGCCCCGGGGAAAACCCATGCAGACATGAGGCGGACATACAAACTCTTTACAGACAGCATGAGATTTGAACTCCTGTACCGATCGCTGGCGCTGTAAAGGTGTTGTGCTAACCATTACGTCAACTGTACTACCCCGTGGAAGTTCTTCTGATGGCCCAAGGACCCAAAGTTTTACAAGAACAGCTTTTGCCAAGAATGCTGTGTACAATGATCAATAATTTGTTCCAGACTTGTACCACATATGACTACAGTGGTAGAAATTTTATTTTTATTTGCAATGCCTGTGGTAGATTTTGCGTGTTCTCATATAATTGCTGCAAATATTGATTTTCTCTCAAGTTATTGATATTTTAGTTTTAAAAATTTCTTAAAATATTGAAGGGATTAGTATTTATGTTCCTTCACACACTTATCTTCAATGTATGCTGAACATGCTTAACAAATGTTTATCACCCAACTACTGAACTGTAAAAAGGTGATAAACATTTCAAGAATAAAGCCAGAGAGATCTACTGGGCTCAGGCCATATGTGCAAGGTTTGGCATAGGAACAGTGTCAGTGATTGCAGGCAGCTGCTTCTTCTTCCTGTGGGTCAGCAGGATGCCAGATGCAGAGCATTGCCATCTGCACCAGAAACACCTGCAATCTCCAACCAGACGGCATTAATATTAACTTCTTCGTTTTCCTTCAACCCCCACCGTCTCTCTTTCCCCACCCCTGTCTCTTTTACTCCAACTTCCTACCCGTTCCTTTCCTTCTCCTATCATCGAGCTCTCTGCCCTCCCCGCATCTCTTCCCAGCTTTCTTCTCTTTTACCATCCCACTTGTCTCCACCTATAACCTCTTATGTTCGCCTGCTCTCCTCACCCTTTTCCTTCCTCCCTCCTCTCCTCCCCCCTCTCCCCACATGTATATTCAGGCATCTACCTATTTTTCTTGAGTACTGCCGAAGGGCTCAGGCCTGAAATGTTGATTACCTTTTACTTCCTCTAGACACTGAGTTTCTCCAGCACTTTTGTGTATTGCACCTGCAGGCAAACAAGATCAGAGTTCAACACTGCCCTCCACTAATACTCTCACATTTTAGCAGATTAGAGAGTTTTCTACCCATGGTTCAACTTGCAGTCCTGGCCCCATTAAATGCTAGGATGTACCAAATACGATGCATCTCCACTAGTGTAAACTCTAGCTTTCAGCCCTATTTTCTGAACAAGAATCTCAATAGAAGCAGCCTCCAATAAGATGTGGTTCCCAAGAGCCAATAGGTATGGATAGGGGGGCTTAGAAGGATATGGACCAAATCTGGGCAAATGGGAGTACTCCAGAATAGCAGTTTGGCCAGCAAGGACAAATTCGGCCGAAGCTGCAAGACTCTGACTTTGACATGCAGGGTAGGTCTGGTGCATCAGGCCCATGGTAAAGAGAGTTCGAACTTCTATTGTAAATTGTGACTTGACTACAATGCCCCTTTATAAAGTGGATATTAATCTGTGGGGACTTTTGTGCTTCTGGGAATTTGATCTCCCAGAGCATCATTAACTGTAGCATTTGCAACAAATAGGGTATGTTATCTTACCCAAAGAACTGCAAGCAATGTTAATTTTATTCCTCTCCGCTCCTCCCACCAACACACACTTCAAAAGCTGCAGAGAATCCCAGACTTCACTAGAGCACTCTCATTGCTATTGCCTCTTTACCTCACAGAACTCAAAGGCATGGCCACCATGCAATCAGACATCAGTTGTTCACAACAAATTGGGTTAAATTCTGACCCCAGTGCTGTCCATGTCGAATTTGTACATTCTCCCTGTGAGAGTATGAGTTTCCCTTGTGTGACCTGGGTCCCGAGTCAACCTGCAACTCTACTTACAGGCTATCCTGAAAGTCCCAGGTCCCTTTGCATCTGTGTATTTTCAATTTTTTTCCCCATTTTAAGACATGGTCTGCCCATTTATACTTTCTACCAAAGTGCATGACCTTACACTTTCCGACATTATATTTCATTTGCCACTTCCTGATCTGTCTAAATAAGTGTGGAAGCATTATGGTTCTAAGCAGTGGTATAGAGTCAATGGATCTAATGGCATCTCCATCTGGTAAGGATGCTGCTGGGGTAATGGTGTTCATAATTCTGAATTTTGGTGGCTTCTCTCCTCGACAGCACTGGAATTATGAACAATTTCCCATGAGTTTTGGAGCTAGTATGTAAGTGTCTGGTGCCCACATGAAGAACCATTGTGTTGCTTGTTCCTTCGTCTCTATTCTATTACACTCATTTTCAGTATCTGGGAGTTCCCATTTCTGTCAGAATGTGGCTTGCAAATGAATTGGCATCATTGGGTGTGCATTTGATGCTTGAAAATTCCCTGTTAATTGTGCAACTGGCAAAATTTTATCTGGAAATGATTCCTAATGCAATTTACTTTGGGTATAAGCAATTTTGGACCATGTAGCACTAAAAGGAACTGTACACCCAAATCTTGATTTCTGGGCACTGAGATTTAGTCACTAACCCACAGTAAATGTGCCATAAATTCCAAAAGCAATACAAGGTTTCTAAAACATTAAAAAGGCATCATCTAACTGTAACACATGTGTCTCTCCAGCTCTAAGTTGCAGCTGCCAATTTTTTCTCTTGGCATCTGGAATAGAAATAGAAAATGATGGCAAATTTAGCAGTGGACTCTATCATGAAGAGAAAATCAAAGTTAGCATTTCTGGTCAATGACCTGCCATCAGAATTGAAGAAAAAAAGAAAGAAATTTAAAAAAATATATAGACAGGGAAAAAGATGGAAGGAAAGAAACAAAAGGAAGGTCTTGTAGCGTGTGTGCTACCACAAAATGTGGACAGAAGGACACACACCCAAGAAGTCAACGTCGAAGACTGATTGATTGCACTGGCAGCTCTGCCTATATTCTCTCCCTGCTGCTGACGACAGGGGTGACATCATAGTGGCGCCAGCCTCAGATTGGTTGGCATTCCCGCCGTTGCTCGTTGATTCCCACTGTGCCAGTTACCACCTGGGACGAAGATCATTGGCCCTCGAGGAGTCTGAGCGGTCGCCGGCCATCTTGAGTAACAGGTCACGTCCTGGTTAGTGGGCCGCTACAGTCTCTTACTGAGTAGAAGACAGCAAGAGACTGAATTGTAAAAGAGATGATAAAGGGAAAGAAATGAAAAGAAGGTAAAAGCACAAACAGCAGAATCATTACGAGAAAATACTGAGATTGGTATTGAGACCAGAGGTTGTAAAATGCCTCAGCCAAAGATAACGTGCTGTTTCTTGTTTATGAGAGAGAGAGAGAGAGAGAGAGAGAGAGAGAGAGACAGGCAGGCAGACATACAGAGAGGGACACAGAGAGACAGAGGGAGACAAAGAGAGAGAGGAAAGAGAGAGAAATAGAAATAGGAGAGAGATGAGAATAGGAGAGAGAATTGAAGTGACAGACAACAAGAAGCTTAAGGTCACCCTGGTAGAGTAAATAAAATGCTGCATTAAACATTCTATTCTGGTTTTTGTCTCCCCAGTGTTGAAGAGCCCACATCATGAATTATAATAAAGTAAGTTGGAATAAATACATACAAGTTTCATCTGGAAGAAATGTTTATACAAAGAGAACAGCAAGGGAAGATCTAAAAAGTCATTGGGTCATGTGCACAGAAACAGGCCTTTCAGCCCAACTTATCCTTGCTGACCATCTACACCAATCCCTTATTCCAGGACTTGGTCCTTAGCACTCTCTGCCTTGGCCATCCATGTGCAAGTCTAGATATTTCTTGAACATTGAGACAGGCTGCTTGGACCAAACCATTCAGCAGTGTACTGCAGGTTCCAAATAATTTTCAGGATTAATGAGGTTTCCTCAGATTTCTTGCAAATTAAAGACCTAGCCAAAGGGTGATGAATCTGTGGAATTCGTTGCCACAGATGGCTGAGGGGGCAAACCTACTGAGTATATTTAAAACAAAGGTTGATAAGTTCTTTATTAGGAAAGGTGTTAAAACTTATGGGAAGAAGGCATGAGAATGAGATTGAGAGGAAAAACACATCAGCTGTGATTTGAATCCAGAGTGAACTTGATGAGCCAAATGGCATAATTCTGCTCTTATGTTTTAGCTGTTATATCTGATAAAGAACTCCTATTGAGAATTTGTTAGTGAGGACCATTGAACAATCTCCAAGGAGATGTGGCAGTGATGGAGAATGGGAATGATGTTCTTTAGCTCCAGAGGCATGCTGATTCATTTCCCATCTTGCACAATCTTTACCCATCTCCTCCCACCTGCTCCTCCTATGGCCAATTATGTCCTCATCTCAATGATGGCTTACTTCATCCTGATGGTCTCCCCTCACCAAATCTCCTGGTTGCCTGATCCTCTGCAAATTCTCTTCTACCCATTCCACACTGGAGGCCAAGCAGCCTTAACAACATGACTACCTGTTCGACAGTGGGAATACCCCTGGATTTGGCAGACTCTTCTTTCTTTCTTCTTCTTCTTTGGCTTGGCTTCACGGACGAAGATTTATGGAGGGATATGTCCACGTCTGCTGCAGGCTCGTTGGTGACTGACAAGTCCGATGCGGGACAGACAGGCAAGGTTGCAGCGGTTGCAAGGGAAAATTGGTGGGTTGGGGTTGGGTGTTGGGTTTTTCCTCCTTTGTCTTTTGTCAGTGAGGTGGGCTCTGCGGTCTTCTTCAAAGGAGGTTGCTGCCCGCCGAACTGTGAGGCGCCAAGATGCACGGTTGGAAGTGATATCAGCCCACTGGTGGTGGTCAATGTGGCAGGGACCAAGAGATTTCTTTAAGCAGTCCTTGTACCTCTTCTTTGGTGCACCTCTGCTTCAGTGGCCAGTGGAGAGCTCACCATAGAACACAATCTTGGGAAGGCGATGGTCCTCCATTCTGGAGATGTGACCCACCCAGCGCAGTTGGGTCTTCAGCAGCATGGATTTGATGCTTGTGGACTCTGCCAGCTCGAGTACTTCGATGTTGGTGATGAAGTCATTCCAATGAATGTTGAGGATGGAACGGAGACAGCGCTGATGGAAGCATTCTAGGAGCCGTAGGTGATGCCGGTTGAGGACCCATGATTCGAGCCGAACAGGAGCGTGGGTATGACAACGGCTCTGTACACGCTGATCTTTGTGTGTTTTTCAGGTGGTTGTTTTTCCAGACTCTTTTGTGTAGTCTTCCAAAGGCGCTATTTGCCTTGGCGAGTCTGCTGTCTATCTCTTTGTCGATCTTTGCATCAGATGAAATGGTGCAGCCGAAGTAGGTAAATTGGTTGACCGTTTGGAGTTCAGTGTGCCCGATGGAGATGTGGGGGACTGGTGGTCATGGTGGGGAGCTGGCTGATGGAGGACCTCAGTTTTCTTCAGGCTGACTTCCAGACCAAACATTTTGGCAGTTTCCGCAAAACAGGACATCATGCGCTGGAGAGCTGGCTCGGAATGGGCAACTAAAGCGGCCTCGTCTGCAAAGAGTAGTTCATGGACAAGTTGCTTGTGTCTTGGTGTGAGCTTGCAGGCGCCTCAGATTGAAGAGACTGCCATCCGTGCGGTATCGGATGTAAACAGCGTCTTCATTGTTGAGGTCTTTATTGGCTTGTTTCCGCATCATGCTGAAGAAGATAGTAAAGAGGGTTGGTGCGAGGACGCAGCCTTGCTTCACGCCGTTGTCAATGGAGAAGGGTTTGGAGAGCTCATTTCTGTATCTGACCCGACCTTGTTGGTTTTCGTGCAGTTGGATAACCATGTTGAGGAACTTGGGGGGGCATCCGAGGCGCTCTACTATTTGCCAAAGCCCTTTCCTGCTCACGGTGTCAAAGGCTTTGGTGAGGACAACAAAGGTGATGTAGAGTCCTTTGTTTTGTTCTCTGCACTTTTCTTGGAGCTGTCTGAGGGCAAAGACCACAGTTATAGATTTCACCATTTATTCTACACTAGTAATTCCAGAAGGAAGAGATGCTTGCAGGGAGCAGTGCCCAAGATATTGTATCCATCACTCAAATCCCATGTGCAGCACACATAAAATCCATCCCTCTAAATAGATCCTGGTAGAAAATAAATGCTCAGGCTCCCTGTTATAGAGACCCCAATTTTTCTGTGAAACGCCATCAGTAGTTCAAAAGATGTTAGCAAAAGATTGATATGCAACTAGATATTTTGACTGTCCTTCCAAAATCACAAGTTTCAAGATGACTGGGTACATGGAAAAGGAATTCAATTTAATAAACTTTGCAATGGAAGAATGAATGAGAACCTATTTAAAATTCAGTAGCAAGAACAGTATAGAACAATATACAGGTCTATGCTCACAGGAGTCTGATCTTTTCAAGCCAGCTATCTGTACAGTTTAGCAAATTTAAACATTTCTTTTCCAGCCTCATTCACAAAACAGTTTTAAAATAATTTTATAGCTTTGAGTTAACATTTGATTAATTCACATGCATAGAGTAAGGAGCTGAGCTCAACACTATTTGTATCCCATTTCTTTCTTTTCTTTGGCTTGGCTTCGCGGACGAAGATTTATGGAGGGGGTAAATGTCCACGTCAGCTGCAGGCTCGTTTGTGGCTGACAAGTCCGATGCGGGACAGGTAGACACGGTTGCAGCGGTTGCAGGGGAAAATTGGTTGGTTGGGGTTGGGTGTTGGGTTTTTCCTCCTTTGCCTTTTGTCAGTGAGGTGGACTCTGCAGTCTTCTTCAAAGGAGGTTGCTGCCCGACAAACTGTGAGGCGCCAAGATGCACGGTTTGAGGCGATATCAGCCCACTGGCGGTGGTCAATGTGGCAGGCACCAAGAGATTTCTTTAGGCAGTCCTTGTACCTTTTCTTTGGTGCACCTCTGTCACGGTGGCCAGTGGAGAGCTCGCCATATAACACGGTCTTGGGAAGGCGATGGTCCTCCATTCTGGAGACGTGACCCACCCAGCGCAGCTGGATCTTCAGCAGCGTGGACTCGATGCTGTCGACCTCTGCCATCTCGAGTACTTCGACGTTAGGGATGAAAGCGCTCCAATGAATGTTGAGGATGGAGCGGAGACAACGCTGGTGGAAGCGTTCTAGGAGCCGTAGGTGATGCCGGTAGAGGACCCATGATTCGGAGCCGAACAGGAGTGTGGGTATGACAACGGCTCTGTATACGCTTATCTTTGTGAGGTTTTTCAGTTGGTTGTTTTTCCAGACTCTTTTGTGTACTCTTCCAAAGGCACTATTTGCCTTGGCGAATCTGTTGTCTATCTCATTGTCGATCCTTGCATCTGATGAAATGGTGCAGCCGAGATAGGTAAACTGCTTGACCGTTTTGAGTTTTGTGTGCCCGATGGAGATGTGGGGGTCTGGTAGTCATGATGGGGAGCTGGCTGATGGAGGACCACAGTTTTCTTCAGGCTGACTTCCAGGCCAAACATTTTGGCAGTTTCCGCAAAACAGGACGTCAAGCGCTGAAGAGCTGGCTCTGAATGGGCAACTAAAGCGGCATCGTCTGCAAAGAGTAGTTCACGGACAAGTTTCTCATTGAAGAGACTGCCATCCGTGCGGTACCGGATGTAAACAGCGTCTTCATTGTTTTTTGGTATTCAGATAATCTTGTTTATTTATAGGAACGTGCCCTTCTGATAAAGTGCAGAATAATGGAACCCGAAAGCACGAAAAGATGTCCTATGGTCCACAATATCCACGCTGACCATTACCCTTGTTGAAACAAGTCCCATTTCCCCATATTTGGTCAATAGCCTTTGATGCCTTGGCAATTCAAGGGTTTGTTTGGATTCTTCTTAAATGTTGCAAGAATCTGTCTCCACCATCTCCTCAAGCAGCATGTTCCAGCCCTGAATTTTTCAGTCTTTATCTACACCAGCAGTTCTGGAAGGAAAAAATGCTCGAAGGAAGTGCCCCCCAAGGGATTGCAGGTACCATCTCGGATTCTCATACTTAACATGCAAATCCATAGCTACAAATAGATCCTGGTAACCCAATGTAACAAAAAATAAAGAAACAGACTTTATACCTCCATAGGAAGATAAACCTCTCTAGATACTTCTCAGATTATATACCCCTCACCTGAAATCTTTGCCCTTTTGTTTTAAGTACTCCCATGAGGGATGAGGGAAATACACAGATGGCAGGCTGTGGGCGACTCGAGGCGAGAATCCTATGCCAACTTCGGGGCTGCTGGCGACTGTGGTCAAAGGACTCACACCAGACTGCTGGTGACTGGCTCAAGGAGTAGCAGATATCAGAACCAGGATGTGAGAGGGTGATGAAGGTGTTCAAGGCTTCCTGATCGTGCCAGGTTGTGATCTGGAGCTCGGGTTGCCGATAGTTTGAACTGGAGACTTATGTGTGGCTCTAGCGGCTTAGGGGAGTGCTGGAAACTAATCCACAGACACTCAATGTCACTGGGGAGACTCTCTTTTGTTTCTCTTTCTCTTATGTTTTTTTACACAGCCGCTGTGTTCCAGAAAATTATTTCCATTTTACCGGAATGCATGGTTTGTACAAAGATCAGAATGGGAATGAGGGTACCATTCCGGTTCAAACATTTTACCTTCTAGACCCCTTGTTAATTTCCCGGAACACCTGCAGTCTAAAGTGAACTGCAAGCATTCCGTGAAAAATGGGATAATAAATAGGACACCACCTCAGTGGCGTTGCAAGTCCCGCCTCTTTACTTACCCCACTTCCGGTATGCTGTCCAAACACACGTCAGGAAATGCAGATTTGGAGTTTTGGTCATTTGTGTGTGAATGTCCAATGCCTGGATGTCAGACGTTCTTCAGACCGATAAAATCATGCAAAGTCTATCTAAAAAACATATCTGACTATAAGAAGCAGAGAGCAATTTCTGCTGATAGCAAATCTGTCTGCCTTATGGCAGACTAAAGCAAATTTCATGTAATATCATATCTGTTTAAAGTAATCTTGAAAGATACCTACCATCTAACGCTATCTATCCCCTCATAATTCTGTTTATCTGTCAGGATTCCCCAACCCCCACCTTACCCCAAGCTTTCCTTGTTCCATGGAGATCTAACAGCCTATCCAATTTCTCCTTTGATGTTCCAAACTTGACCAATGTCATCTTTATCATGCAGTGTATCATAAAGTAACATTCTGCTCTCAAAGGTGTCTCTGATGCTGCAGGACACACCACCTTCAATGCTGTATTATGTGGAGACTGATTAGGTGCAATAAAAAACCTGACACCTTATCTCTTCAGTCACATTTCAGTAGCCTGCTTGAAGTGACAACTTCACTTTGCTCATTCCCAAAATGATTGGTGTAGTTCTGTGTCAGAAAACTTCACACTAATGGTCCCTCTGATCTGTGAAGATGACGGCCTATTGTCAAGTGGAGTCATTAGTGAATCCTCTCAGTCAGTAATCTGACACTCATTTTTGCCTCAACAGCAGATCTGTTCCTTGATAGGACACAGGACCTCTTAACATTGCTCCAGGCATTAATAATAAGCTGACACTAGATTTTCAAAATATTTTTTTCTCACTCTTTTCCTTTCCTGCTCTTTCTTTTTTAATATTTTTATTAACATTGAACTTTTACATAAAAAATACAGGGTACATAAGGATATGGCGAGCTCTCCACTGGCCACCGTGACAGAGGTGCACCAAAGAAAAGGGTCAAGGACTGCCTAAAGAAATCTCTTGGTGCCTGCCACATTGACCACCGCCAGTGGGCTGATAACGCCTCAAACCGTGCATCTTGGCGCCTCACAGTTTGGCGGGCAGCAACCTCCTTTGAAGAAGACCGCAGAGCCCACCTCACTGACAAAAGGCAAAGGAGGAAAAACCCAACACCCAACCCCAACCAACCAATTTTCCCCTGCAACCGCTGCAATCGTGTCTGCCTGTCCCGCATCGGACTTGTCAGCCACAAAAGAGCCTGCAGCTGACGTGGACTTTTTACCCCCTCCATAAATCTTCGTCCGCGAAGCCAAGCCAAAGAAGAAACATAAGGATATGTTAAAAGTCAAAAAGATGCATTACACTTAAATCATACCAGTTCATCCAAGGTACCCCACATTTCAATCAAATTACATTGTATATATACCTTATTTTTTTTAAAAAGATCTAAACCCACTACCAATAAAGCTCTTCAGCCAAAAAAAAGGAAGATAGAATTCTTATCAGTAATAAATTGCCTCACCAGTCAACACTTCTACCTTCAGATCAAGTCAAAGATTACAAAAGTAATTCAAAAAAGGGCCCCCACAGTGTTTGAAAATTTGAATTCAAATCGGAAATTAAGCTTCTACTCTAAATTTAAACATGACATGATGTCACGTAGCCATTGAGCATGAGAAGGTGGAGCAGCATCCCTCCACCTGAGTAACACTGCCATAAGAGAAATAAAAGCCAATACATGTAAAATTTTATTTATTCGTTCAAAATACAGATAGTAAATAACATACACAACAATGAACCATAAACATGAACGTTATGTTTTATATATATATATAAAAGAAAAGAAAGAAAATAAAAGACCCCCCCCCCTTCAGCCAACTCTCCTAAGGAGAGCCATAAAGAAAAAAAATTAAGAAAAAATTAAACATACATATTAAGATCTAATCAACTTAAATCAAAATGTAAATATTCTGAATATAACAACCACTTACTAATAAAAAAACTCTAGTTATCACGCGAAACATACATAATTTTTTCCATTATTAAACAATATTTAATCTCATTATGCCATCTATTAATATCAATCATATTTATATCTTTCCACGTACTAGCAATACATTTTTTCGCTATGGATAAAGCTAAATATACAAAAGCAAGTTGGAATTTATCTAATCCCAAACCTTTCAGAGGTTGCAAACTACCCAATAAAAATACTGTTGGATCTAAAGGTATTTTAATCTTATACAGGTATTCTAAAAACAATTGAATTTTCTTCCAAAAAGATTGTATACATGACCGAACAGCATGAAAAAAAGTTCCAACAGAGTTACCACATCTAAAACACAAATCTGATTCATGAAAACCATACTTTTTTTAGTTTTTCAGGTGTTAAGTATAATTGATGTAAAAAAATTATAATTAATCATCGCATAACATGCATTTATCAGTCTAGTTACACTATCAAAACAAATATCTGACCAATCATCCTCGGAAAAAATAAAACCGATATTCACTTCCCATTTACCTTTGGATTTATCCCAACCCTTTATATCCATACCATCCTGTAATATTTGATACATAAAAGAAATATAACCCTTCTCAGGTACCTTCATAAGAAATGTCTCAAATTTAGTCATTTCAGGTAAAATCATATCTCTACCAAACACGTTTTACCAAAGATCGAATTTGATAATAAAGAAACAAAGAGTTTTTATTAATACCATAACTGTCCCTCATCTGTTTAAAAGATAAAAATGTCCAAAATTCACTGAAAATCTTACAGTTTAATTTAAGAATACATCCTGCCTTTTTGTCCATTGATTGTAATTCAAAAGATTAATTCTTATGTATCAAAATTGCTACACCTTAAGCCCTGGAGTTAAATGAAGAAGAATATACTTGCCCAACCCAGTCCCTCTTCAATTTTGTACTTTCTTTGACATTCAAATATGTTTCTTGTAAAAAAGCAACATCAATTTTCATTTTCTTAAAATACACCAAAATGCGCTTACGCTTAATCAGACTGTTTAAACCTCGAACATTAAAAGTAGCAAACCTCAACTTTGACATATCTACTAATATAACTAAGAACTAATAATATCTTTAAATGAAAACTCAAATCAATGTAAATAGGCCCTCCAATAGGAGGGGGAAAAAAATCACAAATTAAAGACGAAATAAAATGAAAATTAAAAAAAAAGAAAATAATTTTTTAAAAATCAAAAAAAGAAAAAGAAGAAACACCCCCCCAAAAAAAAACTACCAAAAGGTAGTAATCCCTAAACAAAATTTGGGTGTGGATCACCCACCAGTGGTTGATGACTAATAGAACTTAGAGCAAATCTCTCCCTCCCCAGCCGAACAAAGAATAACATCTCACTTAGTTTAATGTCTGGTTGTTTCTTCTCTTGGCCGTCACCTTCTTCTGCCCGGGTTTTAGCTCGTGTAGCTTTTCCTTCAGTCATTTCTTCAAAATTTTCAGACTCAAGTATAATTAGAGAAATAATAAAGATCTTTCTGACTTCTGTGAAGTTAGTTCAAAGGTGGATACAGGTTAAAAATAGTATATTTTATGGAGCAAAAACCAAAACGTGTTCACTCCATGAGCGCCACCTGGAGACTCCCAAGAATAACATCAAAATATCATAATAACATAAAAAATAAAATAGGAATAGAAAATTCTTCTCTTCATCCAAGAGATTCCAAACTCGGAGACCCCATTTCAAGAGAAGTTGGACTCTTTCCATTCCCATTTCTCCCATTTCTGCCATTTCTTCCATTTTCAGAACAACCAGATTTTTCTTTAGGAGACAATGGTGGACTACGTCTTTGTCCTCTTACATCTGGCAATGAATCAGCAAAAATCATTGCTTCACGATCATTCTCAAAAAAACCGAGATTGATAGTGTCCATAAAACACCTTCAACACTGCCGAATAGCGAAAAGTACACTTATAGCCTTTACGCCACAAAACTTCTTTAACTGGATTAAATCGACGTCGACGTTGAATGACCTCTTGACTCAAATCGGGATTAAAAAAAAACTCTGCTATTCTAAATCAATAACGGAGTTTGTCATTGTCTCACATTTTGCACTGCTAGACGAAGAATTGCTTCTCTGTCCAAATAATTCAAACATTGAATTATTACAGGTCTCAGTGGTTGACCAGGTAAAGGTGTTCTTCTTAAAGTTCTATGAGCTCTTTCCAATACCAAGCCTCTAGAAAAAATTCTTGTCCTAGTACTTGTGAGATCCAGTCTTTAAAAAAACGAAGAGGATCTTGTCCTTCCATACCTTCTGGCAAACCAACAATTTTCACATTATTCCTTCTGCTTTGATTCTCCAAGTAGTCTATTTTTCTCTCTAACTCCTTCTCACGTTCTCGCAATTCTATAATGGATTTTTCAACCTTCAACACTTTTTCTGTATTAGAAGCCACTTGCTGTTTACATTCCAAAAAATCAGACTGAAATTTTTAAAAATCTTCACAAGATGCTTCCACACATGCTTTAACTGTATTCAATTCTAAACTTATCATTTGAGCCAGCTCTTGCATTATCGGCTGAATGACAGCATTTAACTGTTTACATTGTAGATCAGAAAAGCTCAGCCCTGCTTTCTCTAACGTAGTGGCAGAACCAGGTAACTGCAGCTCCTGCTGCAACTCAACAAAAGGCATTTTAACGGTTATACTGCAGGTCTGGACTCCCAGCGACAACACCCCGACTTCCTCAGGGGGTTGACGCTGGTCTCCCCCCTCAGCTCACTGTTGTTTCAAAAAATCATGGAGGAAATCGAGATTTTCAGGTTGGAGTACTTCCTGAGGCATTTCAGGCAATGGAGTTGTCTTCCTGCGTGCTCCCTCCATTAAAATCGGCAGGCTGCTAAAATCAGGATCCTCTTCTTGGGAACATGCACCTTCCTCCAAAGAATGGGTAATTTCAGCGCTGTCCTTCACTTGGTGAGTAGTAGACATTTTTTTTTCCGCTCCCACAGGCAGTCTTTGTGGTTTAGACACTAAGGAAGTTAAACCTGAAGCTGTAGCAAGTTGTTTAGGCCCCAAATCTTCAACACTTCGAAAATGTAACTTCTTCTGCACTTGAGGTTTAATCTACCATTAATGGCCATATCAGTTCCTTAATACTTTAAACTAAAATTTTAAAAGTTTAAACTTAAAAACAAAGGGTTAAAAAAGGGTACTTAAAAGTCCGGCCAGAGGAGATGAAATCACACGCCATCTTGCCACGCCCCCAAAGCCAATACATGTAGATCAGATGTCGCTAAAATTGTGCCATTCTCCCCAACAATACCAAATAAGGCAGTTAAGGAATTAAGTTTAAAATTAACTTTTATATGTGCAGAGAAAGTTTGAAATACTTTGTTCCAATATTTCTCAAGACTTTGACATGTCCAAAACATATGAATTAATGAAGCATCTCCACTGTCGCATTTATCCCAACGAGGAGATCGATTCGCATAAAAATGAGATAGTTTCTTTCGACATGTGAGCCCTATGGACTATTTTAAATTGTGTGAGAGAGTGGTCCTTCCCTGCTCTTGAAAGTGCTATTTGTAAACGTGGAAGTCCGTACAAAAATCTTCACCTGCTCGTCAACCGTGGAAGCTTTTCTACCTAAGTTAGGAGCTCCTGTTAGTTTCCTCCACTCCCTGAAACCCAAGGTGTTGAGATCTTCTTTAACACACATGCCTTGGGTACTAGTATATCACCATAACTCTGCTCTGTCCCTTGTACAGTTATGACTGTGTAGCCAAGTTCAGCTCCAACACAATCTATAAATTTACTGATGACATCTCTGTTGTAGACTGAAGAGTGGGAAATGATGAGTCAGATTACTGGATGGAGATTGAGAATCTGGATGGGTGGTGGCATAACAATAATCTTGCTCTCAAAGCAACAAGATGGGTGGCTTAGTTAGCATAGGATGGCATGGTTAGGGTAGCAGTTAGTGCAAAGCTATTACAGTACAAGTGAACGAGGTTCGAATCCAGCACTGTGTCTAAGGCGTTTGTATGATCTCTCCCTATCTGTCTGTTTTTTTCCCCAGGTGCTTCAGTTTCCTCACACCTTCCAAAACACACGAAGTTGTAATTTAATTTGGGTGTAATTAAGCGGAGCAGGTTTAAATAGCCGGAAATGGCTACTACAGTGCTGGAAATAAATAATAAACTAAGAAATAAAAATAAGACCAAGGAGCTCATTGTGGACTTTAGGAAGGAGAGGCCAAGGAACCATGCATTGATGGGATAGAGGTGGAGAGAGTTAGTGCCTTCAAATTCCAGGAAGTCCAAATATGGGAGGATCTCTCCTAGAAGCAGCACATCGAAGCAACTGTGAGGAAGGCACACCAGCTCCTTGACTTTATAAGAAACCTGAGGTGATGTTATCAAATATTCTATCAAACTTCCACATATGCACGGTGGAAAGTATTTTAACTGGTTACATGATGGCCTTGTTTGGTAATTCAAGCATTGAAGAAGACAGAAGGCTGCAGAAGAGAGCAAACATAGCCATGTGCATCACTGGCTCTGAATTACTATTCACTACAGACATCTTTGTGAGGCACTGCCTCAAGAAATCAGGCAACATCCCATCAGCCTGATTTCAACCTCCTCTTGTCCACACCTCTAGATTCAAGACAGATTTTTTTCCATTGGCTATCAGGCCCCAGAACCTCTCCTTCCTCCCTTAATCATAAA
Source organism: Narcine bancroftii (assembly GCF_036971445.1). Taxonomy (NCBI): domain Eukaryota; kingdom Metazoa; phylum Chordata; class Chondrichthyes; order Torpediniformes; family Narcinidae; genus Narcine; species Narcine bancroftii. Next base: position 190,014,833 of record NC_091475.1, on the reverse strand, counting down.
CAATTCCGGCACCCCAAACTGTCCCGTCTACACTATTGAGACACCACCCTTTTATTCTTGCATTGCTGTAAGTGTGAATATTTATTATTTATCTATCTTTTATATTTATTGTATCTTTCTGTACAGAAATTTAATGTATACTATTATAATTGGGGTTTTTTTCAAAGCTGCAGCAAGTAAGAATTTTGGTGCATATGTAGACATGGGTATGGCAATAAACTAATTATCATTATCTTCCCCAATCTATCTAGTTGAAGTTATTTGGCCAGATGATCACAATATTGATTCTTTATTATTTTCTAAGCCTCAGTCAGTTCTGTGGGAAGTGTTAGCACCATTTCTTGATACCATACATTAGGCTTCTAAAGTAAACATTCCACCATCAGATTCTTATAACAAAACTAGTTTAGAAACCCACTTCAAGCCAGCTGGCGCATGAGCTGGACAATTCTTCTTTCATAGAGTCATAGATTTATACAACTCTGAAACAGACATTTTGGCCCAACTTATCCATGCCGAGCAAGTTGTCTCCTGGTCCTACTTGCCTGCATTTGGTCCATACCTTTCGAAACCTTTCCTATCCAAATGCATGTCCAAATATCTTAAACATCTTACCGCTTCTTCTGGGAGCTTATTTTATAACGCTGCTACTTTTGATGTGAAAAAGTTTCCCTTATTTTTTTAAATATTTCCCCTCTTGCCTTAAACATGCCCTCTAGTTTTAGACCCTATCCCTGGGAAAAGTCTATGATAATTAATCTCATCCTTGTCCCTTGAGATTTATTTTATGCCCAATGCTCCGAAAAAAAAATGCTCTAGCCAATTCAGTTTGACTTTATTAACTGGTAACATTCTTGTGATCTCTTTTGCACACTTTCCAGCTTAATAACATTCATCCTATAGTGAGGTGACTAGAGCTGCACATCAATCAAATGTGGTGTCACCAACATCTTATCCAGCTGTATTGCAGCTTTCCACATCTGACACAATTCCACATCCCTCAATTCTCAAACTCAATGTCCTGGCCAATTAAGGCCAGAGTGAAAATTGCCTTCTTCACCATGTCACCATTTTCAGGGAACTCTGTACATGTACCCCTAAGTCTCTCTATTCTGTTGGAATCTTTGGGGCTCTGCCATTTACTGTGTAAGTCTTGCCCTGGCTCAAATGATCAAAATGCATCAATCTACACACATCCAAATTAAATTCTATATGTTATTCTATGTCTATTTTCCCAGGTGCTCTAATATAACATAACCTATCTCACTATCCACTATATCACCAATTTTGGTATTATCTGAAAATGTACTACAACAAATTCATTAATATAATTGACTAAAAAGAATACACCCAGCACCAACCTTTGGGCACTGCATTGGTCACAAGTTTCCAACCTGAAAAATGCTCAAAAGTTCATTTTATCGTTAAGTAATAATACATAAAAATGTAAAATACTTGACACACTTCAACTTTTGACTGCTGTAAGGCAAACAAAGTGTTGCCATGAACATTACCCAGTGCCCCTAACAATAGGAAAAAGAGAAGCAAAATAAAGTTCCTTCAGAGTCACTGAGTATCTGTGGATTTATCTCCAGCACTCCTGCAGCCTCTGCAGCCCCGGACTCTGACCACCACACCAATTGTGTATGCAATTGTCTAATTCATTGTGGATCATAAGTGATCCCACCATCTGAACTTGCCTACCATGTGTGAATGTATCAAAGACCTTGATAAAGTCCACTGAGGCAACACACATTCATCACATTGTTCTCATCAACACTCTGGTCACCTCTTCAAAAATCTCAGTGGAATTCATGCGATACAATTTTCCACACAACAAGTATCTATAGTTCCCTCCACCACTCTCCCATCTAGCGCCACCACCAGCCCACATCCAGCACCATCACTAACCTTTCATCTAGCACCGCCACCCCACTCTACCCCCATCTAGTGCTGGCACCACTCCCTGACCAGCACTGCCACCACTCCTGTCCAGTGCCACCACACTTCCTCCACCTTTCATCCAATGGTACCACCACCCCAGTCCAATGCCTTCACCCCCCTCCACTCCCCCATCCGGCACAGCTACATACCCTATCCAGTGCCATCACTAACCTCCGTCCAGCACCACAATCCCCCTGTCAAGCACCACAACCCCCTGTCCAGCACTATCACCCCTCCATTCAGTGCCACCACCCTCCTGACACCCTCCTGTCCACCACAGCCACCACCCACCACCCCCATCCAGCACCGCCACACCCCGCATCCACCACAGCCACACCTAACTCCCCCATCCAGTACTGGGATTCCATGCCTGGGGCTCGATGAGAGATCATGTAGTCGCTGAAGGGGTCGATGTTCTAAAAGGTTGGGGGACCCATGGCTTAGAGACTGAAAACATCATTTGTGTTCTTATAAATAGATCTCAATCTCTTTGGATGTATAATTAACATCTTAAGGCATTCCTGAAGACATTGTGTAGCAACCAATAACCTCACCTCTCACCACAACCTGCACCCCAACAGTTCCATCAGCTTGCTTCGCTTTGTCTGGTGATTTATTGTGTGAAATCTCTTCCTCTAGCATAGCCCCTCTGCAGGCAAGCTTCATCTCTCCCAGCCCTTCTGCCCAAGTACCAATCACCAGCTAACATCCATGGACTGTCAAGGGCTGTCCCAACCATTCAGCCATTGACTTTTCCATTTCATATACAACCAATTTATAATGAAAATGCACAGTAAATGCTGGAGGAACTCAGCCAGTTTCACAGCGTCCATAGGAGGTAAGGATAGATTACTGACATTTTGAGCCTGTGCCCTTCTTCAAGGTACATGTAAAAAGCAGGCAGGCATTTTAATTAAAGAGAAATTAAGGAGGAAGAATGGAAGGGGGAGGACTCCAGACCTAATAGCCAAATAGGAACAAAGGTAAGAATTGATTTAGGGTCCGTGAAAGGAGACAGAGGAAAAATGGAAGAGAGAGAGAGAGAGAGAGAGAGAGAGAGAGAGAGAGAGAGAGAGGGGGGGGGGGACAGAGCTGGGGGAAAGGTGACAGGGAGAAGAAGGTGGCGGGGGGGGAAGGTTTAACTGAAAACTATGTTAATGCCATCTGGTTGGAGTGTGGTCAGATGGAAGATGAGGTGTTGTTGTTCCTCAGTTTGGCCATACATGAGACCATGGACAGACATGTCAGCAAGGGAATTGGACGGGCAATTGAAATGGGTGGCTTTTGGGAGATCCACGCTATTGCAGTGGACCGAGCAGAGGTGCTCAACAAAGTGATCTCCCAGTCTACGCCCTGTCTCTCCGATGTAGAGGAGACCACAATGGGAGCACTGGATGCAGTAGATGATGCCTGCAGATTCACAAATGTTGCTTCACTTGGAAGGACTGCGCAGGGGCCCTAAATGGTGGTGAGAGAGGAGGTGTGGCCGCATGTGAAGCATCTCCTGTGGTGACAGAGGTAGACACTGAGGAAACGTACCAGTTTGCAACCTGGCTAGATGGGAAATAGAAAAATATGATAATGTCATAGTGTGCAGATGTTTTCCACACTTTGATGAAGGGCTCAAGCCCAAAACGTTGGTTATGTATCTTTATCTTTGCTACATAAAGTCCACTGTTTGACCTGCTGAATTTCTCCACCATTGCATTTTTACTAATGTCATAGTGGGGTTCAGCTGAGCTGCCAGTGCTTCCCCTAGCCAGTTCCCTCCCCCTCTCTCCACCCTTCTACCAACTTCACTCTATCTGTCTTTCTCATTCATTGGTGCTGGTGGTGGGAAAGGGGTCTGGTGGCAAGAATGTCAGAACAGAAAAAAAACATTTAATGAGAGCTCCTGGAAATTGATACAAGTTGTCCTTTCTTCAAAGAAACAGCTTTATTTTGCTTTAAAAAGGAGAGACACTACAAACCTACCCTTCTGTCACTATTATTGCAGTTATGATGTCCAGGTGCAGGTAAATTCTGCTTTTACAGCAGGGTTTGGGCAGGTGAGACAAATGAGTATCTTTTGAATGCTTTGGAAATCCTAGACCAGAAGTGCTTTGAAGACATGGATTGTGATTGACATTCTGCACCAACAATGCTTATGGAGGAATTACTGAGATTTCTGAAACAAAGTCTTAATATTTTAAGGTCCTGATTAAAGTATCTTCGAATCAATCTCCTGTAATATTTTAGTTTGTGGTTTTATCTCTTGTATTTATACTGTGTTTGAACGATATGGTCATTGACTAACTAGCCTGCTGCTGTTATGAAGGCACAAATGTATCATCCCTCAACCTCTCTACGCTTCCTTCCTAAAATGAGAAAAAGATCACTATTTTAACTCAATCTATTGCAGTACATCAAAATACATGCCATTCTTTGTCTTTCTCAATCCTCTTATTTCTGTAATCATATTTTAAAAATTTAGTTGCTTCATATCCTGCATCAGGTGCTTGTGTCAGGTTTTATCGATATGATGCTGAGGGTTACGAAGTCATGGATTTTTGCAAACTTTAGAACTGAAGAGAAGTGCGCGCTGGTCCAGAATTTGGACCATGTTTCATATTCTCACTAGATCTTAAGTTTCACGGCGAGGTTAAAGTCATGACCATTCAGACTTGGTAGCAAAGATACACTCTTCTCTAAAATTCTGTTGAACTCTTTAAATAGAAAAACAAAATCAATACTATTGATTTGATTTCTGTATCTTGAAACTTAATAAGTCACAAGCAAATATTTGTTTGTACGTCAGGATTAATAGATATCAATTTACTTGCTGAGTTGATTTGCAATGTATCAGTTGAAATTTATTGGCTGTTTATTTCTCAGAATGAACCCTTAAGCTAATATGATAAAATCAGGAATTTTGAAGAGCTCCTTTGAAATATACTTTCATAAATAGTTACTGTTAGGTCTGCATTGTTCATGAATGAGTGAGACAAACACCAGACTGAGTCGAAATCAGGGTTCTTTGTTCTTTATTACCGGATTGTAACACTTGCGACTAACAAAGTTAGTCGGAGAATGCATTCTGCCGTTATCAGCAAAATGGTGATTTTTTATACCCTTGGATACGTGCTTAGAACATCATCATATCATTACTTGTCCAATGACTAAAACTGTTGCTATCCTTTCCCTGCTAGCTTCCTGCCTCTCAATCCATCAATGTCTCTCTTATCTTGTAAGTACAAGGATGCATTCTGTTACTCCTTAGTACTGGGTGACTCCTTCTCCGGTCCCATCTCATGATGTTTTACCTAACAGGAGTACAAGGACACCTCCCCTTCTTGTTACTGCCCTGTACAGGGTAACTCCCTACACATTCCCATCTCATGATGTTTTACCTTACGTTACGTAAACCATTATAACATAATAGAACATATTACATTTGTTTTCATAATTATCATTTAAAATATAGGTGAATAACCTCAGATTCAATTGAAATATGTGGTAAATTTGACATTGCTGATTCCACTTCTTCTGGTTTGTGTCAAGTTTTCATCCTGAACCATCAAAAGACGAGATCTGTTTGCACTATTAAAACGTCCATTTTTTTTATTGTACTTACTGCAAATGAGAATATCTATCTATCTATCTCTCCTCCAATATTTATTATTTTTTTAAAATCTTGGCATAATGTGGTAATTTAACGTGTAATATTGTCAGTGTCTTGCGAGGCAATTTGGCTATTGTGTAAGAATTTCGATGCGTCTGTATATTGTGCTTTTGTACATGACATTAAGCTCTCGTTACTCATCACCAAAGCAGCTCTAATCTAAGTCAAAGGATAGAAATTCATCTCCAGTGGCATGCAGTGAATGTACAATTGAATTGAATTGTTTTATTGTGATCTGTACCAAGATATATTTTTAAATTTTTTTGTTTGGCATGCTATGCAAGCAAACCAACTCAAACAGTGGGTAATGTAATAATAAATAACCAAATAAGTTCACAAATAAATTAGACATAGTATGGGGAGCAGTGTTACAATAAGTCAAATAGTGCTGGGTATAGAGGGAAATTTTGTTAAAAAATAATGCCTTGTCTTTACCCAGTGAAAGATCTATTTAAAAATCTGATAGTAGCAGGAAAGTAACTATACTTGAATCCGGAGGTTTGTGATTTCAAGCACACATATCTTCTGCAGTATGAGTTTGAGTTTGTTTCTTAAATTCAGTTCCATTAATTTCATTTGACCAAAAGCAAAGCTAAATATCAGATGCTGGAAATCTGAAAGAAAATTATTGAACACTCAGTAGGTCAGACAGCATATGTGGAAAGATAAACAGAATTGATGCTTCAGGGCCAAGACTGCCTCTCAAAAACTGGGTCCAAATTAGCCTTAAATTACAGAGAGAATAGGCTACAAATAACTCTGAGAGAGGACAAGTTTGCCATGATGATAAATTGTTGATGAAACCTGAAGATGAACCTATTTCCAGTTGTAGACCATCAAGAAAATGTCTTTTGACAAACAGACCTAAAATGTTAACTCTGTTTCTCTTTCTGCAGATTCCAGCTGACCCTCTAAATTTTTCCAGCATTTTCTGTTTGTTCTATATATATTAATGTTGTCTGTTTAGTGGATACAGCAGAAAAAAAAAGATTTCTGCACCTTTGCATGCGTTATTGTGACAGTGCTCTTACATTCCCTTCTCTGGCCTCCAATCTAGGAGTCTATTGTCCCTCATCTGTATGGTGGTCCTCAATCACATAACTGGGTGTGCGGTCAAATTCCACTTGGTGACATGCAGGTCTACATGACTACCAGCTCTCCTATCCTCTTTGCTGCCTCTGCATTCTTTGTTCAGCCTTGTTTGAGTTAGAGTTTCCTCTAGATAAATATGGGGAAGTCTAACGAATTAGCCCCCCCAACATGAACTTCCCATCCTGATCATTAGCTGCATCGCCCTACACAGTTTCTGTGTCAGTGTGAACCAGGTAACCAGATTTTTCTCTGCTGTCATATTTTATCTGACCTTAATCTGAATTTCTGATCCAATGGCCAAACAATTCAATCTTACATCAAATGGAGACAGTTGTAGCAGAGTGATGTCGCTGGCCACTGAGTTATCTCAACAGAAGGCCCATCAAAACTGAACTCAGTTCAGCTTTGCAAGCGCCAAGTGCTCATCCTGTTGGCTGGTAAGGAGAGGTGGTGTAAAATTATTTGATTGCTACATGTACATCTCAAGATTTGTAGAGATGGCTATGTAGATGAAATGATAGTGGGAATTGAAAGAAATACTATAGGTTTGAAGTTTGGATGTGAATCCAAGACTTACAGTTTTTTTCCTGGGTCAAAATTAATTTAAAAAATGAAATATTGGTTAGGAAATGGTGGCACAAATGCAGTTCTCTCGAATTCCACATTGGGTTTCAGCAACCAGATTTCAGATTTCGATTTATTGTCAGAGTACATATATGACATCACATATAATCTTGAGATTCTTTATCCGGCGGGCATGGCAGAACCACTACATGTAGTGTAAAACAAAATGTATGCAGCATACACATGTAAATACATGTATACAGTGTACACATGTAAATAATAAAGAACTGGAAACAGATAATGAATGTAAACAAACTGTGACATAGAGAGACAACAAAAAAGAAAATCAATAAAGTGCACGAGTCCTTAAATGAGTCTCTGATTGAGGAGTCTGATGGTGGAGGAGTAGCAGCTGTTCCTGAACCTGGTGGTGCAAGTCTTGTGGCACCTACACCTCTTTTCTGCTGGCAGCAGCGAGAACAGGGCTTGTGTTGGATTGTGTGGATCTTTGATGATTGCTGCTCCTCTCCAATGACAGCATCCCATGTACATGTACTCAATAGTGGGGAGGGTTTTGCTTGTAATGTCCTGGACTGTGTCAAGTACCTTTTGGAGGGCTTTACGCTCGGGTATTGGTGTTCCCTTACCAAACCATGATGCAGCCGGTCAGCACACTTTCCACCACATATTTGTAGAAATTTGCCAGGGTTTCTGGTGTTATACCAGACCTCGGCAAACTCCTGAAGAAATAGCCAAGTCAAGTGATGTTTATTTTTCATTCATACGATAACCATTGCATGTACAGTGCATTTCTCCAGACCGTGGAGCTGGTTATTTACATCAAAAACTTTTTAATAAATAACATATCACTTATAAATATCATGTTACATATGCTAGCCCTGTGTCCCTGGAGTTCAGATGCCTCATGGCTTGTGGGAAAAACTGTTTTGGAATTCGGTCATGGTCTTGAACGCTTCAGTACCTCTTCCCGGATGGCAGGAGGGAGAACAGATTGCAGGAGGGGGTCTGTGGAGTCCTTCATGATATTTATGGCTTTCCACAAACAACGGCGATATAAATGCCTATCATGGCAGGGAGAGAGACCCCAATAATCCCTTTTACTATGCGCTGAAGGGATTTGCATTCTGAGATGGTACAGTTCCCTTACCAGGCAATGATGCAGTTACATAGGATGCTCACAATGCATCCCCTGTAGAATGTAATGAGGGTGGAGGGTAGAAGCTGGACTTTCCTCAACTTCCACAGTAAGTAAAGACATTGTTGGGCCTTCTTTTTGGGGGACAGGAGAGATTCTCCACCAGGTGCACACCAAGGAATTTGGTGCTCTTGACTACCTTGACAGTGAAGCCATTGATGGTCAGCAGAGAGTGGTCCCCCTGGGCTCTCCTGAAGTCAATCACTATCTCCTTTGTTTTGTTGATGTTCAGGTGTAGGTTGTTATCTCTGCATCAGTCCATTAGTGTTCCTCCTCTCTGTAAGCTGACTCAGCATTCTTGCTGATGAGCCCCACCACGGTCGTGTCATCCGTGAACTTGATGATGTCATTAGAACTGTATCTTGTTGCACAGTCGTGGGTCAGCATGGTAAACAGCAGTGAGTTGAGCACACAGCCCTGCGTGGCTCCCGTGCTCATTGTGATGGTGTTGGACATGCTGTTTCTGATCCGGACTGACTGAGGTCTTCCAGTCAGGAAGTCGAGGATCCAGTTACAGAGGAAGGTGTTTAGGCCCAACAGGTTCAACTTCCTAATCAGGTGCAGTGGTATGATTGTGTTGAATGCTGAGCTAAAGTCTATGAACAGCATTTTAACATACGAGTGAGCATTTTCCAGGTGGGTGGGGGCTAGCTGGAGTGTGGAGACAATGGCATCTTCTGTAGATCAGTTGGGATGCTACGCAAACTGCAGGGGTCGAGTGAAGAGGGGCGGCTGAGTCTTGATGTGCTCCATGACTAACCTCTCGAAGCTCTTTATGATGGTGGACGCAAGTACAACAGAGCAGTAGTCGTTGAGACAGGTCACTGAGGCCTTCTTCTGCACAGGGATGATAGTGACCACCTTGAAGCACATTGGTACAACGGTGGTGCTCAGGGAGATATTGAAGATGTCTGTGAGGATGTCAGCTAGTTGGTCCGTACATCCTCTGAGTACCCTGCCAGTGATGTTATCTGGTCCCGCAGCCTTACGAGGGTTGACCTTGAGGAGCACTTTCTCACTTCAGCCCCCATGTGATGCAGAGCCTGTTTGTATGGGGGAGGTGTGGACTTCCTCGACACCACATCATTTTTCACTTCGAAGCACGCACAGAAGTTATTCAGTGTCTGGGAGGGAGGCATTCCTGGAACAGGCAGCTGGTGCAGCTTTGCGGTTGGTAATGGCACGGATGCCCTCCCACATGCGCTGTGTGTCACCACTGTCCTGGAAGTGACACTGAACCCTCCGGGCATGAGCACTCATTGCCGCACTGATGGCCTTGGACAACTTGGCTCTTGTGTTGGCCAAGACTGCCTTGTCGCCCACTCTGAAGGCAGAGTCGCGGTTCCTCAACAGCACCCGCACCTCTGCAGCCATCCATGGCTTCTGGTTGGGGTGAGTAATGATGGTTTTGGGTCCGGTGACATTATTAGTGTACTTGCTAATAGAGCTGATCACTGACGCTGTGTACTCCTCTAACTTGATACGCTCCATTGCTGCCTCCTTAAACATGTGCCAGTCAGTGCTCTTGAAGCAGCCCTGAAGGGCAGAGATGGCTCCTGCTGGCCAGGTCTTTACCTGCTTTGTGGCTGGTCTGGTGTCTGATGAGTGGCCTGTATGCTGGGATTAGCAATACAGAGATGTGGCCTGAGTAGCCGAGGTGGGGGCGGGGCTCTGCCCGATACGCATCGGGGATGTTCTTGTACACAAATTCCAGCGCACTCGTCCCTCTTGTCGCAAAGTACACATACTCCTGGAATTTTGGCAGCATGGTTTTGAGGTTTGCATGGTTGAAATCTGCAGCTGCGATGAGCAGACCATCAGGGTGTGCATTCTGTAGATTATTAATGGCCCCATATAGTTCAGTGAGCGCTTCTTTGGCATTTGTGCTGGAGGGATGTATATGCTGACTATATGGACTACGGTAAATTCCCGCGGTAGATGGAATGGTCTGCATCTGATAGCCACAAGTTCCATGAGTGGTGAACAGTGACTGGTGACCATAATGGCATCCTTACACCATTCTCTAGTGATGTAAATGCACAATCGCCTGCCGCAGGCTTTGCTACACAGTGCAGCATCCCGGTCCTCCCAAAACAAAGCAAGCCCGTCCAGCTGAATGGCAGAGCCAGATTTCGGTGAAGACAAGAATGCAGTAGTTCCTGTACTCACGCTGTGAAGATCTCTGGAGACAGATGTAGTCCATCTTGTTGTCCGGGGAGCACACAATGGTAAGTAAGATGGATGGGAGAGCATGTCGATAGGGGTTTTCTCTCAGCCTGGCACATTCCCCTGCTCACTTGCCACACTTCCTCGCATTGCCTCCTCTTCCAAATGCTCCCCTTGCCCTGCCTCCTACAGCTAGTATCAACTCCCTGCTGGTTGCTCCCTTCAGCTCCCCTTGGTGGCTTCTGAGGGCTTTACGCTCTCAAAGCTCCATGTCAGCTCCACGAGCAACACGAGGATGAGGCTTTTCAGCTTAGTCCACGAATCAGGCTCGGGACCCTACCTTCCGTTCCCCTCCATTGGCTCCCATCCTGTTGGCTCCGCACTCCAGAGACTCCCTGTTGGCTCTGCAACCTTCTGGAGCCCGTGGCCTTAAGGCCTAGTCCACGGAACAGTCCCATGTCATGCAGTTCCTTCTTCAGGGCTTTGGGAAGGTAAGTTACTTTCCTTTTCAATCTAAAGAGGCTATCTAAATCTTACTTCCTAACCATGTGTCTAATTTTCTTAAAATATCTTATTAGCTACTTACTTACTAAAACTTATTAAGCTTGCAACATAATAAAAACAAAATAGAATACTCACTGGTAGGGAGTGGCTGCTCAGCTGTGCTGTGCCACCATCGAAGTAGAGTTGCTGACGTGCTTTCTTCATGATGCTATTGGTGTGTTGGGTCTAGGAAAGATCCTCTGAGATAATTATTCCCAAGAACTTAAATTTGCTCACCCTCTCCACCTTTGATCCCCCAACGATCACTGGATTGTCTACCTCTGGCTTTCCTTTCCTGAAGTCAACAATCAGCTCCTTAGTTTTGGTGACATTGAGTTCAAGGTTGTTGTGGCGCACCATTCAGCCGAGTTTTCAATCTCCAGCACTAGACTTCAATATAATTAATTCACTTAACCTTTGTTTCATTCTTTATAGCATCTGGTATTTATGGAGCAAAGGAGGAAATTCAGAAATCTATTTTATGCTGGTGAGTTGAATTTCTCTCCAATATAACTTCCACTTTTTGAACATCAACAACTTTTACCTCCTCAATATTGCTATTGCTGGTTTAGCATATTTGTCCCTGAAGTCCTCAGACATGCCATTTTCTCCTCTATTCTTGATTCCTCATACTCAGCTTCTCTGCACACTGTCTAAAGAAAACTATAGCCAATCCTATGTTAAATTTCCCCACTTCCCTGATTTCCATTCTCTGCTAAGTTTAAATCCCATCCTATCTGCAACTACCTTCAACTTGCCTCCCTGCAGATTTATAAGTCATTCACAAGTCAGAATACTAATGATGAATAGAATTTCTACAAAACACCAGTGTGCAAATGTAGGAAAGAGTTGAATGAGTTATTTGCTGAAATCAACATATTTCTATACAAAAAAGGTTGGATTTGGGATGATGTACTGGATCACCATGGTAATCTCCTGAACTTTACTGATCAGGTAAAAAAAAGAGCTCTACAATTCCATTTACTTTAAACCATTTCCCTTAGGTTTTGCTGTCACTACTCAAAATTAGTTGGAGAACCTAACAGTTATTTGTTGCAGGAATGTTTATTTCATGCATTTCCTTATGGCACAGGAGACCTGATGGAGCCTTACAAAACAATTTCATCCCTTTGCTAGATTTTTGTTGTTCCTTATTTCCCCCACATACTCAACAATTCTGTCCCCCTCTCTCCCAAGATTTTACCACTCACCAACACATAATTTACTGTGACAAATGAACTTACCAACGACTTTGTAGGAAATTGAAGCACTGGAGGAAATTCACATCGTCGCAAGAACATGCAAGCTCCCCAAAGATAGGTCTCTGGAGCTATATGTTATTTTTTCTAATAACATATAGTTTAAGAAATAATATTGAAATATTCGAACAAGTATGGGAGCCTTACATTAAATACAATAGCGAAAACCTACCGGGGACAAACATTACCTAAGTTGATGGAAGGAGAAGGAAAGAAAAGAATGAACTCTGTAGAATTTCTGGTGTATTTTTGTTGAATGACAACATTGTCTGACTGAATTAATGCAACCTAGATTGTATACCTAAAATGGATGAGGGGGGGGGTGTGGGGGGGTGGCTTGGGAGGAGGGGGGGGGGGAAGAAAAAGTCACTGTAAATGTGTGAAAAAGAAAAAGTGTATATCATGGCTATTGTGATTTATGGTGTGAAAAATAAAAAATTAAAAAAAAAGATAGGTCTCTGGAGCTCTGAAGTAGCAGTTTTACTAGCGATGCTACTGCCCATCTGCATAGGCTGAATGTACTGGTTGGCCTTTTCCTGTTGAACTTGTTCCCAACATAGACTTTCAATGATTTCCCTCTGAATGATATATTTGTAGATGAAGGCTCATTTTCCCCCTGTCATATAATTTCTGTTCTCAGCTACTTGACTGGCATATCTCTGTCACAATATATTACTAATATTCTTGATGGAAAAAAATAGAACAGAATGACAGTGGGAAAAAAAAATCATCTGCGGGTCCCGAACAATAAAATTTATGAAATAAGCAGCACGATTATCTCCTACTCATTGCACACCCAAAGGGTTTCTGACTTAATGCATAATTTTATTGTAATTGTTCATCTATACTGTGGCAGAGTCAAATTAATGCTTGAAAATGGAGCTTAATCTCAAAAAGCAACACTCCCCACAGGGCCATTAATAATGGTTGGTAGAAAAATGGATTCAGAATAATTTCTAAAGGCACATGCAATGCCTTTGTCATTCGAAAGATCCATGCTGTTTTTTTATGAGGAAATTTACTTCCATACAGTTAAAGTTAAGGTTAAAGGAAAAGCTGTCACTGAGCTTAAAATATTTGGGGGGTATACCATCGAGGAGCTTTGGTAGATTAGACATGAAAGAGAATTTATATATGGGGAGAAGATGGGCTGAAGGAACTTGCCTCATTTTATTTCTTACAGTGTTAGGGATCGAGTGAAACATGTAGTTTAACACATAAATGTGTTTATTGTTGTGAATGCAGTTGAGGCTGAGGAGAGACAGGTCTGTGTGGAATTTAGAACGGAGTTAGAGGGACCAGTTTCTCGGTGCCAGGATTATTTCCTCTCCCTCAGTGTGAACAAGACCACAGAGCTGGTCATCTCTTTCAGAAGAGAAGTGGAGCACAACCCCTCCACCACCCCCACCCCCACCGCCCCAGTTCTCATGAAGAGTTGCAAGGTTGAGCCAGTAAGCAGCTTTAGGTTCCTAGAAGTTAACATCTCCCAAAGCCTGCCCTGGCCAAACTACATCGACTAGAAGGCCAAGAAATTTGACCAACACCTCGGCTTCCGCAGAAGCCCGAGGAAATGTAGTATGACTACGTAACATCTGCAGATGCATAGTTGAAAGAAAACTGTTAGGTTGCATCATTGTGTGGTATGGGATCTGGTCTGCCCAACACCATCGCCTGTACAATAGAGACACCTGCAAAGAGGATCAAATACAACAACCTACTGAGTGCATGGAGTTCTAGTGATCAACGTCAAAGCAGTACATTAGGGCAAAGAAATCTAATGGCAAGAAAGGAGGTGAAAAAAAAAGTTTCCCCTGATCCACTTCCTCTCCTTCCCTACCTCAGTTAATATCCTGCATGCTGCCTCAGGTTCAAGTATCTGAGTCTGCTCTGCAAAGGTGCAGGTAGATCAAAGACTGATGGAACTCTCAGCAATAAAATGTTGGCTTTCCAAGTCTGGAAGACCTTGTGAGATCTGAACCACTCAACACGAAATTCTGCGGACACCGTGATTCTATTAAAAACACAGAAATGCTGGAGGAACTCACATTGTCCAGGGTCTCATACACTTCTAGGCTGAAACCACTCACAATGTGGAGGAAGCAACATCTCATGACTGAATGTCTGGGCACCCTCCAACTGGATGGCATTAACATTGGTTTCCGTTTAGCTGCGTCGTTTCCCCCCCCACCCCCCATCAATCCCTATGTCTCCTTTCCCTTTCCCCTCTGTCTCCTTTCCCCCAGCTCTGCACTAACTGAGTCAAACCACCCTCCCCCAATCACTTCTCGTCTTTCCTCTCTCCTACCTTCCTATCTATATCCAATTAATGCATTTTGCCTTTGATCTGTGCTCCTCTCCCTGCCTATCTTCCCTTTTCCCCAGCCTTTTAATTCAGGTGCCTGTCTGCTTTTTGCTCATACCTTGAAGAAGAGCTCAGGCCCAAAATGCCAGTTACATTTCTTCACCTCCTATGAACCAGCGAGCTGAGCTCCCCCAGCATTTCTGTGTTTTTACCATTGCATTTATCCCTGCCTCCTATTGTTAGAGGTATGTGACAAGCAGCCGTCTGCCATTCTTGAGGTTCTTTACTTTCTTCCTTGAGATGCCAGGTATTGCAATTAGAAGCACCCATGTCAGTGTGGCTGTTGAGATCTGAAGAGTACAGTGCATACTTGCTCACATACAGAATCTGGGACATCCATCGCCAAGTGATATATCATGAAAATCTATAGAAGTAAAAACACAAACTGCTGGAGAAGCTCAACAGGTCAAACAGTCTCCTCTATGTAGCAGAGGTGAAAATACAGAGCCGGCATTTCAGGCTTGAGCCCTTCATCAAGGTATGAGAGAATGCCGGCAGACTCAAGCCTGAAACGTCGGCTCTGTATTTTTACCTTTGCTACATAAAGGAGACTGTTTGACCTGCTGAGTTTCTCCAGCAGTTTGTGTTTTTACTCCATTGCCAAATTTGTAACTGTAGCTTCAGTCCTAAAGAAATTTACTGCAAGGTTTTCTAAATAACCTCCAAATGCATCACCTATGGCCTCCACAATTATGGAAGAATATAGTGAAAATACAACATGCAATACACTTGTTTTCCAATGTGCACTTTGCTGCCTTTCAAAGTAAAAGCAGAATTTCAGTCTCACCCACTGATAGGTTAATGGAAATTCAACTTCAGTCGCTCGCAGTAGTGACAGCCACCTCACAAGATATTTATTTCCAATGAAGAATCCATATACAGCTTTCCACACAAAATCACGTTTCCACAATTTGTTTTCTTTTAAAATGTAAGCACTTTTAAAAACACTAGTTTTGGACAAAGAGCAATTTTTGTCCAATTAGCTCAGACTTCCATTTTTCAGTTCATTTTATTTACTGACCCTTTAAGAGAATAAATTATGTGCAGCCCTGCAGGTTTTTGGAGTGTCTGTGAAAAGCATGTTCCAAAAATTGGATACATTTGCAGAATGAGAAGCTCAAGAAATTCGAGGTGCAGAGACCATGTGACCAGCATATTTTAAAAATAGCACTGTCTGGGCAAATTTCCATTGCTGCTGTCTGGTACGTAACAAGTCCAAGAGAGTCTTCCAATTTTTAATTTTTTAAGACACACAGCATGGTAAGGGGCCATTTCGGCCCATGAGTCCATGTCATCCTATTTACATCCAATTGAATTTCATCCCCAGTATATTTTTGAACAGTGGGAGGAAACCAGAGAAAAGCCATGCTAACATGGGGATAACAGCAAACTCCTTACAGACAGCACAGGATTCAAACCCAGGTCTGATCCCACTGTAAAGGTGTTGCACAAACTGCTACGCCAACTGTGCTACCTTATATTTGCTTCTGATCTGAACAAGGTTGTAGCATTTGTGTGAATGAAAACCACATCATGTCATAGCGATGTGAAATGTACCAAGATGTTTATGAGACTACATTTCTTATTCAAATAATGTTGTCACAAAATAGTTGGCTTTTAAATCTGCAATAATATTAACAATGAAGACCTGACACAAACTAATTTAAACAACTCAGAAGTACGCTGTTTTGACCTCCTGCACTACAAGTGACCTGAATAATCTGTGTATGTCTCTGAGGGCTCAAGACACTCCTGATGTTAAGTTTCTTGGACCTCTACATGAGATTGCTTGCCAGTCCTGTCCTACCCAGGCAGTTCATCACTGACATGAATGTCAGATTTGTGCACTGAAAAAGAGATGGAAACAATTGGGGTGGACGGAGTAATCAGGAGAACAAGTGACAGGATCAGGAAGGGTGATCAGGATAATAGAAAAGGGAATAGAAGAGAGTGAGCAGTCAGATGAAGGAGGAAAATGATTGGTCCAGAGAAATGGCTGGGAGGAGATGTGTACAGGGATGAACAGAAAATGCAAGGGAATCAGGAAAAGAAGGAAAGGGAGGGAGGGATGTGTGGGAGGGAAATCAGGATGGTCCTGGGAAGGCAATTAAGCTGAGGTTCAGAACAATCTTGAACAATGGAGATGAACCGCATAACACAGCCTGACAATGGAGTTCAACAGGAAAGTCTGCAGATGCTCTAATTGTCGTGCAATTGTAATACAACCAACAATGGACCACATGCTGCACAGTTTTATATAAAGGATTACAAGAGAACTCAGTACTCGACTGGTTTCAGGCAATGCCGTGGCACCTGCCTGCTTTTACCAAAACAGATGTGCCATCAAATTTTGAGGTTCAATAAGAAGTTTCAGGTAATAAATGAATGGGATCTTTTATCCTTCATTTTATGTACTACATCCAATGTATTGCCTCCTGTGTAACGTTAAACAACATGGGTCAGTATTTTTAGATGTTGAAATGATTGAAATGATTAGATTATGTTTTACATTAGTTTAACCTGGATTGGGTGACTTTTCCCTCTAGTTAATGCATATTTTCTGTTTTATGAGCACCCAAAAAGATGAGAAAAGCACATAATAAAACCTATATACCCCGTGACAAATCCAGAACTCTGTCTTGAACCTAAGCTACTAAATCTTGTAACTGAGATGACTTGGAAAATCCAACCCAAAAGAAAAGCTAAATCAAAAAGATTCTGTGCAATGTCTTCCCTCCTTTGTGTTTGCAGGTGCCTTTCTAAACCATAAACACATCCCTGTCCTCTCCACCCCTGCTCCATCACACCGATAAAGACCAGCCTACCAACTCTTCAATATGGGCTCAGCTAAATCATTTTTCCAGAATGAAGTGACCTTCATTTTTAAATGATGTGCAATTACAGATGAGGTAAAAGAAAAGTCATAAATAAGAAATATTTCCCAAGGGACCATTATTTCAGCCTTTGTTCCTTGGCTTTAGCTCATTCTTAATAAAAGCAGGAATTCATTTGTCCCGCATCCTTGTAAAACTGAATGCATTGATGCAGACAGTTTAGTGCTCTTAGTTCAAGCTAAGCAATGTATTTTTCTCTTCAGCGAAGATAAAACTAAATGTGGAATAAAAGTCGTATCTTTCATATAATTTTATTTTTAAATTTGTCCAGCTTAGTTAGAGGAGTTTACCACAAAAATTAAAGCCACATATTGAGCCATTCTTACTTTAAACTTTCCACACTATTTACAGCAGTCCCACCCAGTACGGGGGGTGGGGGGGGGGTGGAATTATTCAATTAACCCAATGACAGGTTCATCCTCTAGACTGTGTTAAATCCGCAATAAAGTAATTTATGCTCAGAAGACTTGGCTTCAGAAATTCAGCTCCAATTAGATGAACTTTGGAAGTGGATTTCAATATGCATTTAAACCATGACAGTTTCTCAATTTTTCTTCAAGAAATGGCAATTTACTTGACAACAACACATCATCTTCCACTTGAGTTGTCTACAACCTAATGGTATGGACTTGGAATTTCACCATTTCAGCTAATCCCGACAGCCTGTGTTTCCCTCTCTCGCTCCTTCTGATCCACTTCCATTCCTCCCTTTTTTTGTTTCCTTTCCTGTGCCTCCCCTGTCCTCCCATCACCCATTTTTATCCCTCTCCCTTCCAGCTTCCATCCGCCACATATTTCACCCATCAGATCCCTTCCCCCATCTGTTTCCATCTCTCCATTAATGGCCCCCATTGTCACCTTCTTATTGGGATCCAGAACCTGCAGCCTTTATGTCGCTGTTTATTAGACTCCAATTTGACCCTTCCCTTCATGCAGCTGGCTCCATCTGCTGTTTTTTCCTTGCCTGCTTCCACCCATCTGCCTGAGTCCAAAATCCATCCCACACCTTCATCTCCCTGTCATCCTGCACCTGTCTTTAGGCCACCTATCACCTACTGACCCGTGTCTCACCCCTTCTCCTCTCCTCTTTACACTGATCATCTTCCCTCTCTCAATCCTGAGGCAGGTCTCCACCTGAAACCTCGACAATTTCTTTCTCTCCACAGAGGTTGCTTGACACATTGAGATCCTCCAACAGTTTGTTTTTTTGTTACAATTCACATTTTGTTTGAAATGAGAATAAATATTGCTTGTTCATAATGCTAAACTAAATATAGGCAAGAAATAATTAATGATAATCTTAAAATATGCAAAGAATAAACAACAAATATATGGTTTTTAGATTGCATTGTTGGGAAAATCGCTGAAAAGATTTGCATAATTACTCTGTGGTCATTCACACTGGAGGCCTTTTTAGACTGCAAGTACCTGAGTGCAACAGTCCCGGTGGTTGAACGTGCAGTAAAGTGGATGAGTGTCAATGAATTTTTCCTGTACGATTGAAGGCTCCCTTCAAAAAGTTGTAGGGGTCCTACAGGTTAAATTGCCATGCAGGAATTGACTCAAAATTCCTGCACATTCCTTTTTAGACTGCCTATGTAGCGGCAAAATTCCTTGATTGTGGCGTTACATGCCTGAAGTCTAAGAACCATAATTGAGAGTAAAAATCAAATCAGTGAATAGAACAGTGTAAGAGTGGCATTATGACACATTTAGTCAAACCACTGCCTCACACAGTAGAGTCCTGGGTTCAATCCTAACCTCGAATGCTGTTTGAGTGAAGTTCACACATTCACTTAGTGATTGGATGGGCTTCCTTCAGGGGCTCCAGTTTTCTCCCACGTTCCACAGGCATGGGGGTTGGTGGGTTAATTGGCCACTGTAAATTGCCGCTTGTGTGTAGGTGAATCTGGTGGGAGTTGAGAATGTGAAGATAAAGGGATTAATATAGGATTCCATTTACAATGGTTGATTTTTGGCACAGACGTGGTGGCCCAATGGGGCAATATGACTCAATAGTATCTTGAGTTTCTCTGGAAACTTTTAATTGTTAAAATATGATCATGAGTTTATTGTCCTAAGCACAAGGTAAACACGCACTGTTATTCTTACTTACTGTAGCATATAGGTACTTTTATTAAAAAAAAACAATTGCAGTGGCATGAAACAGCATTGATTCACCAGATCTTACAAACAAATAAAGAATACACTCACTCATTTCTTTCAGCATACCATGAAGTTGACCTTCTTTTATTATTCATGAGACACAACATTGCATTCTTCAACTCCCCATCACCTGGTCCCTCTGCACTGGCTAAACTCCTCTGACCTTCTCATTGGCTCACTGCCACACCGGTGATCCTGACATTCTCACCCTCGTCCTCCTGCATCTGAAGGCCTTTTTACAGTGAAAACAAAGCGAATGTAAAGGTGGATATTTTCTGCCTTTACATCACTTCACTTACTTTCATATAAGCTCTGAGGGCAGATTCAGCAGGCGAACTCGAATCCATCTAGAGGGTACACTCAGAGGTCCACCACCTCCATAAAATGAATGCCGCTGAAAGCAGCTACAAACTGGGGGGGGCTGATAACAGCACGATGACGCCGTCAGCCCACAACCCAGGAGCCACCACCCAGGAGTCCCATGGTGACTGGTGCTGGGCATGGCTTGGGGTCCCAAAGCCCAGCATGATGATGATTATGGAGGGGCTGAGGGCCATCACGTGTTGGTCCCACCGCGGAGCTCGGTCTTGATTCCAGTGTTGATCAAATGGCTAAGAGCATATTAAATACCACAAACAACAGAAATCAAATCGATTACAAAAGTGAAAATACTAATTTCAAGTAAAAAATACTTAAAGAATGTGCTAATTATGATTTTTAAAATGCTGTTATCCAAGAATAAATGGCACACTGGAGAGTTGATCTATTTTTCTTCATATTCGATCCCCTCGCTCCTTCACCATGGCCTGCTGAGGTTGAGGAGCAAGTAGGCAGCGAGGAGCCAGAGAAAGTGGAAATGGACATGCAAGGTGAGGGGAGTGGAGAGAGTTCTGCCAGAGTGTGGAGGCAAGGAAAGTAGGAGCCCACTGAGCCGCTGGGAACAGAGGGTGAATGGACCTGAGTGCTGGGCTCCATGGCTCAGGAGGAAGGAAGAGAGAAGTGAGCCAGCGCTGAGGAGAAGGGGGTGTCAGAGGGAGAGAAGCCAAGGGGACACCGGGGAGTGGCTGAACCGAAGCAGCAGCAAGAGCCAGGCCTGACAGAGGATGCACCCCCCCAACTCTGGGGCCAGCAGATCAGGTCATGGGAAATCTCCCCCCCCCCCCACCCCCAGCAACTGAGCCAGTGCAGAGGGTCCAGGTGATGGGAAGCCCCCTGGCAGCCCGACTGGGACCAGATGATTAGAAGCAGCCCACCAAGACCCAGGGACCAGATGCTGGGAAGCAGGTTAATGGCAGCCGAGCTGGGAGTGGCAGAACCTGGCAGGGTGAGCCTCGGGCTGTTGAGGAGTGGACACAGAGAAGCAGAGGTGGGGTGTCTGATGGACAAAAGAAGGGAATAAAGAGCTGAGCTGGGTGCGCCAGAGGGTCAGCGCCGAGCAGAAGAACTGGAAGAAGGAACCTCAGATTTTATAATAGAGAATCTTTTTGTTTTAATGTGAGATCAATGGCTGCCTTTTTCCCCATAAATGCTCTGCATTTCCCTGGCGCTGGTGCTGGCACCGACAGAACAGATCAAGATGCCTGGGGGATTATGGGTAATGAAGATGGCCATTGCTCCCACATTGAGTCACCACGAGGTGACGGAGCAGCCCCAAAGTGGCCCGATGAGGTGCCAGAATAGCCCGGTGAGGTGCTGGAGCGGCGCTCTGGCAGCACTGCACCCCTGGAAATAAGAAAGTTTTAACAAGGGTTGGGGCACAATTTCAGTGCTTGCCCTTTTCAGTGCATAAGTTTGATGTCATGGTGACGGGCAGTGCAACTGCACCATTTGCCCTGCTTCCTTCGGCTCAGGAAGATGGCTCCCAACTCAGCTGTGCGTTAAGGGACCACGAGATTCACCTTATAAATTGCCTTTATTTTTTACTTGAGCCGGCTATAATGCAGGATTTCACCATAAAAAGGCCTTGAGATTCAACACCCATATACTGATGCTTCACAGACCTGTGCATTTACTCCTGTGCATCACATCACTTACATCATCAGTGGTGTATGGCACCACTCCCGACAAAGGTAAGTACGCGGTTTCAACTGCTCCACCCGCCACCACCACCTCAGCCTCTGAGCTATCCAAGGAGGTGACTGGTTGGAACTCTCCACTATGTAACAGTCCAGAGGGCTGTCAGTTCGACTCGACCTCAAACGATAGTGCAAGACAGACGATGCATGGTCCAACTGGCAAGGGTGCAAGTGCTCCACTTTCCAAACAGCACCATGACATGAGTTCAGCAATGTAAATAATTCGACACATACACTGCAGGTAACGCCTGCCTTGAAGGAGTAGGATGGAGTAATCTCATGTTTTCCTGAAGACGATCAACGTAATTAGCTGGAACATAGAGTGGTGCGCTTGGACTCGGATGCACAAACTTGCCTGGCAAGATTAACGTAGTGCTATAATCTAGATCTGGCACTGAATATCTAATATCTGCCTTAACAGGAGTACGCATGCCAAGGAGAACCATAGGTAAATGTTCTTTCCACATAGATACATCACCACCTGCTGTTAATGCTGTCTTCAATTGTCAATGGAAACATTCAACAAGGCCGTTGGCCTGCAGATGGTAAGCTGTAGTGTGAATACGGGTAGTGACCAAAAGATCAGTTAGAGCTTGGAACAATACCGACTCAAACTGAGACCCTCGATCCATTGTATTAGTGAATGGAACACAAAAAGACAGAATAGAATGATCCATGAAAGCCCTAGCGACCGTCTCTACAAAGATGTCAGTGATAGGAATGGCCTTCTGCCTCCTAGTAGTCTGGTCTTCACATGTGAACAGATAAATATATCCCTGAAATGGTGGAAGTGGGCCTACCAAGTACACGTGCACATGCTGTAAACTGAAATCCAGAACAATAAAAGCCCCCAGCTTGGATTTTGTGTGTCTGGAGACTTTAGAGCATTGACCAGCAAGCAGATCCTTGCCCATAATCCAACATCCCATTTAACATGAGGCGAGGTAAAATGTTCCATAACTAGTTTGATTGATGCTCTTTTTCCAGAATGCAATAGATGGTGAAGAGACTCAAATATCTCCCACCTCATAGCCGCCAGCACAAAGGGTTTAGGCCTTTCTGTGGAAGAATCGTAGACTAACTTTTCGCCTGATTCATCCAGAGTTGATCTGGCAATACCAGATGAGATCGTGATCAGTGAGTTGTGCACGAGCCATGGTGGTGAAACTGATGGCAGTAGGTGTATGTAAAGCATCAATATCACGCCTAGACTGGGCATCGCCAATTCACTTTTCCTCAGATGTGCCGTATATCTGATGAAAATTGTAAGATGAAGATCAAGTGCAGAATCTCTCTAGGCTAGTAGAGGTGTGTGGTTATATCGCAGAATGCGTAGGAGGCTGGCAGTCTGTTAAAATGGTGAAAGGACGACCTTCCAATAAAAAGCAGAAATATTTCACTACGAGATGGATTGCCAAGAGTACTCAACCAAAAGTACTATACTTTGCCTGAGCTGGTGACAGCTTGGCTGAAAAAAAGGGCAGATATTCCAATAACCCACGGACTCATTGTTCTAACACTGTTCCCACAGCACTGACAGATGCATCTGTGGTAAGAGAGAGCAAGGCTTTGGGCTTTTGATGTACAAGCGTCAAGGCATTCATAAGCAAAGTCTTCACGTCGTTGAAAGCACGCATGGCATCGTCTCCCAATGTTAATGGTCTTTTGGACACGGACTTATTGGATCCTTTTTGTAGTTCAGTACAGGGTAATAGACATGCTGGTGCTTCACAAGGCACAGTAAGCAGTTGTTACAGTTCCATTTGCTCCTGTTAACTAAGGGAAGAAGCTAATTTTTCCATCTTCCATGTGGAGGTCATGGACATAACAAGGTTGGCATGATCCACCAACTAAATGAGGTTGGACATTTGAAAAACACTCACCAAATGGTCTTGAACATGGCAAGGAAAGCATCGAAGGAACCTCTGTTTCCAAAAATTGCCTTCGACAGGGTCTGTTCCAGCTAGCCTGCACCACCTCCTCAACATCTGTAACGGTTGCCTATCACCTAGGCAATCATCAGCTAGGAATTGGGCAATACGAGTCTCCCTAGATGGCTATGTACGCCGCAGAATAGCCACTTTAAGTATATCGTATGGGAGATTACCATCCGGATCCACTAAGACATTGTCCTTTTCACAGGCTCTGGTCCACTGGTTCACGATACTCAAGGGACAGTTCACAAGTAAACCATACTTTGCCTTCTGACTCGTCACACTGAGGGCAGAGGAGAATGCCTCGAAGATCGTGAATCACGTTGGTGCATTATTAACAAAAAGGGGGGGGGATCTTCAGTTTGACCTCCCCAACTCCTGTAAGAGGTTTCTCCTCATCACCATCCATTCTAAATTTTAAATTAGAAGGTATTGTGAACTCACGGGGTCACAACATGTAACGGCACTGAATCACCACAGTTTACAAACAAATAAAGACTACACTCACTCACTTCTTTCAGAACGCCATGAAGTTCTCTTATTATTCACTAGACACATTCTTCAACTCCCCAAAAGTATACATTAAATTACCCCAGTACAGAAAGAGATAGTTAATAAATATTCAACGTAACAGTTAGTGCAAGAAAAAAGCAGCATTGCACCATTGCAGACCAGTTCTTTATGTGGTGTGGTTGTTTATGATGAGGGGAGTAAGGGTGGATAGGGGGCGGGGGGTTTCAAGATCCTGCTTTACATCAGAAAGAAAACTGTTCTTGAATCTAGAGGTTCTGGACGCAGACCTTCTTTCTGAAGGTAGCAGCAAGAAGAGGTTGTGACCAGGGTGAAGTGGATCCTTCATGATGTTGGCGGTCTTCTTGAGGCAGTGCCTCACGTAGATATCTTCTATGGATATTTCAATGTACTCATCAGAAAAGTAGGAAGAAAATTGATGTTGAAGGACAGACCAGACGTTTTTGGTGTTGAAGGAGAGTCAAAACAAAAAAAGAGAATGTTGATATGATTTAGGGAAAAAGGTTGAGATCAAGCTGGCTGAAGGCATAAGTCGTTCTGGTTCAAGTGGATGTTGTGCTAAAGAGTGGATTTCAGTGAAGGGAGATTTTGTAAAAGTAAAATTGGAGCCAACAAAGAACAATGTCACAGAGCAGAGGGGAGTGGAGAGAGTTATTGAATGGGGGATGGTCAACCATGTAAATAGTTGCAGGACACGAGGGAGATTTTGCATTGCTGGCAGTCAGAGGGAATGTCATTCATGACTTGGTTGGGGAAGGAATGAAAAGTTGCTGGGGCACTCAGAAAATGAGACAAAGGAGATATGTTTGGATCTGGATGGAGAAAAAAGCATTGAAGGACTTTGGAGATGAAAGAGAGGGTGCAGTTTGGGTGGTACTTTGTAAGGAGAATGGAGGAGAGAAGTTTCTGTGATAAAGGACGAAGATTTCTGGGTATAGGGACAAAGGTTTCTGGGAACAGACCTCTGAAAAGTGAACAATTTGGAGGGCTATAGTTCAGTATTTGTCCCTCAGAGATTATATAAAGCCCAAAGAGAACTGATAGGCATGTTGAGTACATGATATGTTTGAAGTTCAATCATTTCTAATTTGTCAGACCACCAGGTTCTAAAGAATACGGAATATGAAGAATGAAGGCTTCACCTGGTTTAAGCAAAGGTGCCTTTCTGAGACTGGGATTTATTTTGCTTGATGTTGAATCAGTGCTGGGGACAGTTAAAATTTATTATAGCTTACAAATGATGAATGACTCCCTGGTACTGATACCAGATGGAAGTTGGAAGGGCAAAACCAGCTCTGTTCTCCATCTGTTCAACAACTGAATATTTCTAAAATACTGCTGCCCTCTATTCCCTCTACACCACCCAAACAAAGGCTGCTTTCAGTTATTAATATCTGATTTTGTACAATACATTGTTAAGTTCTTTCTTGAACATGTGTTTCTAAAATATTAGAAGAATAAAATGTAAGACCTACCTCTAAAGTGGACAAGATTGGTCAATTGAGTAATAGGAAATGAAAAGGCTTAAAAATAAATCTTCACCAACTCCACTCCTTCACAATTCTATAGCAACAATGCACTGGTGAAATTTGACTGATCTATCAACCAAGAATAACACTGTGCATCAGAATGGCTTGTATTCCACAAACAATGATCTCCACTGGGGAAAGTCAAAAATCTGCAGATGCGGGGAATCTGATATAAAAGCAGGAAATGCTGGAAACAATCAACAGGTTAAGTTACATCTGTAGTGAAAGAGAGTTGATATTTTAGTTGAAAAGTCTGTCTGGCCATTGACCATGAATGGTGGGGCTTCAGAAGGCAGAAAGCCCACTCCTGTTCTGAGTTTCTTTGCATTCTTGTCTGTTGGACATTTTCAGGGTCTTCTGCTTTGATGGATTGGTGAGAGGGCATCCCAATTGCGCAGAGGGGGGAGTTAATGTTTAAAAGAGGTCCATAAAAACAGGATCAAATTGTCCTTATTCTGAACATATAAAACTTGGACCTACAAAGGTCAAATCTAATTAAAGGCTTAAAAGACAAATTTGCACAATTTTATCTAATGTGGGACACAGTGTTCATTGCACACAAGATGTGTGTGATTGTTGAGGCTACTTACTTGACATAAGAGATAGCCCATATCTCTTTATAAGCTGGAGTTGGGGGTCTACTTGAGTTCTCTTTTCAATATTAGATAATGGTAACTGATCGTAATAGAAAAAGTCATGGTCTTGCCCATTTGACTTGTAATGTGCATTATGTTTGCGATTCCACAATTTACTGCAATTGCTGTCAATTGAATTTTTGGCATTTTCAGATACATACAAGTCTGGTGCTCGGTGACATTTACAGAGGGATATTTATTTTTTGACATTTAAAAGATCAGTTGGAGATCAGTTGCAGCGAATGCCCCTACATCATATTACATTAATGAGTCAAATTTCAAAAAATAAATTCTCCTTTACTACCATAAGTCTGTGTGTATTCCTCATAATATAATAAATTTTTCTTTCAAATGAACTCAGTACAATGACATTGTCTGCCTGGAAACTGAGCATTAAAAAAATCGGTCCAACTAACAGCTAAATAAATCAAAACCCCATGAAACAGGGACCTGGTGTTTGGAAAGAGTATGAGATCTTGCTTCAGGGAGAATACTTGGAAAGGCCAGGGATGCAGTGGTCCTGAGAATTAAACAGCCAAGCCTAAATATTACACAGTGATTTCTTTCTGCTAGCCAGCTAGATTTGGAAGAATGGGGAATGGGAGACATTGCAAGGTTGGTAAGTGGGAGTTGGGCAGAAAATGGGAAGGAATAGGATTTCATACATTGTCTGGAAGGGGAGATGCTAAGAGCAGGAGCAGGTTTGATTGAGGGGATAGTTGCTGACCATTAAGTGCACCTACCTCCTGGATCCAGGTGTTCACAATTTCATTTGGATACTGGATTTTCCAAGTTCAGAGCATGAATACTATATTCATGGAGCATCCTCTCTTAGGCAATGTTCTGAATCCATCAAAAACAAGAATAATCCTGTGCCTACCCCTAACCAAAATTGTCTAAATTTAGGACATTGCCAAGTTGAATGCAAAAAAAAGTTCAAATTCAGATCTACACCTAAAACATAAATCTGATATGGCAGGATTTAATCTATTTAATTTTTGTGGAATCAAATGTAATTGATGTAAAAAATTATATTGGACTAACCTATATCTTACATTTATAATTTTAGTCATATTGTTCTTACATAAAAGCATCCAGTCCTTTTCATTTACTTGTGTCTGTAAATCTACTTCCCATCTCAATCTTGATTTATGCACTCCAATTTTTTGGGACTTAGTTTGATGTAAGATATACATTACTGAAATAAATTTATTTACAGTAGTATTACAAATCAGTAATTCTAATTCATTTTGATTAGGTAATGTCAAAGTAGGACCTATTTTACAAGATTAAAAAGCTTCAACTTGATAATAACAAAATAAAGTATTTTTAGCTACATTAAGTTTTTCCCTCATTCATTCAAATGTTATAAATTTTGGTTAGGGGTAGGTAATTTTTTGGACCAAATTATGGAGGTCAAATTCCCACAGGATCCAATGTTATTTTTATTGAATAATATTGAGGCTATAAGGCCAAAATTAAAATTAAATATTTATCAAACTTTATTTGTGTTCATTGCTTTAGTAGTCTCTAAGAAATGTATAGCAGTATCATGGAAGTCAGAAATAGATTTAGGTATGGAAAGATGGCATGCAGAACTTCACGGTTGTATACCATTAGAGAAGATTACATAATTTCTGAGATAAATATCATGTTTTTTTGAAAATACAGCACCTATATATATATAAACTTTGAGTTTGCATGTTTAATAGGCTCTCTGTAGACCTCACTTCTTGGTAACCTCCAATAGATTTTATAGTATAAATATTTTATTTTCTTGGCCTTCTCCTGTTTTTCTTTTTTTTCCAAGGGTGGGGTGGGACGATATATACCACATGTATAATTTTTTGAAATAATTTCTGGAATGTAATGTAATTATTGTGGTTTAAAATTTATTTAAAATATTCAAAGAAAATGAATAATCCTTTGCACTTTCTGCTACCATCAATGAGATTTCACGACCAGAGGCATCTTCCTTTCACCTCTCCTTTCAGCATTCCATTCCCTTCCCTATCCCTGGTTCTCCCTTCCACTCTTCTTCTCATGGCAACTTCCTATGTAACTGCAGGAGATGCAACACCTGCCCTTTTACCTCTTCCTATCCCACCACCCAGAGATCCAAAAACAGTCCTTTGAAGTGAAGCAGTGATTCACTTACACTTCTTTTAGTGAAGTTTACTGTTGTTGGTGTTCACAATGTGCTCTCCTTAATATTAGAGAAGCCAAATGCAGATTCAGAGTCCATTTTGCAGAACACTTGCGTTCACCTCTTTAC
Organism: Narcine bancroftii; assembly: GCF_036971445.1. NCBI lineage: Eukaryota > Metazoa > Chordata > Chondrichthyes > Torpediniformes > Narcinidae > Narcine > Narcine bancroftii. The sequence continues at coordinate 189,985,987 of NC_091475.1, read as the reverse complement.
AGAGCACTTGCATTCAGTTTGCAGGAGCTTCCAATGGTGGGGTGTAATTCTCCCATTCCCATTCTCACCTAAGCCTGAAGCACAATATCTTTTTCTTGGGCACTTTCAGACTCACAATCAAATGTAACAATTTTAGATAACTCCTCTCCTCTGTATCAGAACTGACCAGTTCTGTTGTACATTATCCATCTGAAAAAGTGCACAGTTCTTCTTCCTCCACTGACTGATCATTTGAGCATTTGCTGCAACTCTCAGCAACATTTCAATATTCCTTTGTTGTCATATGATAAAACGGATGTATTATTACATGAAATTTGCTTTAGTCTGCTGTAACACAGAGCCATCAGCCAAAATTTCCCTTAGAGTCAGAGAAAGAGAAGAAAAAGAGAGTCCCTACAGAATCACTGAGTGTCTGTGGATTCATCTCCAGTGCTCCTGCAGCCTCCGCAGACACACAGATTCCAGTCCAAACCATTGGTAATTCACACTCCAGATCCAAACCTCCGACTCAATCAGGAAGCCTTCAAGGGTGCCCTTGGCACCCTCTCACATTCTGTTTCCAATACCTGGTACCCCTTCAGCCAATCTCGACCCAGTCTCCAGCAGTCTGCCTCCAAGTGTGAGTCATTCACCTGCAAAGCCCCTCACTGGTCTGCCGCGATAGCCATTTAAAGCCTGTATGGAGCCGGCGGTAGTAGGGCTGGGCAGTAGAACCCTGAGGCTCTCTGCAGGCTATTAAATGTTTTGTCCCTCTACCCTCTCCTTCTCTATTCATATTCCCTCTTCCATCTCCCCCTCTTCCTTCTCTCCTTCTTCTTCCTATTCCCCCTCCTTCTTCCCTCTCTCATGAACCTGTGAACTAAATGGTTCATCAGCAATTTATCACTATGGCAACCCGACTTTACCCCACCGGAGATATTCCCTTCATCCTATCCCTCACTTTCTCTGTGACTTAAAACAAGATTGTTTCCTCGATTTATCAGAATGAATTAAGGGTCTTTGACCATAAACTGTGAATTCTACTTCTCTTTTACAGATGCTGCCTGACTTACTACTGTTTTCAACATTTCCTACTGATTCTTCATCTGGAATTTACAGGTTTTTAAAAAAATTTCCTTATTTCAAAAGAAAGTGGTTGTGGTGGGCTTGCCAAGGATCATTTAACTGTGCCCTCAAAGCCCCTCAGTTATACTCACCTTGGGAGCAGCAATAAAACTGCTCCCATTGTGTTTCCAAGACATGCTACGTTCCCAGAATTTGCCACAAACTTTTGGTAGAAAAGAACTGCGTATCTTTCTCTGGATTTCTAATTGCAGCCCACACACCAAATCTGGTTTGATAGCAATGACTAACCAATCACTTGAAAGCAACATTGATTTGTGGATAAACAAATTAATCAGAATTATCAGATGTGAAATCAGTCTTCTCCAATAAACAGAAGGGGCTATTATGCGGCAGAAACTCACACTGAATGACTGCCATCACTTATTCTAATTAATCGATGGGGAAAACATTTAAATGACAGAGGCTCAATTTAAGTGTCAAGAACTTTAGAGTAGCCTTTCCAAAATATCTTTCAACATGAGACTCCAACTAAAGAAAATGAAAAAGAAATTCTGAAATGTGAAATTAAAACAAGATCAGACATTCGAAATGTAGGAAATGGAATTTATTCACTGTTTTACCATAGGAAAATATCCCAAGGGTCTTTCACATAACGGACTTTATCTCCTGAGGAATTTAAAGGGTGTTGGGGGAGGTGGAAAATCAAAGGATTTGGGAAGGTAATTGTAAACTTGAGAATGTACATAGCTGAAGACAGAGCACAAGCGCTAAGAAGGCTCGCCAGCAGCTATACTTTGTGAGGTGCCTGAAGAGATTTGGTATGTCATCGAAAACTCTCGTAAACTTCTACAGGTTTTACATGAAGAGTATTCTAGCTGGTTGCATCACTGTCTGGTATGGAGGCGAAGGACAAGAATAAACTCCAGAGGGTTGTTAATGCGTCCTGTGACATCACAGGCACCTATAGTATTCGCCTTCGTTTTGTAGGCTGTAATGGCCTGCACTCCCTGCCATAGATGGCATGTCTCTGTCTCTGTCTCCAGCTTCCTCCGGAATTGCCACTTTTATTGCCATTTATTGTCATGACGATAAACTCCTGATGCTGATTCTGAGAACTATAATGGTGGGACAAAATAAGGATGCATTTGAGACCAGAAATAGAAGAACGCCACAGTACGTAAAGCTGTAGAAGATTATGTACTCTTTGCATCTGATCAAAAAGAACTTTAAACAATTGGATGATGAAGTTATGTTGAGGCTGCTGGAGCACAAGGATCCAATCGAGCTCCTGGATCTACCTCGACAAAGGGCTCAGGTCCCTGCTTCCTATGGATGCTTCGTGACCTGCTGAGTTTCTCCAGCACTTTTGTGCATTAAACTACAATGCCTGCTCCTGCAGGCTTTCTTGATGAACTCCTGGACGTTGCCTTGTCTTGCGATACACCAGAAGATGTGTGACAACCTTTCGAATGATCTGAACTTTTAGTGAGGAGAGAGCACTGGGATATTCACGTCTGGATGTGACAAAGGTTTGAATGAGAATCATAGTGTTTGAGGTGACAATTAACAGCAGAGAAAAGAAAATGAGAGGTGTTTCTGTACTCCAGGATCATACTGTAATGGTAAAAAGTTTAGGCAGAGTACAGTGGAGAGGAATTTTTATTCTCTAATAACTTTCCATTTTGATTTTAAGAACAACACGCGCATTTCCTATTTAAGGACAATAGATGTAGCCCTGAGTGTGACCCAGGTGAGGATAGAGAAAGCAGCCATTGTGGTCCGCAATAAATTTGTACAATTAATCACAAATGTAATGACTAACACTGAACATTTACAGGTGCCGTGTAGGTTCAAACTTAGCCCCGAGTCTCGATGGATACAAAACCAGAGGGAATGGAGAGAGGAGGAGAGAGCATGAGTTATACTGGGCACAGGGCATCAAAGGGTGATCAAAGGACTGATTGAACTGTTTGACAGCTCCAGAAGGATGGAGGGCAAAAGCTAGTCAAGTTGTGGATGATATTACAGTGTTTGTGGCAATGAAATATTGCCGGGGAGGACTTCAACTTAAGCATTGTAACTTTTAAACAAGTGGAGTTTTATTGAACTTTTGACATGTGGCCCTTAGCAGAGCATTAAAGGCATGTGGAGGTATTATGAGAGGTGAAAGGTATAGAAATATCCATAGACGATAATTCAAGACCTGCAGATGGCTTGACAAGCCCCTTCAACCCAGGCTTTGCATGAAATCATCTTTTCTCATGTGTGAAAGTAGTTTGAAATGTGGGACATGGTGGACAAGTCAACATCTGGAAGCTATTAAGGCAGTAACTTTTAAAAATGAAAAAAAAAGACCCAGGCTGGAGTGACACTGGATCCAAGGACAAAGGGGGAGGCAGTAATTCAACAATTAGTTTCAAGTGATGAGGCAACAAGTAGTTGTTTTGGAGGTAGAATAACTTGAGACTTATTCGCTGGCAGATATGAGCAGCAGCATCATTTTGCAGGCTATGTTTGGTCAGGTTGACACCATTCTGATGGAATGTCACTGGTATTGATGAAATAAGAAAGAAACTGGCACCAGTTTGCGACTTGGTTATGATAATTATGCTTCACATGCAGGAAATAGCAATCATTTATTAGTGACTGAAATCCTACTTCATGTCATGTAATAGCATGACAGAAACGTGCCAGCATTCATCTCCTATTTGTGTATTCCCCTCCATAAAGTGTTTTATCCATATTTTTTAGAACAGGAGTGTAGTGCGCGTCGAAAGAACCAAAGACTTGTTGATCCAAACCAAGGCTTTTATTAACTAAAAGACTGGAGTATATCACAAGTAGGTCGACCAGTCCAGAATGACCTGGTCTGGCTTGGAGCAATCCTTTAAGACCTGCCTGTAGGTGTGGCTACACTCTCAGCCAATCACAGTCATCCTACACTACCATCTGTACATATACACATTGGTGATAGAATCTGTACCAACGGTGCTGATGAACAACTTTACCTTAATAGCACTCAAGAATCGATAGATGGAGGTTTAATTCATCACTCTTAAGAATTGCAGAATTTTGTGATTTTATGAGAATTCAAATACAGATATATTTAAATACAAATTTTAATTCAGTTGATAATAAATTTGTTTTATGGGATGCATTAAAAGATTATTTGAGAGGTCAAATAATAAGTTGTTCATCTAAAATTAAGGAAAATGATCTTAAGTCAGTAGATGAATTAGAGAAGGAAATTATGATTTTGGAAAAAAATTACAAAAAAACCCCATCTGGAAAAAAAGAGGTTAGAATTGATAAAGAAAAAATGCATTATAATTCAATTCAGACAAAGGACTGAGAAATTAATTGATAGAACTAAACTAAAATATTATGAGTTGGGAGAACGAGTACATAAGGTTTGAGCTTGGCAATTGAAAACGGAGCAAGCATCAAGGCTAAAAAAGAAAGAATCGGTACATTCAATTGCCGCTCTAACTGGTAGGTTTAATTCTTGATCCTGCTACTAGCTGTAATGGTTGCTTCTTTGCTGATAGAGATGGGCCACAGGACTATTGATAGAATAGGTCATTAAAGATTTGTTAACTCTGGTCAGGTGTTGTTCTCTGCTGTGGGAGTGAAATCCATAGAAAGCTTAAAATTAAAAGGCACTTCCACAACTGAATGTGTCCATGCTGATCCATTGTAAGGCCAATTCTAAAGTAACTCCACTCGACCATTCTCCTTTTGTTGCAGTCTACTTGCCCTAGCCCCCTCACCCTACATCAAGTCCTTCCCTTCCACCAGTTCACCACATCCTTAGCCCCCACTCCACCATCTAAGCACTCCCAATAATCCACCTGCTCATCCACATACTTACCTCTGCCTCAAATATTTAATTAATCTTCCTTTAAAAGATGCAACTTTCCAGCCTCAGTTGTTCCTTCTACTAATATATTCAATTAATCTGGGATCCCTTGGTGAAATAAATTTCCACTAATTATTGCTTTCATTCTATTGGCAATAATTTTGAAATGAAGCTTCTCTCTTCTCCTTTCCTTTGTCAATTATGGGTTTTAGACTTCAGGCGTGTAACGGCACGATCAAGGAATTTTGATGCTACACGGGCTAAAAAGGAATGTGCAGGAATTTTGAGTCAATTCCTGCACCGCGATTTATTCTGCTGGACCCTACAACTTTTTGGAGGAAGCTTGCAGTGTAAATCGTACAGGAAAAATTCATTGTTGGTCATCCACTCTACTGTGTGTCCTACCACCGGGACTGTTGAACTCAATTCGAAAGGCACCCAGTGTGAATGATCACACAGGCAGTAATTACGTTGATTTTTTTCAGTGATTTTGCTGACAATGCAGTCTAAAATCACTCTCCACCCTGAGTAAATATTTGTCTCTACTCCTTCAAAATGCTTCAGTGTTATCAATTCTTCTTCTATCTTCTTAGGTACTCCAGGGAAATTAATAAAATAATCCAAGTATCTCCAGTCTCAGAATTATAATTCACTATCCTTGACACGATTCTGATAAACCTAGCTGTCTGTTATTATAGTCAAGTTTATTGCCATCTGATTGTACAAGTACAACCCGACAAAATAGTGTTCTCTGATCCTCAGTGCAAGACCAGCAGACACAAAACCAACATAGCACACATACAGACAACAATACATATACAGTACAAGTATTCATACGAATGAATAAATAAATTGTTTTATGAATATGAGGGCCTCGGATGGTTAGTGTGAGCAGTTCCTTTGGTAGTTCAGAATTCCTACTGCCTGTGGGAAGAAGCTATTCCTCGATGCTGGCTCTGATACTCCAATATCTCTTTCCTGATGGGGGCAGTTGAAAGATGCTGTGTGCAGGGTGGAAGGGGTGCCCTCCAGATTATGATCCCAGTAGATCTTCCAGGAGAGGAAGAGGGAGACTCCAGTGATCCTCTCTACCACTTATATGGTCCAGTGGATTGACCTTGATCCATTGCTCTGCAGAAATTGTACCATACTGTGATGCAGCCAACCAGGATGGTCTCAGTAGAGGTCTTGTAGAAGGTTGAAAGAATGGTGGCTGGTAGGCTTGCCCACTTCAGTCTTCTCAGGAAGTGCAGATGCTGTTGTGCCTTCCTGACATGTAAGTAGATGTGTGTGTCCATGATAGGTCACCAGTTAAGTGGAATACAATGATGTTTTGATGTCTTGATGTATTCTACTTTCTCCACTGCAGAGTTGTTGATGTGGAGTGGAAGGTAGTCATTCCTCATCCTCCTGAAGTCCACTATCATCTCCTTTGTCTTGTCCATGTTGAGACTCAAGTTGTTACTCTTGTACTTGTATGTGTGAGTTCTTAGACAACACATGGATGAAGGAAAAGGTTCTTTACTTTAAAGTTGTTGTAAACATCACCATGCAAGTCTCCATTACAGATCTGCATACTGTGTGTCAGCCCCCTGCTGGCAGCCAAGTCTCATCAAACAGTAAGGCCTTGCTAGTTGCCATGCAACCATGATCACTATCATTACACCTCCCTTTCTTAAAACAAAAGTATCTTACTTTTAATTAACATGTTTTCTTTGTATAACTCTGCAATTTTAACTTTAACACCAGAAAATTATATTTTCATTATTATCAACATTGTTAACAGTTTTTAAACTTGTTTCATGTGTTCACATTGAAGAGTGAGTAAGATAGCACTAACGGGAGTCTTTAAATTTGCTCAATGAGACTCTTAAGAGGATTCACGTGTCTTGAAAATCTCTGGATTAATTGTCCTTGAATCTGAGTTGTTGCCTTAGATGATGTCTTCTCAGCTTTTCCATCTACTGTGGCTGGTCCCATTTGAAGGTCTCGACGATTTCTTTGCAGAACAGCACCTTCATCCATCTGAATGATGTATGATCTTGGTTGGACTTCACTAAAGACAGTTCCTTTCTGAGACCATGTTTGTTTTGTCTTTTAGCCTTACTTGGTCATCAGTGTGGAGTTCCAGTAGGTTTTTTGTTCCTCTGTCAAAGTAATACTTTTGCTTTTCTTTCTGTTGTTCTTTGAACTTCCTCACTTTTTCCCCTTCTTTTGTTTTTAGGAGGTTCTCCTTTATGGGTAGGTTAGATCTTAACCTACGTCCCATAAGGGGTTGTGCTGGTGACATATCACACTCGAGCGGCATGATGCGGTATACCAGCATGCTCTGGTAGAAGTCCATTCCACTGTCTTTTGCCTTGTTCATCAGTCTTTTCACTGTCTGTACAATGGACTGCTGAAGTGAGGTGTTGAAGATGCCCATGAACATCTTTGTCAATTGGTCTGCACAGCCCTTCAGTACCCAACCAGGTTTGTTGTCTGGTCCCGCTGCCTTGTGTGGGTTCACCTTGGATAGGATTCCCCTCACCTCAGACGCAGCTATGCAGGGGGCTGATTCATCATCAGGGAGACATTGAGCTTTTTTTTTACCTCATCCTGTTCTTCTCTTCAAACCGTATATAGCGCTCCATCTGGGACACTTTTCTGCATTTATATTAACATTTTCATATTATTTTACAAACATGTAGCAGAGAAATGGGACATGTTGGTCCACTTAGTCCATGCTGACCGTGCTATCTAGCTACCCTAATCCCATTTTCCTGTACCAGGTCGATATCCCTCTAAGCTGTCCCTAACAAAGTGCCTGTTCAAATGGATTTCAGACATTGTAATTTCAGCTGCCTCTACCACCTTCTCTGTCATCTCTTCCCAAATAACCACATTTCCTGCATGAAAAACTTACCCCTCAGATCGCCTTTAAATCTCTTTGCTCTCATCTTAGGCATGTGCCCTCTAATTTTAGACTCACTTGCATTGGGAAAAAGATTCTGGCTATCCTATAATTTTGTAAACCTCTAAGATTCACCTCTCAGCCTCCTATATTCAAGTGATAATAAACCCAACTTATCCAATCTTCTAACAACAGCCAGGCAACATACTGATGAATCTCTTCTGTTCTTTCTATTGCTATCACACCTTTTCTGTAGTGAGGCAACCAGAACTGTGGACCACCTAAATAATTTTTCAAGGCATTTATACATATTATAAATAACAACTCTCCCAGTACTGATCCCTGTGGTGCAACATTTGTTATAGATTTCCAAACAGAGAAACGAGAAATGCCCATCCACTCCTCCCCTCTGCCTCATTTCACCAGTTTGCCCATATCCCTCAGATCCCCTGTGCTTTAATCTTCTCAACCAACCTATCATGTGGACCTTGTTGAAAGCCTCACTGGTCCACATCTACTATTCTGCCTACATCAGTGTTCTTAGTCATATTCTCAAAATACTCAATTAGATTTTAATGATAAATATACTGCATTTATGAGGCATGACCTCTGAACAAAGCCTAAGGGATTCTAAGGGTTTCCTGTCCCTTAGAATCTTCTCCATGGATGTAAGTCTCTCCAGCCAGTAGTTTCTGCGCTCTTATTGAATAATATTAGTTATCCTCCAGACTTCTGGCTCTTTGCCCATAGCTAACAATTTCCATCTGAGCCTCAGCAATCCCTTCCCTTGCTTCCTTTAGCATCCTGAGATAGATCCCATTTTAATCTATGGGATTTATACACCCTAACATGTGCCAACACTTCCAGCACCGCCTCCTTCCTGATACAATATTTTCATCAATGTGCTCTACAATGTCAGCACGCCACTCTTTAACAGTCTCACCTCCATATCCTTCTTCCTGGTGAGTACTGATGAAAAGTATTTATTTATGATGTCACTCATGCTCCATGGCCCCACACATAAATTGCTCTCTAGTCTTCAAGGAGATCTATTCCTTCCTTGGCCATTTTGTTTTTGGTTATTAGATACCAGAGTTATCCTACTTTCCAAGATGAATTCATAGTCCTCTTTTTGCCATCCTAACTTTTTTCTTCCTTTCCCCTATATCTCCTGTAATCCTCAAAGCTCTCAGTCTATACCAATTTCCTACATCTCGATTTTCCCTGATCAAACTTTCAATATAACTTTGTTATCAAAGGTGCCCTGATTTTACTATCTTTATTTCTTGTTCTGAAGGTTCATGCTTACTCTAAATGTTTACTAGATCAAAGCAGTCCCTAACAGTGCTCGAGAAACTCAGCAAGCTGCACAGCATTCATGGAACATAAAAGGCCTGAGACCTTGGTCAGGATGTGGTTTGCCTCTTGAGTAGCTGCTCCCAATCTATTTCCACCAGGTCCTGTCTTATGCTTTTGGAAGCTGTCTTCGCCCAGTTTGGGGCCTTTTCTTTTTCCATGATTACTTTGAAGCATACCCAACCCATTGTTTCATAAATCTTGTATTTTCATAAAATATAGAGGGATGCCATTCAGCCCATTGAGCCTGTGCCAGCTCTCAGAATCTTCTAATCAGACCTATTATACCCACACTTAATTCTGTGTTGTCTATACCCTCTCACATGCCATCAATGTTCTAACTACTCACCTAATCTGAGATTCAGACAGCATCCAATGTCGAACTTGAACTCAGGTCACTGAAACAATGCATCAGTAGCACTAATTGCTGCACCACTGCCAAGATGTGGGTTTAAACATAGAAACATAGAAGATAGGAGCAGGAGTAGGTCATTCGGCCCTTCGAGCCTGCTCCACCATTCAATGAGATCATGGCTGATCTTAAAGTTCAGTACCCCGTCCCCGCCTTCTCTCCGTAACCCCTAATTCCCTTATACTGAAGAAAAAGATCTAATTCCCTCTTAAATATATTCAATGAACCTGCCTCTACTGCTCTCTGTGGCAAGGAATTCCACAGATTCACCACCCTCTGGGTCAAGAAATTCCTCCTTATCTCGGTTCTAAATGGTTTGTCTATTATCCTCGAACCATGGCCCCGGGTTCTGGACTCCCCCACCATTGGAAACATCCCTTCCGCATCCATTCTGTCCAGTCCTGCCAGAATTTTATGAGATCCTCTCTCAATCTTCTAAACTCTAGCGATTACAATCCCAAATTGCACAATCTTTCCTCCTAAGTTATTCCTGCCATTCCAGGTATCAGCCTGGTGAATCTCCTCTGCACTCCCTCCATTGCAAGAACATCCTTCCTCAGATAAGGCAACCAAAACTGCACACAATACTCCAGATGGGGTCTCACCAAGACTCTGTACAGCTGCAGTAAGGTATCCTTATTCCTATACTCAAACCCTCTTGATATGAAGGCCAACCTACCATTTGCCTTTTTAATCGCCTGCTGTACCTGCATGCTTACCTTCAGTGACTGGTGCACGAGAACCCCTAAGTCTCTCTGCACTTCCCCATCTCCCAATCTATTGCCATTCAAATAGTAATCTGCCCTCCGGTTTGGATTCCCAAAGTGGATAACCTCACATTTATCCACATTGTAGGGCATTTGCCATGAATCTGCCCAGTCCCCCAATTTATCCAAATCACACTGGAGCTTTCTGACCCCCTCTACAGTGCACACAACCCCTCCTAGCTTAGTGTCGTCTGCAAATTTGGAGATATTACATCGAATCCCCTCATCCAGATCGTTAATGTAAATTGTGAACAGCTGGGGTCCCAGTTCGCATGGGTTAATGGTTGCATTAACTTTTATTTTAAAATCTGAACATTATACTTAGATTAATTTTCCTTCTTGCACCTCTCTAAAAGACTTTCAGGATCATTATTGTTCTCTTACAGTACCAGCAAACATAAGTGAAAATCCAGTGATTTCCATGTGCCATTTCAGTGTGGAAGAGTGATGTGATACTTGTCCATTTATAATCTAACCAGGCCCTGTCCAGATTCCAATGACACAATTTCAAGGTCAGCTAAGATCTTACCTTCATGCTCTGTGAGGATGTTTATCCCTTCATTACAATCTGCAGGTTTGGCCATTAATATACAGTATTTGGTGCTGGTATGCGCAAATTGATTGCCACGTATCCGGACATTATAGAATGGTGATGGCATGGCAGACCAGTTGGTCCTTTAACTCTCTACTGCCTCAATGTAAAAGTGTTCCAATTGGTCACACTTCCCCAGCCTCACACCAAGATCCTGCAATTTTTGATTCCTTTCAGAAGATCCATTGTTTTTAGCTCTTCCATCTTCTGCATTGTCATTTCTTTGAGAACATAATTATAAAGAATACACAATGTTTTTATCACTTTGCATAACGTTTTTAAGGCATACTTGCCTTCATCATTAGGGCATTGAGTTGAAGAATTGGAATATTGGCTGTTGAGCCCAACTTGGAGTATTGCATATAGCTCCAGTCACCAAGCTACAGGCAGGATGTAATTAAGATGAAAAGGGTGTAGAAAAAATTCACAAGGATGTCACCAGCACTGAGGGCACAAGAAATAAGGAGAGATTGGATAGGCTGGGGCTTTTTTCTCTGGAGTGAGGAGTGACCTTAAGGTTTGGAAAATTGTGAGAGGCATAGACATTACGTCTAAATCTAGAGGGCATTTGGTTCAAGGTAAGCATAGAAAGATTGAAAAGGAGCCTTTTCACACTGGAGGTAGTAAGTATGAAGATTTAGCTGCTAGAATAAGTGGTAGACGCAAGTGCAATGACAACATTTAAAAGACATTTAGACAGGTATATGGATGGGAAAGGTTTAGAAGTATGTAGAATGAGCTGAGGTTGGTAATTTGGCTGCATGAATGAGTTAGGCCAAAGGGTCTTTTAGCATGTACTATAACTCCATGACCATTATAAATCACCTACTAAATATTCATAATGTTACTGAATTGTTCTATCAGAATTCTATAAGTTCTGTCTATACCTTGTCACAATATGCATTTCATAATATTTCCTTTCAGCCATGATTCAGATTTTTCACTGGGTTCATTACATTTCTAAAAAAGGGTTTCTACTTCACCCTTTATTTTCAGATTTCCAAGATTTTCTACAAGAATATGTAAAGAACCATCAGATACTGTTTTGTCTTAAGTGGCAGTTGAATGTAAAACCATATAAAAGCAGAAGCAGGATCAGGTCAAACAGCTCCTTGTGTTCACTCTGTAATTTAATGAGATTATTACTGAGCTTCAAGTTGCACTTTCCTGCTTGATTTTGTTTGGAGTTCTATTGATCTTTGCCTTGACTTTTCTCAAAGACTGGGCATCTACATCTGCCTGGGGTAGAGAATTCCAAAGGTTTACAACTGAAGTGACAATTCATTACAATCCTAAAAGACTGATCCCTCATCCTGAGACCACATCCTCCCAGTTCCAGTCTCTTGGCTGAAGAGTCCACAATGTTGGGCAACATTGAAAAGGTTATGTAAGTTGATAATTCCGCTATCCTGCTCTCAATAACATTCTCAGCAGCGAAATGGCCATGCAAAGGATGATAAATGAGCAGGAAAAAGTTGGAGCTGACATTTATGCAATACCTTTCACAACTTCAGAGTAATACTTAGAGGCAATGAAGGATCTCCCTATCAACATCTACCCAGCCAACCTTTTCAGGTTCTTGTTTCGATATGATTACCTCTAGTTCTAAATTCCAGTGTGTAAGTAAAGAGAGAATTATAGAGTGGTTCCAGTTCTTTGAATCTGTGCTGGATTTTAATTAAGGCAATCTGGGAAATTACATTTTCTTGCTCTTTTCCCATTGAGCCCCAAATTTTTTTCTCTCAAGTGGCTATCCAATTCCCTCATGAAAGGCCTGGACGATTCCATTCCAACTCTTTTACAGGCCATGTGTTCCACATCAGAACAACCATCCATGTGGAAACAATCCTTCCTCCCCGACCATCACTTTAATCTCTTGCCCAAAGTTTTAAACCTGTGCCCCCTTGGTCCTTGAGCCTTGGAAGAACGACAGCAGCTTCCCAATGTAAATAATAAAAGCTGAAAATGTTGGAAACACTCAGCAGGTCAGGCAGAATCTGTGAAAAGAGAAATGGTTCCGACGGAGGTTCCTGGATCTGAAATGCTAATAATTTGTTTTTCCACAGATGCTTCCTGACCCTGCTGGCTTTTTCCAGATTTCTAACATCTGTAGATTTTTGCTTCTCATGTCTACCCTCGCTATCTACAAGGGGTCCAATTTTATCTCTCACTAATCTTTTACTTTTAATGTACTTATAGAAACCCTTTGGATTTATTTTTACTCTGTCAGCCAAAGCCTCTTCATGCCTTTTTTTGGCCTTTCTAATTTCTTTCTTAAGATTCCTTCTACACTCCTTGTAGTCCTCCTTCAACTTCTCAGCTCCCTGCTCTTTATACCTCTTGTACACCTCCCTTTTTCTCCTAACCAAATTTCCAATATTCCTCAAAAACCAAGCCTCCCTATGACTTCCAGCCTGACATTAACTTCTCTCCTCTCTCTCACCCTCTCTCTTTCCCTATCCTCTGTCTCCTTTCCTCCAGCCCCCACCTGCTTGCCTCTCCATTTGGAGAGCTATTGCCTCCTGCTATCACTTCTCAGCTTTTTTCTCTTCTGCCCTCTCACCCATATCCAACTATAACCTGCCTGTTGGCCTGTGCTCTTCCTCCACCCATCCTTCTCTCCCCACCCCCCACCCCCGCCACTTCTTTAATAGCTGCCTGTCTGCTTTTTGCTTATGTCTTGATGAAAGACTCAGGCACCAAATGGTGGTCCATAATCCTTTGCTTCCTATGGATACTGCATAATGTGCTGAGTTTCTCCAGCACTTTTGTGTATTACAATACTGCATGCTTGGCTTCATTGGTTGGGTGAATGAGTATAAACCTTGGGAGGTCATATTGCAGTTGTATTAAAATTTAGCCAGACCATATCCAAAGTAGTGTCACTGTATTACAGGAAGGATGCAGAGGCTTTGGAGAGGCTGCAGAGGAGCCTGGATTGCAGAGTGTTGCTACTGGGAGGGCGTGGATAAATGGACCATTTTCTCTGCATGCTGGAGTCCGAGGGTTTATAAAATTACGAGAGGCATTGATATAGGATATGATTAAGAAATCTTATCCAGATTGGAAATATCAAATTCAAATACTGCAGGGCATAGTTTTAAGGTGAGAATGGAAAATTTAAACAAGATTTGAGGTAAGTATTTTTGGTAGAGTGGTAGGTGTTTGGTACGGGTGGGGAAATATTGAAAGCAGATACATTAGCAGCATTAAAGAAGCATTTAGGTAGAATCATGAATAGAGGGATATTGATCATGTGTAGGCAGATGAATTTGTTTAATTTGACCCAATGGTCAGCACAGATTTCCTGGGCCTGTCACTGTGCTGTTCAATGTTGCATGAAATTATGAAGAACACATATGCACAGCTCAACTCAGAAATCCAGGACTGATAAAGATAGTCTGATCCTCAACAGTCAGATTCGCCATAACCTCTGTGGTGGTACACCACCGGCCTACTGCAGGGGGCAACCTCTGTACCCGCAGGAGTGTAAGGGGACAGGACAACACCTGGCCGGCTGTCAATCAGTCGGCCTGAATGGTTCAAGCCCCACCCGGTTGAGTGTCAATCACCCTCCGCGATATAAGCCTGCTCTGGCTTCCCGAGGCCTCACTCAGAGTTGCTGCAGCCACAGCCAGCCTGGCTCTGTGGAAGTCTTTGTGGATTAAAGCATGTTGTACAGTCTTTACCTTTGTGTGTGTCTGATTCCGGCTAACAGCGCACCACACCTTCATTAGTTGGCACACCTTGAAATCACTACAATAGCTTGTACTTGTATTCAGCTGTTAATCCTTTAGTTAAAGAACAAGAAGATATAAGAAGGAGGAAAGATTTAGAGAGGGAATTTGGTAGCTGAAGGCCTGGCTGTCAGTGACAGAGCCATAAAAATAGGAATTGGTACAAAAGCAGAGCAGAACGGCAAACTGGTGAAGTTTGCTTTCATTCAGAAAGCCACCAGATGTGCCACTTCACCATGATGTCATGTATGTATTCTGACAATAAATTTAAACTTAGAACTTTGAAATTTGAAACAATCTCTGCCATGCATCAGTAAGTTACTTTGTAAATTAGTTTAGTTTGTACTGTCAATCAGCAACTCCATCACGTGTCTGGGGCACACAGGAGATCATGGGGTGAAGGGAAGCCCTGGTCTCATTAACACCTTTTAAAAACTCTAACAAGGCTCTTACACTCCAGCGGCACAGACATCTTGGGCACTCAGCCCCAGCCTTGCTACCTGGTGCACTGATTCATTTCAAGATTTCTGCCATCCTCTTTCTCTTTAATGCTTGGTCAACTGTACCGATAATAGAATAAAACTGAAAATAATGCAGGGGGGACATCTGCGAGAAGAACACAATAAATATTCTGTTACATAATCCACTTTTATGTAGTCAACCCAGTGGAAGCAATAGGTGCTTACAAATTACAGCACCTGGGGAGCCATCCTGGGACCAGGATGTGATTACTGGGTTGTGAGTGTAGGATGCACCTTTCAAATCGCAGCCAGACCTAGCTTAATAAATTGTCCACCCAGCAATTTAAGGGGGATCCCACCCCGCGATGACATGGTGGGTGACTCATCACGCACTCACCAGCTCACCAGAGATATCCGCTGTCAGTGCCCCCCCTCCCATCGGCCATCAGTAGCCACCCCATCAGTCATGCACCACCGTCAATCGCTCCTCCATCAGTCTCCGCCACTTCCTTCAGTGTCCCCTCCCCCAGCAACGTGCCGCTACTGTGAACAGGGTGGAGTGTTTGCTCCCATGACATGCTCAATGCAGGAATGTCTGTCTTCCTCACCCATAATCCCTCACGCCACTGGAACCGCTCTGCCATCAGTGGCGTACGCAGCAGTGGCACATGGCGGCCAACCCTCCACCCTGATCGCAGGAGCGACCTCTCCCCCAATTGTGGCAGCGTCCACTCTCTCCCCCTGATCACGGCAGTAGTCACTCTCTCCCCAATTCGTGCCAGTGGCCTCTCTCCCCCATTTGTGTCAGAGGACTCACCCGTTCGCGGCAGTGACCTGTCTCCCGCGAATGTGGCAGTGATCAATCTCCCACCGATCGTGGCAGTGACCTCTCTCCCCTCAATTGCGGCAGTGACTTCTCTCCCCTCTGATCACAGCAGTGGCATTTCAGCCAGCAGTTTCCCTGTGACGCACTCACACAATCGCTGACATCACCTGAGTAACTGGGTCGGCCATTTTCCTTTTCTAAACGCTGGACCAGGATGCCTGGGTAAGGGTTCCCTGACCACCTGTGAGGTAGGTCAGAGATCTAGTTGGGTTCTGGCCTGGTTGACCCAGTTGGACCCCTTCAAATTGCCATGTACCTGGGTCGCTAACCGTGAAAATTGTCCAGTTGACCCCATTTTACATGCCAGTTTGTCAGGGCCTAATGTAAATGATAATAGTTCCGGATCTCTACAAACCTTTGTACAGTGTGAGGTGTCTCTTTCCCTCTATCCCGATGGTGTTGAAAGGACAGGTGCTAGCAAGCTTTGTTGATGGACAAGTTTTCACTTGATAATATTTTAAACAGCACATTGTGTCACAACATTGTCCTACTGGGAAAGGAGCAAGGAAGGTTGAGGAGTTCCTGAACTGGCAAAAATGTGTTTTGATTGTTTCCAAAAGTTGCACTGTTAGTCTTATTATTTCTTCACTTACTGGCATATGAATTTTTAAGACTTACTTCAGGAAAGGTTTGGTCGGCTGCAGTCCTTAAGAGAGTGGTGGTCTTCAGACACAGTTTTTCATATGCAGGCCTTGGCAAAGAAATATGCATGATCTCGCTGGGACTTCAGCAGGGCACCAGGTGCCATCTGGAGCAAGTACACCTGCAGGTAAGATGGAACAGAGGGATAGACCTACCTTCCGTTAATACATTGTTGGCCAGGGCTGTGATATCCACTGAGCAGCTGCAACACATGGCTGAAGCAATCGACAGCATGCCTTACCTTTCAGTTCCTTTCCCACTGAATAACTGAGCGCAGCTGCCTGATGCCACTGTCCTACCGTAAGCACCAATGTTGGCTGTACTCTCCCTGTCTGCTGACCATCCTTAATGTCCATATGTGATTATATTTATTTTGCAAGCCTCTTGAAGCGTCATTAACCTGAAAATTTAACCCTGTTTTACTCTCTCTGCAGACATTACTGGACCTGCTGAGTTTGTCAAGAAGCCTGCATTCATTTCAGATTTCCAGAAACTGCAAATTTTTACTTTTGTGTATTTGAATAATGAGAATTTATTGCATAGATGTGAATATGGAGATTTCCTTTTTGAAACCTGACTATGATGCCTGATGAATTAGGAGTATTTATGCAATTCAGGGGAGAAACATTAACGTTGTATTAAGGCTTGGTATTTAGAGGAAAATTGGATGATCTTTTTCTTGACAACTTCTTTAATCCACCTCTATTCCCTGTTGCAGAAGTTGTTGCACCCTTTCCTTAACCAGTATTCTCTCTCCATTGGATACGCTACATCTTCAGATTGGGTCTCCCACTCATTCCAACACAATGTCTGCAGAGATTTTGCAGGACTCCATTACTCACCCAGAGGTAATCATGTTTTGAAATCAGGCTGTTTTGCCTCTGTCTTCAATGCAGTCTGACAAATATTGACAACTCTTAATGATGATTAAAAAGTACGAAATGTCGACAGAAGTATAACCTTTTTAAAAGTACAAGATTTTCCTGCTGATGCTACTTTTTGAAGTGAGCATATCCCTTTCTGGCCCCCTCTTTAATACACTCACTGTGCATCATGTGCTAAGCATTAAAAGCATACAGAATTTCTTTAAATTTACTGGCCATGCATTACCAGGCCTTGCCCTATAGGCAAGTCATCATCCAATGAAAACTCCTCCTAATATCATGAAGTTGAGATTGGATTATCAGCCCTTTTGTTTATCCTCAAGTCATTTTTTTTACAAATCTCTTGAAACATAATAACTGTGACTCCATTGCCAAAGTCCAAAAGGTGTCATGTGTCAGACAATTTCTGGGAATGGAAGGATACTTTAGTAAGTTTATTAGTCACACTGTCATTCTTGCAGAACTATGAACTTCATTTTTCCAACTGGATACCCCACTTGCACAGATAACAAGGAAAAGCCTTTGCTCGTCATTTTCTTGAGAATATCCCACAGTCTGAAAACAAATCAGTGTAACAGACCTCAGTTTAAGAATAACACTGCCTCAATGCTATAACATGGGTGATCTTGACTGCAATCACTCTTATAAATTGAACTCTAACAGAAATAGGCTGTAAACATTCAGTTAATGGCACTTATTAGGGCAGTAAGGTACCTCACATTCCACCTCAATGGAACTTGCTTTCATGTAGTTCAGCGTCTCACTTCCCTGGAGTAACTTCCTTCCACCCATATCTTTGCCACTGGTAGAGATCAATTTCTCCATTATTCCTAGTGTATCAATAGATTGGATGGTGGAGGTGAGGGCGAGCAAGCTGGATAGACTTTCCAGCTCATTAAATTCTGTCACAGAGATCAAGAAAAGGTAGTTGTTCTTTATAGTCATTTCCTGAGACCAAATCCTACTAAGAAAACTCCTGTGTGGCAAGGAATTTATATTAATAATTCATAATAGGTCATTGCTGACAACAATTCTGATTCTGATAACAATAGTTGGGATTAAAGAGGGGTTTGCTCATCTGGAGCAGAGATGGTGAATATTAATGCCCATCAGTGAGGTCTGCTTAAGCAGAACCTCGGGATATCTCAATTTCTGCTGGTTCTGGAGAATAATGAGGAGGAGCGGAGGAAATGGAGATAGACCTGACTTCATATGCAGTTTGCCTGGTACATTCTTGCCGTGGAATAGAAGGAAAAGACCTTTTCCAACCAATGGGAAAAGAGGGCTCTGACCCAGGACACCTCATATAAGTTTGAACCAAAAGTATACAGAGTTGGAAATGCACATCAGTTGCATGAATATTGACTTAAACAACTTTAAATGTCACATTTTAATTCCATAACCAATTTGCAGTATTTCCATGTTTTTGATCCTTTTCCCAGCTACGCCCTTCAGGCTGTTCACATCCGGAGTGGTTCAAAAGACCTGTGTGCCTTTGTTGGCAGATTCGGGTGAAGATGAGTCGGCAGTGCCAAGCAAAAAGTCAGACTTTGCCAATCCATTTTCACCACTCCATTATTTGCTTCACGCAAAACAGCCACTTTGGAACTTTGTGGCAAGATTTTAGAACTCATGGGTGAAGTGACAAATTTAAATCTTAGTTTTGTTAATACAAGCCAGCCAACCATTTTGTTCAGGAAATGAATTACTTAAACCATTGTCTTATTCTCATATGGAGGTTGGAACAAGAGACCACGAGTTAAGGGTAAGGGGGCAACACTTTAGGAGAAATATTAGAGGTGACTTTTTCACTCAGCGAGTGGTGGCAGAATGGAATGAAGTTCCGAATGAGATAGTTGTGTCAGGGTCCCTTCTGTAATTTAAGAGAAGGTTGGATGTGTACATTAAGGTGAGGGGATTGAAGGGTTATTGGCAGTGAGCAGGAGATTTGAGCTAGTGGAGTTCTAGTGAACCGGTGCGGACTCAAAAGGCCGACATGGCCTGTTTCCGCTCCGTAAATGGTTATATGGTCATGAATACCTCACGAGAAAACTTTAACTTTCTTCTTTTCTGATTTATTCTATCTTTTTCTGTCCCCGACGTCTCTTCTTCATGACCATTTTCTACTCTTTGTATGCTGCTTTCCTCATTTTAAAATGTCACTGGTCAAGAACTGCTGGCCCTGTCAGTCACTCATGTCTCAGATACCCTGTGGCTTTGCCCACTTGCATTGCAAGTTATTCACAGTGGAAAACATGCAGGAGAATTAGAATGGAAATGATATGAAATGGAATAATATGCTTCCTTCCTGAGAAATTCTGGACCAATGGCTCCTTTAATCTGATCAGGATGTTCTGTTCATTCACTCTAATAATGTAATGCAT
Organism: Narcine bancroftii; assembly: GCF_036971445.1. Classification (NCBI taxonomy): domain Eukaryota; kingdom Metazoa; phylum Chordata; class Chondrichthyes; order Torpediniformes; family Narcinidae; genus Narcine; species Narcine bancroftii. The sequence continues at coordinate 189,966,049 of NC_091475.1, read as the reverse complement.
TAGAGGTACATTTGTAGTAGGAGCAGTATGATATTCCCTGGGAAATTTGAAAGAAATTTCTACACATCTGTTTGTAGTACTTTAACACACACCCCCACTTCCCACCCCAGGTACCACCCCCATCTTTCAATATCATTCTACTTCTGGATGTGGCAACAAATGAATGGCAGTAGGAATGCTATCTCAACTCTGTAGTTTAAGTAATCTAGTCATGATGCTTGAAGGCATTGCGGAATGGAAGCAGAATAAAAAGGAAGTTTGGTTCAAGAATTTTTTTTTAAATTTAGAGATACTGTACAGTATCAGGCCTTTCTGGCCAAATACACCCATGTGACCAGTTAATCTACTAACCCAATATGTCTTAATGTGGGAGGAAACCGGAGCTCCCAGAGGAAACCCACGCAGACACGGAGAGAACGTATAAACACCCTACAGACAACAGCAGATTTGAACCCAGGTTAATGATCCTTCGATGTCTAAATAGGATAAGTGAGGAGCTAGAGAAAGATTCGCTGCCCCATCAGCAGCAGGACTCATTAAAAAAAATGTGCCTAGAGGCCCAGCAGTTCACATGCTTATGGATTGACAGCAGAAATTCTCTAATGCATTAACCAATTCAGGAAAAGTAACACACTTACACATTCACCTCTCCTCTAATGGGCTTCAAAATCTGGTACTTTGGTCAAAAAATGATCATCATTGATGGGGATACTTAAATTTTATATCAATACCATTTCTTTTCAAGAAGGCATCCTTCATTTAGGCTTAAACATCCAAATGCATTGAGAGTATGGACTGCTGCAGGTTAAATGATCATTACTGCTCCTATGTAATTATCACACGTTGACACAGTAAACATGAAGCATTTGCACACCTAATGTGCAGTCACGAGACTTGGAACTGCAAGAGGAATTGGGAGCACAGTTTATATTTTCCATGGATCATTCCGAATTTGAGTGAGGCAGAAGATGAACAGGAAACCCTTGCAGGTTACATATACTCTAGTTTTCTGGAAGTGTGCTGGATGCAGTTGTTTCCCTGGTCAAGGACAGCAAGCATCACCCATCAGTTTCAGAAAGGGACCATCAGTAGGGTCCAGCAGACAACCTGTCTTGTCCAGAAAAATTCAGAATTTGAGGGCAGTTGTCTTTTTGATGAAACTGAGCCACCAGCCTCGGTGAGAAGCAAACCTCCCAGGTGGATGCAGGTGTCGAGCACCATCTGGGCCACCAGGCAGTTCCACCTTATCAAGGAAACCTGGCTTGTATGGCACTGTGCTGTAGGTAATTCTTCTTGCAAATTGAATCAGTTCTCTGCTCCATCTCTCAGCTACTCTCTTTGTTCCCTCCCTCTCAACTCCTCCTTCTGTTGCTCCCTCTGCCTCAGCTCCTTCTCTTTGGAGCTAACGCTTTTGATATTAGTAAAAGCACAGCAAAATGCTGCAGGAACTCAGTCAGTCTTTCAGCATCCATAAAAGACAAAGATATATGGCCACTGAAAGACTGAAACCACAGTGTCTGCTGACTTTCAGGTTTCATACTTTCTATATTAGTCCTCATCCAAGGTCAATCTGAAACAAGACCTGGATCATCCATCATAATTTGATTTTAATAGATTTTAACGTGTCGAAGGTAATCAGCAACAAAAATACCGTGATAAGGAAACAGCTGTGAGTATTTAAGCATTTGCACACCTAATGTGCAGTCATGAAACATGGAGGAATTGGGCAAAACAATTCTGAATATTTAAGAATGTATTTCACTGAGCTTTACTCAACCCCCACAACTGCTTCAGTTGTACAAGCTAGTATCAGGAAGAATGGGAAGCTTGCAAATGCATGTTGAAATATATCTTTAATTCAGTGCTGGGCATATATTAACATGATCCTGCTTCTGTGGAAGTGTGGAAGTGACAGATTAAGCCCCTAATGTGCTCATATTCCTGCCAGTTTTAATCCCTCACCCTCACCTTTATCCATGCTGTTAAATTACCACTATAATCATCTCCTCTACATAGGAATAACCAAACACAGCTTGTGTGTTTGCTTTGTGGAGCACCTGCATTTGGTCTGCAGGGTTCACCTTGACCTTCTCACCACTTTAAACCTCTACCCCTCTCCCAGTCAGACCTGCCAATCTGTGGCTTCCTGGCCTGTTACAAGATACCCAGCACAAGTTTGAGGAAAGGGGCCTGTTACCATGCTGTAAGTCAATCTTTTTTTTTTAATTAAAATACCCAGCATCTACAGTTTTTAATTTTCTTTATTGCCATATGTATTTATTTTGTTTCATGCTTTCCTGACCAAATATTTACCAAAGTTTTTCTCCTTCTCTTAATTTTCTGCTCCAAGGAATGTTGTCTTCTTTCTCACTGAAGATACTGTTGGGGATCGGGTTTCCAATTTGTTACAATTCAGTTTCCAATTTCCATTGTTTTACTTGAGTACATTAACAGTGGACATGTGTGTACAAGGGATTTATCCCTGGTCACCTTTCACTTGTGGCTGAGTTGCCACAACATAGTGCCAAAAGTGGCTAAGCCCATGGATTTAGAATGTTGGTGAGGGTGAGCTTCATCTGAGGTGCTGTACCTAAACCATCAGCATAGTTAAGGTTCATTGTAAGGTAATAGTCAAATCAAGCTACCTGGCAACATCAGCTAACTTGACAAAATTTCAGAAAGTGGCAAATTTGCCCCTCTAGAAGTAATGATGCAGGTCTTCAAAACTCTGGTTAGACCACACTTGGAGTACTATGTCCAGTTCTGATCGCCTCATTATAGGAAAGACTTGGAAGCTTTGGAAAGGGTACAGAGATTTACCAGGATGATAGCTGGTTTAGAGAGTATGAATTATGAGCAGAGATTAAGGGAGCTAGGGCTTTACTCTTTGGAGAGAAGGAGGATGAGAGGAGACATAATAGAGGTATACAAGATATACCTCTGTAGAGATATACAACGAATAGATAGAGTTGATGCCAGTGCCTCCTTCCCAGGGCACCACTGTTCAATACAAGAGGGCATGGCTTTAAGCTAATGGTGGAAAGTTCAAGAGAGATATTAGAGGAAGGGTTTTTTTTTAACTCAGAGGGTGGTTGGTGTATGGGTCAGTGATGGAGGCAGGTACATTGATGAATTTCAACCATATGGAGGAATTTAAAGTGGAAGGCAGGGTCTAAAGGTCAACACAACATTATGGGCCAAAGGGCCTGCACTGTACTGTGCTATGCTGTTGTATGCTTTATTCCCAAGACCTGGATTAGCCTTGTCTTCATTTAGACTTTCTTTTGTGCTACATTTCAGAAATAAATCGTCTTCAATTCTGAGAGAAAAAGGACCAAACTTCTACCCATTTTCTCCCGACAAAAGGCACCCCACTCTGCCTTTTCGTGATTCTTAGCTTATCACAGCTGTTTCTACCACACACCATCAATACAGCTTTAAGACAAGTGGCTGCATTTTAAGAGGTGTTGGCAACAGACTTTATATTCTTTTGCTTCAGGTGCAATGGTGTAAAACCTCACCAACTATGTTAGCATTAAGTCACATATAGGAAAGCAGGTATATACAAAATACAGAAGTGAAGCCAGTTGCTATATTAGGAACGCAGCTACATTACAAGTCCTTGTACATTGAAGGAGTTAACTCGTAAAGTAATAAAATAATAAAAAAATAAGTCCAAAGAAATTCATAATATCAATGTCCTATGTCTGAAAGCTCACTAATTACATTGGAGTATTATTGATTCCTGATGATTCAGCCTTCATACCTTACATTCCACAAAGTATAGGTTCTGGTTTAAAGAACGTTTTCTTTGATGCTGTGAATCAAAAGGGCATTAAAACGTTGGATTCTCCTAAAAGTGCCAACAGCACATTTTTCAGTCTGGGTTCTGGTCAATAACACATGATTCAAAAAGTAATATCACAATGCAACCAAAGGAAACAAGTATCTATCAACATGTCACGCAGAAGAAACTCTTGTCAAGGACAGGTCTGCAGTTTTCAGTTTATGCAGTCCTCATAGAAAATTTTAATAAATTCAGTATAATAAAACTCAGCAGTGAAATATCACACAACACAGCTGTAACATCAAACGTGCTCCCTCACATCAGACTGCAAAACACAGAGGTTTGGTTTAAATTCTTTGAAAATACATGGTCGGTATGCATTTCATACAATTCATAAAGATGTAGTTTTACTATTATTTTCACTTCAGTTTAAAGAAATATATTTAATGCTAGAGATATCAGATGGCACCTGTGCAGCATAAATGAGTTTAACATGTTGAAATTGCACAGTCAGTTTGGTGACATTTCTTTATTGGTTTACTTGTGACATTGAGCCTGATTTTTTTTACACCGCCAATAAGCAGGAAAAGGAATCTAAGGTTGAATGTGATGTCATGTATGTACTCAGGCAATAAATCTGAAATCATATTTCAAAAGTCATATTATACAAGATAACGATATTCTTCAAAAGGTTTGCTTCCTTAAAAGCAAATTGGAGATTACGATAGACCAACGTTTCCCAAACTGGGTTCTGTGGAAAGGCAAAGGATTCCGTAGAAGAAATCACAGGGAGTAATAGCAATCTGCATGGGTGAAGCCGGTGACGTTGGGCCAGAGTCGGAACTGCACCATTGCCGAGGTGATGAACGCAATAGTTTCTGGGAGCTAGCAGCGGCGGCATGGCGATTTGTGGCATGAGTGAGGATCGGGGTCTGAAATACTGGTGTCCAGCCTGTCACCTGAGGTAAGTGAACAATGGGAGGGGTGTGCAGCTGGAGGTGTCTGATGCTGGGGGGGGGGGCGGGGGTGTGGCCCGGACTGCAGTGGGAATGAGGGGTGGTTAGGGGGGCCTGGACCACAGTGGGGAGCAATGGGCAGTGGGGCTGGCCAGGGCTTCAGTGGAGAGCAAGGGATGGCAGGGGCGGTCAAGCTGAAGTGGGGAGCAAGGGGTTTGCTGTGGTAGCCGAGTCTACGGTGGGGAGCGAGGGGCACTAGGGGTATCCTGGGCCCATGATGGGGAGCAAGGGGCAGTTGGGGCAGCCCAGACCACGGCAGGGAGAGAGGGGCAGCGGGGGCATCCTGGACCAAGACAGGGAGAGTGGGCCTCGGTGAGGAGCAAGGGGTGGTGGGTGTGGCCAGACCTGTGGCAGGGAGAAAGAGGCATTTGGAGTAGCCCGGGCCTGTTGCGGGGAATGAGGGGCACCAAGGGTAGCTTGGGCCTGTGGTGGGGCAAGGTCAGGGGGACCTTACTAAAGCTCAGCCTAGGGCCCGGGTGGGAATCAATCTGCTACTGATGAGTTTATTTACTTTCTTGCTATGCTTGTGTATAAATCCTAAAAACTAAATCTAATTTACCCCCTCCCTCTAATCAAGGTAGCCTTGTAAAAGAAAAGGGAACTTATGGTATGGATAACCACCTCCATATATTGGACAGAGGATCTCCAAAACGTTCAAGATTTTTGAATCTTCCCATCATGATGGTGTGGTATGAATGGGCCCCACATCTTTACAAATTGAAATGTACCATCTTTAATGTTGAATCTAATTTTCTCCAAGCTTAAATAGGACATTACATCACATAACCATTGTGTATGGGTAGATGAAGAGTCATCTTTCCATTTCAAAAAAATTGCTCATTTGGCTATCAGCATGGTAAAGGCTAACACTTTCTCCTGAGTTGCAGTCAGAGGTATATCTGGCTCATGTGAAAAACCAAACCAAGCAATGAACAGACATGGTTAATTTTTTTATTTGAATTAATTTGGTAAACATGGGTTTAACATGGTTATCATAGATTAATTCATAACTTGTTTCGCATGTGAATTAATGAACTGTTTAATGTAGTTCCATCTTTTTATTGTGTACTATACTTGTATCAAAATGAGATCACTTGTTACGTGTTTTTTCTTAAAATTGTGTATGTAAGTTTATATTTTAATCTCAATAAAAAATATTTAAAAGAGAAAAGCTTGTGTATATACCAGGTCTTTTAAACTGTAATTGACGATTGGGGTTCCGTGATTCCCAAGCGCCCTCCAAAAGGGTTCCGTGAGCTAAAAGGTTTTGGAAGCCCTGTGATAAATAGTAGGAGAAGATGTTCGGCATGGGTTAGTAGGGCCAAACTGGCCTGTTTCTGTGTTGTATATGGTTATAGACACAAAGGTAATTTTAGATGTTCTGTAGGAAGTTCACGCTTCACATAGGAAGTTGGAAAAATATTAAGTTAACTTTTATTGAATTTAGCATGTTGCATAATAATGCTGACAAATTGTGTTAGTTCAACTGACCTAAAAATGTTTGCCATTGATTTTCATCTGTCCTTAGCATCTGATGCCCCTTGAGCCAGTGTTCAACAATAGAGTTCAGCCAGCACTGATAGGTTCCAGTTGCCCTGATACTGCTTTTCCATGGTTGCAATGTCCTGGTGAAACCTTTCACCATGTTCTTCACCGACCAAGTGCGAATGCAATAAATGAATTTTCAATGACACATTCAGCTTGCTTTGTGAGTATTACACTAGTAGTCATAAAAGATGATGGAAATTATTAAAAAAAGGTTATATCTAAAAAACAAAATGTGTGGGGAAAACTTTGAGATGATTTTTGTGATCAGCAGCCCAAAATCTATAAGATACACCCAAAAATATTCAGGAAGCAAAATTTTTGTTGTCCAGTGTAATCAAACTATTTACATGACCAGGAGCTTCAGATATTATTCTTGGATGGTATTGTGGATAGGGGTTAATATGCTATAAGAGAGCTCTCCATCAATTTAATCCCAAGTCTTTCCTGCACTCTCTTGGTAATTAATATGAAGTCATCCCTCATGGATCACTGTTCCCAATTAACTTTTCAAAACCTCTCACCGCTTCCCACATCTTTGCATATCTATTTTCATTATACGTATATTGGTGTTGCCGTCATTATTTATTTCCTAATCAGATAGCAATTTACATCGATCATTGCAGACCTTCTGTAATATATTCCCACAGCGTGAATGGGTGAGCAATTCCGGAGTTTCACCTCAGACATGAAAGTATTTCCAAGTTGGTGAAGGACCTCTAGATTGTGATAGTAAACATTATGATGGACGTTGCGGACTCAGGAGGTTCTAACTGGATAATACAGAACAGTGCAGCACTGGAACAAGCCATTCATCCCATTTGCCCATGCCAAACATGATGTCCCAAATAACTAAAACTCTTCTCTTTGCAAATCCCTCCAACCCCTTCACTTTCATGTGTGTATCTTTGGCTTGGCTTCGCGGACGAAGATTTATGGAGGGGGTAAAAGTCCACGTCAGCTGCAGGCACGATTGTGGCTGACAAGTCCGATGCGGGACAGGCAGATACGGTTGCAGCGGTTGCAGGGGAAAATTGGTTGGTTGGGGTTGGGTGTTGGGTTTTTCCTCCTTTGTCTTTTGTCAGTGAGGTGGGCTCTGCGGTCTTCTTCAAAGGAGGTTGCTGCCCGCCGAACTGTGAGGCGCCAAGATGCACGGTTTGAGGCGATATCAGCCCACTGGCGGTGGTCAATGTGGCAGGCACCAAGAGATTTCTTTAGGCAGTCCTTGTACCTCTTCTTTGGTGCACCTCTGTCATGGTGGCCAGTGGAGAGCTCGCCAAATAACACGATCTTGGGAAGGCGATGGTCCTCCATTCTGGAGACGTGACCCACCCAGCGCAGCTGGATCTTCAGCAGCGTGGACTCGATGCTGTCGGCCTCTGCCATCTTGAGTACTTCGATGTTAGGGATGAAGTCGCTCCAATGAATTTTGAGGATGGAGCGGAGACAACGCTGGTGGAAGCGTTCTAGGAGCCGTAGGTGATGCCGGTAGAGGACCCATGATTCGGAGCCGAACAGGAGTGTGGGTAATGCAACGGCTCTGTATACGCTAATCTTTGTGAGGTTTTTCAGTTGGTTGTTTTTCCAGACTCTTTTGTGTAGTCTTCCAAAGGCGCTATTTGTCTTGGCGAGTCTGTTGTCTATCTCGTTGTCGATCCTTGCATCGGATGAAATGGTGCAGCCGAGATAGGTAAACTGGTTGACCGTTTTGAGTTTTGTGTGCCCGATGGAGATGTGGGGGGGGGGGGCTGGTTGTCATGGTGGGGAGCTGGCTGATGGAGGACCTCCGTTTTCTTCAGGGTGACTTCCAGGCCAAACATTTTGGCAGTTTCCGCAAAACAGGACGTCAAGTGCTGAAGCATCTTAAATGCTACTACTGCATCTCTTCTACCACTGCTCCTGGCAGCTTGTTCTAGGCTCTCTCTCCTTAAATGCATGTCCTCCGATGTGTGACACTTTGGCCTTGGAAAAAGATTCTAACTGTCCACTTTATTAAAATCTTTAATGACTATACACATCTCTATAAGGTCTTTCCGAGCCTCCTATGGTGCAGAGAAAACAATGTAAATTTGTCCAATCTCTCCCCATAACATACACGCTAAACAATCAACATCCTGGTAAACCTCTTATGTAAGCTTTCCAAAGCCTCTGCATCCTTCCTGTAACAGGGCAATCAGCATTGCGCCCAATATTCCAAGTGCAGCTCAACCAAAGTTTGATATGGCCCTTATGTGCCTTCATGAACATAGTCCTTTGTTAGCAACTGCATTGCATTTTTTAATTGTAGCCACAATACATCAGCAGTAGAGGGAGTGAACATTTAAGATAGAATAGTTTGCTTTGTCCTTGCTGGTATCTAGTTGCTTCAGCACTGTTGGAGCTACACTCATCCAGGCAAGTAAAGAGCACTGGTGGAAAGGCCCCCCAGATGTCATAACTAAAGCCATTCCTCACAATTAATATCCTGGTGAATCTCTTCTAAACTCTTGCCGTGATCTCATATTTTCTTCTGAAAGTTCAGCCAATAGAATTTATTTTTACTCTGATGTACAGGAACAACACTCAGAAGGGATTGAGTAGACCTTCATTTGTCCATAAGTATTGAGGAGGTAACGAGATTTATGTGAGGGAATACCTTTTGGTAGAACGTAAAAGGTTAAAAATGGGATACTTGTTGAAAATTAGTTTTGATTATCAGGAAAAGAAACAGAATCTAAGATATTGTTTGATTATAATTTCATTCTCAGATTAAGAACATTCTGAAAGATAATCACTCCTTCAAATCACTCAATCGGGTATAATGAGTGGCTGGCACGATGAGGTCATTAACCTGCTGAAAATTTCTTGTTTCTTTTTTCGTGGGATGGAATTGGACATATATCTCCAATGAGATGGAATTGGACATATATCTCCAATGAGAAATGACTATTAAAAGCTGATACTAGGCTAAGATCTTGTGGACACAAAACTTCAACCTTCACTGACACCATCATGTGAATGTTTGCATCACTAACGTACAACTCTAATCAAAAAGAGAACTAAATAACTGGTAGAGTAGTTACTTTAATGCAAAATCCATAGTGTATTGTCTAAAATGATTGAAGTTGGCTTTATCAAAGATTTATCTGAGGCGATGAAGCTGTACAAAATTAAAAAATGCCCCAAGAAAATATTTGAGCAGTATCAGTGAAAGAAATGACAGTAGTTATCCAAATTTCATGAAAATGTTCCAAATTTAAATTGAGAGCTGATGTGACTTGATTTATTTGTCCAGTGGGCTGCAATGTTTTACTTCACAAAGACTCGCTTGAAGGGAAATGTGATCCCCGTGCCAAAGGGCCATTTTTAGAGTTACAAAAGAAATCTATGCAACTTGTGTGTATATGGTATTTTCCTAATTTTTCCATTTGGTAAGATCACCCTGCTATATCTCAGCTTCCTACTACATAAACAATCAATATTTGTTTGCATTGATCTTTTATATGAGCAGCTATTTAGTAATAAAAAAAGGTACAGTTGATTAAGAGCATCCTGATGTATGCATCTTTGCTGTCCAGATACTCCATGGCTTCGAGTAGAGCCAATGTGATGGCATCCACCGTAGAACAGTTACTGCGATAGGCGAACTGGAATGGATCCAAGTCACTGCTCAGACAGGAGCTGATCTGCTTCAACGCCAGCCTTTCAAAACACTTCATCACTATTGATGAAAGTGCTACTGGCTGATTGTCATTTGGGCAGGTTACTGCACTCTTCTTAGGCACTGGTATGATTGATGTCTGTTTGAAACAGATGGGTGCCATGCCATGCTGGAGTGAGATATTGAAGATATCCGTGAATACCTTGGTAAGTTGGTCACCACATACCTTTAACACTCGGCCAGATACTCTGTCCTGGCTCGATGCTTTCCTTGGATTCACTCTCCTGAAGGCAGCACGCACGTCGTCCTCAGATACAAACAGGATAGGATCATCAAGGGACGTGGGGGTGTGGAGGGGTCATTCTTCAATGTCACTGTCATCAAATCAGGCGTCGAAGGCATTAAGTTCCTCTGGGAGAGAAGCTTTGCCTTCTGCTACGTCACCAAATTTGTAACCGCTGTCGGGTGTCTCTCATTGTTTTCAGTTTCCAGGATCTGCGCTTTGACCGGGAAATAGCTTCACACTGGTCATACCTGCTCCTGCTGTACTGATCTGGATTCCAGACTTAAATGCCTGCAATCTGGCTCTCAGCACATAAAACCCTGAAATTCTGTTTCCTGCGGGGGAGGCAGAATGATCACTTATTGGCAGTGCAAAAAAAGACTGTACACAAGTTACACATGTAAACAAATCAAGAAATGTAAACAAACTGACTGTGCAATACAGAGGTTAAAAAAAAAGCAATAAAGTACAAAAGTAAATGAGTTCCCTGATTGAGTTTGTTGTTGAGGAGTCTGATGGTGGAGGGGGAGCAGCTGTTCTTGAACTTGGTGGTGGAAGTCTTGTGGCACTGGTACCTTTTTCTTGATGGCTGCAGTAGGAACAGAAGTTTGCTTGTGGTATGGATCCTTGATGATTGCTGCTTCCCTCTGATGGCAGCATTCTTCATAGATGCTCTCCATAGTGGGGAGGGTTCTGGCTGTAATGTCCTGGGCTTTGTCCACTACCTTTTGCAGAGCTTTATGCTCAGGGACATTGGTGTTCCCATACCAGATCATGATGTAGCCGGTCTGCTGACCAACAGAACTGCCTACCCACTACCAACAGAAAAATGCTGCTATCACAGTTGAACCCAAATACCCTTCATCTGCACAGATTGTAAGTTTTCTGTTATTCTGAAAACATAATTGACAGTAGCTCCACTTGCAACAAAGTAGAACCCAAACTCATCCCCGAACTACGTGACCCTGGCCCTGCATCACTTCCTACAATTGGATTCTTGCTCCTCTACCCCACAGATGCAATCAATCACGATTGGTGTCAGCACCTCCTCTGTGATCGCCTTCAACATCAAGGCATCACAAGGCTGTATACTCAGCCATCTATATTATGCCCATGACTGCGTGGCCAAACACCTCTCCAACTTCATCTATAAAGTTGTAGATGACACCATCATCATGGACTGGAGCTCTAACAGCCATGAGGTGAAATACAGAAAAGTGAAGGAGAGACTAGTGCTTGATACCAGAAAAACAACCTATCACTCAATCGAGGACTATCTCTAGAGGTTATTATTGACGTATCAAGCCACACAGTCATAGGTATAAAGTGAGAAGAGCAGAGGGCTAAGAATGCAGCCATCTAGTGATCCAGTACTGATGGAGATTGTGGAGGAGATGTTCTTACCAATCCTCATTGATTGTGGTCTGGAGGTGAAGGAATCCAGGATCCAATTACCCAGTGGGATATTGAGGTTCAGGGCTTGGAGTTTGCTGATCAAGTAAGTACATCAGCGCTCCTACTTCTGAAGAAGCATGAGGAAATTTGACATCTCATTATGTTCTTTAACAACTTCTACATGTGTAGCATTGAAAGCATCCAATCCGGGTGCATCATTGCGTGGTACGGGAGTTGCTCAGCCCAAGACCACAGGAAGTTGCAGAGGGTTGTAAATGTGGCTCAAGCCATCACACATAATTCAACCCATAATCCATTGATTCCATCTATTCCCATAATCAGTGCAATGGAAAATGAGAAGCAATGCCATGCAAACTATTATATTACATGTTCACCAAGAGCAGTGGATTTGTCAAAGATGGGAACTAGATTTATCACCCGCTGGTGAGAATGTCAAAAACATGTGGTAAAGATCTCTAAGCATTTTTAATGTGAAAAATAGCCTTATATTAAATCCTTGCTTTGTGGCAGTTCTGCAAAAGTATCATAAAGTCAAAGGAACCAACATCCAACAAATTATTGTTGAAATGTAACTCCTCTTGTGATGTGACTAAACGCTGCAGCACAGTACAATTGAAATTCTAGTGTTGCTATCAATGGGGGGGGGAGGTGGGGAGGTGGGGAGGGGGGATATCAATGACAGATGCAGCAGTGTAATGTTCAGAGAAAAATATAAGTGCAAATGCTGGAATCTTGATCACACAAAGAGAAGCTGAAGGTCAGCAGCATCCAGGGACAGTCACTGCGTCAGGTAGAGACTCCCCTTTTGAGACGAAAGTGGAAAGGGCAAATAGCAAATGTAAAACCGTGGGGCAGCACAGTTAGTGTAGCAATTTATGCAACTCTGTTACAGTGCCAGCAATCAGGACAGGAGTTCGGATCCTGCACTGTCTGTAATGAGTTTATGCGTTCTCCCCGTGTCGGCGTGAGTTTCCTCCGGGTGCTCCTCCTACCCTTCAAAAAGCACTGGGATTGTAGGTCAATTCTGTGTTATTTGGCAGCACAGGCTCGTGGGCCTGTGCTGTATGTCAAATTTCAAATTAACAATAAAGGAAAAGGGAAGGCTGCAAAGGGGGCCAAGAGATCATAGGATATTGGACAAATGAAGGTGAGAGATGTGGAGGGGTGAGACAGTTAGGAAAGGAAACCACCCTGGAGGGGGTGGGGATATGTGTGGAGCAACCACTGTATTGTATGTATTGTATGAGCTAGCCCGCTACCTGAACCTGTAACCCCTCCCTCCTGAAAATCCCTATAAAGACAGTTACACCCAAACTCCTCCCTCAGTACCTGCCTTGGAACCGGGGCAGCAAAATGTGAGATGTGATGATGTCTTAAAATGATTAAAGCCAATTAATCACAACTCTTGGTCTAATGTGGCTGATCAGTAGCCACATGTTGGGAACAGATAAAGGACATAGGTCAAGGGTGCCGGTTACCTGGAGTTGGAAAATTTAGCATTCACCCCATGGGCTTTAAGTTGCTCTGGAAGAAAGTGATAGGATGTTATTCAAGTTCCCCTTCACAATATGTGGTCACCTGATTGTCCTCAACCTCATAGAAGGATGGCGAAGGGTAAATAACAGAATAATTGCCCAGGCTAGCAGTAGAAAGTCAGGGGCACATGAAAGAAAGTTCAATTCATGAGGAAGTTAGATCATCCTATCCTTGGCAAATTGTGAGTAATCTGGGAGAGGTGGAATTGCGGGTGAAGGGGTAATGCAAAGAGAAATTAGAAAAATACAAGTAGTATGACAAATGAGAAGGCCTGGTGCTTGATTGAGAACTCATAAAATGCCCCGAACATGAAGTGAGGAATAAAGATATAGGAAGATGTCAGATGTGTATTTTTAAACAGTGAGTGACGGAGGGGTGCTGGTGTTCATGGGGATTTGGGCCTCATCTTACATCAATCACAAGAACTTGGGGCTACACCAAGCAATTAAAGAATGATGAGTTGTTGTTGGCATATATTGTGAAAGAATTTGAACGTAACAGAATATATTCCATTCAGTCTTCAGTTTCCAGAGTAAATAACATTTTATTCAGAAACATAGTATCAAGAGATGTCCATCACTTTCCCCATTCAAGGATAGTATAAACACATTACCAAAATCCAATTAGAAGATCACAAAAATTGCAAACTCGAAGACATGCTGAAGTAAAGGTTATGATTCACTTAAACTGATAGGATTATCAAAGAATGTCTAAATCATACATTGTTGTTACAAAATGTTATTTGGTAGTATTTGGAATCTAAAGCCTTAAGGAGAATGCATTAATCACACCCCACAACTGAATCCTGGAAGCAGAAAGACCAGGATGTAATTTACTTTCATAAGTTCATCAAGTGGGAATGAGCAAGCCTTAAAAACTAACATCTCTTCTCACCACCTTAACAACATTAAATTTTTAAATGTTTTAATTTTTTTTAAATTTAGACATACAGCACGATTACAGGCCATTTTGGCCCACGAGTCCTTGCTGCCCAATTTACACCCAATTAACATACACTGCCAGTATGCTTTGAACAGTGGGAGGAAACCAAAGCCTTTCAGGGAAAACCCATGGAGACACAGGAAGAACGTACAAGCTCCTTACAGACAGCGTGAGATTCGAACCCGGTCCTAATCGCTGGCACTGTAAAGGCATTGCGCTAACTGCCAATGGTGCCAACCAGATTTCCAAAAATCATATGACCAAGTCTCCAGCTCCAACAGTAATTAGCCAAACTGCAATAAGCATGAGAAGTACAAAACCTGAAGATGCTGGAAGCTCGAGTAAACGATGAGAACCTGGGGAATGACACACGAGAGACAGCAAATGTTGGAATCTGGAGCAACGCACAATCTGCTGGAGGAACTGAGCAGGTCAAGCAGCAACTGTTGGTGAAAAAGAATTGTCAAAGTTTGGGGCCGAAACATTGAAAGAGGCTGGAAAGATTCAGCAAATGAGGCAACATCCAAGGAGAGAGTTAATGTGTTTCGGGTCGTGACCCTTTCGAGTCTCAATAAAGGGTCACAACCCGAAACATTGACTGCCATTTCTACCTAGCGGTGTTGACCACTGAGGACTTCCAGCTTCTAACTGTTTGCTTCAACCATGTGTTTAGTACTTTATTTTTTATTAGAGGTGGAGTAACGGCAATAAAAATGTAGGCACTGCAGCTCTCTAAACTTCGGAGTAATAACACATTCCGCTCCAAATACGAGCAGGATTTTGTGAATCCTGATCAACTGCTAAAAGATTCAGCTGAGAAGAAAAAGATTCAATGAGCACCCTGCAATGAGATGTAAAAGTTAGGAAATGCAATATTTGAAGATTTTCTAAAGAAACTTGATGTAACTACAGCTATGTGTGATCTCAGTCATACTTTGTGGAATGTATTGTGTAAGAAGTTATGTCCTAAGGAAATATAAGCTTCTTAAAACACCAATACAGTCCAACCTAAGCAGCAGGCTAATATTTTATATGGTGTGGGAGATAATGATCTGATATTTAATGGGTTAGGAGGAATTTTTGTTAGGATAGCCACAGCTCACCAAGCATTATGAAAATTTAACTACCCATTGTGTGTTGTGGGTTTAATTAATAGTGGCTTCTCTTTCTAGTCATCAGCTTGATGGAGAGGCTAGGCTGCTTGTGGGAACCCTATAATTCTCAGCCCTGAAGTGATCAGCCTAGTGTGTTGAAGGTTGAATATGCTGGGAGTTGTCTGAAAGGGTGAGAGGATAAGTTCACTGGTCTGTGAGAGGAATGTTAGTAATTGTGGGTTGGGGCAGCAAAGCAGCTTAGAAGATGCAAGCCTGCTCCCCACCTGCACTCCACAGAAATAACTCTCCCTTTCGGCACTGGGTTACTAAAGGTCAGGCAGAAAGAGAGATAGCATCTGGCTTATGCAGCGTCATTAAAGTAGTTCGTTGAGCTCGCTGCCTCCACTACTTGCAAGTGCCCATCTGGCCAGTCTCTGCTGGAACCAGAAGCTGACGGGCTAAGAACAGACGAGTCAGGACCAGGCATAAGAGATGCATCCTGACGCTCACTCTGCCTTTAATATGGTGAAGCCTGCTCTCAACTCTGTTCTACTCTATCTTCTTCATATTCCTATTTTTGCTCAAAAAAATCAACCTGTATTGGCCTTTAAATCTGGAGTTAAAGATTCATAATCATTTAAGAGAGTAAATTCCTCCTTGTCACCATCTTAAATGAATAAACAAAGTCTGCAGATGCTGGTGAACTAGGACAATACAAAAAAAGATGCTGGATATGTGGTGATATGTAATCACACCACTAGGTCACCAGGGGTCCTCCCGGTGACCTTGTCTATAAAGCCGTCCAGATCTACAGTCTAGCCTTCCGGGTTCGTCTTGCAGAGAGACAAGACCTCTTAGTGTACATATTAGTTTATTACATTATACTCGCACTGCTGGTGTGGTTATTGTCAGTACAAGATAAACCCAGCAGGTCACACAGCTACCATAGAAAGCAAAATATGTACTCAATGTTTCAGGCCTGAGCCCTTCCTCGGGGATACAAAGATTGGCCTGATGCCTGAATAAGAAGCTGGGGGAAGGAAGGAAAGGAGTGCTGGTCTAGAGGTGATAGGTGTATGCTGGAAGGAGGGGAACAAAGCAAAGGAGCTGGGAGGTGATGGGGAGGGGGTCAACAGGCTGAGAATGGTGCTCTGTGTTAGAAGGAAGGAAAAGGTAAGTGATGAGCAGGGGAAAGGGAAGGAGAGGGATTACAGAAAGTGAGGGGGAAGTAAAAAAGAGAAAGTGGAGGGTGGGTTTGGAGGTCAGTATAGATAGTGTCTTGTTGGAGACTGCCAAGATGGAATATAAGGAGTTATCCTCCAATTTATATAAGGCTATGGACATTCCAATATGGAAATGAGATATAGAATCTGACTCCATTTAATTCCTTCTCTTTCCTTTGTCTGTCTCCTACACCTTCCTCCCTCCAGCTCCTCTTCCCTTCTTTCCTCCTTTCAGAGATCACCTCTCTCAGCCCTCTCCCTATATCACATCCTAACTCATTTCCTTTCTTCCATCTATGCACCTGTGCTCCTTCCCTCCCTCCCCCACCTTATTCAGGCATTTGTCCAAAGTTGGCATCCCTGAAGAAGGGCTCGGGCCCAAATCCGCTGCCTGATGCTTTCCATGGATGCTGTTAGACCTACTGACCTCCAGCTCTTCTGTCTTGTTCTTTACTCTAGACCTTGTCCTGGATTCTCTCACAAGGAGTAAAATTGTCCCAGTATCTCAGAATTTCTGAGAAAGTTCATGTCACAAAAAGTCCTATCTGCATTTTTGCAATTATTTCATTTCCTGAGCTGCTTTTTCTTGCACTAACTGTAGCTATGAATATTTATGATCTATATTTCAAATTTATTATCTCTTTGTGTACTGGGGCAATGAAATGTAAACTATTGTAATTTTTTTAAAAAAAATATCAATACCTGTTTGGCACAACAAATACAAATTTGATGCATGTGTACATTATACTTGTGGATATAATTAGAAACTTGAGCATTATTATGACCAAGCCTGGTTGAGGTTTGAGATTTCACATCCCACCTTATCCAAGCACAGCTAGTTCACGGAGTTCAAGTTACTCACACATTTGCTCTATCACTGGAGACACACAGGAGACTGCAGATGGTGGAATCTGGAACAAATCACAATCTGCCAAAGGAACCCAGCAGGTCAAGAAACATCAGTGGGAGGAAATGAATTGTCAATGTTTCGGCCTGGAACCCATCCTCAAGACTGAAAGTGCAGAGGGGAGGCAGGTGGGGTAATCTTCTGCTTCATCTACCTGCTTCATGAATTCCACCCCCCGCCCCCCCCCCAACCCCTGTCCGATCCCTCCCACTCTGCATTCCCTGTCCCGATGAAGGATTCCAGCCCAAAACCTAGATGTTTCCCTCTGATGCTCCTCCAGCAGGTTGTAATTTGCTCCACTCTCATTATTATGATAGCACTACATTATCATGAGTAGTACATGGAGTCTTCACCAGGACATGATAAGCAACGGTGGTAATGGGTGTTCAGAACTGAAGGTTGACATATTTTCAAAAACATTTGAATGAGATCCCCCCCACCCCCCCCAGCCCCTTTTTTCTGGACCCTTTAACGAACTTTGCTCCTCAGTGATCATTCATTTCTCTTGATACATTGACTCTTGCTGTGTTCAATTAGTGGCTAAGTGGACCGTCACTTTACGTTACAATCTGTACGTTTTAATATCCATATTTATTTCATAGAATTTGTACATTATACAAGATGATACAACTTGAAAAAATGTCCTTAACGTGGGAGCATTCATCCAAGTCCACTGATTGTGAAGGTCAAAGTTTTACATTATTTTAATTTATTCGCCTGTGTGGCTTTTATGCTTAGCAGGATGCAATTGAGGTGCACAATTAATCGCTGTATTAAATCAGGGCTTTGTGCTCGGCTCAGCTCATAACACAATTGTCCGTCCGTCTGTGCCTGGCACCACCATACACAACGATGGTGAACTTGCAACAGTATGTCAATATAGATTTGATGATACTGCTATAAAATGGGACCGTGCATGCACAATGAAGGGGCCATCAACAGGAGAATAAGCTCTAATTGAAAGAAAAAAAAAATCACAGGATCTCTTAGGTCTCCTTAAAGAAATAAAATTTGCCTTCTCAGAAATGTAGGATATGAATGGGTTCAGGTGAGTGCTTCCATTTGCCTTTTTGGTGGAGAAGCCCCAAGCACTGCAATTTTTACCTCTGCCTAATGAAACCCCCGGTCCAATTTTTGGAGAGGTGGGAGAGGGGTCAACACCCCCATGTCTGGCCTTGGACTTCCCAGACCATTTTACCTCCACATTTCACGCAATGTGAGCTCTATCCCCCAACACATTGACACATGGCACATATCTTGTTTACGCTCATCTTGTAAAAAAGAAATACAGACATTTGAAGTGTGTAACAATGCAAAAGACTGGTAATTCAGAATTTTTACAAGTGCAATGTTGGGCACAAAGCTACGCACAAAAGTTACCCTCTCAATTGCACTGAAGTAAATTTCCACCAGATGTCCCCTTTTTGGCCTGGTGATTTTAAGCAAGTCTGTCTTTATTGGGGATAAGGACATAAAGAAATAGAGCAGGAGTAGGCCATCCAGCCCATCAAGCCTGCTCTGCCACTCAATGAGATCATAACTGATCTGATAATAGGTTCATCTCCACCTATCTGTGTTTTTTGCCCATATCCCTTAATTCCCCTACTATGTGAAAATCTATCAACCTTGTCTTAAATATATTTCTTCTTTGGCTTGGCTTCGCGGACGAAGATTTAAGGAGGGGGTAAAAGTCCACGTCAGCTGCAGGCTCGTTTGTGGCTGTAAATATATTTACTGACGTAGCCTCCACTGCTTCAATGGACAGCAAATTCCACAGCTCCACCACCCTCTGGGAAAAGCAGTTCCTCCTCATCTCCATCCTAAATCGACTACCCTGAATCTTGAGACTATTTCCCCTAGTTCTATTCTCCCCCACCAATGGAAACAACTTGCATACTCTATCTTATCTATGCCTTTCATAATTTTATATGTTTCTATAAGATCCTCTCTCCTTTTTCTAAATTCCAGTGAGTACAGTCCCTGACGATTCAATCTCTCAAATTATGCATACATCTACTGGACAAGTTTAAAACTGATTAAAATTGGAGTTTAATGAGGAAGGGAAGGTCCAAAGGTGAGGTTGAAGAATTCCCAAATAAACAATTATGATGCCTCAAGGAGTCTGTTTCTATACTGTGTGACTCGATCCACACAGAAGAGAAAAGTCAATAAAACCAATGGAGATTAAACATAATCTGCTGTGTTAGAGAAAGAGCGGTGATCTCGCAGGTCATAGGGCAGTTTTTGTACTCCTTGAGTGGCTATGAACGACAATAATTGCAGGTGAAAGTCTCAGACATCTTCACATTTATGCCCTGCCCCCAGCAGACCTCTGAGCTGCACTGCCATTTGTTTAAAAGACTGCAGTGCACTGTTGCGCCACAGGCAGGCACCTTGTCAAAAAGCCAAGGACAGAACTAATGAGGCATTTAGAAGATACCTGCAGGATTGTTGGCCTTCTGGGACTGCTTGAGTATTGTTGAAATCGACTCTATTCTTATATTGTGCTTTACATCATGGCAGGCTGATGAAAGGAAATTAAAGGCATGCTATTCCGTGGGGTTTTTGCACTAACATGAATATTCTGAGGACACCTAAAATCTCTAGAACACACATGTCAAACTCTGGCCCGCAGGCCAAATTTAATACAACAAATCCCAGAATGCATTGGCGTCAGCCTGCTAATCGCCCCCACCTCCTCTGTTTACGTTGCAGGGTCTCACCGTGGACTCTGGTTTTGGGGCCTGGCCGGTGTCAGGGGAAGCCAAGGCCGCTTCCCAGCGCCCGGAACCAGAGGCCTCGGGCCTGACCTCGCCAGGACCGTTGCCCACTCCCCCTCCCTGCCACAGGCCGATCCGCGACTCACGGTGACGGGGCCGCTGATCCGCCGAGATGCCGCCCTGCTGCGAGAGCCGATGCCCCCGCATTGTCGTTGTCCAACCCGATCGCCCGCAAATCCCGCCCTCTCGCACACAGGCCTGAGTAAGGATTATGAACTTTAATCTCAGGATAAAATGATCTTCCAATAGTTTCATGTCACAGTGATAAATATATTCCTGGTTAAAAATGGTCCTGCACCTGGATACAAGTTCATTAGGCATAAAACTTGAAAAGTGTGTAAATCAAAGGATATCTGTACCAATGGAAAAAGGGCATGGCAAATAACCCTGCTAGAGTTCATGCCCACAATCAGTCACCCATTTGATTGTTTCAGGAATCATGTTATTCTCCCACATTCTCAATAGCCCTCAGATTTTACTATTTGACAGCACACTAGCAACATTTGACAAATCCTCTATAGAGAAATATTATTTATTGAATATTTTATTTCTCATTTGTTAATGCTTCTGGAAAGAGTTTATCCAAAACTATTATTAAACATTTATTTTAATAAGAAAAAGTTTAACATTGCATATGTTGAAAGAAGAGAAAACATGCAGATGTTGTTGAAAATTTTCAATAAATATTTAGTTCGGCCCTCGACTTAGTCCAAGTTTTTAATTTTGGACCTCCGTGAATTTGAGTTTGACACCCCTGCTCTAGAAGAAGCATTTGAAATTCCCTGCATTTTAGAATTATTTAAATGTATCTCAAATCTCCCGTCATGATAAGAACCTGCTCCACATCTTGTTGTTTTTGTCTCCGACCTTGATATCCCACATGCTGCTTCTTTGGTAATTGTCATTGCTGCCATGTTGTCCCAAGGGAGTTCTGTGAGAAATTCTCTCACTGCTCCCCCTCTCTGACCTCCACTGCGCTCCTGCTCTCGGACCACATTCTCACCCATACAACGCTACCACAGCTCCGTGTCCTTCCAATGGTACTTTCCTTCACTGTTATCTGTCCCTCTACTGCTCCACAAATGTGTTCTGAGTTCTATAGCTCTGTATGCCCATTGAACTACCTTCCTGATAAGCAATTGCATTGACTTCAATGGAATTGATTACACTGGACAACAATTTTTTTTCCTGAAAAAAAAATTGGAGATTATGATAGACAGCTTCAAGTGAACGCAAAGATATTTTCAGATTTGCTGTATCACATAGAAAGTTGGACCATCATTAAATTAACTTGTATTGAATTTAGCATGTTCAATTGCACAATGACGCTGACACATTGCGCTAGTTCAACTGACCTAAAATGTTTTGCAGCTGATTTTAATTTATACTCTGATGCCTCTTGTGTCAGTGTCCCACAATAGTCGACCAGCATCGATGGATTCCAGTCGCCCTGATACTGCTTTTCCATGGTCACAATGTCCTGGTGAAACCTTTCACCATTTTCTTCACTGACTGCACCAAGATCAGCAGGGAAGAAGTCCAAGTGCGAATGCAGAAAATGAATTTTCAGTGACACCTTTTTTGTTTTGTATGTTCGTGGTCATGGTTTTGTACGCTTAAAGTAGACTTAAAATATGACAAGAAATCACAAAAATAGGTTGTATTGAAACAACGGTATGTGATAGGAAACTTTAAGGTGATTTTCATGATCAGTAGCCCAAAATCCATAAAGCATACCCAAAAGTGTTCAGGTAGCAAAATCTTCATTGTCCAATCCTATTGGGAGGGAAGAAATGAGCTCATTCATATCATGTTGGCGGTCAAAGATATATTGGTTTAAACCTGGTCAGAAATTAATGGATGATTCACTTAAATAACATGATTGTTATAGATGCATAAAATGATGTTCAAAGCACTCAGTCATTTAACAAAAAAAAGATTCTCACATTTTCCTTGACAATTTGTTGCTAAGTTGAATGACCTATTTGGAATTGTTCATAAATTTGTGTTTTGTTCCAAAGGTAGGCAGCCTGATCTGTTAAATCCATTTTTCTCGAAGTAGAAAATGACAAAAATCATGGTTGACTTTAATACCATAGGGATGCTTGGGTTGAGATCCAGTTGTTGTCAATACTCTCCAGTGGATAAGTTCTTGAAATGAAAATGGTTCTTTGCATAGAACTCTGTAACATGGTGCATTACCTCCCTGGTCTGAAAGGTTGTAGGTGACTTCTTGTCAATCAACATCAAACCTCCCTATAGACTACCCCTGCTTACAACTCCCTCCCCCTCCACCCCGTCCCAATTGGTCATCTTCTGCTTTAAAGATGTGATATAATACCTCAAACTAAGTCATCTTGAAAATGGTCATCCCCCTCACTTTTAGTTAATACCTAAGCCAGTCTCTCGCCTTGTGTGCTAATTTACTTGTCTCATTATCCTGAACCCATTTCTGGCTGTGTTGGGGAACCTTTTGTGAAGTGTGTACATAATGGGTAGGGGGAGTCGGTCTGTGACATACCTGAGTGAATCATTGTGGTTCACCCTGTTTAACTTGTATGTTAAAAACAAAATAATTTTAAAATTTAGACATGCAGTGCGATAACAGGCCTTCCAGCCCATAGCCTCTCTGCTGCCCAAATACACCAATTAACCTACAAACTGCACATGTTTTTTGGAGGGTGGGGAGAAAACTGATGGAGACACAGGGAGAATGCGCAAACTCCTTACAGACAGCACCAGATTTGAACCTGGGTCGCTGGCACTGTAAAAGCATTGTGCTAATTGCTACACTCACCATGCCACCCCCAATCTGTAGCTAGATAGGTTCTTTAGTCTGTGAACTGCACCTGTACTTTGTGGAAGGGGGTGGCAGGTACTGCTTGTTTTAACCCACAGTAGTTCAGATGTAGGATTATGAGAGGCATAGATAGAGGGGACAGCCCACACCTTCTTCCCAGGGTGAGAGTAGTGAACACGAGAGGACATCTGTGCAAGGTGAGGTGAGGAAAGTTTAGGGGAGAAGTCAGGGGTAAGTTTTTTTTCCCCCCCACAGAGAGTAGTCAGAGAGTAGTGGGTGGCAGGAGTGTCTTTCCAAGGGTGGTGGTGGAGGTTGGTATAAAAGGGACATTTAAAAAAAAACTCCTAGATAGGCACATGGATGAAAGAAAAATAGAAAGTTATGGGGTAGAGGAAGTTTCATTTTTTGAATTGGTTTACATTGGTCAGCACAACATCATGGGCTGAAGGCCCTGTACTGTCCTGTAATGTTCCATGTTAAAATGGGCTGATCAATGTGTCTATCTGTAATGGAGGATTTAGACCAGCTTATGCAAGAAGGGATGCAGTTGCATCAGTAGACATTATCTAATTTCCACCATGAGGCCCAGAGATGCAGTTGTCTTTTGTTGGTCGCAGACTGTCAGGAGACCTTGAAGATAATTAAATCATTTATTCAAAGAGATAAGCTATGAGTAAACAATTTTTGGGTAATATAAGCCATGGTCCCACTGCTGAATTTTGAGACTCTCCAAGAGGTGGCAACATCTCTCAGAAAGAAGAAGAACTTCTAGACTCCAACCAACGTCCCGGTTGGGGGAGGTGGAGAAGCTGCTACCGGCACCCAGACAACCTACTACAAGTGTGTGGTCATTGCCTCGCTTTGGCAGTTGGGACCAGTCTAGGCGTTGATGAGTATAATTGGGAAGGGTTTGCATATTGTAGTTTGAATTCAGCTTTAGATTTAGTTATAAAGATTTGTATAAACTGAGGTGCTCTTGGTGTGTATGTCTGTTTTCTTTCGGTAGCTCAAACACTGTGATGAATCTAAAATGAACAAAGTGAGAGGTACAAGTTTACCCAGGACAATTGGTATAGTTGGCAGGATTGGTCTCAAGATGTTTCTTGAGGTGAGCCCTGCGCAGTTCTTGATTCCCGGATGGACTTCTAAAGACGATGGGTTTGGCATGTTGACCACCCATTAGTTGGGATGAAAGGTTAGATCCATCAAGTGCACTTCTGGGAGAGCAGGTTGCCACTCTCCTTCGAGAAAGTAAATTTCCTGTTAAAATGGGGACGCTGACGGATGGTTTTTGGCTGCTGGCCACAGCCTTACGCCGCGCTGTTCAGCGTGAAGCAGAATCTGTACAGCGAGAAGTAGAATCCCAGCACAAGAGAGAGCAACTAGAGGAGGAGATAGAAGCCACGTGACAACACTGTTCCATGATGAGCGAGAATGTTGGCACCAGTCAGGACCGAGCCAAAGAATGGGAGGATAAGCATGTCCAAACAATTTGCCGTAATATTAAACTCCGGCAGCAGCTCTGTGCAGGTAAGGAAAAGCAAGGGGTAGAACCCGACCCACATCGTATTCGTGCCATGATAAGGAATGGCGACGATCCTGATGTAATTGATGAATGGGATGGGAATATCTGGAATGATGACCATGGTAATAATGCAGATACTCCTCAGCATGTGCCTGACATACTCCCCTCTCCACCCGCTGTTCACACCTGCCCCGTAAGGTAGTGGACTTTCCAAACAAACAAAGATAGAAGGGGGGATGATGTAAATGGAGAGAATGAAGGGATAGATGATGTCCTGGCCTCCCAAGCGGATTCAGGGGAAGGTACCCGAACCCCTGCTTGTTCTCAATGCCCCCCCATCTAAGGGATGGCTTGGGCATCCTCCTGTCCACTGGGCAGAGGACCCTGTGGCCCAAAGTGGGAAGGGGTTGGGAGCAGTCAACGATACGTGACTTCTCTATAAAAGAGCTGGCCACCATTGGAGATCGATTTAGGCAAAAGACGGGAGAAACTCTGGCGGCCTGGCTCCTGCGTGTTTGGGAACAAGGAGAGAGTAATATATATTTAACCCCTGAGGAATCGTTGGGATTAGGAACATTGACTACTGATATCCGGGTCACTGCTGAGCTACATGGTAGAAGGAGAGGGGTGGATTACTTACTTGCCACTCTAGGGGATGCTCTGTTATGAGTATACCCATCACCAGTAGATTGGGATTTACATTTGCAGAACAATTGGGGCACCCCAGAGGAGGGCATAGCAGTAATTCGTCAACTGGCCCTGGCCTCTGCCTTGTATGCAGGGCGTTTGAGGCTGTGGGTACATGGGGGGAGCCCTGACGAAGAGATATTCACGGCCGGAATGCATACCCGATTGGTTCGTTCCGCCCAACCCACTGTACGGGGACTGGTTCTGTCCGTAACTAGTCCGTTAATTGGGCACCCTGTGTCTGAGGCGGTGCATGCCTTATCTGGGCTTAGAGAATTAGAGTTGGGAGGTAAAATCCACTCACGTACAACCCAGGTTAAATCAGACAAGCAAGATGAAAAGAGAGGGCCTGCTGCTAATAACGGACCGACAAGAAAGGACCTTTTTCTAACCTTTTTAAAGTTAGGCGTACCTAAAAGTGATATTGATGGGAAACCTACCACGATCCTTTATGCCCTTTATAAGCAGGGGAACATCATCCCCAGCTGTTGAGTCTTCCTGGCCCAACTGTGCCTTCTGCTTCCACTGCTGCTCCTATCGAGCTAGCTTCTCTTGCTCCAGTTACCCGTGATGAGATACAACAATTGGTTAAAAAGGCTCTTATGGATAATAGTAGCATGTGGTCCTGGAAGCCCCCGAACCCTACTAAGGCATGAGGGTGCAGGCGGGATACGGCGGATATACGGAGACCCGCGGCCCTACACACCGTTAACAATCCATTGGGGTTGGGGTAATGACCACCAATATTTAGCCTTGGTTGATACTGGTGCAGAGCACTCGGTGATTCATGGTAACCCCGACCTCTGGACTGGACCAACATTTCGAATAGAGGGGATGGGAGGAGCGATCACCCTGGCTAAGGAAATAAAAGTCCGCGCCACGGTGGGTGATGGCCCTTCCCATGTATGGTTACATGCCCTGCTGGCTGCCACTGACGAGTGTATCCTAGGTATCAATATGTTGGCCAGTACGGCCCTTAATACTAGCCAAGGGGGATTTGCATTTGGAATTCGGACTATTACAAAAGGACTAGTGGTGGGTCAGAATTGTCCTGGGTAAACTTGTACCTCTCATTTTGTTCGTTTTAGATTGGTCACAGTGTTTGAGCTACCGAAAGAAAACAGACACTCACACTGAGAGCACTTCAGTTTATACAAATCTTTATAACTAAATCTAAAGCAGAATTCAAACTATAATATGCAAGCCCTTTCCAATTATACTTATCAATGCCTGGACTGGACCCAACTACCGAAGCGAGGCAACGATTGCACACTTGTAGTAGGTTGTCTGGGCGCCGGTAGCAGCTTCTCCACCTCCCCTGACCGGGACATTGGTTGGAGTCTAAAATTTCTTCTTCTTTCTGAGAGATGTTGCCACCTCTTGGAGAGTCTCAAACTTAAGCAGTGGGACCATGGCTTATATTACCCAAAAAATTGTTTACTCATAGGTTATCTCTTTGAATAAATGATTTAATTATCTTCAAGGTCTCCTGACAGTCTGCGACCAACAAAAGACAACTGCATCTCTGGGCCTCATGGTGGAAATTAGATAATTTCTACTGATTCATATGCATCCTGGGCCTCATGGTGGAAATTAGATAGAAACATAGAAACATATAAGATAGGAGCAGCAGTAGGCCATTCGACCCTTCGAGCCTGCTCCGCCATTCAACGAGATCATGGCTGATCTTAAAGTTCAGTACCCCGTCCCCGCCTTCTCTCCGTAACCTTTAATACCCTTATACTGAAGAAATATATCTAATTCCCTCTTAAATATATTTAATGAACCTGCCTCTACTGCCTCTGTGGCAATGAATTCCACAGATTCACCACTCTCTGGGTCAAGAAATCCCTCCTCATCTCGGTCCTAAATGGTTTGCCTATTATCCTCAAACCATGGCCCCGGGTTCTGGATTTTCCCATCCTTGGAAACATCCCATCTGCATCCATTCTGTCCAGTCCTGCCAGAATTTTATAGGTCTCTATGAGATCCCCTCTCAATCTTCTAAACTCCAGTGAGTACAATCCCAATTTGCGCAATCTTTCCTCCTAAGTCATTCCTGCCATTCCAGGTATCAGCCTGGTGAATCGCCTCTGCACTCCCTCCATTGAAAGAACGTCCTTCCTTAGATAAGGTGACCAAAACTGCACACAATACTCCAGGTGGGGTCTCACCAAGGC
This sequence comes from Narcine bancroftii, assembly GCF_036971445.1. Lineage (NCBI taxonomy): Eukaryota > Metazoa > Chordata > Chondrichthyes > Torpediniformes > Narcinidae > Narcine > Narcine bancroftii. Next base: position 189,938,688 of record NC_091475.1, on the reverse strand, counting down.
CCTGTACAGCTGCAGTAAGGTATCCTTGTTCCTATACTCAAACCCTCTTGATATGAAGGCCAGCATACCATTTGCCTTTTTAACCGCCTCCTGTACCTGCATGCTCGCCTTCAGAGACTGATGTACAAATACCCCTAGGTCTCTCTGCACTTCCCCATCTCTTAATCTATTGCCATTCAGATAGTAATCTGCCCTCCGGTTTGCATTACCAAAGTGGATAACCTCACATTTATCCACATTGTAGTGCATTTGCCATGTATCTGCCCAGTCCCTCAATTTATCCAAATCACACTGGAGCTTCCTGACCCCCTCTTCCGTGCACACAACCCCTCCTAGCTTAGTGTCATCTGCAAATTTGGAGATATTACATCCAATCCCTCATCTAGATCATTAATGTAAATTGTGAACATGTTAAGTTCCCAGGCTTGACCACCCTGCAGCCATGTTTCTGTAATCCCAATCAAATCATATTTATCTCAATTTCCACAGCTAATTCATCTACCTTGTTCCGAATGCTTCTTGCATTAAGATATAAAGCCTTCAGATTTGCTTTTTTCACCCTCCTTGCTCTTTCTGATTTTTTACTTTTGCTGCCTAACCTAACTTTTCCTGTTTTACCTTTTCTGTCCTTTGCCCTATCATACGGGTTCCCACCCCCCTGCCAAATTAGTTTAAACCGCACCCGAAGGCTGTATGTCTTCTGATGCAACTCCATCCCTTCTTGCATAAGCTGGTCTAAATCCTCCATTACATTCCACCCCTTGGTCGCAGCCTGTCACTTACGAGACCTTACAAGCATTTGAGAACAGAAGGAGCGAAAAAGAGAAACTAAAACTATGATAATCACAAAAATAAGCGATAATGCGATCAACCAACGGAGAATATTGTGGCCCAATCCCCCAAATGTACCAGTTAACCATGAAAAAGGATTCCAACCAAGGCTCAAACTATCCTTGTGGGCCACAAACCCAGACGCTGAAGCTCACAAACAGATTTTGAAACATGCTGAACAATATCAGATACATTAGTGGATACATCGGGAACATACGAGCAATATTCAGAATCGACAACAGCACATGTGCCACCCTGTTTTGCTAAAAGAAAATCCAGGGCCATACGATTCTGTAAAGCCACTGTCCTGACAGCAGAGAGCTTGTGATTAAGGTCATGAAGGCCCTGACTGACAGACAAAAGGGCGAAGGATGTCTAATTGGCAATAGAGCTCATCAGGTCATATAATTTGTGAACATCTTGGGAAATGAAGGCCTTGTACTGTCCTGTAATGTTCCAAGTTAAAATGGGCTGATCAATGTATCTATCCCATCCCACAACATTCTGAGTATTTAGTAGAAGGCTAAACAAGGTCTTATTTTATCAGATTATTTGACTGAACAAGAAAATGAAACAGAATCAAAGGAATATAGGGAGATACAGCATGGAAACAGGCCCTTTGGCTTACTACTGTTCATGGCAGCCATATTATATCAATCCTTTTTTTTTTTAAATTATCCCTCATTCTCACCAACTCCCCCAGACTCTCCAACTCACATCACCTACCAGCCCAAATGTTGTTGGGTTGTAGGAGGAAACCAGAGCTTCAGGAAGAAATCAATGTGATTGTCACAGGGAAAAGGAGCAAATTCCAGAGAAAGCACCGGAGGTCAGGATCAAACCCAAGCCTCCGGTGATCGGAGGCTTGTTGCATCACTGTGTCATTAGGTTATACATTTTCTTTCTTCTGCACAATGTCTGGCTTCCAGAATACTTGCTCGCTTGAATCTTCCTTGAGGGGGACTGAACAGTCTTGACAACAAGCTTCCATTCAACTGCAATTAATTCCATTCATTATTGTCCATCAGGCAAGGGAAGACTGAACATGTAAACTTCCTTCCTGCTTCTATTCTGCACAAGGAGAGCAGCCTGTTTCTCTTCTATCCCACCAAAAGAGACACCAAATTCAGCCAGCCAAAGGAAGAATAAAACCTTTTGGGGTGAAATGTTTAAATGAATCTTGCCAGAAAACCAGTCTGCTAATTTTTTTTTTAAAAAGTAACTTTGATGCTTGTCACAGCTCTGAGGGAAATGCACTCGTTTAAATTGTTTTAAAATGTTACTTTGACAGAGATGTGTTTTTCCCAGGCTATTTTGTGTACAAGGTCAGTTACAATAGTCCTGTCGTGCATTTATTGTAGAAGCATTTTGGAGTCTTTTGGGTGTTGCTAGGGTATTGTGTGTGAAGAGCTTTCTTGTAAATGAAAACAAATCTGGTGGCATTCTTCAGTCACTATGAGTTATTGCACTCTGAATGTATGTTCTTAATTTGTCTTTTTTGAATTGTTCCTGTTTCCACAATTCAACAGATAACAGATTTCTCTGCATTGAGTATTAATCAAAAATAGCTCAAGCGTGATGTATACATTTTCCATGTACAATAGGATCAAGAGAACAGTGGTAAACAAAACGGTTACCTTTGCCCCTCCAGAAAATAGTAGCAGGAGCAGCATCATGTTTTAAATCTTCAAAATCAAATGGTCACAAAAAGCAAATTGAGGCAATTTGTTGGACATGGTTCTTTTTTTTTGCAGTTTTTTTTGTGTCAAGAGAATGGAAGGAGCATTCGTTTCAAATAAGCAATCAAGCAAACCCAATTGAGAGTCAAAAGAGAAAACTGTTGCTGTAAAGCAAACTTTGTACATCGAACAAAGACCCTTGGATGTATTGGTTCCATTGTTAATGTCTTAAATATGTTAAAGATTATAGTTATTTTAGGTATGAAGTAGAATAGTACAGCAGAAGAACAGGCCCTTTGGCCCACATGTCTGTACCAACCATGATGTCTAAATCAAACTAAATTCAAATACTTGCCCTTGATCCATGTCCCTTCATTCCCTTTATATATATGTGTCTATCTTTTCTTCTTCTTTGGCTTGGCTTCGCGGACAAAGATTTATGGAGGGGTAATGTTCACATCAGCTGCAGGCTTGTTTGTGGCTGACAAGTCCAATGCGGGACAGGCAGACACGGTTGCAGCGGTTGCAAGGGAAAATTGGTTGGTTGGGGTTGGGTGTTGGGTTTTTCCTCCTTTGTCTTTTGACAGTGAGGTGGGCTCTGAGATCTTCTTCAAAGGAGGTTGCTGCCCGCCGAACTGTGAGGCGCCAAGATGCACGGTTTGAGGTGAGATCAGCCCACTGGCGGTGGTCAATGTGGCAGGGACCAAGAGCTTTCTTTAGGCAGTCCTTGTACCTCTACTTTGATGCACCTCTGTCTCGGTGGCCAGAGGAGAGCTCGCCATAGAACACGATCTTGGGAAGGCAATGGTCCTCCATTCTGGAGACGTGACCTACCCAGCGCAGTTGGATCTTCAGCAGCGTGGATTTGATGCTGTCGGCCTCTGACATCTCGAGTACTTCGACGTTGGAGATGAAGTCGCTCCAATGAATGTTGAGGATGGAGCGGAGACAACGCTGGTGGAAGTGTTCTAGGAGCCGTAGGTGATGCCGGTAAAGGACCCATGATTCAGAGCCAAACAGGAGTGTGGGTATGACAACAGCTCTGTATACGCTAATCTTTGTGAGGTTTTTCAGTTGGTTGTTTTTCCAGACTCTTTTGTGTAGTCTTCCAAAGGCGCTATTTGCCTTGGCGAGTCTGTTGTCTATCTCTTTGTCGATCCTTGCATCCAATGAAATGGTGCAGCCGAGATAGGTAAACTGGTTGACCGTTTTGAGTTTTGAGTTTTGTCTATCTTGAAGCTGCTTAAATGCCACTATCTGCTTGCACCATTATCCCAGCAGTCTGTCTGTGCACCTACTATTTTCTGTGTAAAATATCTCCTTTAAACTTCTCCCTCCCTTCAACTTAAATGCATGTCCTCTTGTGTGTGATGCTTTAACTCTGCGATAAAGATTCTGATTTTCTACCATATCAATGCCCTCAAGATTTTATAAACCTCTATCAGGTCTTCCCTTGGCCTCTTTTGCTCTTGAGAAAACAGCACAAGTTTGTCCAAACTTTCTCTATTAATCATACCCTCTAAACCAGGCAACACACTGGTTAACTTCTTCTGTAACCTTTCTAAAGCCTCCAGATGTTTCCTGTAATGTGATGACCAGAATTGCACACGTAAGTGCGGCCTAACCAATGTTTAATGTGGCTGCCATGTGACCTCCTTACTTTTATACTCAGTGACTCACCCAATGAAGCCAAGCATACCGTACATCTTCTTTACAACATTATCTACTTGCATGGCTGCTTTCAATGAACTCTGGACCTGAACCCTTCTATGCCTCTTGCTTGTCATTCACTATATACTTTCCCATTAAAAAATTGGCTTCCCAAAGTGCAACACTTCACACGTCTAGATTAAACTCCATCTGCCATTTCTCTGCCCATATAGGTAACTGGTAAATGTCCTATTGTATTCTTTGCTAACCCAGTACATTGTCCACAACTCCACCAACTGCTAATAGATGACCAACCTCTCATAAAGCCATGTTGACTGTCCTTAATCTGACCATGACTTTCCAAATGTGCATAAATCCTAACATGAAGTATCCTTTCTGTGATAGTACAAATTCTATTACCAATGTGTATATGTACAGATTGTAGTGTAGGATGACTGTAATTGGCTGAGAGTGTAGCCACACCTACTGGCAGGTCTTAAAGGGTTGCTCCTAGCCAGACCAGGTCATTCTGGACTGGTCGACCTACATGTGATACGCTCCAGTCTTCTAGTCAATAAAGGCCTTGGTTTGGATCAACAAGCTTTTAATTCTTTTGACGCGCTCTACACTTTCCAAATTTCTCCTCTGTGGATCAGGCTCATTGGCCTATAATTTCCTGGATTATTCGTTTTCTCCCTTCTTGAACAAAGGTACATCATTAGCTACTCTCCAAATCTCTGGGACCTCTCCTGTCACAAGTGATTATGCAAAGATCTTTGTCTAGGCCTCAGCAATCGCTTCATTCAATAACCCAGGATATGTTCCTTCAAGCCTAGGAGATTTATTCACCTTAATACACCTCAAAAGACCCTACACCACATCTTTCTTGATCTCAAAATTTCCTAATAAATGTGTAAAAGGTGCAAGCCGTTGTTGGAATAGTTAGCAGTCTTGTTAATGCAACAATAGTCCAGTGTCATGGAAAAAGTGCAACAATCTTTATTTTTGCAATGACCCAGGTTTTGTTCAAACCACGAGCCCAGAATCCTTTATCATTCTGGATATTCACCACATGATTAAATAAAATGAGGATCAATATTCATTGTTAAATATTAAAGGGGGTTATTCATGAGGGTTATTAAAGAGGGAATTCAGTTTACAAGGCAGTGTAATTTTAGAATATCAGGTAAACACAATGGAAAATGGAAAACAAACAGATCATTTGTCAAAATTGTTGTTGCAACCAAATCCAAAGAGCAACTTTGGCAGACTCGCATTTTGTAGGAGGGCATAAAAAAGTAAAGTGAGGTGTTGATTTTCAAACTAATTAAGTGATAAATCATCTGGAGCTAATTTGAGAGAACACATGTTAAAACTCTACGCCAGTGACTCGAGAACAGAAACCTAGGCTGACACTTCTGTGCACAATCAGACATCATATAATGCACCCTCCGAGATGTAAAGAGATTCATGACACTATTTAAAGAAACCAAATGGATCTTTAGCTAGTATTTATCCCTGTTTCAGCTGACTGGCTGTATCTGGAGTTACACTTGGCAGTGCTGCTGCTCCTCCTATAACATGGGAGAAATGATGCCATGGCCTTTCAGAGCTAATCTGCAGGGTCCTAAGTAGGATTCAGTTCAGGTTTGAATGCCTGGAGAATGGGGCTTTCACATCAGAGATTCTCTGAGGTTCATATTCAAGGTGTAAGTGCACATGTTCAGCAGCCAGACATTGAGAACTGCTGGGACAGAGAAAATAGCAGATCGGAGCGGGCTTTTGGAATGGGAGTGCATCTCCCTGCCTGGAAGGAGGAGCTATGAATGGAACACAACAGAAAAGGAAACCCACAGCAATGGACAAGGACTTAGACAGATGAGGAGAATGGGTAGAGAAGAGGCAAATTAAATACAATGTTGGAAAGTGTACAGACATGCACTTTGGTAGAAAAAATTAAACCAGCACACTATTTTCTAAATAGGGAGAAAATTGAAAAGGAATCTGGGAGTCTTTGTACAGGATAGCCTGAAGATAAACTTGCAGGTTGAGTCAGAAATTAAGAAGCCATATGCAAAGCTGAAACCTGTTTCAAGAGGAGTAGAATGTAAGGCCAGGGATGTGATGTTGAGGCTCTACAAGGCACTGATGAGACCTCACGAAGAGTATTGTGAGCAGTTTTGAGCTCCCCATTTAAGAAGGGATGTGCTGATGTTGGAGAGGGTTGAGAGGAGGTTCACAAGGATGATTCTGGGAATGAAAGGGTTATTATATGAGGAGCATTTGACTGCTCTTGGCCTGTACTCATTGGCATTTAGGAGAAAGAAGGGGGGGAATCTTATTGAAATATTTTAAATGTTGAAAGGCATGAAGAGGGAAATTAGGAAAAGTTATTCTCCATGGTCGAGAATCTAGGACAAGAGGGCACAAATTCAGGATTGAATTACCTCCACTTAAAACAGAGATGCAGGGGAATGTCTTTAGCCAGAGAGTGGTAAATTTGTGGAATAGATTTCCACATGTGGTTGGGTCTATTTAGGGCAGAGATCAATAGGTTCTTGATTAGGCAGGGCATCAAAGGTTCTGAGGAGAAGGTAGGGCAGTGGGGCTGAGTATGAAAATGGATCAGCTCATGGTTGAATGACAGGGCAGACTGGATGGGCTGAATAACCTATTTCTGCCCTTGTGCCTTGTGGAATATATCCAGGAGGCTTGTCAGTCCCACCGGGTAACTTTGTGGAACTAAATGCTCTAGATTGGGCTCAGTGATCAAAGGCCTCACACTGGAACCAGGAATGTGTGATAGTAAGCAGGCCTCCTGAAAAGCCTCGGCCACCCAAAGCTTCCTAACACATGGGTAATTCAGAACTGAGAGTCAAGGAGGTATGATTTAGATACATCACAGCTGAACAACAAGCCATACTTTGATGAAGGTCACAAGTCCAACACTATTTGACCTGCTGAGTTTCTCCAGCATTGTGTTTTTACTTTAATCATGGTGTCTGCAGACTTTCATGTTTTACTCCTGCACAACAAGCCATATAGCTGTGGATGTTATGGTGTGTGTGGGGGGGGATTGGTGTTGGTGTGCGGAAGGCAGACAAGCCAATGACAACACTGAGAGCAAGTCATATCCACTGCCATTCTGCAGGGACTCTCTCTTTTGCTTCTCTTTCTTGTTTTAATAATGGCACAGGAATCTTTGTTTGCCTTTGTAGGGCAAACAAAGGAATTTTTTTTTGTATACATGATAATAAACCTTGAACCTTGAACTTGGCTCCTTTTGTCAGATCAAATTAGTTGTTGCGTTACTGATGTTGCTTCCATGAGTCTACCTCTAAAAGATTTCACTGGTTCCAAAGTCCCCTACAGTTGTGAAAGCCACATCATAAACACAAGACCATTTCATTCATCGGGCTGGTGATGTTGCAGCTGGAACACAGGATGAATTAAAGGTGAAGAAGACTGTGTGGCACAAAAAAATCACAAAGGGTGATAGAATCTTAATTTGTCTGTAAATGCACTAAACTTTGTTTCTGAGGAGATAAGAGAAAACTGGGTTCTGATCACAGGAACATGAAAGTTATTTGATAGATTTGCTCAAAATTATGAAGTTTTCATTTGGTAAATTGTGAAAATTAACCAATAAGGATTTGAGGTGAAATTGAAAGGTGATAATTTTATTGTTCAGAGGGATGCAGACAAGTAGATTTTCCCCCAGAAACAGATGCAAGTGCAAACCACATAATAGATTTTAAAAGGAACATGAATACATTTGAAAAATAATGTTTTGTTCAAATATGGAAAGGAAGAGCAGGGAATTGGACAAAGTAGATTATTCTCTCAGGAGCAAGTGCAGTTAATCAAATAATCTCCTTCTGTGCTGCACCATTCTATGCTATAAAGTGCAGACAACAAATGATATAAGCTGCACCGTGATGAGTACCGCAGTCATTTGTTCAGAGTGAACATGGAATCCAGCGCGAAACACCAATGTCTGCAGATGCTGTGATTATAGTAAAAACAAACCAAAATGCTGGAGAAACTCAGCCGGTCTTTTCAGCACCTCGAGACAGGATGCTGTCCCTTCTGCTCTGTTTACTTACATTTGTGTCCAGTACAATTACAAAGAGTAAAATGCTCAACTTGGGGATAAAATGCCAAAGGCAGCAGTTGATGACATCACAAATCTCTCTCACTCTCTCTCCATGACAGGAATCTATAAAAGTGATATACTTTGCCTTGAAACACTATTGCTATATTTGCAAAAAATTATTTTAGATGGTAAGATAATTCTGGTAGTTTGCTACCAAATTGAATATAATCCTTGTTATTTTAATCATTAATGTGGAAGAGATGGCTTAATTATATTTTGTTCTGTAATTTTCTTATGCTTCTATACTTCACCTATCTATAGCGAGTGTTTTTATTGATTCATTGTGGATTTTCCTTTGGAATTGATGAACTTGCCTTTTGCAGCTCTGCGTTTGACCAGCAGCACACATGTATGGTCTAGCCTTCCAGAAGCTGATAGCTTGGGGTGCTTGTTCTATTGATCCAGGTGGTGTGAATCTTGCAGAAGCTACTGAATGCCTGCTGCAGGTTCCGTACTGAGTCAGCTTAGACCGGTGACCGTATTGGAACTAGGCAAAGCAATGTTACGTCTTTAAATATCTTCTGCCCTGAATAGCCGATGATCTCAGCAGTGCCTTGCCCCAGCAGACAAGAGTCATGACAGGGGATTGCTCACACAGGCCAGCCCACAGAGTTAGAACTAATCAATTTGAAGAGTAATAGATTTATGCTTTGCCTATGTTGACTACTCCAATATACATCAGTTGATTAAATTGGTTGCCAAGTGCAAAGGTCACGTGTTCTTGACTACAAACTCTGCAGACAATTCAAAGACTGAAGCAAACCAAAGTTGATCCAAAAGAAAACAATAACACAACAAAAGGTAAACAGATTTCAGAGGAAAATGTTGCTATGGTAAGAAAATGAGGGGAAGCAGATGTGTTACCAAACTAACCCTCCCAAAGAATTATTGCAATTTTATTTATTTGGAGTTGCCACTGCCTCATCGGCCCCATCTGGATTTAAATTGCATTCTTACAACTGTTTCTGGTGCTCCTGCAGTTATCTGCAGCTGTTTAGTAGTACTTTACTGACTCAATCTAACCATTTCTTGTCCATCTTAATTCTTTAGTGTTGCTTGCAAAGGAAACACATGATGTAAAATTATGAGGACAAAGATATGTAGATTTTTTTAAAAATCTTGAGTCACTCCCTCTGTCTCTCAACATTGTAAAAAGGCTCATTCCGAGCTTACACAGTGCTTAGCTACATGAAAACTGATGGATTAAAAAGGTCAAGATTACTCACTTCACACACTTTGCAATTCCGAATCAGAGGACAATTCACAATGATACCTTTCAGTGTGGTTGACCTATAGCTGCCTTGAATAAATATCTTATGTTTCAAGCAAATTTGCAACAAGTTATTGTTTTCATAGGTTAACTGACAAATGTCCCAGAGAACCATCACGCACATACATGATGGATAATCCTGTGGAACCGAGGTCGCTGGGTGCATTTAAGGCAAAGATTGACAGGTAGGTGATTAGACAGGGCATCCAAGGTTGCTGGTAGAGAGCCAGGACTGGGTCTGAGGGGCGGATGGATCAGCTCATGATTAGAATGGTGGAGCAGATGCGATGGGCTGCTTGGCCTACCTCTGCTCCTATATCTTGTGATAACTGTCAGAGCAGGACAGAAACTCAGAGGAAAACCAGAAGTATGCAGATTAATTGTGTTCCAGAAAAAAAATGAACATTAAATGAATTTAATAACAAACTAGTGTATGTTGTGCAACTATTAAATTACATTCCTTTAAAAAATAAGAACCAAAGTGGAACAATTTTCCATACAGCATCGTTAGACACAGAATTACTCAATTGCTCTCTTGAACTCTACAAAGACAGATTGTGACATAAATCTACATGAACTATTACATACTGAGATACGAATCTGAACATAATGCAGTCAAGTGTCTTAAAAAATGGATGGAAGTTCAAGGGAGCACATCTATAAGAAGAGATTTCTTTCTTGCTCTGGTGGATCATTGTATTACAGCCATTGTGACAGGTTGGTCCGCCTCTGATACTGTAACTCCTCCCCCTCCAGGATTCCTAATAAAGGCAATACTGCCCCATCCCCTCCCTCAGTACTGCCTTAGAATTGGGCCAACATCATGTAAGATATGCCTGTAAGTTTATAATGATTAAAGCCTATTAATCTTGATCTAGTTTGTCAGGTCTAACTGATAACGCTACAAATTAATCGCTATACCTACATGCCATGGATAAGACTATTTGAGTGGAGAAGCTGGACACTGACCCTAGAGATCCAGAGGCCTCCGTAAATTTCAACCAGAGGCTGCACATCCTTAATGCCTTTATGAGGTGGCACGATATTCACGAAGAGGTTGATAAGAAAGACCTGCTGTTTGCACAGGTTGGCCACTGCATTTTCCAGATGATCAGGGACTGTGACACTTAATCTGTCACCATGGGGCTCCTGCAAGAGCTACCAGGCCCCGAAGAATGTAATCTATGCAAAATATCTCCTGGGCAGCCATCAACGAGCACCTGGTGAGTCCTCTGATGAATACATTTGGACCTGTGGCTGCACCGACATTACCGCAGCCATCTACCAGGAGGAGCTGATCAGCGACACCTGTGTGGCCAGTCTCAGGTCTGATCATATCAGGCAAAGACTCTTAGAGAAGGGCAATTGGACCCTGCAGGATGTGGTCGATTGTGCCAAGGCACTAGAGATGGCCCAACAGAGACTTACTCCACCAGCAATCCAGCCACCACGTGAGGACGCGGGGTCGCAAACAGCAGCCGCTATCGCTGAGCACCCAAAATACCATTACTGTGGCCAGACAAAGCACCCACGGAAGAACTGTCCTGCCAGAAGCACGACCTGCTCCAACTATGAAAGGGTATGTAGGCCCAGACCTTCCCCTTGCAGCATCATATGGAAAAAGTAGCTGTTGCCATTGGGGACTGTGTTAATTCCATCTCCACTTCCGGTCGCGGAGAACAGCACGGCGGGGACCCAGGCACGAGGACCAGGGTCAGAGTCACTTCCAGCTTCTCTTCCGGCAGCGACTGTGTGAGAACCATGGGGGCAGCCATTTTTGGGTGGGATATCTTGGAGATCGCCGATGAACCCATACAGTGGCAGCAAGTCAGACAATGAACTGATACTGGCACAGAGCAGCCCTCATCAATTAGCAAGGTCCACCATGGACATTGAGGTATATCCCTGCACTATGACCTGCTTGTTCAAAACGGGAAGCACTGAAAGCTTCATACACCAGGGCCCGTTACAGCACTGCTCCCTCACATTGCCCCAGTCCAGTGTAAAATCTCATTGGTCTCCAAGTCCCATTCGATTGAAATCACAGTCACCCTAACCATGGGTGGCACCAAGTACAAGAATTTTAAATTACTTGCAATGCCACAACTCTGTGCACTGGTCATCCTGGGGCTGGACTTGCAGTGCCAACTTAAAAGTGTTTTGATGGAATATGATGGGCCTCACCCCACACCCACAGTCCATGATAACCAATCTTTAAACCACCTGCCCATCTCCCTGAACACAGCCAATCAGTGACCCGAACACCGCCCACTGCTCACGATCTTTGGTCTGTCCACCCCACTAGGTCCCACCACCTCCTTGTACATAAATCTCACTCCTGACTGTAAGCCTGTAGCAACTAAGAGCAGGCAATACAGCTTTTATCAAGGCTGAGGTAAAGAGACTCATGGCAGAGGGCATCATAGATCTCAGCACTAGCCCTTGGAGAGTGCAGGTAGTGGTGCCGAAGAGCAGAGAGAAGCACAGGATGGTCATAGACTACAGCCAGACATCAACCGTTCATCCTCTTGGGCACTTACCCTTCCCCTGCATAGCCGACATGATGAATGAGTTTGCCCAGTACCAGATTTTTCTCCACCATCAACCTCAAGTCGACCTATCACCAGGTCTCGATCCACCTGGAAGACAGCCCATACACGACGTTTGAGTTGGATGACTGTCTCTACCATTACCTCAAGGTCCCCTTTGGAATCACAAATGGAGTTTTGGTCTTCCAGAGGAAGATGGACTGAATGGTGGATAACCACCAACTGAAAGCCATGTTCTCCCTACCTGGACAATGTGACCATCCATGGTCATAACTTGCAAGACCTCCAAAAGTTCCTCCAAACATCTAAAACCCTAAATCTCTCATATAACCAGAGGAAATGCATGTTCTCCACTTCACGTCTGACTATACTAGGGTGCAAGGTGGAGGATGGAGTCATTGAGTGTATGTGGCCCACTCCCCCATAACCTCAAGACCCTGAAAAGTTGCATGGGTTAATGGTCGATACTTAACAGTGTGGAGGAAAAGACAGATTTTGTGCTCCAAATCCATACATCTCCCAAGGTTGCCACGCAGATAGATCAGATAGTTAAGAAGGCCTATAGGATGCTGGGATTCATTAATAGAGGATTGAGTTCAAGAGTCGAGTGGTCATGTTTTAACTCTACAAATCTCTGGTGAGACTACACTTTAGAATATTGTGTTCAGTTCTGGTTACCTCATAAAAGGAAGGATGTGGAAGCTATGGAGAGGGTGCAGAGGAGATTTACCAGGTTGTTGCCTGGATTGGAAAATAAGTCTTATGAGGCAAGGTTAGCAGAGCTAGGACTTTTTCTCTTTGGAGCGAAGAAGAATGAGAGGTGACTTAATAGAGGCCTACAAGATTCTAAGAGGCATAGATAAGGTGCTTCTCATCCCCAGGGCAGGATTAACAAACATTAGAGGTTATATGTGCAAAATGAAGGGAGGAAAGTTTAGGGGAGATATCAGGGGTAAGTCTTTTACACAGAGTTGTGTGTGCCTGGAATGCCTTGCCAGGGGTGGTGGAGGAGGCTGAAATGTTAGGGGCATTTAAGCGACTCCCTGCCAGGCACTTGGATAAAAGAAAAACAAAGGGTTATGAGATAGGAAGAGTTTAGTGGGATAATATTAGCTGTTGTGATTGAGGAAACAGGGTTGGTAGGTCTCAAAGGCAAGGACTCTGAACACAGTTTTGATGTAGGGAAGGATTTTATTTACAGAAGGCAAGTGTGGAAAAATGGCAACTGATGCAGAGTGCGTGCACACAATGAACTGGTACATACAATGATCAGGGAAAATTCACAATGGCCCACCACCCTTTGACTCAATGCAGGCCCAGCGCTATGCTACAAGGGACACTAATTAAATGCTCCCAACCCTTATAAACAGTGCACATCTTACCAACATTTTCTGCAGCACCCTTCCACAGTTCTAGGCCTGGAGTGAAGCAAGGTGGTCCCAAGCTGGCAAAGAGAGAGAACAAAGAGAACATGGCACCTTTATAGTGCTGGTCCAGCCCATATCATTTACTGGGGGCCAATAGCTCAGTGACAGGAGGGTTAATCTAATTACAACAGCCAATGTCCCAAGGCCAAGTACAGGCAGGCTGGAGAGTGCAGTCTAGGTAATACTTCATGGCTGCTTTACATTAATAATCACAGCTAGAATCCATTGGCAAGGACTCAGAAGCAAGAAACAGAAGTTGCCTGCAGAACAAGTTAACAGCCAAACTATTTGGGAACCACTTACTCCCCCACAGTCCTCCATGCTATCTCACCCCTTACCCTTCACACCCAACTGTTATCATTTTAAAACATGTTGAATGCATGGAGCAACTATCAAAATGGATTCACAGGAGTACATCCAAAGAATGGAGCCAACAGCAAGATGTGCACTAATGGGTGGACGGAACCAAACCTTGATTGGCAGCTGGTGTGTCTTCTGACTAGGTAGGGGGCAATGCTGTCACATGACAGCCACAACCCCTCCCAACACAATAGGTTGGCACAATATCACAGGACGAAGGGCTTGGCCTGTACTGTTCTGAGTTCTATATTCTACCCATCAGTTTGCTCAGGAATCAAGTTATTATCTCCCTAAGAAGCATCTGCCCTATCTCAACTTTCCCAAAGTTTTCCTCTCATTCTCTTCCCGTTGGTTAGCTAGGTTAATTTATTCAGAACAGATTTCAGACTAGATTTTTTGGATTGGTTTCAATATCTTGCTTTTATTACTCTCTATTGTAAATAACTTTTCTCCTGGTTATGAAGTTTAATTTGCTACAAAATGTTGAGCATGTTGGAGTGTTTTTGATTTCCTATCATTTATTTGGCAACAATAAAACTGCCAGACATGCTAACTGAAATGATGTCATCTCCCTCACCAATTGTAATGCAAAAAATTATGTTTACAAAGTACTTTGTAAGATATTTTAGCATATGGGGCATAAAATTGTTATAATTTTTAACCTTTCCATCCACTACCCTAAACATGCATTCCTTCCACCAGATGCACAGTATAATAAGCAGATCAATTATTCATCCAGGGTTTTCCAACAGTACATGCCTACCCATGAATGCTACCATCAAGAAAGACCAAGAGAGTGAGCATTTGGGAAGATAACTATCTAGAGGTTCCCTTCCAAGTAACACACGGTCTTTCATGGTCAGTGTATCTAAACTTGAAACTTCCTTCCTAAAAGTATGATTTACCAAAACCTTCTCAAAGCTAATTAGGGAAGAGTAATATTTGCTGTACAATCAGCAAGACCCAAACGCTGAACAATTCTCAGAATCAGAATTAGGTTTATTGACATGAACACATGCCATGAAATTTGTTGTTTTGCGACAGCATTCCTGTTCATTACAGGTGCAAAAAATGCTATGAATTAATTTCTGTCAATATATTATTTAAAATTCAATAATTAGTGCAAAAGGTAGCATTGTGATTCATTGTCTGTTCAAAAATCTGATGGCAGAGGGGAAGAAGTTGTTTTTGTAACATTGGGTGTTTGTCTTCACGCTCCTGTACCTCCTCCCTAATGGTAGCAGCATGAAGATGGCATGGCCTGGGTGGTGAGGATCCTTGATGATAGAGGCTGCTTTCTTGAGACATTGTCTATTGTCTTTAATGGAGTGAAGACTAATGCCTATGACGACTAATGCCTATTTACAACCCTCTGTCGCCTTTTCCTGACCTGTGCATTGAAATCTCCATACAAGACAATGATGCAACTTGTCATGGTCCACCTGTAGAAATTTGCAAGATTTTTTGGTGATATACCAAATCTCCTCAAACTCTTAACAACATATAACAACTAGCTGGCCTTTTTCATGATTGCATCGACGTGATGGCTCCAGGATAGATCTTCAGAGATGCTGACACCCAGGAATGTGAAGCTTCTTATCCTCATCACTGTTGACCCCCTCGATGAGGACTGGTTTGTGTTCTCCTGGTTTCCCCTTTCTGAAGTCCATAATCAGTTCCTTAGTTTTGCTAATGTTGAGTGCAAGGTTATTGTTGTGATACCAGTCGACGAGCTGATCTCTCTCCTTCCTGTACACTTCTTCATTGCCATCTGTGGTTCTGCCGACAATTGTGGTGTCATTGGCAAATTTGTAGAGAGCATATGAATTGTGCCTGGCCACACAGTCATGGGTGTAGAGTTACTGGTGAGTCAACAGGATATAGATTGAAGCATAGCCACCCATGCAAAGAAATAGAGCTTAGCTGAACTAATTGATCAACAGAGGGTTGTTTCCTTGTCAGAAGTCATTTTCTGATTGCAAGTTACATGCTGTTGCAAATTAAAATATAATTTAAGTTGTACTAAAAGGCATCCATCTTGGAGAAATGTAAATCAGACAAGATTAAGTTATTTTTAGCTGTCCAAATCCATTATAGTTCCTATAGGGTCCTTTTATATTTTGGTCTGTCTGCCTATAGGTTAAATATTATTTCAATGAGTCCATACATGTTTCCTAACCTGATAGCAGTTTCTGCAAGAATCTAGTGGGCTGGACTTGAACATACTGGGCTGGTTCTGCCAATTCACTGAACGGTTTGCAAGGAATTATATCTGGAGACTTGTGCTGTGGAACAGAAGAAACCCGTGACTGAAGCTTGCTGAGTCCAAGCAATCCTGACAAAGCTGATTTGCAATATGTTGGTGCCTAATTCTTCCTGCATGTATTAGATTATACAAACATCTGCTGTCTTGCGCAAAGCCGAAAATACTTCATGGCTGCTTTACGTTAATAATCACAGCTAGAATCCATTGGCAAGGACTCAGAAGCAAGAAACAGATGTTGCCTGCAGAACAAGTTAACAGCCAAACTATTTGGGAACCACTTGCTCCCCCACAGTCCTCCACGCTATCTCACCCCTTACCCTTCACACCCAACTGTTATCATTTTAAAGCATGTTGAATGCATGGAGCAACGATCAAAATGGATTCACAGGAGTACATCCAAAGAATAAATTGATACTGTCATGTCCAAAAGCAGAGTTTTATTTTAACATCATATTGCTAAAGAATTATGAAAGAAACAGAAAAAACTCTAACTTTCAAACATTTACTCCTTGGGCTAATCATCACGTCAATGAGATTTTATAGATGGTCAATGAACCATCGACACTGCCTCAATTTCTATTCTTTTGATCTAATTTAATTTTTAGCAATATTGGCACTTCTGATGTTGCTGCAAAAAACAATGAATTTCGTGACATGACAATAAATTCTGATTCTGACAGCAATGATGCCTGGGTTACTTTTACTGTTGATTCCTCACGACAATAACAACGGCCATTTTGGTGGAGATGTTTTGTCACTCTTATAAAACAGTGGACAAGTAGGAGCTAACCAAAAACAGACAAGATTCTTCAGTTGAGCATTTCAAGCACGCTGCATCAAAAAAAAAAAAGAATCTATAGCTTGGGGTGGCCTGTTGACTCACATTTTAAGATTATTGGAAGCAAATGGTCATTTGAACCAAGTGCCATTTGCAACGGGTCGAAAATTATTGCATTCAATAATTTATGAAATAACTGCAACATTTCCATCTGACTACAATCTCGACATTAGGGAGAGACTGAACTGCTACAGACATAATACTTGTCACCGCTGCAACCGTGTCTGCCTGTCCCGCATCAGACTTGTCAGCCACAAACGAGCCTGCAGCTGACGTGGACATTTACCCCCTTTATAAATCTTCGTCCGCGAAGCCAAGCCAAAGAAGACAGTGCAATATTGGGAAGTGACAGTGTTGTTATGTCGATACATATTTGATTACTGTATATAAATTGGTAATTTTAACAAAACATGAACGTGAAGGAATCTTGCATTTGAAATTCTTAAAGACTTTTTTCCACACCTTCTGGTTATACTGAAATTTCACTTCCTGGTAAATATAGATTTAAATTAATTCTAAAGGGCATTGTTTGCTGAATATGTTATTTTTCTATATCCACATGTTGAAGTAAAGTCAGTGTTGAAGTCTAAATTATATATTGGAAGATCTGTAATTATATATTGGAAGATCACAGTCAGTATGAATTGGAAACAATGTCCCCTCCTCGCTGATCATCAACACAGGTGCACCCCAAGGATGTGGGCTTAGCCTACTGCTTTATTCGTTAAACACCCACGACTGTGTGGCCAGCCACAATTTCAATGCCATCAACAGGTTTGCCGATGACACCACAGTTGTTGGCAGAATCACAGATGGCAATGAGGAAGTGTACAGGAGGGAGATTGATCAGCTCGTTGAATGATGAAACAACAACAGCCTTGCGCTAAATGTCAGCAAAACCAAGGAGATGATTGTGGACTTCAGGAGGAAGTCGGGGAATGTGACCGAGTCTCATCGAGAGCTCAGTAGTAGAAAGGGTCAAGAACTTCAAATTCTTGGGTGTCAACATCTCCGAGGATCTGTCCTGGGGCCTCCACGCTGATGCAATCTCGAAGAAGGCTCACCAGCGGCTATACTTTGTGAGGTGTCTGAAGATATTCAGTACGTCACCAAAGACTCTAGTAAACTTCTACAGGTGTATTGTGGAGATCATTCTGACTGGTTGCATCACTGCCTGGTATGGAGGTGCTAACTCTCAGGACAAGAATAAACTCCAGAGGGATGTTAACTCAGCCTGTGACATCACAGACACCAGACTTCACTCCATCAAGGTCATCTACAAGAGGTGGAGTCTTAAAAAAGCAGCCTCTATCCTCAAAAGACCCCCACCACCCAGGCCTGACCCTCTTCACTCTGCTACCATTGGGGAAAAGGTAGCCTAAAGACGAACACTTAGCGGCACAAGGACAGCTTCTTCCCGGCTACCATCAGATTCCTGAATAATCAGTGAAGCAAAGACTCTGCCTTACTTTTGTGCACTATTATTTTATTTATTTTTAAGAGTAATGTCGTAAGATGGCTATAATAGGAAGGTTTGCACTCTGATGCTGTGGCAAAACACTGAATTTCATGACTTGTTCACGACAATAAATCCTGATTCTGATATGATATAATCAGCCAATGAATGGGGGCAAAGGATCTTCCTGAAGGACGCCATTTATGTAATTTGGGATTACTGTGGGGTGGTCACTCTCAAAGACTAATCTGTTTGAGTTGTAATATAGTAGCCCAACTATCTGCAACAGCTTTTGACGGATGCCAGAGTGCTTTAGAGGAAACAAGTCAATTCAGTTAATTGGTTTATTGAGATCAATGGCAAATCCAAGAAGGGCAATTGTTAGTTGTTGCTCTCTTTACATTGAATTTGTGTCCGTTCCAAGCAATACTTCCTTACATGAGAACAACTAGTTTCTTGCGGATGAGCTTATTCTGTGAGAGAAATTTTTCCACAGGCTGTTGTGTTGATTGACATAAAGCAGAACCAAACATTTGTTGTAATTGACACAAAGCTCCTTCGTTAGGTAAGAGGACAATCACATCTATCTTTTTGACTCCTTGGATGTTTCCATGTGTTCAAAGAAGTGTTGACACAGGGGATTTGCTGCATGACAATGTCTCTGTTTTCCCATCAAAATCAGGTATTGTAAAAAGGATAGGGTTCTGCTATATCACATATTTTATTTTTAAAAATTGAAAGAAAAATAATCCTTGGTCAATCTCATTTAGAGTGTTCAGCAGTTTGTCTTGTAGCTGTGAGTATAGTGCATTGTGTAGCAAGGGAGCTTAGTGCTTTTATGTGTTGAGTAATGACATTAAAGCACTGATAGTGAAAACATAATGGTACGCCTACATGGAAATTAAGTTAATGTAGAATATGTTACAACCAATAGCCCAGCAAAGGCATCACAATGGGATTCTCAATGGCCATCAATATGATTCCTCAACATCGTGATTATGAAGCTCGATTTAAATGCAGACACGTCTCTTCTTTCTTCTGGTTATATTTTCCTCTTATTCCATTCCTGTTCCATCCATTTTATTACATTTAATTTCTGTTGTTTCTTCCCTCCACCCCTTCTTCCCAGTTGACACTCCCAGCAAAAGGAGTCAAGATTATATTGAATATTTTTATAAAACACAGTTCTTGGAGATTGGATAAAGAATGAAATTTGAGTTTCTGTGAGTAAGAATGGGTAAGGAAACACGATGCAACAATGCTTGGGAGGTGATGTGATCTGGAGGGAATTCCGCTATGGAAATAATTGAAAGATGGAGAAAAGGATAGTGCATTGATATTTTGCGGCTTTGATTAACTTGAGAAGAATAGAACAGACATGACGTTCCCCAGGGATTGACTAAAGCTGAGACATCGCTGATGAATGTTCCCATTCTGTGCAGGTTTTCAAATAGAGCTTTATATTTTAATCTCTCCTCAAAATCTACTTCAACGATTCAACCTTGTTTCACATTGCTCATCTAGTCCAATAATATCAAACGGAGCCTTTGCAAAGAGCAGAAAATTAATTCCAACTGCTGCTTTCATTGTTGTCTCATTTAATTGCAAACCCTCATTCTTTCGTTAAGCCCCAAGTAACTGAAAGTTAACTTCCAATTATCTCCTGCAACGTTTGCTTCTTTAGTCCTATATTAAACTGTTGATCAATGTGTCGATCAATGAAGGCTTCACAAAAACAAGGAAAAATAAACTAATTCAGTGTGGTAATAAGGCTCTTTTATTCAAATATTTTTATTAAAGTGACCATAATAGAAAGTTCTTGAATTTATATGTTTGTATACAATATCAATTATAATAATTAGAGCTTGCAATAATAACATGCCTTTTATTAACTCAGGAGTTATAAAATCTTTACAACCAATGAATTACCTCTGAATGCAGTTATTGTTATGGTGTAGAATATGCAAAACTCATGATGTTATAAACATCGAAAGAAGTCCCTTTTTTGATGATGTGAGGTCAGAAGTTCAGGTCAGAATGAAATAGAACACCAAGCTTGTGAATAATCTTTGATGTTCTGGCTTGGAAGGAGATGGAATCAGCACAAGGATATTGAGTTTATGAAGGGGCTAAAGATGATGGCTTTTATATACCCAAAAGAAACTGATACTCATCCAGGGTTGAACGTTGCAATAAACTCCGAGCACAACTGATGCCGTAAACATGCTAAAAAGATGGAGCTGGACAAGATTAGTGTTAAAAAACACACCGAAAAGCTGGAGGAACTCAGCCGGTCTTTTCAGCATTTATAGAGGTAAAGATATATTGCTGATGTTTCTGGACTGAGCCCTTCTTCAAGGAATAAGCAGAATATGATGGAAGCAGGAAATCTCAGAATTCACACAATGCTGGCTGGGGGAGGGATCCAGACCAACAAAAGGCGTTAATCGGATACGATAAGATATGAGGTAAGAATTTAGCATGTTTGTGCAAATAGAGAGTCAGAGCAAGGGGAAGATGATGGAGGGGGGTGGGGGGGGAGAGGGTTTTATGAAAGCAAGTGAAGTCCATTTGGAGAGTGCCTAGTCAGAAGATGAGGAGTTGTTCCTCCAATTTCCAGGTGATATCAGTCTGGCAGTGCATGAGACCATGGACAGGCATGTCAGCAAGGGAATGGGATGGAGAATTGAAATGGGCAGCCACTGGGAGATCCATGCTATTGTGGCAGACAGAGCCAAGGTGCTCAACAAAGTGATCTCCCAGTCGGCGTTCAGCTTCTTCTGTTTGGAGCCCAGAATAGTGTCGAGGGAGGAGGTATGGGCGCAAGTGGAGCATCTCCTGTGGTCACAGTGGTAGGTCCCAAGGGGACAATTGGTGGGGAGGGAGGAGTGGACAAGGGAATCATGGGGGAGCAGCCCCTGAGGAATATGGAGAGGGTCTAGTGGTGGGATCACACAGTAGGTGGTGGAAATGGTGGAGGAGAATGTGCTGAATGCAGAGGCTGATGGGGTGGTAGGTCAGGAAAGAGGAATCCTGCCCTTGTTGCACATAGGGGCTGAGGGAGCCAGGGCAGATATGTAGGTAATGGAGGATATGCAGGTGAATGCTGAATGAGTTGATGATGGTAGAGGGAAAGCCACGTTGTTTGAAGAAGGAGGACATACCTGATGATCTGGCATTGAAGTCCTCATCCTGGGTGCTGATGCGATAGAGATGGAGGAATTGAGAGAATGGAATGGAATCCTTACAGGAGACAGGGTGGGAAGAGGTGTAGTCAGGTAGCTGTGGGTGTTTGGTGGGTTTGTAGAAGATGTCTGTTGAGAGTTTGTCTCCTGAGATGGAAACAAAGAGATCTAGGAAAGAGAGAGTGTTGCTAGAGATGGACCAAGTGAATTTGAGGTCGGGGTGGAAGTTGGCAGAAAAGTTGATGAAGTCAATAAGTTCATCATGAGTACATGAGGAAGGACCAAAGTAGTCACTGATGTAGTGGAAGAAGAGTTGAGGGGCCTTGCCTCTGTTGGCTTGTAGCATGGATTACTCCATGTAGCCAACAAAAAGGCAGGCATAGCTGGGACCCATGCAGATACCCATGGCTACCCCTTTAACCTGGAGAAAGTGGGATGAGTCAAAGGAGAAATTATTGAGGGTGAGGTCAAGTTATGCCACCAGAAGAGGGTGGTGGAGGAGGGGGAATAGTTGGGTCTATTGTCCAGAAAGAAATAAAGGGCTTTGAGTCCTTCAGTATGGGGAAATGGAGGTGTGTTGGTATTGGATATCCATGATAAACATGAGGCGATCAAGTTCAGGTTTTTGAAGTGATGGAATGCGTGTGAATTGTATCAGATGTACGTGATCCCACCACTAGATACATATTCCCCTCTCCTCCTCTCTTTGCCTTCCACAGGGATCACTTCCTCTGTGACTCCCTTGTCCACTCCTCACCAATCGTCCCCTTGGGACCTACCCCTGTGAACTCAGGAGATGTCCAGTTGCGCCCACATCTCCTCCCTCAACACCATTCAGGGACCCAAACAGTCCTTCCAAGTGAAGCAGCATTTCACTTATGAATCTGCAGGGGTCATCTACTGCATCTGGTGCTCCTATTATGGTCTCCTCTACATCAGAGAGACTGGACACAGACTGGGAGATCACTTCGATGAGCACCTCGGCTCTGTCCACCACAATACTGTGGATTTCCCAGAGACCACCAATTTCAATTCTCCGACCCATTCTCTTACTGACATATCTGTCCATGGACTGAGACCACCCTTAAAATGGAGGAACAACTCTTCATCTTCTGACTGGGCACCCTCCAATTGGATGGTGTTAATATCAACTTCTCTGGCTTTTGTTAACCCTCACTCCCTTCTTCCCCTATTGCTTTCCCTAAGTCTGGCTCACTATTCCATCTCCTTTCGCATAAACATCATAAATTCTTACCTCGTCCCTTCTCATAACCAATTAACACTTTTTGTTGGTCTGCATTCCTCCCCCAACCAGCATTGTCTGAATTCTGAGATTTTCTGAGATTTCCTGCTTCCATCTTATTCTGCTTATTCCTCGAAGAAGGGCTCAGGCCAAAACATCAGCAATATATCTTTGTCTCCTATAGATGGTGAAAAGACCGGCCGAGTTCCTCCAGCAGTTCACAGTGTCTGCAGACTTTCATGTTTCACTAAGATTATTGCTTACAATAAAGCTGTGTTAACATCTGTGGCTGATATTGGCATAGTGTTGTTTTGTTGTTATGTTATCATTATTATTTTTCTCTGTTAATATGTTCCCCTGTTAAGCACACCTTATTCATTTTCTTTTTAAGCTCCTGAATATTGTTTTGAGTTCTTCAGAATCTTGGGTATTAATGAAGCAGACATTGTTTATGATGTACTTAGTGATCTTACGTAAACAATCAAAAATGTGAAGGGCGGAACATTTAGGGCAGAGGGCGGCACAGTTAATGTAGGGGATGGCACGGTTAGTGTAGAGGACGGCACAGTTAGTGTAAAGGGTGGCACGGTTGGTGTAGAGGACAGCACGGTTAGTGTAGAGGGCGGCACAGTTAGTGTAGAGGGTGGCACGGTTAGTGTAGAGGACAGCACGGTTGGTGTAGAGGACAGCATGGTTGGTGTAGAGGATGGCACAGTTAGTGTAGAGGACAGCACGGTTAGTGTAGAGGGCGGCACAGTTAGTGTAAAGGGTGGCACGGTTGGTGTAGAGGACAGCATGGTTAGTGTAGAGGACAGCACGGTTAGTGTAGAGGGCGGCACAGTTAGAGTAAAGGGTGGCACGGTTGGTGTAGAGGACAGCACGGTTAGTGTAGAGGGCGGCATGGTTAGTGTAGAGGACAGCACTGTTGGTGTAGAGGGCAGCACAGTTAGTGTAGAGGGTGGCACGGTTAGTGTAGAGGACAGCACGGTTGGTGTAGAGGATGGCACAGTTAGTGTGGAGGGTGGCACGGTTAGTGTAGAGGACAGCATGGTCAGTGTAGAGGACAGCATGGTTGGTGTAGAGCAGGGGTGTCAAACTCAAATTCACGGAGGGCCAAAATTAAAAACTTGGACTAAGTCAAGGGCCGAACTAAATATTTATTGAAAATTTTCAACAACATCTGCATGTTTTCTCTTCTTTCAACATATGTAATGTTAAACTTTTTCTTATTAAAATAAATGTTTAATAATAGTTTTGGATAAACTCTTTCCAGAAGCATTAACAAATGAGAAATAAAATATTCAATAAATAATATTTCTCTATAGAGGATTTGTCAAATTTTGCTAGTGTGCTGTCGAATAGTAAAATCTGAGGGCTATTGAGAATAACATGATTCCTGAAACAATCAAATGGGTGACTGATTGTGGGCATGAACTCTAGCAGGGTTATTTGCCATGCCCTTTTTCCATTGGTACAGATATCCTTTGATTTACACACTTTTCAAGTTTATCCAGGTGCAGGACCATTTTTAACCAGGAATATATTTATCACTGTGACATGAAACTATTGGAAGATCATTTTATCCTGAGATTAAAGTTCATAATCCTTACTCAGGCCTGTGTGCGGGAGGGCGGGGTTTGCGGGCGATCGGGTTGGACAACGACAGTGCGGGGGCATCGGCTCTCGCTGCAGGGCGGCATCTCGGCGGATCAGCGGCCCCGTCACCGTGAGTCGCGGGTCGGCCTGTGGCAGGGAACGGGAGTGGGCAACCTTCCTGGCGAGGTCAGGCCCGAGGCCTCCGGTTCTGGGCGCTGGGAAGCGGCCTTGGCTTCCCCTGACACCGGCCAGGCCCCAAAACCAGAGTCCACGGTGAGACCCTGCAACGTAAACAGAGGAGGTGGGGGCGATTAGCAGGCTGACGCCAATGCATTCTGGGATTTGTTTTATTACTGTGCATGCGCTATACTGGCACGGCGGCCAGCGGACCACCTCTAATACATTTTTTAAATGATCTTGCGGGCCAAATATAATTAAATCGCGGGCCAAATTTGGCCCACGGGCCAGAGTTTGACATGTGTGCCCTATGCCATCGGAACTCTGTAATTAGTAAGGGATTGCTTAAGGTGGGATGTGAGTGGGAAGGAAAGGGTGAGAATCACTGCTCTAGACCCAATTGTTACTGAAATATTTTGCTTGAGAAAAATTGTCATTGGCCCATTTCCTTTAGCGTTCTGAAACCATGCACATGACGAGTCAATGAGGGATGATTAAAGCAGTGGTCTTCAAACTTTTTCTTCCCACCCACAGACCACCTTAAGCAATCCCTTACTAATCACAGAGCACCAATGGCACAGGGACACGAGTGGAAAGAAAAAGGTTGAGAACTGTTGTATTGTGGTAACTCCACATCTGATTAGGTTAATTGTTAGGCAAGTGGTCAGAGAAGGACCCCCCCCACCACCCCAAGAAAGGCTTACATCACAGGAACAAAATAAGCTTCCGTCTCACTGCTCCCAATCTTACACACAGTCCTGATGTGGAATGTGGGGTCGCAGCTCCACGTTCACCCGAGTTCAGGTGCTGTCTGTGTGGAGTTTGTACGCTCTCCCCTTGTCTTGGACCAACAGGTCGGTCGCCTGACGAAGGCACCCGAACCCCCCGTTGAAATGCTGGCGTCCGGGGCGGTGGAGGAATTGGCTGAGAAGAACGCGTTGCTCCCACCCCCCTCCCATGGTTGGAGAGGGATTAAAATAAACTGCGATCTCACGGCGCTGGGCTCGTCTCCAACAAAAGGAGCGAGAGGCAGGGTCCGCTGCGCACGGAGCGAGGGAGAAGGCATCGCCAACGAGACGTTCGGTCCGGCATCGCCGCTGAAGCGCAGACCCAGCGAGGATGATCCCCAACTCCAGCCACGTCTGTGTGTCCGGGAGTCGGGCGGGCTGAGTGCGGCGCTCCGATCCCCGGGATTCGGGACTCTGAGATCCCTCCACACCTCCGGCGTCTTCATTTTCACCTTCAGTGTGCATGCACTATACTGGCGCGGCGGCCAGCGGGCCAACTCTAATATATATTTAATATGATCTTGCAGGCCAAATATAATTATATCACCAGCCAAATTTGGACCGCGGGCCAGAGTTTGACATGTGTGGTGTAGAGGGTGGCACAGTTAGTGTAGAGGACAGGATGGTCAGTGTAGAGGACAGCACAGTTAGTGTAGAGGACAGCATGGTTAGTGTAGGGCTAGCACAACACTATTACAGCACCAGCTTCCAGGGTTAGAATCTGGTACTGTCTGTAAGGAGTTTGGATGTTCTCCCCTTGTCTGCGTAGGTTTCCTCAGGGTGCTCCAGTTTCCTCCCACCCTTCAAAACGTATGGGGGTTGCCTGTCAATTGGGTGTAATTGGATGGCACGGGCTCATGGGCTAAAAGGGCCTGTTACCATGCTGTATGTCTACATTTAAAACAAATGACTGCCAGTGTTTACACTGGCAATGAGGACAAGTGAGGGTTATGGGTGTGAGGTTGGGAAAAATCAAATTGTTGTGCATTAGGTTTATTTGGATTGGCCCCACAGTACATGGCCTGTACTGTGCTGTTATATTCTATGTTCTAAAATGTAGTTGCAGTCTTGTTTGAAAATTTTGTGTGTGTTTGTGTGTGTGTGCGCGCGCGCGCGCGCGTACGTGCTACTCATTTTTAATTAAGTAACTCCATGGGATATCTTGCAGCTCCATTTTATGTCAAAATTTAAAATTCAGTCAGACATGTACCAAGTTTCTTGGAATTCACTTATGAAGTGACCCATCCTGGACACACAACATCTCACTTGCTAGGAAGGCACAACAGTGATTGGAGTTCCTGAAGTGGACAAGGCTACTACTGGCCACCATCCTGTTAACTTTCTACTCAAGCACTATTGAGCGCATCCTGGCTGGCTGCATCACAGTGTTGTATAGTTGCTGTAGAGCATTGGATTGGATGTCAATCCACAGGATCATAAGATCAGCAAAAAGGATCACTGGGGTCTCCCTTGCAACCTCCCCCCAACCTCCTTAAATCTGATCTACCGTGATTGTTGTTTGAAGAGGGGTCAAAAATTGATGAATACTCTTGCGACCCCGCACACAGCATCTTTCAGCTATTCCCTTCTGGAAAGAGGAAGAGGAGTATCAGAGCCAGAACCACCAAGCTGAGAAACAGCTTCTTTCCACAGACTTCAGAATGACTGAATGAAATGTCCATACAAACTCTTGGAAACTGTACTCTTTATTAAATAATATTTATGTACACACACGCAGACTGCTGTGTGTGTGTGTGTGTGTGTGTGTGTGTGTGTGTGTGTGTGTGTGTGTGTGTGTGTGTGTGTGTGTGTGTGTGTGTGTGTGTGTGTTAGGGTTAAAGGTTAAGGGTTAGGATTAGGGTTAGGGTATATGTATATGTATCATTTGTCTGTCTGTATATTATGTCCGATTTTGTGTTTACATGTTTTTCCCCTGAGGACCTGAGAACATTGTTTCAGTGGATTGCACTTGAAAATTGGATGAATATAAACTTGAATTTAAATTTGAACTTGAACATCGAACTTCTGGGGAAGCGTCACATTCTTGCGCCTAATCAATCTCTGCCAGCTAACTGGTGTTGATAGCTTATGTTTAACTAAATAATAATGTTCAGTTTATCCTGCTTTCCTACACCACATCTGTGTACTGTTGAGTTGGCCACAGCATTCAACCTGCCATCGCATCAGACTCTATGCCATTTGGTTGGAAAATTTACTTTGTTCATTTGAAGGGGCAATGACAAGATTTGGGATGAAAGATTACATAAATAAAAACAAAATTCTCAAAATGCTATGGCAGGCAAGAATGCGGAGCTGTTGTGAAATGTTATTACCAGCAACTGATGGAAGCATAGGGAAAAAAATACACGATCTGCACATTTTGCTCTGTAGCATCATCTGTTTCGTGAGATAATGATATCCTATTGCATGAAGCCAAGGGAAACAGCATGAAAACAATCACTGAGAAATACATGACATTTAGATCAATGCCACTACAGCCTGAGGATACAGTTTATCTGAAAGATGATAACTATACAGGCAAGCAAGCAAGTCCATATGACATGTAGCCATTTGAAGTGGTCGTCATGTATTATGGTTTCAAGTGGCATCAAGGCCACCATAATCTTCCATTTACTCCAAACTAACCTGTCAGCAAATCTGAAATGGATGATGTCAAGATTAGAGAATATAAAGTCAAGTCTCTTTGTTTATTCATCGTTCATACCATGCTCGCATGGTAAAGACAAGATAGCGTTCTATGGAGAACCATGGAGCATATTTACATAAATACAAGTTAGAATAGAATTAAACACATTAAAATATTAAAATCTTAAGATGTATACAGTAAAGGTCCACTGTACCCTATCCACATATGGTTTGGGAATTCAGGAGCCTGATGCCTTGGGAGAAAAAAACTGTTGCCCAACCTGGACGTAAGGGCCCGAGTGCCAAGGTACCTCCTACCAGATGGCAGAAGGGAGAAGAGTTTACATGAGGAGTTCTTCACAATGTTTATTGCCTTTCACCTGCATTGAGTGTTGTAGCTGTGTAGTGAACTGGGATTCACTAGAAGTGTCCTGTACTGATGAATGGTCCCGCCTTCCGCACCCTCCCCTGGGGACCCATATGTAACCCTGGTTTCCTTTCTAAACCCAGAACCCCTATGAAGCCCGTTCATGAACCCTACCTGTGCTGTAAGCTAATAAGTATTAGTTCTCCCTCCAGTCGAGTGTGAGCTTTTATCTATGCTACAATTTTATTAGCTTACAAACAAAGATAAAGGTGTTACTCAAGTCCAGTATGCTCTTAATAGTCTCCCAGTCCCCCGACACAGAGGAGCAGTTTGCATATTGGCTAGATTGCTTCCAGGCCTACCTGAACGTGACCAGGGACGTCTTCCATACAGACGAACTCCAGATGTCGGCATCCATCTTAAGGGTAGTCATCCGAGACTGCCCGATGTATGAGGCCACCATCGAGGCTGCCATCGGTTCACTGAAGACCTGATACACAAAGGCACCAAACGAGGTCCCAGCAAGGTACTGGCTTGCCTTACACTGCGAACGGCCTGGAGAGTTGATTGTTGACTACCTGCTGGATCTGTGGACGCTGGCTAAGAAGTGCAGGTATGAGGCCACTTAGGGCTGCATCCAGGAAGATGAACAGATCCGCTCTAGTCGCAGAAGTCTGCTCGAGGTATGTGAGGCAGAGACTACTCAAGTCGGGAAGGAAGGACCTCGCTAGCCATGTCGAGCTGGCCAAATCACTGGAACAAGCCAGTCTTGAGAACAAAAACCTTGAGGCCAGTGAACTCTTGCTCTCGGATGAGCATCTCCAAGGACCGGCAGTCCCCGCTCTAACGGCTGTTGCTTCCCGAGCCTGGGAGTGCTTTTCATGCAGCAAAGGTCAGCACCCCCATGCCCGCTGACTGGCCAAAGAATTGGTGTGCTCCAGCTGTAGGAAGAAGGGACATTGGGCTAGGGTCTGCTGTGTGAAGGGAGGTCCGGGGAAGTCCATGGGCTGTACCACTCCTGGATCTGATTCCAGTCCCAAGCCATCTGCCCCGGACTAATCAAAGATCACCTGCTGTGCAACCTGCTGCCTACGGAAATGGCGCGAAAAGGCTCGGTGGCCGTCTTGCAGTCGCCCGATTTTGAATTCAACATCATCATCATCGTCAGAGGAGGAAGGAGGGCGGCCATCTTGCCTGCACAGGTTGACTCAGGATGAAGTGGGCCACTTGAGGGTAGAACATGGCATCTCCAGCAACCTGGCATCGCTGGTCCTCAATTAGATTAGACCTCACCAGCTCAGCAACTCAATGGTGATGGTGAAGGTAAACGGACATTCGACTAAGTGCCTGATTGATACAGGCTCCACAGAAAGTTTCATAGACTCACAGACTGTGCAAAAATATAACTTAAAAATGTATCCTCTAACTACCAAATCTTCCTAGCATCCCAGTCCCATTTGGCGCGTGAACAGAAACATTGTATAGTTCATCTGTCATTTGAAAGAAGAGGGGGAGGAGTCACATGATGGAATAGTGGCCGGTAGGAGAATACCAGCCCTCTCCAGAAAAGAAGGAAAAAAGTGAAGAAAAAACAAAGCCCCAGACACACAAATCACAGCAAATAAAAAATAAAGGTGTGGAGAAAATGGCTCCTAAGAAAGAAAAGCCAAAAACAATGGGAAGAAAAGAAGGAAAGATGCCGGAAGAAAAAGGAGAAGGCCTTACCTGCACGGAAAAGCAGGGACCCGCCATGGACAGAGGAGCCCGCTCCCCGAGGTTAGTAGAGACCCCGCAGGGTCGCGACCCACTGACCGCAGGACTGCAAAGATGGCTCACAGAGCCAAACAGAAGTGCACAACCACGCATGACAAAGTCAACACTAACGGGAGGGGGGACCAGCTGTAGAGTGAAGCTCCACAGCACGAACAGCTGAGAGAGGCCCGACAGCAGGGCTCCCAGCTGGAAGATAAAGAAAACAATGGGAATGGGAGGGGTGAGAATGAAAAAAGGAAACTAGAGGCACAACAGATAACCAGCCCAGAAGAAGAGGATCAACATCAAGACACCATGGAAATAAAAATACCCAACAAACTGAAACAAGCACCTCAACAAGAAAGTCAGAAGAGACACAGATACAAGGAAGAGAAATAGAGGACACAAATCCAAGAGCAGACACAGAAGAAGAAGAAGAAGACCAAGCTCTGCACAGAGGAATAGGAGGTAAAATGAATGGACAGTATATAGATTTTTTTAAAATTTCAAGAACATATGAAAGCATTAAGAGAATGGTTGACACTAGAATTTGTGAAATAAAAAGAAAAATGAAAAGTATAGAAAAAAAAGTGAGTAGAATAGAGCTGGTCATAACAGATGTAGGGAAAAGATTAGAAAATGTGGAAGAACGAGTAATGGCGGTAGATACGGAAGTGAACGATTTAAAAAGAAAATTGGAAGAAAGTGACAAAAAAGTTGAAGAAACACATGAGCTGTTAGCTCATGGAAAAGTAGGAGAAACAATATAAAGATAGATGAAGAAGGCAAAGATATGAAATAATTTATAAAAGAATGGATCCCAAAAGTCCTGGGAATGCCAGAAATGCAGGAAGGAATGGAAATAGAAAGGCACACAGAACATTAACCCCGAAACCACAGTCACAACAAAAACCAAGATCCGTTTTAGTAAAATTCCTGAGATATACAACAAGAGAAAATATATTGGAGAAGGCAATGAAGAAAATTAGAGAAGACAAAAAACCACTGGAATACAAAGGTCAAAAAATTTTTTTCTACCCAGACATAAGTTTTGCGCTCCTGAAGAAGAGGAAGGAGTTTAACGCAGCAAAATCGATCCTATGGAAGAAAGACTATAAATTTATGTTAAGATATCCAGTGGTGCTTAAAATAGTTATCCCGGGGCAGCAAAACAGACTGTTCTCGGATCCGGAGAAAGCATGAGAATTTGCAGAACGCCTGCAAGACAGAAAGAGAGATGAAGAGATGTAACAAGAACAAAGAATGATGACAAACTACATATCAAGATGTAAAATAATGTATAAGAACTAAAGGAGGGAAGAAAAGGAAAGTAAGGGAGAAGGGGGAAAAAAAGAGAAGGGGTTAAAAAAATATAAATAATAAAATTAATAATACATAAATAAAACATAAAAAGAAAAAGAGAAGAAATGAGGGGGAGCTTTGATGTAATGGGAAGATAAAAGTCTTTTCTGGAGGGGGTTGGGTGGGAGAGAATAACAGTCACAGCGAAATCAGTTGACACTTGCGAACGAGTTCGCAGTCCAAATGGAGAGGGGAGTTGTGGTTGCCCAGCAAAGGGACAAGGGATAACTCAGAGGGGGGGGGGGGGAGACACTTGGGGTTAAGGGAATTTTAGATGTAGGGATGGTTGAAATATTTTATGTTTTAGAAGTGTTGTCATACAATGTGTTCAAAAAAAGAAAACTAAAAAATGGAAATGGGGAAAAGGGTGGTGGTGAGGAGGCGGAAATGAGATTTAAATAAAGTATGAAATGGCCATGTTGAACTATATGACTATAAATATTAACGGAATACATAATCAAATCAAAAAGAAGAGGCTATTAAATTTACTGAAAAAAGAAAAAATTGATATAGCATTCGTGCAGGAAATGCATCTAAGTGGAACACAAGAAATTAAAGAGAGACTGGGTAGGGCACGTAATGGCAGCATCATATAATTCAAAAGCCAGAGGAGTAGCTATATTAATCAATAAAAATGTACCAATCAAAATAGAGGAGGAAATAATAGATCCAGCAGGGAGGTATGTAATGATAAAGTGTCAGATATATTCAGAATTTTGGAATTTGGTCTATATATATGCACCTAATGAAGAGGATCAAAAGTTTATGCAAGATATCTTTTTGAAGATTGTAGATACGCAGGGGAATATATTGATAGGAGGGGACTTTAACCTTAATTTGGATTCAAAGATGGATGAAATTGGACAAAAGACTAGCAGAAAGAACAAAGTAGCCAAATTTATGGTTAAATCAATGCAGGAAATGGAACTTATGGATTAAAGGAGAAGGAATACTCATATTATTCGAGTAGACATAAAACATACTCAAGGATTGACCTGTTCCTGTTGTCAGCCCATATCCAAGGGAGAGTTAGGAAAACGGAATATAAAACGAGATTGTTATCGGATCACTCACCCCTGTTATTAGCAATAGGGCTGGAGGACATCCTACCGAGAACGTATGGATGAAGATTAAACTCCATGCTATTTAAAAGACAGGATTTTAGAGATTTCATTGAGCGTCAAATTAAAACGTACTTTGAAATAAATACGGAATCAGTGAAAGATAAATTTATATTATGGGATGCAATGAAAGCTTTCATCAGAGGGCAGTTATGTAACTAAGATGAAGAAGGACTACAATCGGGAAATAGAACAGCTGGAAAGGGAAATAGCAAGTACAGAAAAAGAATTAGCAACAAGGGAAGATACAACAAAAAGAAGAGAATTGGCGAAAGGAGGGGGAAAATTTTGAAAATTTTAGATGAATTGTGTACTCCAGTATTGTTGGGTCTGGACTTCCTGTGTCACCTTATAAGCGTGACCTTGGAGTTTTCTGGCTACCTTCCCCTGTAATGGTTCAGAACGGAGGGCCCTCAAACCAGAACCCACTTGCAGCCTCTCCACGCTGAACATCAAACCCTGCCCCTGTTCCCAAGCCTGTCTGCTGACTGTAAGCCCAACGCCACCAAGAGCAGGAGGTACAGTGCGGCAGAAAAGGAGTTTATAAAGACGGAGGAGGGGATCATCAAACCCAGCACCTCCCTGTGGAAATTACAAGTGATGGTAGTAAAGGGGAAAACTAGTCCAGGTTAGTGATTGATTATAGCCAAACAATTAACAGATACACACTCCTAGACACATACCACCCCCCCCCCCTCACATTTCGGATATGATGAACAATATCACGCAGAATCGGTTCTATTTAACAATCGACCTAAAAGCTGCCTATCACTAGCAGCCAATCCGTTCCAAGGACCACCCATACACAGCATTTGAAGCTAACGATCAACTCTATCATTTCCGGAGGGTCCCTTTTGCTATTTTCCAGTGGCAGTTGGACAGGATGGTGGATGAGTACAGGTTGAAGCCTACCTTCTCCCACCTCGACAATGTCACCATCTGTGGCCACACCATGGAAGGCCATGATGTCAATCTTCAGAACTTTCTCCATGCGGCGAGAGGCCATACAATTCTGACAAGTGTGTATTCAGGACTACACGACTGGCTTTCCTTGGCTATGTGGTGGAGAATGGCATAATTTGCCCCAACCTGATAGGATGTGCCTCCTGTTAGAGCTTCCCCTCCCCAGAACCACAAAGGAGATGTCTGGGGTTTTTCCTCATATTATGCCCAGTGGGTCCCTCTATATGCCGAAATAATTCGTCCCCTCTTAAAGGCCACCACTTTCCCCCTTTCGGCCGAAGCACAGACAGCTTTTGATTACCTCTGAAGTTACATTGTGAAAGCTGCCATGCACGCGGTAGAAGAAAATGTACCTTTCCAAGTGGAAAATAACACTTAGGATGTAGCTTGGCTGTTATTCTCAATCAGGCTAGCTGGTTGCCTTTTTCTCATGGATGCTTCAATGCCACAAACTTCAGAACCTGTCTGTGGAAAAGGAGGCTCAGGCCATTGTAGAAGCCGTAAGGCACTGGAGGCACTATCTGGCTGGTAGAAGATTTACGCTCCTCACTGACCAGCACTCTGTCACATTCATATTCAGCAATGCCAAGAGGGGAAAAATCAAGAATAACAAAATTGCTAGGTGGAGGATTGAACTCTCCACCTATAGTTTTAACATCGCCTACAGGCCAGAGGCCCTTAATGACCTTCTAGATGCATTATCCAGGGGATTCTGTGCCTCCGCACACACTGGTCAATTGCGGACCATACACAATGAGTTATGACATCCAGGGGTCACCTGCATGGTTCATTTTGTCAAGTCCCGCAATTTGCCCTACTCTATAGAGGACATCAGGGAAATGACCAGGTCATGGCAGGTCTGTGCTGAGTGCAAGTTGCACTTTCTTTGCCCCATGAAAGTGCACCTAATTAAATCATCCAGGTCCTTCGAATGCCTCAGCATCAATTTTAAGGGACCTCTCCCCTCCATGAATGGGAACACCTACTTTCTCTCGGTCATCAACGAGTACTCCTGCTTCCCGTTCACCATCCCATGCCCAGACACGTCCACCTCATCCATTATGAAGGCCCTAGACTCTATTTTCATCCTGTCTGGGTATCCTGGCGATTGGGGCTCAGCCTTCATTAGCGACGAGCTGCGTTAGGGGCATCGCATCCAGAAGGTCTACCAGTAACAACCCCTGGGGAACAGACAGGTTGAAAAGAGAACGCCACGATCTGGAAGGCCGTCAAACTTGCCCTGAACCAAAAAGGCCTTGCAGACTCGTGCTGGCAGGATGTCCTCCCCATCACGCTCCACTCAATTCAGTTGCTACTCTGCACTGTGACCAATGCTATTCCTCATGAGCTCATGTTTATATTCAATAGAAGGTTGGCATCAGGGACTACACTTCCAGCTTGGTTCTCTAGTCCTGGTCCAGTCCTTCTCAAGAAGC
The DNA here is from genome assembly GCF_036971445.1 of Narcine bancroftii. Lineage (NCBI taxonomy): Eukaryota > Metazoa > Chordata > Chondrichthyes > Torpediniformes > Narcinidae > Narcine > Narcine bancroftii. The sequence goes on along the minus strand of NC_091475.1, from coordinate 189,903,570 downwards.
ACGTGATGAGATGCAAGACTGACCCCCTGGTGGAAAGAGTGAAATTGGTCTATGCCAACTCCACGTATGGCTACATCCAGTACCCGGATTTCAGGGAGTACACCATCTCCATCAGGGACCTAGCACCCGCCGCCCCCGTCAATCGTAGAGCCAGAGGCCCAGCCCACTACCCTTCCATCACAGGTGGACCAGGAGACTCTAGGAGCCCAAGGCCCCCTGGTGCCAAGGTGTTCCACCAGGATCTCCAGACCCCTGGACCACCTGAATCTGTAAATAGTATTGTAAATATTTCTCTTCTGTGTCTATTACTGGCTTCGGATCCTTGTTCTCTTCATCCACAGACCTTTAATTCTGAAGGAAGGGGTGAATGTAGTGAACTGGGATTCACTAGAACTGTTCTGTACTGATGACTGGTCCCCCCCTCCCGGCCCCTCCCCCTGGGAGCCCATATATAACCCTAGTTTCCTGCCTAAACCCTAAACCCCTTTGAAGCCTGTTCATGAACCCTATCTGTGTTGTAAGCTAATAAAAGCATTAGTTGTCCCTCCAGTCGAGTGTGAGCTTTTATCTACTCTACAAGATGTCCTTCATGATCTTTTCTGCTGACTTCATTATCCTCTGCAGGGTCTTGCTGTTCGAGGAGGTACAGTTTCCAAGCCAAGGGGTGATGCAGTTGCATAGGATGCTCTCGATACATCCTCTGTAGAATGTAGTGAGGATGGAGGGTGGGAGATGAGCTTTCCTCAGCCTTCACTGAAAGTAGAGGTGCTGCTGGGCTTTCTTGGCTACAGAACTGATGTTAAGGGACCATGTGAGGTTCTCCACCAAGTGCACTCCAAGGAACTTGATTCTCTTGACATCCTCAATGATGGAGCCGTCAATGGTCAGCAGAACATGGTCCCTCCTGAAGTCAACAGCCATCTCTTTTGCTTTTTGACATTCAAATACAGGTTGTTGGTTCCACACCAGCCTGTTAGCGACTGCACCTCATCTCTATACGCTGTCTTGTCATTCGTACTAATCAGGCCCACCTCGGTCATGTCGTCAGCGAACTTGATGATGTAGTTCGAGCTGTGTTTTGCTGTACAGGTCAGCAGAGGGAACAGCACGCAGCCCTGGGGTGGGGGTTGGGGGAGGGGGTCCTGTGTGCAGTGTGTGCATTGAATTTTGAAGTTGCTTGGCTTTATGCACCAGGTGAGCCCAAAGCCCTTGTATCTCAGCAACTTTGTAGTGAAGTGGTGGAAGATTTAAGGAAAAACATAAGAACAAAGAAAATTAGTGCTTGTTTTCATTAACAAGGAGAGGTATCTGATGTAATGTTATTGTTGATGCTGCATTCATACATTTCCTTATAAACATCGTTGTTCTTCCTCTTTAAAGACGCGTTACACTTCTAAGAATGTTAACTATCCAGTGACAAACTGGCTATTATTTAATTCATGCATATATCAGGTCTATGATTAATTAATGGCATTTATAACATTTGCTAGCAGTATAGCAGTTGGAGTTTTAAATCAATTATTTGAATTTTGGGGAGATTTCAGAGACGGCTCTATAGAAGTGAGAAAAGAAGCTATTGCTGGAGTTCCTCTTGCCGTAAGTAATGAGCCAAGAGTGGAGTCAAGCAACAACAGGACAGAAAGGAGGGCTGGAATGGTTCCTTAACTGCAATAAGGCATTGTCTTCGGAATGAAATGGAACAGAAGGAAGGTTGAGGTGGAAGGGTTCATAAAGGAATAGGAGTGTCAAGGAAGGACTATTTTGGAGAAGCTTGTATCAAAATCCATTTCTACAGAGGGAAGTGATTGATAAAAATCGTTCAGAAGATGGTTGTGCGGATCAGATTCTTGGAAAAGGAATTGATTCATTTGGACCAGATGTGCATTAATCATTCCTAAAAATAATTGTTTATTGTGATATGAGGAATTAAAGAATAAAGTCAACAGTCTGTACTTAGTGAGGTAAATGCACAAATGGGGTTAAACAAGAAAATTTGCAGACACTCTAATTGTAGTTTACACAAAAAGGCTGGAGCAACTCAACAAGTCACGCAACGTTCTTTGTGTCGCAAAGATAAAGATATGTAACCAACATTTTGGGCCTGAGCCCTTCAGGTCCAATATGTTGGTTATATATCTTTGCTGTATAAAGAACGTTGAATGATTTGTTGAGTTTAAATTTAAATTTAGACATACAGGATGGTAATGGGCCATTTCGGCCAACGAGTCCATGCCAGCCAATTAACACCCCAATAACCTACAACCCTGTTACGTTTCGAACAGTGGGAGGGAACCGGAGCCTCCGGGGAAAACCCATGCAGACATGGGGAGAAACTGCAAACTCCTTACAGACAGTGCGGGATTCAAACTCTAGTCCGGACCCGATAGCTGGTGCTGTAAATACAATGCGCTAACCGCTACACCAACTGTGCCGCCCATTTCAAAATGCATGATTGTAACATACTGTATATCTACCAAACATTGCCAAAGTTTTCATAATGCGAAGTGGAACATGAAAGAACAGCTGATGCAGGGAATAAAGAAAATGCTTGAAAAACTCAGTATGGTCTCTCTCCTGGAGAGAATTTCCAGCATTTTCTGTTCTTTATTTTGTCATGTTTGGGATTGATTCTTCCTGGATGTTAGATGCAATGGTATCTCAACTCCATTTATAAAATAATGGGTTATGAGTTATTTAAGAATAAATTTCCTCCAAAAACCCCCATTAAAATTGTGCAAATAGAAATGCTACCAGATATTCTCCCTGCATTTCCTTAAGACAAAGAAGGCACATTTGTTGACTTGACAAATCCTAAGCCCACTTCAGATAAACTGGGATGAAGTTACCAGAGAGATTCCAATCAGTTTTCCGTTGAATCAGTAGTAATTCCAATATGGCTAGTTGTACCCTGTAACATTGTAACCTCACAGAAGCTTCATGAACTCTCATCTGATCGAGCAGCACTGAAATATAAAAGTTCAATCTTATGCATGGAGTCATAGGTCTTGAAAGATCATTCCAAACTCAATTCCTCAGGAGTCTCTGAATCCAGGGAGATGCGGAGGCTCAGGCAAAGAGATTGAGGAACCTTCCCATTTAAAGGAATGAGTGAAGAAGTGAATGAAGCAGGAATTGAAGGGCCCTCGGGCACTGAAAACTTCCTGATTGTACCTGAGGTTTGGATCTGGAGCTCGGGTTGCCAATGGATCCGACAGTGGTCTGTGTGGCTGCAGAGGCTGTGGGAGTGCTGGAGGTGAATCCACGGACAATCAATGACTCTGAAGAGACTCTCTTTTGACTCTCACTCTCCTATTGTTAGGGGTGCTGGGCAATGCTTATAGTGACTCTTTCAAGGTAGTAGAAAAAGATAAACAAGAGAAAAATGCAAGTGCTCCAGCCCTTTTGTACTGCAAGTGCAGTACACAAACATACTGGTGAAACTCAGCAGGAAGTAAAAGGCAGTCAAAATTTCAGGCCTGAGGCTATCACCATAAGTGTCAAAAATCAGACGGACACCTGAGTAAAAAGGAGGCAGGAAGTGGAGTGGTGTATCGAGCCCAGAGGACCCCAAATTTCGACTGCCTATTCCTTTCCATGGATGCAGCATGGCCTGCTGAATTCCTCCAGCTCTTTTATGTATTGATCCGGAAGGATGGTTGGACCTGAGGGCCAAGGGACCCCAATGTGATATTAAGCAGCAGCAGGAGGAAAAGAGCAGTAGGATGTGGGTTGAGGGTGAAGGTAGGATGGATCCTTTGGGTTGGTTGACTGGGTGGCCAAGGGAGAAATGGAGTGGGAAAACAACAAAAACATTTGAAAAAGTTCCCCTTCACTGGATACGTCCTGTTTTGATTATTCTTCCCAAAATGAAGCACTTCACACTTATCTACATTAAACTCCATCTGCCACCTTTCAGCCCACTCTTCGAAGCCATCCAAATCCTTCTGTAGTCTCTGAAGCACATCTTCACTACCAACAGCACCCTTTATTTTTGTATCATCCTCATATTTACTAACCCAATTTACCACTCCATCATCCAAATCATTAATGTAAATGACAAACAACAAACAACAAAAACATTTGAAAAAGTTCCCCTTCACTGGATACGTCCTGTTTTGATTATTCTTCCCAAAATGAAGCACTTCACACTTATCTACATTAAACTCCATCTGCCACCTTTCAGCCCACTCTTCGAAGCCATCCAAATCCTTCTGTAGTCTCTGAAGCACATCTTCACTACCAACAGCACCCTTTATTTTTGTATCGTCCTCATATTTACTAACCCAATTTACTACTCCATCATCCAAATCATTAATGTAAATGACAAACAACAAACAGCAATCCCTGAGGCACACTGCTCGCTACTGGCCTCCATCCTGACAGAGAGTTGTCCACCATGACTCTCTGGCATCTACCTTCTAGCCACCATTGAACCCATCTGACTATCTCAACATTAATACCTAGCACCTGAACCTTCCCTACCAACCTTCCATGTGGAACCTTATCGAAGGCCTTACTGAAATCCAGATAGACTACATCTACTGCTCTACCCTCATCAACCTTCCTAGTCACTTCCTCAAAAAATTCAACAAGATTTGTCAAGCACGACCTTCCACATACAAACCCATGTTGGGTGTCCCTGATCAGTCCCTGCCTCTCTAGATACTTATACATATTATCTCTGAGAATACTTTCCATTAGTTTACTGACCTCTGATGTCAAACTTACTGGCCTATAATTGCTGGGCCTACACCTGGAGCCCTTTTTAAAGAGAGGAACCACATTTGTGATATGCCAATCCTGCGGAACCATGCTCCTATCTAGTGACATTTGAAAAATCACTGTCAGAGCCTCCGCTATTTCCTCCCTGACTTCCTTCAAGGTCCTGGGGAAAATTCTGTCAGGACCCAAAGACTTATCCACCTTTATATGCCTCAAAAGTTCCAATACTCTCTCTTTCCTAATCCCTACATTTTCCATAATCACCCCTTTTGCTTCTCTTATCCAGTACGATTCCATATCCTTTTCCCTAGTGAATAACAAAGAGAAGAACTCAAAACCTGCCTTTGGAAGTACACATGAAATTGACTGAAAAAGATATTGAATACATGGAAAAATATTCATTTTAATACAATTCACATGGCCTATCAATCTTATAGGAAGATCTTTCCACTTATTCAAGTCTGCCTTAATTTTTTAATAACGGCACATACTTTAATTTATATAAAGATTGTTAATTTACATCAATAGTTACCCCTAAATATTTGATTTTATTGGACCATCTCAACCTTGTAACCTGATTACAATTAGTATAATCATTATCTGAAATTGGCAATATTTCACTTTTATCCCAATTAACTTTGTTCCCAGACATTACTCCATAGTGCTCTAGACACTCTTGCAAATGTCTCAACGATTGTTCAGGATGTGTTAAATATATCAACACATCATCTGCAAATAAATTGATCTTGTACTCATCTTCTGCAATTTTTATACCTTTAATATTACTATTTTGTCTAATAGAAGTTTGACCATTCGTCACCACCCTAGCAACTGGATTTTTATATAGTGCCTTAAACAAAAAAGTGAAAAGTGGCCCAAATTTAAATTTTTCCAGTACTTTAAATAAAAAATGCCATTCCACTCGGTCAAAGGTTTTTTCCACATCAAGTGCAACTATCATTGGTTGGTTGGGTTGCTGTCTCGAAGCATTGATCAAGGTAATCAATCTTTGATCAATGCTTAATAAAGCATATTATCTGAGGTATATCTATTCTTAATAAAGCCTGCTTGATCAATATGTACCAATTGTGATAAATATTTAGCAAGACTATTTGCTAATACTTTAGCTAATATTTTGTCATCTACATTCAATAAAGAAATTGGTCGATATGAAGCTACTTTCAAAGGATCTCTATCTTTCTTTGGAATTACTGTAATTATTGCTCTCGAAAAATAATCTGATAATGATTCCTCATCTGTTGCTTGCTTAAGCACATCCATAAATACAGGAGACAAAACTTCATAAAATTCCTTATAAAACTCTGCTGTAAACCCATCATCTCCAGGAGATTTCCCATTTGGCATAGTCTATATAGCTTCCTTAATTTTAAAATCTGTAAATGGGGCCTCCAATTCCTTCACATCCTCATCCTTTAAAACCGGCACATTTAAAGCAGATTTTAAAAAAAGACTCAATAGAACCATTTCCTTGAATCCCTTCAGAAGTATACAGCTTTTGGTAAAATGAACGAAATTGATCATTAATTTCCTGAGGTTTATAAGTAACTGTCAAATTCTTTTTTACAGCATTAATTGTTCTCGAAGCCTGCTCCACCTTCAACTGCCAAGCCAACACTTTATGGGTTCTATCCCCTAATTCATAATAGCATTGTTTAGATCTCTGTATTAATCTTTTATATGGATACATTTGTAATGTATTATAATGAAGTCTCAATTTGGTCAAAGGTGCTTTTTTATCTTCAGTATTTTTTCAGGAATTGAATATTGCTGTGAGAACGTTCTTGTGGAAAGGTAAATTAGCTCAACTGCCTTGGAAGTATGTCTTAGGTGGACTTCAACTGCCTCATTTTCAGAATTATTATGAGGCTGCTCAATTAAAATTTATTAATAGGATGTTTGATGTTACTCAATCTCCTGGGTGGCCTAAAGTAGAATTAGCTTGTATTTCTGAGTCTCAAGTTCATCAACTTATGTTTAAGTGGACTCTTCATTTGTTGCAGGGGTATAATATGCCGGTTTTAAAACATTTATTAGAGATTTGGACTAAAAAGGATAATATAGGTTTTAGGGGTAAAATCACGGCCCAAACCTCCTTATATCAAATTAAGTTATTTCTTTCTCAATGAATAACCCGTATTTAAGGATTTGGAATTCTAAGGGTATTAAGGTAGTAAATGATTGTTTTGAAGATGGGCAGTTTATTTCTTTTACCAAGCTTAGGGAGAAGTTTGGGATACCATCTAATTCTCTATTTGTATATTATCAGGTGCGAGCTTTGGTGATAGACAACGTTGGAAGAGAAATTATGCTGCATCAATTAACAAAGTTTGAGACTTTAGTTTTGGATGCATCAAAAAAGGGATTTATTTTAGAAATGTATGCTTTGTTACAAGATAAGATAAATAAACCAGATTTAAGCAAATCTAGAATTAAATGGGAAGATTTATTTGTTGATATTTCTCAGGAGGAATGGGAAGTTATGTGTCAAGATAGTGTGACTAAATTAATTAATGTAAGATATAGCTTAGTTACTTATAATTTTTTACATCAGTTATATTTGATTCCTGAAAAGTTAAAAATATATGGTTTTAGTGATTCAGATTTGTGTTTTAGATGTGGAATTCATACTGGAAAGTTTTTACACACAGTTTGGTCATGTGATAAAGTTCACCCATTTTGGAAAAAAATTAAAAACTTTTTGGAAGAATTATTTAAGATTAAATTACCATTAGATCCATTAATTTTTTTGTTGGGTTATACCATATACTGTATCTTTAACTGCTGGCAATTATCAGCCTGTAAGTTTGATGTCTGTGGTAGGTAAATTGATGGAAAACATTCTTAGAGATAGTATATATAAGTATATGGAGGGACAGTGTCTGATCATGGACACTTAACACAGATTTGTGAGTGGAAGGTCATGTTTGACCAATCTTGTTGAATTTTTTGAAGAGGTGACAAGGAATGTTGATGAGGGTAGAGTGGTGGATGTTGTCTATATGGACTTCAGTAAGGCCTTCGATAAGGTTCCGCATGGGAGGTTAGTTAGGAAGGTTAAGTCCTTGGGTATTAATTTGGAGATAGTCAAATGGATTCAACAGTGGCTGGAAGGAAGGTGCCAGTGAGTAGTAGTAGATAATTGTTTGTCAGGATGGAGGTAGTGTACCTCAGGGTTTGATAATGGGACCATTGCTGTTTGTCATATATATTAATGATCTGGAGGATGGGGCAGTTATTGGATTAGTAAATATGCAGAAGATACTAAAATAGGGGGAATTGTGGATGATGAAGATGGTTTTCAAAAATTGCAGAGGGATTTAAACTGCTTAGAGGAGTGGGCAGAAAGATGACAGATGGAGTTTAATGCTGATAAGTGTGAGGTTCTTCATTTTGGAAAGAATAATCAAAGCAAGACATATGTGGTAAATGGGAGGGCATTGAAGAATGCAGTGGAGCAGAAAGATCTAGGAATAAAGGTGCATTGTTCCCTGAAGGTAGAAGCGCATGTGGATAGGATGGTGAAGAAGGCCTTTAGTATGCTTGCCTATATAAATCAGTGCACAGAATATAGGAGTTAGGAAGTAATGATGAAACTGTACAAGGCATTGGTGAGGCCAAATTTAGAGTACTGTGTGCAGTTCTGGTCATCGATTTATAGGAAGGATATTAACAAGATAGAGAGAGTGCAGAGAAGATTTACAAAAATGTTGCCTGGGTTTCAGCATCTGGAATACAAGGAAAGAATGAACAAATTAGGTCTTTATTCCTTGGAATGTAGAAGGCTGAGAGGGGATTTGATAGAGGTGTTTAAGATAATGAAAGGGATAGATAGAGTTGATGTGGAAAGGCTTTTCCCATTGAGAGTAGGAGAGATGGATACAAGAGGTCATGGATTGAGAGTCAACGGGCAAAGGTTTAGGAGTAACACAAGGGGGGAACTTCTTTACTCAGAGAGTGGTTACTGTGTGGAATGGGCTTCCAGGAAAGGTGGTGGAGGCAGGGTCAATTTTGTCATTTAAGAAAGAGTTGGATAAGTATATGGGTGGGAGGGTGATGGCGGGATATGAGCAGAGTGCTGGTAAGTGGGATTAGAGGAGGGTACTTGGATCAGTGCAGACTAGAAGGGCCAAATTGGCCTGTTTCCGTGCTGTAATTGTTATATGGTTATAAGTTTCAGATGGCATTTGTTCGTTTGGCATTAGCGGAAATGTATTGCGACAACATGGAAAGACAATATGGAATTGAATATAGCTCAATGGCATAATGAGTTAAGATCCTGTATTTATATGGAGAAAATAACGTATAATTTGTATGATCATTATTCTTTCTTTGTTCAGATGGTAGTCACCCTATTTGAAAGTTTTGGGTTTGCAAATATCTTAACTTTTTTATTGTCGTTTTGACATATCACACACCATATGTAATTAACTGATATGTTTATTTTCCCCTTGGGGGTTAGTTGTGGGTGGGGGAGGGAGGATTGGTGGCTAGGTGGATTTGTTTTGTTTTTATATATGTATTTTAAAATTATAAATAAAGTTCTCAAAAAAAGAAGAGAAGAACTCATTCAATATCTCCCCCATCTCATTCGACTCCACACACCTTTGTCTGCTCTGATTCTCCAAGGACCCAATTTTATCCTTCACTTTCTTTTTGCTATTTACATATTTGTAAAAACCCTTTGGATTCACCTTGTTCGCTACAGCCACCTCGTACCTTCTTTTCGCTTTCCTAATTTCTTTCTTAAGCTTCTTTTTACAATCCATGTATTTTCCAAACATCTCGCCTACACCTTGTTTCTTATATTTAATGTAGCCCTCCCTTTTATCTCGAACCAACTTCCTAATCTCCCTTGAAAACCATGGCTCTCTCAAATTTTTGGCTCTGTTTTTTATCCTAACAGGATAAAATCTCACTTTTAAAAGACCTCCAATTCTCCTCTACCTCCTTCCCATAAAACAAATCAGCCCAAACCACTCCTTCCAAATCCCTTCTCATTTCTTCAAATCTAGTTCTCCCCTTCTCAAAAACCTTAATCTTTGGACAAGGCCTATCCCTCTCCATAATTATGTTGAAACTAATAGTACCACGATCACTGGATTCGAAGTGTTCCCCAACACACACCTCAATCACCTGCCCTATCTCATTCCCCAACAGTAGATCCAACACTGCCCCTTCTCTAGTGGGTACCTCAATGTATTGCTGCAAAAAACTATCCTGCACACATTTTACAAATTATAATCCATCCAACCCCTTAAGAGAATGTGTTTCCCAATCTATATTAGGAAAATTAAAATTCCCCACTAATATAACCCTGTGCTTATTCCAAATCTCTACTATTTCCTTACACATTTGCTCCTTTATTTCTTGCTCCCCACTAGGAGGTCTATAAATCTAACTGATCCTTTTCCATTTTTTTAATTCCACCCACACCGCCTCCCTTGATGAGCCCTCCAATTTATCTCACGTTAGTACCACTGTAATATTTTCCCTGACAAGCAATGCCACACCCTCCCCCTTACCCCTCCAATTCTATCACACCTGAAGCAGCAAAATCCCGAAATATTTAGCTGCCAGTCACACCCTCCTGCAACCACGTCTCACTAAGTGCCACCATGTCATACTGCCGTGCCTTCCCACACCTTCAACTCGTCCACCTTTCTTACAATACTCCTAGCATTAAAGTAAATGCATTTCAGAGATTTTCCACATCTTTCCTTCTGCTTGTCTCTATCTTTACTGACAACTCTATTATTTATTACCATCATCCCCCCCTCCATCACAGCACCGATCATTTTCCTTGTCGATCGCCTGTCTTTCCGTCCTCAAACTTTGTCTACAAGCATTCTCTATTTGCGGACAAACCTTCTCTTTGCTGTTCTCCTTTATATGGACCCCTTCCCCCAACCATACTAGTTTAAAACCTCCTTAGTTTTCCCCCGCCAGGATCCTGGTCTCTCTGGGATTCTGATGCAACCCATCCATTCGGTCAGGTCCCACATCCCCCAAAAAAGGTCTCAGTGATCCAAGAACTCAAATCCCTGCCCCTTACTCCACCTCTTCAGCTATGCATTAATCCTCCACCTGATTCTATTCTTGCCCTCACTATCACATGGCACAGGAAGTAATCTCTGGAATCTAAAGCCCAGCCCACAGAGAAGTGTGGATACAGTCGGGTAGACTTAAGGGTGTGGGGCAGGGAGTACAGGGATTATAAAATCATGATAATGCCCAAACTCTGCGCCGGTTATCCTGGGGTTAGACTTCCAGTGTCAGCTGGAAAGTGTATCGACGCAGTTTGATGGTACGCACCCCCCCCCCCCGATCACAGTGCAGAATGAGGAATTCAGCTCAGCCAATGAGAGTAAAGTGGGCAGTAGGTGTGAGCTGTCCACACTTCTGGTCCCTCCACCTCCGCTATTTGAGCATTTATCGGAGAATTGCACACCTATAGCCACCAAAAGCAGGATATATAGCCCAGAGGACAGACGTTTCATTAAAACCGAAGTCCAGAGGTTGTTGGCTGAAGGCATCATCGAGCCCAGCAACAGCCCCTGGCAAGCTCAGGTGTTGGTGGTAAAAGGGGAGGAGGGGAGAAGAACTGGATGGTAATAGACTACAGCCAGACTGTGAATAGATTTACGTTACTGGATGCCTACACCCCACCCCAAATTGCCGACATGGTGAATGAGATAGCCCAAAATAGAGCCTTCTCCATCATAGACCTTAAGTCACCATACCATCAGATCCCAACCCGCCCAGAGGACAGGTCCTTCACAGCTTTTGAAGCTCACGGCTGACTGTATTGGTTCTGCAGGGTGCCATTTGGTCTGACAGATGGGTATCGGTGTTCCAGAGGGAGGTGGACTGCATGGTGAGTGATCACAATACGAGCAATGTTCCCGCATTTGGATAACATCACCATATGTGGCCATAACATGGATGAACACAATACGAATCTAAGAGAATTCCTCGCCACAGCAAAACCCTAAACCTGACTTATAATCAGAAGAAGTGCGCGTTCCGCACTTCATGGCTGTCGATACTAGGGTACCTGGTGGAGGGAGGGATCGTGTCCCTGGACCCTGAGAGAATGCGCCCCCTTAGGGAACTACCATTGCCCTAGAACCTGAAAGCTCTGAAAAGAACCTTGGGTCCTTTTCTTATTATGCCCAGTGGGTCACCAGTTACACAGACAAGGCCCGGCCATTAATGGAGACAACAGACTTTTCCCCATCAGCGGAAGCTCGTAAAGCCTTCGAGGGCATCAAGGATGAGATTGCCAAGGCGGCGATGCAGGCCATTGATGAATCTATCCCATTCCAAGTGGAAAGTGATACCTCTGATGTTGCCCCAGCAGCCACATGGAATCAGCAAGGCAGGCCAGTGGCATTTTTCTCTAGAACACTCCAGGGCCCAGAACTCAGGCACTCGGCAAATGAGAAAGAGGCCCAGGCCCAGGCTAGAGTGGAAGCTGTGTGCCATTGGAGGCATTATTTGGCTGATAGGCCATTTACCCTGCTGACAGACCAAAGGGACATCGAACATCAAACAGTGGGGTAAAATAAAAAATGATAAGATCATGCGGTGGAGATCGAACTCTCCATGTACAATTATGGGATCCTATAGTGGCCCAGGAAGCTTAATGAGCCACTCGATGGTCTGTCCTGGGGATTATGTGCCAGCGCACAAGCGGATCATCTGAAGTTCCTTCATGACAAGCTCTACCACCCCAGGGTCACAAGGCTGAATCACTTTGTGAGAGCTAGAAAGTTACCCAACTCAGTTGAGGAGATTCGGGAACTGCCGTAACTGCTCGGTCTGTGCCGAATGCAAGCTGCATTTTTACAGACCGGATAGAGCCCATCTGATTAAGGCAACCTGTCCTTTCGAATGTCTTAGTATGGACTTCAAGGGTCCCCTCCCATCCAATAACAGAAATCTCTACTTCCTGAATGTAGTGGATGAGTACTCCCGGTTCCCGTTTGTTATCCCTTGTCCGAACATGACTGCAGCCATGGTCATCAAAGCACTCCAGCTCATATTCACTATGTTTAGATACCCCAGCTTCATACACAGTAACAGGGGTTCCTCCTGCATGAGTCAGGAGCTGCGACAGTACCACAGGTGGTGGGGATACTCACGAGCAGAACTACTAGCCACAATCTCCATGGGAATGGGCAAGTGGAGAAGGAGAATTGTACAATATGGAGAGCAATCCTGTTGGCCCTCACATCAAAAGGGATGCCTGACTTCCAGTGGTAAAAGGTACTACCAGATGCATGCTACCAGGTCCCTACTGTGCACGGCTACGAATGTCACCCCCATGAGAGAATCTTTTCTTTTCCCAGGAGATCGGCATCTGGTACCACTATGCCAGTCTGGCTGTCGACACCGGGGTTGATACTTCTTCACAATCATCAGTGGTTCCCAACCTTTTACTTTCCACTCTCATACCACTTTAAGTATTCCCTATGCCATAAATTTTCTGTGATTAGTAAGTGATTGCTTAAGGTGGTATGTGAGTAGGAAGGGAAGGGAATCACTACTCTAGACCCAATTATTATTGAAATATTTTGCTTGAGAAAAATTGTCATTGGCCCATTTCTTTTCGAGTTATGAAACTGTGCACAGAATGAATCAATTTGCAATGATTAAAACAGTGGTTTTCAAACTTTTTCTTTCCCCCCACATACCACCTTTGGCATCATAGGGTACACTAATACTGATCAGGTGACCCCAGAAGAACCAAACGGTCAATCGACACAGCGCCCATCCACGTCCCAGGGTTTTGACGTATTCCCACCCCTCCCAGATAACCGTATAACCCCCCCACCCCTCCCCAGCACCAGTCACCAGTCAAGCACCGGTCGCAGTCAATCCCACAGAGATCTTACCAGCAAGGGGCCCACACCAACAGGCAGCGAAGGGCTCTGTAACCCAAATTCCACCCACACTGTGTACCCACGAGCTCGACGCAGGAACAACAGGGGCCTCGCCCAGCACCTCAGAGGTCATAGAGGATCACGAGACCACCTGACAGGCTGAACCTGTCATGGACACTATGAACAATGTATATATGTAATAAAGTACAGTATGTGCTCCATGTTGCCACATCACCAGGTATTTGGTAATTGAAGCGTTTTTAATCACTCCATCACGTTGATGTAATTATTGTGTGCTCCACAGTTCAGTACCAAGCTGCATAAGAGATATATTTTAGAGAGTATCATAAGCAAGAAGTAAATTGACCACAGGGCTAGGGAAGAAAATCCCATACTTTAGATTGTGGACAGCAGAAAGCATGGCTTCCAAAAGTGGAACGATGAAAGTGGAGGAAATGCAAGTGGAACAGCTGTGGAGGAGCACATAACTTTGGACGGTTTTACATCTGATGGGGCTTCTAGAGTGAGGAGTGACAGATTGAAAGAAGGTGAAGGGAATCCGGGATGAGAGGTCTTGGAAACCTTTTATACATGTCGTCCCAGACTTACAACCATTTGCACACACGACCTATATATATAAATATAAAAAAAACTTATGCAGTTTATGTTGTATTGCGCAAACTATAACAAGGACACAGGGCATATTAGAGCTACCAATGAATCAGTCGTATCTCAGAATTGACGCAAGTCAGGATTGTGGCCGTGTGCATAGAGTACCAAAGTCTTAAAGCAAACTTTATAATTAAATTGTTTTATTCATCATACAACTTAAGGCTTCCAGAATTTGTCAATCAACCTTGGAAAATCTTTCCACATTCTTACCTTGTTCGTTGATGTTCCAGGGTCCTGGGGCTGGGTGAGGCCATCTTGATTCCTGTGCGAATGGGTGAGTTTTCAGTTGGTGCATGTGTGGTGGGTTTACGTATTGGAGTTTGGTTGGTGCATGCACAAGAGTTAAGGATGCCATTTTAATATCATTAGGGCGCTTAATCCTCGCGCATGCGCCAACCCAAGACTCGCCCACGCACACAGGAATCAAGATGGCCGTGCCTAGCCCTGGGACCCCAGAACGTCGACTAACAAGGTAAGAATGTGAAAAGATTTGCCAAGGTTGATTGACAAATCCTGGAAGCCTTAAGTTGTATGATGAATAAAACGATTTAATTATAAAGTTTGCTTTAAGACTTTGGTACTCTGTGCACGAGCACAATTCTGACTTACGTCAATTCTGAGATGCAGCTGATTCATTGGTCCCCATTACATTCGTAAGTCGCAGACTACCTGTACTGAAACTTTGCCAAGAGAATATCAAATGCAGGTCAGAAAGTACAGATAAGAGCATTGGATGCTTCAGTCATCAGTCAAAGGTGAGGATGCTGGGGAACTTGTGCAGTACAAAAAAGCACTGCAGAAACTCAGCAGGTCAAGCAACACCCATGAAAAGAAAGATGTTTTGGGCCTGAGCACCTCATCAGGTATTATAAGTATACTTTACATAGTAAACACCATTTCCAATGGCCATTTTATCAACAAAACTGCAGAAGTTTTAACAAAGTGAATGCGGATAAGATGTTTCCCTTGATGGGTGAATCGAGGACAAGGGGGTCATAGTCTTAAAATTAGAAGTTATCCAATTTAAACAGAAAGAAGGAAGAACTTCTTTATTCAGCGGGTGGTGGATCTGTGGAACTCACTGCCGCACAAAGCAACGGAGGCCAGATCACCGGGAGTACTTAAACAGGAAATAGATAAGTATCCCATTAGTAAGGGAAAAGACTGGAAACTGGAACTAGGTGTGAGCATAATTCAGCTTTGTGTGGAGTTACAGAACAGATTTGATGGGCCTAGTGACCTGCTTCTGTCCTTTAACTTGTGATCTTGTGATCTTTGGGATGTGGGACAAAACCTGAGGAATCTCACGCATTCACCTGGAGAACACCAGGTGCAGACGCCACCATAGAATCATCCATACTTGACTTTATAGTAAAAAGATCATAATTGGTTTGGCATCATAGGTTTAGCAAGAGCAATATTGCTCCCCAAAAAAATTCCAATAAGATTATGTATTTTCACTCATTTTGGGAGTTCACCTCTTAACTTGGGTTGTGAAATCAAGAATTTCTCAGCTCTTCCAATTCTGAGCTCTTGCCAGTCTTTTCAGTTGATGGCCATTCTTTCAGCGATCTGGGCTGTAACCTTTGGAACTCCCTCCTTAAGCTTCCTAACTTGTATTTCCTCTCTAAGAACATTCTTTAAAACCTAAGTCCTTGACAACCTTTGCTGTCCTGAACATTTCTTTATGCGGCTTATTGTCAAATGTTGTTTGATAACACTTCTGTGCAGTGTAATTTTTGGACACTTCTCTGCACTAAATGTGTTTGGAGATGTGCCACTTACTGGGCCCATGCACCACCTGTCCACATGATTGTAAATTATATATGAAATATTACATTATCCTTGTGTTTGAACATTGATTGGAACTCCGTTCTCAGCTCTGATCTTCTCATTTCAAACGTATCTAGAGAACATGCAAAAAAGATTTGCACAGATGATATAAGATATAATTTGGGAATCATTAAACAGGTGGGGTACTTTATAGAAAGGAGAAGTTGAGTAGTGATGTGACAAAGGGCTTTAAAATTGTGAGATAGTTTGAGGTACAGATAATAAAAAGTGCTCGTAGGATCATGGAGAGTTGCAAAATGGTAAGACCCAAATGAGTCTATGTCAACGAACAACTACCTATTTGTATTAATCCTACATTAAATACTCTCTACGTTTTATCAACTCCCTCTAGACTCTATACCCTGCAGAGAATCAGAATAAGAATTTATTGTCATGAACAAGTCACAAAATTTGTTGTTTTGTAGAAGCGTCAATAGTGCAACTATTAATATAAATCACCTTATAAACATCAAAGTAAGGCAGTGTCTTTGCTTCAATGACATAGTGAGTAAATAAGAAGCCTGCAGATGTTGGGTAACTGGTGTAATACATAAATGTCTGCAGAAACTCGGCAGGTCAAGCAATGTCCACGGAAAGAAACTGGCAGTTTACATTTTTGATCTGAGTCCTTCATTATTTATGATAGGTATACATAATAGTGACCATTTCCAGTGGCCCATTTACCAGCCAACCTGCACATTTTTAGGATATGGGAGGAAACCAGTGTATCCAAAGGATTCTCATACAATCACAGGGAGAGCATGCAAACCCCCGTGCAGTCAGCACCCCAGATCAGGACTGAAGCCAGATTTCAGAGCTGTAAAACATCTACATCACCGTGTCACGCAAAGTGGTTTCTACTAGTGAGAGTGATCAAAATCATGCGATAAACTCAGAAGGAATGTTTTATGCAGAGTGTGACTAGAATATGGAATATGCTACCACCTGGGATCTCAGAAGGAGAAAATGGAGAGAAATGAGATAGATGGACAATGCTGATGAGGTCAAATGAAGTGTTGTGGGAAGGACTGATATGGGGCATAAATGCCAGCATGTTTCTTTGCTTTATGTTCTATGTAATCCATATGTGCTTAGAGTAATCTCTGAAAGATGAAGTCATATGTTATTAAAATATAATTCCAGCCTTCATTCCCTCCCACCTCCCAATATGGCCAAGTGAAAATGGTGAGCTCACTGTAGTGAGAAATGTCTTTCATATCTGGAATCCAAATTTGTGTCTCCCAGACACAACCAACATCTTTTATACTGATATTGTCAGGCCATAACTTCAAGTAGCATGAAGTAATTTCTTTCCGTAAACATTCCAACACTTCCACTAACCCAGTTGTTTATCTGAGATTCAACTTCCTCTCTAAGCTTGGAGATTCTTTTGCAAACGTTTGAGGTGAAGGATGTTTTATCTTTTTTTTCCCCTCCTCAGCCTTATTGCGTGTTGACAGCTGCAGTTAACTGAATGAGTCACCCTCTCCCACCCACCCCACCCCCCCCTCACTCAATGCCCCTTCGCTATGATATATCTGCTTGCAGTGTTTACAATGAGAAAAAGAGGGAGTCCTTCTTGTTTATGTAACTGTCCCATTTGTGTCAGTGCTTTCAAACTGTGACCAATTTTCTCAATCTGCAAACCTGATGATTTCCAGAACAAATACAATACAAGATGATGGCTTGTGTTTGTAGATTGAGTGTGCACATATTTATCCATCAGCAGGTGGGGGCCATGTTCTTTAAGCACATTATCCAAATGGTTTCCAGAAAATAATGTGCAAACCTCCAATGCTACATTATTAAGAGCAGTGTCCAAAGTACTAGATGATGGAGCAGCGTACAAATTGCTCTAAACAATTGCAGCCGTCCTTTCCAGGAGATCATCGCATGGAAAAATGTGGCCATCCATCACATCACCACAATCATTCTGACATGAAGTCAGCGCTAA
The DNA here is from genome assembly GCF_036971445.1 of Narcine bancroftii. Lineage (NCBI taxonomy): Eukaryota > Metazoa > Chordata > Chondrichthyes > Torpediniformes > Narcinidae > Narcine > Narcine bancroftii. The sequence continues at coordinate 189,885,483 of NC_091475.1, read as the reverse complement.
TTATTCTGGTTACTCCTTAGATGTGTGTTTTTCTCTCTTTTTTTTTATGTCAATAATTTCCAAATGTTTCTTATTTGACCAGTAGATCCAACAATAGGCCATGGGAATGTTTAATTGGTTTTTAATGAACTCCCGCACTGCAGATGTGGGTGAATGTCTAACAGGTGCTTGTATGGATCCAAGAATTATATTTTTCTGAAGTGGGATGCAGTGGTTAAAAATAAAAGGAGAATTATTGCATCTGCACCACAGTTAACGCAGGTCAGGTTTTAGCAAGTCGCCACAGGTTGCCTTCAGCTGTTTTTTGTTGAGGAAATTAAAATAATTTTTAAAAACATTTGGAGCTGACGAGATTTATGTACTGCAGTGGACAACCTTGAGTCCAGCTGCACGGTGCTGTATCCATATTAAAAGCAGATGATATTTAGTCACCACGAGAGTGTAGCATTTATGCTGTCGTACATCTTGCAGGGAAAGTGCACTGCAAATGTCAGACAGGGGTTTAAAGAACTGCTTCAAAAGGACTCCAAAGGTTTCAATAAATTAGAGCAGCTAGGCCCGTTTTATTTAAAGAAATTGTTCATTATATCAATACAATAGAGTTGATTTTGACATTGTGCAGTAATGTGGAACATGTGACAGCAAATTGGCAGCCTGTGTTTCATCTTCAACAATATTTATTTCCATTTACCTCAGTGGGAATGAAAGCTGTGAAGGATATAAATTGAGCCGCCAGTTTTAAACCATCACCCAAAACCAAATCTCCACCAATTAGTTTCCCCACCTGAAGAATTTAATCAAATGTTATGGGAGCCCCATATGATGCTTGGCACCATCTGAGTTATTTATGTATAAACTGTAGAGTTGAAAATATTGTTATTGATTAACAAAAAGTTTGTGTGTGTGTGTGCGCGCGTGTGTGCACGCACAAAGAACTCAGCTTCTACCTTTCCCTCTTGCTTGTAGATCTCAACAGAGTATCAAATCTGGATCCCATAACCAGATGGCCCATACGCTGGTATAGAACAAAGAGAAAGCTTCTTCTGTTACTGTGGACTATTGACTCATGTTGGAAGGCGACCACAGAGGGTAGGGTGAAGGTGGAGATGGCTCATCCTCTGGTTTGAAACAAAAAAAAGTAAACTCCTCTATTACTGTGGACCAGTGGCTCATGTTGGAAGGTGACTACAGAGGGTGAAGGTGAGATTGGTACAGAATTGTCATTTCCCAAGCCTTCCCCTTCCTCCCACTGCCAAATTTTGCAGCCCCTGCAGTGTTCACTTGGAACTAAAAATGCAGTCACTTTGGAAGAGCTAGGATATTGTGGATTAAGGCTCGTGGATTTGTAGGCCAGAATGGGTTACCAACTTTAAGATTAGTTAAGCATAGAGAGAAAAAATGTAAATGGTGCCAGAAGAGGAGCTGGAGAGACAAAGTAGAGTTGTAAGTTTTAATAATTAGATATTGTTGGAGCAAAATCTTCCAGATATGAATTTCAAAGAATCTACATCTGTGAAACATTAGTATAACTGTTAATACTAAACAGCTGCCACTGACATAAATGCTTCATCTATAATAACAACACCACAGTTGGTATTTTAAACATGTCCAGGTTCCCCGTGGAAGTTATCGGGGAAAATGACCTCCTGGTTCTGATTAATTTCAACAATACTTAAGACTGCATTGAATAACAGCATTGATTATGGAGGAGGATTGTTATTTTAAATGTGTGAAATCTTTTCGAGAGCTGATGAGTGCAGCAACTTGCAGACAAACGTTTTATCAATAAACCATGCATATTGTAGAGTTTAAACCATTGTCCTTTACGTTTTGTTTTTGTTTTAAATTCATTCAGAGAACTGGGACCAATGCCATTGCTTTCCTCAATCAAATTGTCAGTAACATCTGAGGTAGTTGAAAGAAAAATAATCTGCTTTTGATTAAATAAATGTTAAGTACTTCATTTTTTTTCTTAACATAACAAAAGACGCATCCTAAGTAAATAAGCAGATCATTTTTGTATGCTTAACTATTCACTTTCATTTCTGTGCTCATTAAAATGCTGGACAGTGCAGATTTGTCCCTATTTTATACCTGCTGATACTACAAAAATTAAGAATGACTGAATCAAGTAATATTTTTGTCTCATTCGATTTTTATTACTTCAATTAAATAAACCCGAAATCAATTGGATTGCTAAACTTTGCATTTAGATTTGAACTCAAGACATTCAGTTGTCTGATGTTGCAGGAAGTGGTTTTGGATCATCCAATTCCATTGTTTATTACTAGACTTGCGGGTTTTGATGTTACACTTCTAATGCTATTGAATTCCAGTTGTCTACGAATGAAAACACAAGGCTTGAGGTAATTAAAATCTGATCCATTCAAAATTTGTTTGTTTTTAAGATCAGATTAATCACATGAATATTAATAATTCTGTCCCTAAAACTGAGGAAAACATATGGCAATAAAGAAACACCGAAACTGCAGGTGCCTCACCTGTTAAGTCTGTTTGTGGCCCTGGATGCAGGTGAGGGAGGAGACGGAGGGATGAGTTTTATGCTTTCTGTAATTACCACAGGACGTGCCCCAAAGGGTGGAATGGTGGGGTGGGGACGGAAGAGCGGACCAGGGAGTCTCTGAGCGACTGATCCTGAGAAAAGTGGATGGGATGGGGAGAGGAAGATGTGGCTGGCGGAGGGATCACTTTCAAGTTGATAGAAGTGTTAGAGGATAATGTGTCAGATGAGGAGGCTGGTGGGGTGGAAAATGAGGACCAGTTCTGAGAAACAGAAGTCTGGAGAAGCTGTGGTTGGAGTAAAAACACAGAAATGCTGGAGGAACTCAAGTCGGTCTCGCAGTGTCCATAGGAGGTAAAGATATAATCTGAAGAATCAGGCCTGAAAGGTTGGTTATATCTTTTTACCTCCTACAGATGCTGCGAGACCGACTGAGTTCCTTGAGCATTTACTGTGTTTTTGCCATTGTTCTGTTTGGGGATGGGAGAATGAGGTGGGAGGGTGGGGGTAAAAGCAGAAGTACAAGAAATTGGGAAAGTGCAAGTAAGGGCTTTGTCAATAACAGCAGGAGGGCAGCCATATTTATGAAAGAAAGTGGACATTATGGATGCTGTGGATTGGAAGGCCTCTAATGTAGAGAAATTGGGGGAAACAGCTAGCGTCCTTACGGAAGGCAGTGTTGGAACAGATTAATCCAGGTAACTTTGAGAGTTAGAGTGTTTAATAGATGTCTGTGGATATTTTTTCATCTGAGGTGGACAGAGAGGTCTAGAAAGGGGAGAGCAGAGTTAGAAACAATACTAGCGAATTTAACGAGCTGAATGGAAGTTGGCAGCCAAGTTAATGAAATTGGCATGTTTTGCACAGGTATGAGAGGTAGTGCCCAGGTAGGGGGAGAGTCAGTGAGTTGTCTCTAAGTAGGATTGGAACAGGGACTGCTCCACATATCTGACAAAAAGACAGGCAGAGCTGGGGACCATGTGTGTGCCCAAGGTTACAACTTGTCTCTAGAGGAAATGGGATGAGTCAAAGAATTTGTGAAGGGTAAGGACAAGTTTTGCCAAGGGAAGAGATTGTTAGATCTTCCAGGTAGGCCAGAGTTTTATATGTACATGACCCAAACTAACCTACTGCATTCAATGTACTCAGTGTGGCCTCCTCTATGTCAGTGACAGTACACCAAGGTTGGATGACCACTTTGCTGAGCACCTCCATTTTGCCTGTAGATCCAGGCTAGAACACCATTTTAATTCTATTAACCATTCCCACACAGACATGTCTGTCCTTTGCTTTAACCATTGCCAGGGTAAAACTTGATGTGCCATCAATAACTTCAAAGACTGGAAGTTACAGAGAAATTGATAGGCTTTTATTCACAACAGGTCAACTGTCCTGGACTGAGGAGGGGGCTGCGCCATGGTCGCTTTTATTCAGGGATCAGTGGGAGGAACTTCAGGTACAGTCAGCAAGGGGTGTGTCCTAGCACATCCAAACATATATACAGTGGTTTGCTAAATGTAAACTTGAGGGACAACACATCATATTCCTCCTGGACATGCTAAAACTGATTCTTCCAATTTCAGGTAATCTCTACTTCTAGGTGGTTCCATATCTTCTTTCCCTCCTCCCATTCTTACTTATCTCTTTACTCTCACCCTCCCCATCCCCACCAGCAGTCTCTCCCACTACCTGCCTCTCTATGTCTTCCACCTACTGTCCAATGCTTGATCATCTCAGCCTCTTTCCCTCTTCTCCCCCCTCCCCCATTATATTTGATGTCACTCATTCCTACATTAGCCTTGATAAAGGGCCCTGATCCAAAACATTGACTGACCCTTTGTTCCATTGACTATCTATGGATGCTGCCTGACCTGGTGAGTACCTCCACCTTCTCTTTGATCATACATGTCAATAAGTTCTAATGGTATTGCTTATGCCTAATAGATTCAGAATTAACACTGGAATATTGTGTTGGCATATGTCTTAGGTGTGACAAGCTGTGCTGTGGGGGTCACAATAACCTTGCATTTAACATTGGCGAAACTAAGGAAGTGATTGTGGACTTCAGGAAGGGGAAACACAAATGAGTCCTCATCAGGCAGTGGGAAGGGCAAAGCAACATAAAATTCCTGGGTGTCACTATCTCTGAAGATCTATCCTAGGCCCATCATGTTGAAGGCTCGCCAGCAGCTATATTTCGTCAGGAGTTGGAGGAGATTTGGTATGTCACCAAATATTCTTGCCAATTTCTGCAGATATACTGTGTGGAGCATACTGACTGGTTGCACAGTATCTAATAAAAGGAGGTGCCAATGCATAGGACGGGAAAAGGCTACAGAGGGTCATGAACTTGGCCAGTGCCATCACATAAGCATTAGCTTCACTCCATTAAGGACATCTTTCAGAGGCGGTGTCTCATGAAAGCAGCCTCTATCATCAAGGATCCTCGCCACCCAAGTCATGCCCTCTTCTCACTGCTACCATCTGGAAGGAGGTACGGGAGCCTGAAGATGAATACCCAGTGGCACAAAAACAGCTTTTTTTTCCTTTTCCCACTATCTCACTTTGTTCTCTTCTTTTGCACTAAATTATAGCAGTTTTTGCACCTGTGATCCACAAAACTGCTGCCGCAAAACCACAAATTTTGTAACACCCGTTCATGATAATAAAACTGATTTTGCATTTGATTCTGAAATCTCAGTATTCAACGTTTTTCCGGAATAAATTGTTTGAAAACCAGCTGCTGGTAAAGGGATAGGAATAGGACAGAATATTGTTATTGATGCTTCCATCACCACATACAAAACACACTTCACTTTCATGCAATACATATACTCATTAGTCTATATTACTTGGAAACAGTTGCAAGGATTTTCCATAAGAAATAACAATTCAGCTTGCAGGGCCAAATGAATATTATTTAGGTTGGCAATATTACTGCATTTTGATTGACCTCCAGATATGAGAAATGGATTTGATTGGGAGTTCACCAGCTGGAACAGAAAACTTTGTGGCCCTGAAAGATTTATATGATGGCAAAAATATGAAGGTCCAGACATCGTCATTATTGCTTGTGTGAGAAAAAGGTCTGAGAATGGAAATAGCCGCCTGCTGTGGGAGTGTTTCTGTAACACATGATGGAGCAGTGGAAATATGGTGGCACTTAGAGTCAAATGAAGAGCGATGCAATAGCTCAGAGCAAAGTAGGACTGGTCAGGGCATTGGAGGTAGATTGTCAGGGAGGTGAGTACCGGCCATACTTATGTAAACAGGGGCCATGATAGATGGTTAATCCTATAGCAGTCTTTAAGAGGCTCTGAATATTCACAATAATATAATAAAATGGTTGGGAATGGGGGGAAATCTATCAGAGTTTTAGTTTCATTTGGATATCATGTTTGGCACCGAGGCATGGGCCTGTTCGTATGTCGTATGGCTCCAAGTTCGATGAGCTCACTAAAGAGGCTTCTACACAACATGCCTACTACTAAGGGTGGCACAGTTAGCACCTCTCTGTTACAGCATCAACAAACTCTGGTTCGAATCCGGCGCTATTTGTATAGAGTTAGTACGTTCTCCCCGTGTCTGCGTGGGTTTCTTCCGGCCACTCCAGTTTCCTCCCACTCTTCAAAATGTGTGGGTGTTGGTGGTCAATTGGGTGTAATTGGGAGGCACAGGATGGGCCTGTTATCATACTGCATGTCTAAATTTTAAAATTTACTGACAAGGTTGGCCTGATTCACTGTTATAGTTAAATAAAATTTCACCTCGAATGTTTGGAAAATATTTAGCCACACTTGGAAATTCCTCCACTCAATCTTGCATCTTATCCCTCCCAACACCTCTGAATTGACGGCACAGTTAGCATAACGATTAGGGCAACACTACAGTAGTGCCAGCAACTACTCTCTGTAAGGAGTTTATGTTCTCCGCATGTCCGCGTGGGTTTCCTCCAAATGCTCTGTTTCCTCCCGTGTTCCAAAGACGTATGAGGTTAGAAGGCTAATTGGTCACATGGGTGCAGGCACATGGTTGGAAAGGTCTGTTAGCGTGGTGTGACCATGAATTATGATGCATTTAAATGCCACAGAGTTGGGTGTTCCAATGGTCACATGAGCATTGGCTGTCTGCTCGTGAATTCTACTGCTTCTTCCTGTGGGGCCCTTGGAATTGTTCACAGAGTGGCTGTCATAACACCCCGGGAGAACATGGCCCACAAAGGAGACCCCAGTCCATCTGGGAGATCCCCAGCCCTCAGGGAGACTGCATCTTGACTCCCCCCCTCCCCCAGGGAACCCCAGCTGCACAGGGGGTTCCCCCAGAGAGACCGTAGGGCTAAGCCGCCCAGAGATGTCCAGCTGCCCAGGAGGATGGCCCCAGACCACCAGGGAGATCCCAGCCCTCCTGGGAGGGTGCCTACATGGAGACTGCCCCAACCCCAAGAAAAGCCCAGCCACCAGTGAGGCTGGCCCCAAGACCCCAGGGAACTTCATGGCCACTAAGGAGATGGGCCCTTAGCCACCCCACCCCCCAATTCATACCACTAGCTCCCCCAGAGAGACTGCCCCCCCAGCCCCTCTAACTCCCCCAGTAAGTGCCCCCAGACACTGCAGGTTGACTGCCTAATTTCCCACCAGAGAGATTGCCTCATCATTCACCCCACCTGGATATCTGCCCCTATCCCTCAATAGACCCCACCCCCCAAGACTCCCACCCACCAGGGAGACCCCCATCCCACTAGTAGCACACGACCTCCCCCATATTGTGATTGGCTACAACAGCGAATTAGATCCCCAGGCTCACCAGCCATCATAGCTGCTAATTTTTTGAATGTTTTTTTTCCCCACAAACAATCTAAAACATTTGATCCTATTAATAAAACATTAATAGGTTTCTTCAGAAAATATTGAAACACTAAAATCCCTTGAAATATCAAAGTAAATTTGAAGCAGCTGAATTAAATAAAATGAAAAATTCTACTAGCTGTCTTTATATTGCATGATTCTGCTTATTTGTGCCAGCTGAACCCGGCATAAGCTCAGCATGCACATTTCCCAGCTTGAGAGTTAGATGAGTGGAGTTTTTAAAGTGTCGAGTTCAACTGTGGAGTGCAGAGGCACCATGAAACAGAGTACTTTTGACCTGGCACTGGTCAGGACAACTTACCCCATCAGCTTGGGTTGGCCCTGTGGCACGGCTAATGGCTCTGCCGCCTCACGTCCTGGGCCAACAAAGTCTAATCATGACCTCTGGTGTTATTTGTTTGAAGTCAAGATTCAAGATTTCTTTATTGTCAGATATATATGTGTGATATATAATCATATAATCATATAACCATTCACAGTACGGAAACAGGCCATATTGGCCCTTCTAGTCCACACCGATTTACGTGAAGCTCCACTAGTTCCACTCCCTGCCCATAACCCTCCAACCCCCTCACATCAGAATTGACCCTGGCACAACTACCTCTTCCAGAGGATCATTCCACTCAGCCACTACTCTCTGAGTGAAGAAGCATCCTCTTATATTACTCCTAAAGCTTTGCCCCCTAACCCTTAACTTATGACCCCTTGATCCAATCTCCCCTACCCTCAGGGAAAAGAGCTTATTCACAACTACTTTATCTATTCCCTTCATAATTTTAAATACTTCCATTAAATCCCCTCTCAACCTTCTATGCTCCAATGAATAAAGTCCCAGTCTATTCAATCTTTCTCCATTTTATGTGTTGTCATGAATGGATCCATCAGACGAGGAAATGCAGGAGAGTATTTACGTATTGCAAAATCTGTGAGGGTTTGGGGTTGTCCCGTGAGTTGGCATATGGCTGACCTACAACGTGACCTGTCCTGTGATTCTTTTTCCTAAGGGCAAGGCTGTGAAAAAAAAATCTGTCCACAACGTACACATGAAAACAAATAAAGAAATCTAAATAAACCGACTGTGCAATACAATGAGAGAGAAAAAAAATAAAGTGCCAAAGTAAGTGTCTTTATGTAAGTTTGTTCTTGAGGAGTCAGATGGTGGAGGGATACCAGCTGTTCCTGAATCTACTGGTGTGAGTTTTGTGGCACTTATGTCTCTTTCCTGATGGAAGAGCATGTGCTGGGTGGTGTGGATCCTTGATCATTGCTGCTGCTCTCTGCCAGCAGCATTCCCTGCAGATTTTCATGATGGTGGGGAGGGTTTTACCTGTGATGTCCTGAGCTGTCGCCCATTACCATGATGCAGCTGATCACCTCCCTAATCACCACACATCAGTAGAAGTTTGCCAGGGTTTCTGATGTCATATCAAATCCCTGAAGACATCTAATAAAACAAAAAAATGTGATAGTACATGAAATGTCCTTTAGTCTACTGTAAGAATGACAAAGATTAGCCATCAACACAAATTGCCCGGAGCCCCTTACAGTCAGAGAAAGAAAAGCAAAAGAGAGTCCCCCTAGCATCACTGAGTGTCCATGGATTCATCTCCAGTGCTCTCAGAGTCTCTGCAGCCAAACAGACTTCAGTCCAAACCATTGGCAAACTGAGATCCAAAACTGAACCTCTGATACAATTAGGAAGCCTTCTGCACCCTCTTGCATCTCGGTTCCAATACTTTGTATCAGTTCAGCCAGACTTGAGCAAGTCTCCATAGCCTTGTATGAGATCCTTAGCACTGTTGCCAGCTGCCCGCAGCCTGCGTGAGTTCCTCACCTTGAGTCATCGACATACCGCCGCCAGTATGAGTGTGTTCTTCAGCCTCAGAGCTCCTCGCTGGTCCACCGCCATGGTTGACATCCATGGGTCATCTTCTCTGCTTTCCAAATAGGTGGTCTCCCTCTGCAACCCTTTGAGGCATGTTTTCCCAGTGAGTGTGTGCCACTCTCCTGGAACATTCCAGTTTCTTCCCATATCTCAAAAACATGAGGACTAGTTGGTTAACTAGCCAAGATAAACAGCCCATCTGGTTGGCAGGACTTGTGGGGAGTAATGGGAATATGGGGAAAGTGTTTGAGGATTAAACAAGAAAATATACAGATGCTTGGGTCAAGTACAATACACGATAGGTTGAACACATGGATCAGTAGAGGATGAAGTGCATTGCAAAGTGGGTGAGGGATTGGGGTTGACCTGTGCATAGACCCCGTGCAACAAATGGCAGACCTACTATGTTTGAAGGAAATTTGGAAACAATACCCCTGCAGCTTTTATAGTGAGCAAAGTGGAAATCAGGGTTGTCCCAGCCTTAATTTCCATAGTGGTGCAAATTTTCAGAGTGGAACCCTGGATTGACTGAAGCAGTAAGGTAAGTTGTCTGCATCTGATCTAGGGAGAAACAGGAGAGATAATCAGTATGATCTGAGATGACGGAGACTTGGCAAGCAAGGACTAGCCCAATTTGTCCACTAAGGTTAATAAACTGTTGTTGGTTGAATAAAATAGCTTTAGTTCTGTTCAATCTCTCTTTAAAATCAAAATTTTACTACTGCATGCATGGTTAGTTTTTATTTATGAAACCAAATGTTTCTGTGAGAAAAGTAATTATCCCGGTTTGTTCGCCTTTAGCTAGCATTCTAAGAAGTACCACAGTCACAGTTCAGCTCATCTGTGTCTATGCATTGAAACTCCAGTCAGTGACAAACGGGAAGGCAGATGCTGAAACATCTGGCTGCCTCTACTATCAGTGGGTTTAGTGATGCTTTTGCAAATTATATCAGGGATGATTAAACTGGAGGACTGCAGAGGTATATAAATCAGAGGCTGATCCTGCCAATCCCAGCAGGCTTGTGTTGGGTCACTAGGGTCTACAAAGTGAGGTTCCTTCAGGGTTCCAATGATAGCAGTGAGCTCAAAGGCTGAATCTTCCCTCGATGGAGGGGAACAGGATTTGACCTGTGTTTACAGCCTCCAGGTCTCTTACAAGTGATTTGGGGTGGGGGGGCGGGGAATGGTGGAAGTATGTGCATCAAGTATCTTGTCACTCATTGCTTGTTCAAAGATCTATCTTTCTTAAATGCAGCCTGTGGAGTTGTTCTGCAGGTAATGACCATGCTATCTTGATACACAGAAATCTAATGCAGGAAAATCTCCATGAGTTTCTTCAGTCCCGTAGCTGCAACTTCAACAGATTTTGCTAATCTTGCACTGAGGTTTCAGAAATGATCAGGGGGAAATCGAAGAACTTGCAAGTTTAAATTTCTAGCAACTATCAATCCGTTTATAATTCCACAAGGATTTTGCTTAGGCACACATCAGCATTAGGAGATGACGGTTACATGGTGCACCATCTAAAAAAGCATTGTAGACACTTGACAAAGCTCCTTCAAGAGTTTCTCCCAAATAAACAGTATCTATTCATGTAAAATCTCTTCAATCTTGTATGCTTGGAATTTGGAGCTGCCTGACTAGCAGATTTCCTAAACCATTGAATGCTATTATATTAAATGCTCATCATAAATTCAATTCAATTTTTCTTTTATTGCCACTCAGTGAGATAATAAATTATATAGTGAACCCAAATTTCAGTAATAAATAATGTGCATAGTTTGTGATTGAGGCTGTTGTTTAGGAGTAGCAGTTGTTCCTGATCGCAGTAGTAAGAACAGAGCATGTCCCAGGTGGTGTAAATCCTTGATGATTGCTGCTGCTTTCCGATGACAGCGTTCCATGCAGATGTTCTTTTTTTTTAATTTTTATTTTTCACACTATGAACCATACTAACCAAAATACATACAAATATTTCCCTCTTGAATATACAGTGTCATTTTCTCCCCTTTTTCCCCCCCCTCCCTTCCCTCCCTCCTTCACCCCCCTCCCCACCCACTCAACATTCAACATATATGATACATTAAACCCATTAAACAATGTCATCACACAATGAAAATAAACAAGAAATTTGTGTCATCTACTTTTACACACTGGGTCAGTTCATTTCGTCTTCTTCTCCTGTCATTTTAGGTGGTGGAGCTCCACAGTAGGACTTCTCTGTTGTATTCCATGTACGGTTCCCAAATTTGTTCGAATACTGTGATGTTATTTCTTAAATTATATGTTATTTTTTTCCAATGGAATACATTTATTCATTTCTATGTACCATTGCTGTATTCTCAAGCTATCTTCTAATTTCCTGGTTGACATAATACATTTTTTTGCTACAGCTAAGGCTATCATAATAAATCTTTTTTGTGCTCCATCCAGATCGAGTCCAAGTTCTTTACTTCTTATATTACTTAGAAGAAAGATCTCTGGATTTTTTGGTTTGTTGCTTTTTGTGATTTTATTTAATCCCTGGTTTAGATCTTCCCAAAACTTTTCCACTTTCTCACATGCCCAAATTGCATGTACTGTTGTTCCCGTTTCCTTCTTACAGCGAAAACATCTATCTGATACTGTTGGGTCCCATTTATTTAACTTTTGGGGCGTGGTGTATAGCCTGTATAACCAATTATATTGTATCCCTTTCACAATAGATAACTTTTCCTTTAGAGAATGGAAGAGAAAAGGGATCAAAAGAATAGAAAATTGTTTTTCAAGAAATAAATTATTATCTTTCGAACAAATGAAGGACAAATATGGTATAATTCATGGTACAATGTTTGCATACCACCAACTGAAAATCTACTTGAAGGACAAATTGGGAAGCAGACTGAGGTTACCAGAAGGAAGCAATTTTGAATATGTGATTACAGACACAATGATAATTAAAAGATTTATAACAAACATGTACATCAAACTGCAAGAGAAAGAAAACGAGGAAACAAGCTGTAAACCCAAACAAAAATGGGAACAAGATCTAAACATAAAGATAAAGAATGAAACATGGGAAAAACTATGCTCCAGAACTATGAGAAATACAATAAACACTAGGTTACGTATGATACCATGCAGATGTTCTTGATGTTGGCGAGAGTTTTGCCTGTATTGTACTGGGCTGAGTCCATTACCCTTTTGCAGGACTTTCCACTCAGACTACTACTCTCTGCCTTCTGTGGCCTAGCCAATTCTGAATCCAAACAGCCAGGTTTCCACAGATCCCATGCGTAATGATCTCCTGAATGAGCCTACCATGTCAAACACTTTACAAAATTTCATATACGCCACATCTATCACTCAAACTTCATCAATTTGCTTGGTCACCCCCTCAAAAGTCTTCCACAAACTGTCAAACAATTTAGCTCTAGCATGCACATGACCTCTATTCGATATTGCTCCTGGGTCTCCTCCTTTGATATAGGGAACAAGCAGCTGACTCATATTTTCTTTATTGTGTGCAGTTATAGGTCTCTAAGTGATCTGACAGGCCACTGGACTAACAGAAAATGGGCTAGCTCTCATTTAGAGCAAAACATAAAATCTGCTCCATATATCATGCAAGAAATTTTATTCCCTTCATTTTTATTCCCCCCAACCTGATATTTGAGTTTATAATAATGGTCCTCAGACAGCTGCTGTCCTGTTAGCTTCACAAGCTTGCTTTCTTGGCAAGGGTTATCTAACAGATTGCAGATTGTTTCAAAAAATCATGGAAACTATTGTTCCAACAATTTTGTGTTCTCTAATTTTATGGGAAGCAATGATTTATAAATGTGATGGAATGTTAGAGTGGAGAGTGATTCATTCTCATTTTGTGCTGCCAGAAGTGAAAGGTAACAGTTATATCATTAATTGATGAAAGATCAATTTAACTCATAAAAGTATAGTTAAACATTGTTAAAGTAAAATCTGTGAAAGGTCGCTTGCTTTCACCTACTACAATGGGAAATGCTTCCATGAAGATTTCACTGTGGGCACAATGAAAATGTTTCACTGCTAGTATTCAGACAATGCGGGGAGAACTTCCTTACTAAAGACATATCAACTTAATTGTTCCCATTGGGAAAGTATCTAGTCTAGGACAAGCCCATGCAGATCACTGTGAGGATATGATTTAGTTGAAGATCATTACAGCTTCATTGAATAAGGTAGCACCAGATTAACTGAGCATCCATGGTGATATAGATAATGAAGATGGCGATAAGGAGGGATAATAAAGAAGAGGAGAGCACAAAGGTCCGCAGATGCTGTGATTGTAATAAAAGCACCAAGATGCTAGAGGAACTTAGCTGATCTAGCAGCGTTCATAGGAGGTAGAGAAATATTACCGACAGGCCTGAGTCCTTTCTGATAATGAAGAACAATATTAAAAATTCCTTCTGGACAGCCTTAACCTCAATAGCATGAATGTTGATTTTTCTAATTTTAGATAACTCCCTACCTTTATCCATTCCCACTGTTTCGTCTCTTTTTTTTACTGTTCTTGCTTTTGCTCTAATTCTCACCCCACCTTCCCAGTGGTCTCTCCCTCTATCTCTCCATCTTCCCGACCTGTCCAATATCCTGTTACTTCTTAGCCCCTTTCCAGCTTTTCCCCCTCCTCAATTCTTTCTCCCTTGATATACTTGATGTTAACCCTTCCAACCTTAATCTTGTAACAGGTCCCGACCTGAAATACATTGACTGATCATTTCGCCCCATGGATGCTGCCTGACCCGAGTCCCTCCAGCATCTCATTGTTTATTCGCGATTTCAGCATCTGCATTTTTTGTGTTTCTCCAATCAAAGCAAACAAATTTGATGAACAAATATAATCAAATTTATTTTTATATTTTTCAAATTACAGTAAAACCCCTTTTATCCAGAATTCAAGGAACTGGCAACCTTAAGCAACAGGGGAAAAAAAAATCAAGGAAAATAAATATATTTTTAAAAAATAAAAAAATTAGGAATAAATAAAAATGTAAATAAAAGTTGGATAGGTGCATGGATGTGAAGGGATTAGAGGGTTATGGGCAGGGTGCAGGCAAGTGGGACAAGAGGAGATCACTTAAATCGGTATGGGCTAGAGGGGCTGAGATGGCCTATTTATATGGTTATGTTACATAAACACTTGGTGAAGATGGGAGCAAATATTCAGCCAGTGGAGTGCCTTGGTCGTGCTTTGCTTGTAGCACCTATTTGAATAAAGATGTGTGAAACAGCATTAGTGTCACCCAGAATGAAGAGCTGGTTGATGCCATTCACAATTGGGGTGATTCTCTTAAAGTATCTCCTAATCCCTTCTCAGTAAGAAACTTTATTAGTATATTATTAAGTATATTAGTAAGGCTTTATCTGTAAACTTGAGGAGGGGTGGTTAATTATCCATAACAGGGATGGCCAAACTTGCTTACTCTAATGTAAGAACTCTACATACAATAAACTTCAGATGATTGAGAGCTGCAATAAGGCACTTGTAAGGCACACCCACTAAAACTACCTTTGTGAGCACCAGCTTGTACATTTCATGCCTCAGCCAACATATTTCCACCAGCCACATATTATGTGTCAAAGAGCCACAATGCAGTTTGCAAGCCATGGACTGGCCACCCAGATAGATAATGTAACACTTCGTCTTTCAGACAGCTCCATGAGGGGGAGGTACCTGCAGATGCAGCAATGGTTAAATGTTTTCAAAGACTATGACTGAAAATAAAGTAAAATGCTTTTATATTTATATATTCATGCAAGTGAAATTTTTTCAGTGTAAGTATAGTATAGTATTTTTGTTCTTTAAACTGTTTAATTTTAATGTAAGTGTTTTAGTTAGGCATTGTAAACGTGAGTCTCAAGCAATGAGAAAATTTGCTTATCTACCAATCCCCCGGAGATGCTGGATACCTGGGGCTTTTACCGTATTAAAATTGTCCAGCTTCATCTTAGGATTCTCCTGTCCCCACAAACAATGTTTACTTTTTTAGAACCATAAAAACTACAGCACAGAAACAGGCCTCTTCAGCCCTGCTAGTCTGTTCTGAACAATTTTTTTTTGCCTAGTCCCACTGGCCTGCATCTAATCCATAGCCCTCCATACCTCTACCAACCATGTACCTGCCCAAATTCCTCTTAAATGTTAAAATTGAGTCAACATTCACCACTTCAGTTGGAAGTTTGTTCCATACCCCCACCACTCTCTGTATGAAGAAGTTCTCCCTCATGATCCCCATCAACTTTTCCCCTTTCACCTTTAACCCTGTCCTCTGGTTTGTATCTCTCCTCTCCTCAGTAGATAAAGGCTATCTACAATTACTCTGTCTACCCCCCTCATAATTTTAAATACCTCTATCCCAGTCATTCTCAATCTTTTTCTTTCCACTCACATACCACTTTAAGTATTCCTTATGCCATACATAGGTGTTCTGTGATTAGTAAGGGATGGCTTAAGGTGGTATGTGAATGGAAAAAAATGTTTGAAAACCACTATTTTGATCATACCTAATTGACTCGTTACGTGCATGGTTTCTTATCTCCAAAGGAAAGGAACCAATGACAATTTTTCTCAAGCAAAATATTTCAGTAACAATTGGGTCTACAGCAGTGATTCTCAACCTTCCCTTCCCACCCAGATACCACCTTAAGAAATCCCTATTCACCTGTAACACCACTTTCAGGGAATTATATATCTGTATTCTCAATCCCTCTGTTCTACCACACTCCTCAGTGCCCTACCATTTACCATGCAGACTATTTTTTGGTTTGTCCTTCCAAAGTACAACACCTCACACATGTCTGCATTAAATTCCATTTGCCATTTTTCAGTCAATTTTTCCAGCTGGTCCAGATCCCTCTGCAAGCTTTGAAAACCTTCTTCGCTGTCCACAACACCTCCAATCTTGGTGTCATCTGCAAACTTGATGAACCAATTTACCACATTATCATCCAGATCATTAATATAGATGACAAACAACAATGGTCCCAGCACCATCCCTGAGGCACAACTCTAGTCACAGGCCTCCAGTCTGACAAGCAATTAACCAGCACTACTCTTTGGCTTCTCCCATCCAGCCATTGTCGAAGCTAGTCCACTACTTCACCATGAATACCTAGTGTTTGAACCTTCCTGACTAACTTCCCATGCAGGACCATGTCAAAAACCTTATGAAAATCCATGTAGTCAACATTCCTGGTAATCTCATTGAAAAACTCTATAAGATTGGTTAAACGTGACCTACCATGCACAAAGCCACGCTGACTATCCCTTATCAGTCCATGGATATCCAAATAATTGTATATCCATTCTCTTAGAACTCCTTCCAATAATTTACCTACTACTGATGACAGGCTCACCAGCCTATAAATTCCAGGGTTACTTTTGGTGCCTTTTTTAAATAACAGAACAATGTGAGTTACCCTCCAATCCTCCGAAACCACACCCATGGCTAAGGACATTATAAATATTTCTGCCAGAGCCCTTGCAATTTCTATACTAACATCCCTCAAAATCAGAGGGAATATCTTGTCAAGCCCTGGAGATTTATCCACCCTTATTTGCTTTAAGACAGCAAGAACTTTCCCCTCTTTAATCTGTATAGGTTCCATTACTCACTGCATGTTTTCCTTACTTCCCACCACACTGTGCCCTTTTCCTGAGTGAATACTGATGAATAAAATTGTACATCGTCATTCTAATGGTACATCATCTTTTCTCTCCTCCACTCCTCTATCTGTTCTGGCCCTCTGGTTCACATCCCCCTGCAAATCTAGTTTTAAAACACTGGAGGAGTACTACCAAACTTTCCCACAAGGATAATAGTCCCCTTCCAATTCAGATGCAAACCGTCCCATTGGAACAGGTCCCACCTTCTCTGGAAGAGAGCCCATGATTCAGAAACCTGAACCCCTCCCTCCTATACCATGGCTTTAGCCGCTTCTTAAGCTGCATTATCCTCTTGTTTCTAACCTCACTCGCATGGGTAGAAATCATGCGATAACTACCCTAGAGGTCCTAACTTTCAACCTAGTGCCTGAACTCTCCTTTCAGGACCTCCTCCCCTTTCCTACCCACATCATTGGTCCCTACGTGGATCACAACATCTTACTGCTCACCTGCCCTCCTGAGAGTGCCATGAATATGATCTGAGATATCTTGGGCCCTGGCACCAGAGAGGCAACATACCATCCGGGATACTCGATCTCTTCCAAAGAACCTCTTATGTGTCTCCTAACTATGGAATCCCCTATCACTACTCTTCTGCTCTCTTCCCTTCTTAGGCACAGGATGAGTCCATGCCAGAGACATGATCTCCATGGCTTGTCCCTCATAGGCTGTTCCCCCTCCCCAACAGTATCCAAAATGGTCTACTTGTTATTGAAGGGGGGGATGCCCTGCACTGCTTTCCTGTTCCATTTCCCTCTCCTGATTGTCACCCATCTACTCTCCTCCTGCCTCCTGGGTGTTATAGTGTCCCTGTAACTCCTTCTATCACCCCTCTCTGCCTCCCAAATGATCCAGAGTTCATCCAACTCCAATTCCTTAACTCAGTTTGTCAGGATCTACACTTCTCGCAGATGAAGTCATAAGGGATCCTTCTGGCTTCCCTGATGACCCAAGTTTTGCAAGAGGGGCATTCTCCTGCCATGGCTGCCATTCCCACTGTCTTTGACTAGATGTACAAAAGATGAAGGTATATGATGTATGATATCTGCCCTTACCTGTGCCTACCTGCTCAATTTTTTTTGTTGCTCGAATAGGGTGGCCCTTTCTGACTTCAACTCTGACTATTCTTTGCCTCTTACTTGTTCTGTTTTGGGAAGTTTGTAATCTTAAAAAATTTAAGGCACGGTCAAAACTATTCAGAAAATATCAAACTCCAATTATTAAGAAATAAATGTAAAGGTTTTGTAGCTCATACAACAAGGTATGATGTCTCAATTGGAAGGGAAGGGGAAAGAGGGCAAGACAATTTAAGCGATACTGCTTAAGGAGCACTGATCTTCAATCTATGAAATTGAGTGCAGGGAAAAGGGAGGATGATGCAATGCAGTTGAAATGGATTAATTGGAATCATTTCCTTGAGTTCTTTCTCACTATTATCAGTCACTCTCAGTGGAGAGAACAACAGGCTGTAATCCGTTATGCCTTCTGGCATGCAATGTGGCGTTTCGTGAAGATGCTCATCCAAAAGCATGAAACTTTGCTGAATTGCTCAATGTTAACTTCAGTGTGAATCAAGTGCCTGTGGCAGATATACTGGCAAAACCTCAGAGGCAGCAAGATTACATTGGCATCAATTTGAGAGAAACAAAATTTTGGCACCATCAGTATCATAAGAAAAAATAGCTGCAAAGCATCGACAGATGTTTGAGAATCCAGTAAATATTTTAAGTTTTGGAATAGAATAAATAATTAACCCCTACTTCAGTTGAAGGTGAATAAAATCTCATATTTTATGACATACAAGGGTGTCATTTGGGCCACTGAGTTTATGCTGACATTCCAATCAATCTCTTTCCTCTACATTTCCCTCCAAGCAATTTTCTCTCTCATGTCCATGAAGTCTTTTCTGTTCTCCTGCCATCGATGTACTGAATGCTTGGGATAATTAGCAGTAATAACCAACTAACCTACCAAAGAGTGTGACCTTTGGGAAGTGAGAGGAAACCAGAGCATCCAAGAGCACAAGGAGACTATGCAATTTTACACAGACAGCACCCAGAGTGAGGATTAAACCTGTGTCACTGCAGCTGTGCCATGATATCATGGAGAGATACCGCCTTCCATCACACCACGTCGAACAACAAATTTACACCCATCCAACATTTTCTCCTCGCACTGTTGTCAGCAAACGTCTCCACACACCAGAAAGTATTTCCAGTGACCAGTTAAACTATTGACCCAGAAGTCTTTGGGAGGTGGAAGGGATCTTGTGCATCCACTGGAAGACCTCCGCACTGATCACACCCAAGGCCAGAATTGAACCTAGATCCCTGAAGCTGTAAGGCAGCTGCTCTTCTTGCTCCATCATGGTGCCTCTCACCAATGAACCTGATCTCAGCTCTGTGGGGCAGCAGTGCTCTTTACTGAACCTCTAATGCATGATCACACTTTATCAAGCAACGTGGAGTTAAACAAGAGAGTCTGCTGACCCTGTGATTATAGTTCAATACACAAAAGTTCTGGATAAACTCAGCAGGTCACACAGCATTCTTCATGTAGAAAAGACACAAAAGAAACCAACTTGTCAAGGTATGAGCAAAAAAAGCAGACAGACACCTGAAGAAAAAGGTGGAGGAAGGGGTCAGGGGGAGGAGCACAGGGCAAAAGGTCATAGGTGGATATGGGTGGGAAGGCAGAAGATAAAAAAACTGAAAAGTGATGGGTGGAGGGGATTGCTCTCTGAATGGGGAGAGAAGGGGATGGAGATCTGGAAGAAAGGAGACAGAAGGATAAGGAAAGAAAGGGAAGGGGCCTAATGAAAATCAAAGAAGTTGATTTTAATGCCCCCAGGTTGGAGAGTGCCCAGGTGGAATATTAGCTGTTGTTCCTACAGTTTGCATAATATGGTGATACGCCACTAGCCTACTGCAGGGGGCAACCTGTGTACCTGCAGAAGAGCACTGGAAGTCAAGGCAAACATCTAGCTGGCTGTCAATCAGCCGACCTGAATGGACCAAGCCCCACGTGGTCGGCTGCCAGTCACCTTCTGGGATATAAGCTAGATCTGGCCCCTCAAGGTCAGTCTCAGAGCAAGCACAGCTACTCTCACAGCCAGCTCTGTGGAAGTTTGTGTGGAATAGAGCCTGTTTGAACAGACTTTATGTTTTGTGTCTGCTTTCGGCTCGATAGTGCATCACACATGTAGCCTCAGTTTGACAGTGCTTGAGGCCATAGACAAACATGTCATGTGGGAGTGGGGCGCGGAATTGAAATGTGGGACGTGGGACATTCAATTTGAACGTGTTTGCCTTCCTCAGGGCATGTCACACCCCAAGTCCCTTTTTTACCCTTTTCTTTGTATTGCATAGTCAGTTTATTTACATTTCTTTATTTGTTTACATATGTATGTGCTATACATTTTTTTTCCCCAGTACCAGTAAGTGGTGATTCTGCCTCACCTGCGGGAAAAAGAATCCCAACGACGTATATGATGTCATGTATGTATTCTGATAATAAATCTGAAATCTGAAGTGCGTCATTCAAATCTGGATGATGAACTCCTACAATGAAGACTCGATTTGTTATCTGTCAGTATTAGGAATTGTGTGTTGGCTAGGATGGTTCGTTAACTGTTCTTCACAATGCTCTGAGGTCCAACAACCTGAGAAGGCAGCTCAGTCTGGAGCTTAATTTCTTATCTGTATGGCAGTATCTCCAACAGCTTTAGGATCTGTGCTGAAAAGTCAGCAAGAATATATGGTCTTGTATCTCCGCAAGCCTTGCCTCAGAAACAAGAATGTTACCATTTATCTGGCGGTGATGTATTATTTATATACATGTGGGATGTGAATACATTTAACAGGCTGTCATTTAATATCCATCGCTAATTGTCCTTGAACTGAGGAGGCAGTTCAAAGACAAACCACTTTGGTGGGTTTGGAGTTTTCTCTCAAACGAGAGTATGATATATAACAAAGACACAAGCATTATTAAAGCAATAAACGGAGGAATCAGTAAATCAACTTTCAGATGTTCCTTCAGCTAGTCTCTTACACTTTCCAAATTTCACATCTTAACTCATGGAAAGATGATGGAGTGAAAGGAGGTTGATTTTGCAATTTGTGCTTAAAAAAGCTTGTCCAAATACTGTATATTTTGGCATTTTCTCACACTGTGCGTTCTGGCATTTTCACATATTTTGATGAAGGGCTCAAGACCGAAACGTCGGTTATGCACCTTTACCTTTGCTACATAAGGGACATAGTTTGACCTGCTGAGTTTCTCCAGCATTTTTGTGTTTTTACTGTATTCATGCTATTAGTTAGCAATAGGGATAGAGCAGAGTATATGGAAATCTACAGCACAGTACAGACCCTTTGGCCCACAGTGTTGTGCTGACCTCACAACCTACTCTAGCCACTGCCTAGAATTCCCTACTGAATAACCCTTCATTTTTCTCAGTTACATGCACCTACCTTATGATCTCTTAAGAGATCCTATTGTACCTGCCTCCACCCCCATTGCCAGCAGTGCATTCCATGCATGCACCACTCTATGTGAACAACTAACCTTATGCTTGTACTTACATCCAAGCACCTTTAGACGATGGTCCCTTGTGTTAGCTATTTCGGCCCTGGGAAAATGCCTCTGGCCATCCACATGATCAATGCCTCTCATCATCTTGTACACCTCTATCAGGTCGCACCTTATACTCTGTACATTGCCAGAGGAAACTTAACTGAACACATTTGACAAATTCCACCCCATACTGTTTGCACAATGTCTTTTCTGGTCAATATTTGAAAAATTAAAATCCTCTGCCTGATCTAGTCTTGGGAAATTAGGAAGGGCAAGTGGATGAATGTTTGTGGTTGAGTCTTTGGGGACCAGAGACTATTGTCATATTAGATTTAGAAAGTCATGGAGAGAGACAGGGAAAATCATGAGTTAAACAGGCAGAGAACTATCTGGATGGGGAGAAAATTCAATCCTCGGAGGTGCAAAGAGACCTAGGCATCCTTGTGCAGAGTCATCTAAAAGTTAATGCCCAGGTGGGATTGGTAGTGAAGAAGACGAATGCTATGCTAGCATTCATTTCGAGAGGTATAGTGTTTAAGAGTAGAGAGGTGTTAATGAGGCTCTGTGGGACACTGGTGAGACTGGCGAGTACTGTGTACAGTTTTGGGCCCCCTATCTCAGAAAAGATGTGATGTTGTTGGAGAGGGTGCAGAGGAGATTTACCAGGATGATTCCTGGAATGCAGAGGGTGGAGTATGGGGAACATTGGCAGCTCTAGGATTGGACTAGTTAGAGTATAGGAGAGTGGGGGGAGGGGATCTCATAGAGACATTTTGAATATTGAAAGGTTTTGACAGAGTGAATATGGACAAGATGCTCCCCTTGATGGGCAAATCAAGGACAAGGGATAATAGTCTTAAAATTAGAAGTAATCCAATTAAAACAGAGAGGAGGAAGAACTTCTATAGTCAAAGGGTCGTGGATCTGTGGAACTCACTGACGCACAAAGCAGTGGAGGCCAGATCACTGGGAGTATTTAAACAGGAAATGGATGTATCTCATTATCAAGGGATATGGGGAAAAGGCTGGAAATTGGAACTAGGGGTGAATTTAGTTTAGCTTAGTGCATAGCCATGGAACAGACCTGATGGGCCTAGTGGCCTGCTTCTGTTCCTTTATCTTGTGATCTTATGATCTTGTGAAAATTCAAACATGGGGAAAAGCCAACTTTGGAGGTATAAGGGCAAGAACTAGCTCAAGTTAATTGGAAGAGGTTGTTTAAAGGAAATGGAATGTTAGGAAAATTTATATTTTTTTGTTGACAGGAGTCAAGGGCATGCACATTCCTGTTCCAGACTGAAGGATTAATCATAGAAGTGTAGTGAAGCTTGGATTATGAGAGAAACTGAGGCACTGGTCAAGGGCGAGAAGCATGTATAAGCATCTGGGATCAAGTGTATATCCAGAAGAGTTTCAAGAACTGAAGCACAAGCTAAAAAAGGAAATCAGGAGGGCAAAAAAAGGAACAGGCAGATAATATTATGGATAAACCAAAGAGATTTTTTTTTAAGTACACAAAGTAAGTAAGGGAAGTAAGTACATAAAGTAAGTAAGGGAAAAAATGGCACCCATCAGGAATCAATGCATTAAACTCTGTGTGGAGTCACAGGAGGTGGGGAAGATTCTTATCTAGTATTTTCGACTCTGTTTTCTCTGTGGAGAACAACCTGAGGACTTGGATCAGTTAATGGTAGTTGAGGAGGTGTGGAAGTTCCTGATGCATATGAAAGTAGAAGTATCTCCAGAGCCTGATCAGATATGTCCAAGTGAACCTGAGAGGTAACTTTTTTTTTTTTAAACACAGAGGATGGTGAATGTATGGAATTAACTGCTGGAGGAGGTGCTTGAGGCAGGTACTGTTGCAATGTTGAAGAAAAAATTGGATGGATACATGAATAGAATAGGTTTAAAGGGATATGGGCCAAACACAGACAAGTGAGTTAGTGTGGATGGGAGATTCTGCTTGGCATGGGCAAGATGGGCCAAAGAGCCTGTTTCCATGCCTTCTGACTCCATGACTCTCTCAACCTAAAGTTCCGGTTCTCTTCCCAGAGATGCTATCTGACCAGCTGAGTACTTCCTGTGCTTTCTGTTTTCAAAGTCTGCAGTTTTTTTTTTGGATATACTTAGTATTTAAAATAACTAATATCTTTAATTATGAAGAAAGTTGTAACCAAACATCTTCCACCAGCCACTTCTCACCTGCTCTGTGCAAATCTGTGATTCATGAAGCACTGAATTCTTATTTTTCTTTCAACACTGCAGTGTTTTAAGGCCTTGAATCTGGCTTTAATACTCGACCGCTATGTAAAGATGAAGAATATATTCTAAATCTAAGGCAGAATGTATAAATCCTAACATAAAGAAGTTTGCTGCTGGTGTTATAGACCATAAACTAAAAGGCATGAATAGAATAGAATAACTAGTTTTGAAGGGGAATGGAAATCAAAGAACGCAACATTAAATTCTGAATCGAGCATGGAGATAAAAAAATGATCATTTGAGCCCGTCATTAAAGAGCTATAAGACTCATGGTCACAATGCTGTAGATGTTTCTGACTTCAGGAAGGAAGGTATAAAGTAGGAAAATCTCAGTAAAAATTAGATGCAGTTGAGATATTTTACTGTCAGTGAAATATATATATATGTATATATATATTATATATATATATATACCATCCTCAACATTCATTGGAGCGACTTCATCTCCAACATCGAAGTAGTCGAGATGGCAGAGGCCGACAGCATCGAATCCACGCTGCTGAAGATCAAACTGCGCTGGGTAGGTCACGTCTCCAGAATGGAGGACCATCGCCTTCCCAAGATCCTGTTATATGGCGAGCTCTCCACTGGCCACCGTGACAGAGGTGCACCAAAGAAGAGGTACAAGGACTGCCTAAAGAAAGCTCTTGGTGCCTGCCACATTGACCACCGCCAGTGGGCAGATCTCGCCTCCAACCGTGCATCTTGGCGCCTCACAGTTTGGCGGGCAGCAACCTCCTTGGAAGAAGACTGCAGAGCCCACCTCACTGTCAAAAGACAAAGGAGAAAAAACCCAACACCCAACCCGCCAATTTTCCCTTGCAACCGCTGCAACCGTGTCTGCCTGTCCCGCATCGGACTTGTCAGCCACAAACGAGCCTGCAGCTGACGTGGACTTTACCCCTCCATAAATATTCGTCCGCGAAGCCAAGCCAAAGAAGAAAAAAAAATATATATATATATTATATATAAACATGTTTACCAATAACAACACTTTCAGCAAATCCACAGCTGTAACTGCAGGATCATTACCAGTGACACCTGTGCATTTAAAATTTTAATGAACAGTGAAACTTTAAATAAAGCCATTAATCAAAAAGTGTAATAAATTTCAGAAGGTTTGAAATCAAAGGTTAAAGTCTGATGCATGGCAGAGATTAAATCATTGTTCTCAGCTATGCCCACTGCATATTCAAGTGGCAAAAAGCCTCTGTATTCTCTTACCTACTGTGATTTTTTAACCTATCAAGGTGAAAAATGACACTGATGGAAATGGAATACAAACACTTTGCTGGGAATGATTAAACGTGGCTGTGGTTAAGGTACTGAAGCATTGCCATTTTTTCAACAGATATACAAGGCGTTCTGTAAAACACTAACTTTCACATCTAAGAGTTGGTGGAATTTATTTGAAATTCTTAAGCAGTGAATTATTATTTGCCGTGACAATGTTTTACGAGGTTAGAAGCTTTACTATTTCATAAGCCCATTGATTGAGCAGTGCTGACTGACAGTTTGATAAAGTGGAGGAGGCAGCAGGTTCGAGTTCACTTACAGTGAACACTCAGCTGAGCGAGAAAATATTGCATTCCTGATATTGGTTCAAAGCCTCATAAATGAAAATATCTACCACACTTTTTGATTCTTCAGGCTATGTGTTTGACCTGGGACTGCTTCCAATCATCGTGTCGGAATGAAAACATTTATTACTGTAGTTAGCCCATAAGCACTTTTTTAAATTATCTCTGTACATCTGTGATTTCATCCCCAGTAATAAAACTGCCACCTCTTTCATTCTGAGTAAGTTCATAAGAAAGGAAATAAAAACATTGGCCACCAAATTATGGTCACTATGGGCCCAATTGCTCACTTTCCTGCCTCAAGTTTGTCCCTTTCCATTGCTCTCTCTGACAACTGATGAAGTCCCACTTATCCTGTGATTCCTGTTCACAAGATCACAAGACAAAGGAACAGAAGGTGGCCACTAGGCCCATCGAGTCTGTTCTGTAAATCTACACTAAGCTACTCTACACTAGTTCCAATTTCTGGCCTTTTCCCCATATCCCTTGATGCCCTCACTAATGAGATATTTGTCTATTTCTTATTTAAATACTCCCAGTGATCTGGCTTCCACTGCTCTACACGGCAGTGAGCTCCACTAAACCTCTGGCTAAAGAAGTTCTTCCAATCTTTGTTTTATATATATATAACCTCTAATTTTCAGGCCATGACCCCTTGTCCTCGATTCACCCACTATCTTACCTGCATCCACCCTATCTAAACCTTTCAAAATACAAAATGCCTCTATGAGATCTCCTCTCATTCTCCTATACTCCAATGAATACAACCCAAGAGCTGCCAAATGCTCCTCATTCATTACCCCTTGCATTCTGGGAATCATCCTAGTAAATCTCCTCTCCAACAACATCACATCCTTTCTAAGATAAGGGGCCCAAAACTGCACACTGTACTCCAAATTATGAAGGAGATGGTGGGGGGGGGGCGAGAGTCATAGTTTCCTTTCTGTTCTCTGTCCCCCTGTCCTCCTCATGAGATAAAATCAGAGTTTAATCAACATTATACCAAGGATGATGTCAGCGTAGGGCTAGTGTCCTTGTTACCACAATTACAAGTTCAATTTAGCTTGAAGAGCAGTGGCTGAGTTCATCACATCCAATTTATTAGCACCTCCAAAGCCCTCTAGGAGAGTTAAAATTAAGAGATAGGATGTTGAAGCAAGACTGAAGGAAACAAATGAGGTAGCTGAAGGATAGGGGGAGCACGTCCAAAAGTGAGATTAAATGAATTGTGAACGAGGTTTAAAAAAAACCTCACCAATTTGATGTGGTAATTTGTTGGTTTCAGCGTTGTAACCTTTTAGGGTTTCTCCTGATGTCTCCATGCGTGAAACTAAACAGCCAAGCTATCACTACAACCATCAACACACAAGAAGCATGTTTCCTCTTCATCCCAAAGAACAAAAAGTAATTTGAGGATGATTTTTACAGAACGAATGGATAGGGTCAGGAAATCATTTCCAGTGGAGGCAGATTTAATAGTGATATTTCAAAAGGAATTGGTTAAAACAAGGAAAGGTTTGGGAGAGGGTCAAGCCCTGGGACTAATGGATTCCTCTTGCATAACCTCAATGCATGCATTGGTTGTCTTCATATTATAATCTGTCTGTGATTCTGTGCATTGCTCTCATATCTGCTCTTCTCACCTCACCTTGGATTTGATATTTGCAAACTGGGAAAGAGACTCTATCTCCTATTTCTAATTTTTACATTCTTCTACAGACAATGCTCAGGTCTTTCCTTAGCTTCTGATGCTCCAGACCAGTGATTTTCAAATTGCCCCCCCCCCCACCTCACATTCCACCTTAAGTGATCCCTATGCCATAGTTGCTCTGGGATTGGAGGGTGGTATGTGGGTGGGAAGGGAAGGTTGAGAATCACTACTCTAGACCCAATTGTTACTGAAATATTTTGCTTGAGAAAAATGGTCATTAGCCCATTTCCTTTGGAGTTATGAACCATGCACTGAATCAATTAGGTACGATTAAAACAGTGGTTTTAAAACTTTTTTCGTTCCACTCACATACTACCATAAAGAATCCCTTACTAATCACAGAGCACTTATGGCATAGGGATTGCTTAAGGTGGAATGTGAGCTTGGGGGGTGGAGTTTGAAAACCACTGCTCCAGACAAAAATATCTGAGTTGGCCAACCTCTTCTTTACTGTCTCACCACAGCTTTATACAGTGCCATGTGAAACACTTTCTTCACTACCCTGTCCACCCGTCTCACCACTTTCATGGAACTATGAAGTTGTATGTCCCTGTTCTACAACATTCCCCAGGGCTTTACCTTTCACCATGCAACTCCTACCCCTGGTTTAACCTATCAAATTGCAACACCTCACAATTGTCTCAGTTAAATTCCATCTACCATTTTTTTGGATCACTTTCCCATTTCATCTAGATCCTGTTGTAATTTTAGATAACCTTCTTTACTGTCCACTGCAGCACTGATTTAGCCATACTAATTACATTGTCATCCAAGTCGTTAATATAGAAGACAAACAATAGTGATCACTGGTTACACACCTCCAACCTGAATAACAATCTTCCTCTATCAAGCCAATTCTGAATCTAATTGGCCAGATCATCCTGGATCCAATGTGGTCTATCCTTCCATGTTGGACCTTATCAAAATCCTTGCTAAATTCCATGAAGACAATGCCTACTGTCCTGCCTTCATCAGTCTTCTTGATCACCTCTTTAAAAATTCAATTAAATATGCTGACTGTCCCAAATCATTCCTTTCATTTCCAAAAGCATGTAGTTCCTCTCTCTCTTGAAATTCCCTCCAGTAATTTATCCATGGCTGATGTTAAGATCACCAGCCTTTGTCTAACAGCCTTTTTAAAATTAAGGTACCACATTAGCCATCCTCCAGTCTTCAAGATCCTCAGCTGTGTCTAATTGTTGCAAATATCTCTGCCCGGGATCCTGCAACTTCTTCCCAAACTACCAGGGGGTTGTTGATTAATTGGTTGTTATTAGGTGGCATGGGCTTTTGGGCTGAAATGGCCTGTTGTGTGTCTGAATTTTAAAATTTAATTTAAATACCCACAAGGTTCAGGATATACTTAGAACATAGAATATTTGAGTACAGAACAGAGTCTTCAGCTCACGATGTTGTGCCAACCTATGTAGACCTATTCTACATTCAATCTAATCTAATAGTTCTCAACCTTTTTTTCCATTCACATATCATAGGTGCTCTGTAGTTAGTGAGGGATTACTTACGATAGTATGTGAGTAGTTAAAAAAAAAGGTTGAGAATCGCTAATATAATCTGTCCCGACTTCACAGCCCATACCCCTCTATTTTTCTTACATCCATGTGCCTATCTAAGAGTCTTCACTCACCTTTAACAAACGTTATCTGGATTTTCCATTGTCACCCTGTTAAAAAAAAAGGTGCTGGCTGTCCACACTATCTATACTCCTCATGATATTATATACTTCTATTAAGTTGCCTCATCCTCCGTCGCACCAAAGAGAAAATCCTTAGCTCATCCCTTCTCTATAAGACATGTTCTCCAATTCAGGTAATACTCTGGTAAATCCCCTCTGCAGTGAAACATGTAAGTCTGAAGATCCTGTGATTGCAGTAAAAATACAGAAATGCTGGAGGAACTCAGCTGGTTTTGCAGTGGTAATAAGAGGTAAAGATACTGTATCTAACTAACATTTTAGGCCTGAGGCCTTCTTCAAGATTTTCTGGATCATCACTAAAGCTTCCACATCCTTCCAGTGATGAGGTGGCCAGAATTGAACACAATTTTCTTAGTGTGATCCAACCAGAGTTTTATCCATTCATCAATGGAGTTTAGTGAGGCTTTTGGGAAGGTCCCGCATGGTAGGCTAGCCCAGAGGTCTGATTGGATGGGATCCAGTGTGAGTAGGATACAGGATTGGCTTGATGCTAGGAATCAAAGGGTGGTGCTCAGTTTGAAGACTAATGTTTAACTCCAAGTGTGAGGACTTTGGTAGGTTAAGGCAGGGCAGGACTTGCATCGTGAATTACCAGCCTTGGCCAGTGTTCAAAAAAGAGGTTTAGGAATAAAACACATGCGCACCCACATGCACAAGCACTCACCCACAAACTGTATTGAACTAGCTACCAGAGGAAGCGAGAGCAGTGGGGGCAATTGTAGGATTCAGAAGCATTTAGACAGTGCCAAGTCCATGTATAGGAAAATTTTAGATGGATTTAGGCTGAATGCAGACAAAAATGGAATTAGCAAGGTCAGCAAGGAAGGGTTGAGCCGAAGGACATGTTAAATTCCTGGGAGTCACTATCTTGGAGGAACTTTCCTGGATCCATCATATTAATGCTATTGTGTAGAAAGCATGTCAGCGCTTCTACTTCCTCGGGAGTTTGCAGAGTTTTAGTATGTCATCGGAAACCTTGGCAAACTTCTACAGATGTGTAGTGACCGACTGCATCACGGCCTAATAGGGGGGCACTAATATCTCTGAGCAGCAGCAATCATCAAGCACCCAAAACATTCTCTGTTCACTTTGTAGCCATCAGGAAAGAGGAATAGATGCCACAAGATGTGAAGCACCAGGTTCAGGAACAGTTGCTACCCCTCCACCATCAAACTCTTAAACAGCTGCTACCCCTCCACCATCAAACTCTTAAACAGCTGCTACCCCTCCACCATCAAACTCTTAAACAGCTGCTACCCCTCCACCATCAAACTCTTAAACAGCTGCTACCCCTCCACCATCAAACTCTTAAACAGCTGCTACCCCTCCACCATCAAACTCTTAAACAGTTGCTACCCCTCCACCATCAAACTCTTAAACAGCTGCTACCCCTCCACCATCAAACTCTTAAACAGTTGCTACCCCTCCACCATCAAACTCTTAAACAGTTGCTACCCCTCCACCATCAAACTCTTAAACAGCTGCTACCCCTCCACCATCAAACTCTTAAACAGTTGCTACCCCTCCACCATCAAACTCTTAAACAGCTGCTACCCCTCCACCATCAAACTCTTAAACAATAGACTAATTTAAAGACTCTCACTCTGCATATTGTTTATTACTGATTTTTTTTGGTATTGCAGTCAGTTTGTTTACATTTCTTTCTTTGTATACATTCTCTCTTTTGTCTATATACTTTTTTTGTTCAGTACAATTTACAGTTTAAGTAAAAATTCTGACTGGCCTGCAGGAAAAAGAATCTCAGTATTGTATGTGATGTGATGTCAGTCATCAACATTCAGATGCCTTGCCCTTCAGTGTGGGCAATCATGTCTCTCCATCCATTACAATCTCTGACCCTCTGAATAGTAATTATTGCTTCCCCTGTTCTCCTTCAGGGAAGGCTTCATCTTTGAGCTGAGACCCTGGTCGATGTTGAGTTCATGATTATGCAAGACTGAAATGGTTTCCTGTTGCCTTCTTCAGTTGCAATGTCCATACTGGACTGATAAACCTGGCCATAGATCAGCAGATTCATTTGCCCAGTGTTTTTAGTTTTACAACCATAAATCCAAATTTGAAGAACCTGCTTGTAAAAACCATCCACCAGTTACAATCTGTGGATTGATGTGACCCTGACTGGAAGGCTAAACAGGTACTACACCTTGCCCAAGGGTGACCTATAGACTATTGGGCAGAAGGATCACCTTACTCCTCCTTTTGCTAGGCAATTGCACAGCACTGACACTGTGTCAGTACTCTGACAATAAATCTGAACTTTGATTTTGAACTTTGACATTGTGTAACAAACTGTTCACTTATATCACCCATGAATGGGTCCCTCTTCATAAATATACCCATGGTTCTGGCATTCCCACACCAGAGAAAATACTTCAATGTTGCTAGTAATCTTAAACATCTTAATCTTCTATAGTCTAAGGCGCATAAGACCAATGTATACAACTTATTCTTGCGATTGATTTCTTTTAACTCTGCGGCAGCACTTTTAATACACTTCATTTCACTTGGAGCTAGGCTGCTGCTAAGGTAAGTTTTAATAGAGTGGGATCACTCACTCTAAAAACTGTTAACATTTGCAGAAGCCAACTTTAATTCTGTTTGGCTATCACTTACCACAGTGTGAGAAAAGATACAAATTAAATAAACCTTGTGATATCAGCTATATTTCAAAAGAGGATTTAAATCGTAGCTCTTCCAAAATATTCCAATTAACAAGGAATTCAAAAAGGTGACTCATTAAATACTATCAATTAACACAAAATGGATCATGGAATCATTTTATGAAGTTTACCTTGGAACACTAAAAATCTGTGCATTTGCTCACGACTTGCTGCTCAGATCTTCAAGATTTCTGTTGTGCAGCTGTCTTCACTTTACTTCGTTCCTGGATATGAGCTTTAACAGACATTGTAACAGTAATTATTTCAGTAATTAACAGTAATTATTTGTTTTCAATGATTTAACTTAGTATTTTAAAATAGGCAAAAATAAACAAAAGAATAGCCTCAGGTTAAAGCCTGAATCAAATTTATGGATATAAATTGCACTCATGCTGGGCAACAGGTTGAATCCATCTGGGTCCACAGATGAGTAAGATTTTATAACTGAGATGAAAGTTACGAGCACGTTTTGAAAATTGGCTCTGCTGCACTGTATCAAGTGTTCACCTTGAAAATGTCTTCTCCCTCCTTTTCAGCTCTTATAACCTACAATTCCATAAAGATGGTTTATGGCCTTTTTGGCAAATCTTCCTTTGGTTACCAATGACCATTCAGTTGCAACCAAATTTATTCCTTTGCTCTTACTGAGGAGAAATGTAAAACTTATTTAAAACTCTAAACAGGAGATGAATCTAAACGGAAGAGGAGGAACCTCCCAATTTTTTGTTTCTCTCTCCTGTCTTTGCTGTGGATGTCTTTGATGTGAAGTTATAAGGAAGAATTGCCCAGTCGTACCAAATCCCATTGGGAGTCGCTGGCTGAGAGGGAGTGAATGCAGACAAACTGAAAATATTATTAATAATTTAAAACTATTTTTACAAAGCACCTCAATATAACTCTTTTCACGGTTTATTCATTTTGAATATTTTCCGCCAGCATAGCATATTTCTTAGTCATTTTGGTCATGACTCAAGGATGAATCCTGCTTCCGAAACGAGAGTTCCACTTGCCTTCCCTTCCTCTTTAAGATTTACAACCACGCCTAGCAGAATCTAATCATTATGCTCCCAATCATGTACTCTGCTCCCCATTCTTTTCATCTCATATAGGACTGCACCTTGGGTCTTTTTCTATAACAATATGCTTTATAAAATCATGTGGTTTATTGTTTGAGTGCAAGAGACTGTTGAAACAAATCTTCTGAATAAGCCTTCTGAAAATATATTTTCACCACCTTGCCTTCTTAATGGAGTCCTTGTTGCTTTAAAAGTCCACATAGTTAAGTATATTCTTCCCTTAGCAGATTTTTCTGGACTTTTCGGGATTAACTGCCATCACTCTTGGGATTAACTACTTTTACATTCAGCATCTCTCCCAACAGAAATTGTCGAGAAACCCAATGTATAGGGTCACTTATATCAGTAAAAAGTAATAGGTGTTGCCTCCAGAAACTCTATGCTTAGAATTTAGGCACAATTAGTATGAGATTAACTGATCAACAGTCCTCAACATCTATAAATAAACTCAGATTACTGAAACACTCCATAAATCATATTTGATATATATTCTCCCTCTACATAGATTTTCAGTGTATCCGTTTAATTTGCTGTTTCATCAGCTGCAACGCGGTTCACAGAGGTTCCACACAAATTTTTAAATCTTATATTTCTGTAATTCAAGTAAATTATCTACTTTATGGCTCTTTTTTACCGTTCTGTTACTTTCTTGAGGAATCCCAGTAAATTAATGAGGCATGACCTATTGATCTGAAAACTCTTTTCCTTGTGGCTTCTCACACATCAGATGAACACTGATAGCATCTTGTAAACGGCTATCCTCTAGAAATGTTTGCTTGACTGGTCTCTAATTACAGCATTCCATGAATATTCAGCTAAGTCTCACTGTCCTCCAGTTTATTGGCACATTATTATGATTAATAGAACTCAGTTGTTGAAGGGGTATTTTCATAAATGCCATCCAGGTTATTGTTTAGTTTGGATCAGTGGTTCTCAACGTTTTTCTTTCCACTCGCATACCACTTTAAGTATTCCCTATGCCATAGGTGCTCTGTGATTAGTAAGGGATTGCTTAAGCTGGCATGTGTTTGGAAAGAAAACGTTTGAAAATTACTGTTTTAATTGTACCTCATTGACTGATTATATGCATGGTATCATAACTCCAAAGGAAATGGAGCAATGACAATTTTTCTCAAGCAAAATATTTCAGTAACAATTGGGTCTAGGCCAGTGATTCTCAACCTTCCCTTCCCACTCCTATACCACCTTAAGTAATCCCTTACTAATCACAGAGCACCGATGGCATAGGGCTTACTTAAAGTGGCATGTGAGTGGAAAGAAAAAAGGTTGAGAACTACTGTACTAGAGTAAGTGGTAGAAATTAGGTCAATTACTGTAGAATGATCATGAGATCAATAGACAATTTCATGGATAGGAATGTTTCAGAGGGATATTGGCCAAATACATGAATAGCAGGAACGATTTGGGCTGAAGGGCCTGTTTCTATGCTGTAGAGCTCTGTGACTTTAATAGTCAATTCTTGAGACAGGAGTTAGATTAACATATCAACTTGGCCTTAATAAAAGACTCATAATTTGTAAGTGACAAAATGGTTCTTGGATTACAAGTCCATGTGAGTTGATATTATAGTTGTTTTCGTAAAACAGGATAATCATATAGCAAATCAAGCCAAAACAGAATCGCAACCTTTCCCCAAACTTGGAGTGTAAGTGCTGGGAAGTAACAATGTCAAAGTAGTGAAGTTTGAAGAGCTGGTACTTCATAGATGCAATTACTTTGGTTGAATTCTGAACTCTTAGTATTGTCTATGTGGAGTTTGTTCATCCTGTAAATACATGATTTCCTCTGGGAGATTTGATTTCTTTCCATATCCCAAAGATGTCTGGGTTGACAAGTTAATTGGCTATTGTGAATTGCCCATAGGTCAGTAGTAGAATCTGGGAGAAGTTTGAATGTGAAATTTAAATTTAACTTTTTAAACTTTACTTACACAATGGTATAAATTAAGCCATTTGAACCCATACCATTCAATTACAGCCAAATTAGCCCACAACCCCATTCATTTTGGAGGGTGGAAGGAAACATAAAAAACCCATGCAGTTATGGGAAGAACATACAAACCGCTTACAGACAGCACCAGATTTAAACCTGCAACCGCGTCTGCCTGTCCCGCATCGGACTTGTCAGCCACAATCGAGCCTGCAGCTGACGTGGACTTTTACCCCCTCCATAAATCTTCGTCCGCAAAGCCAAGCCAAAGAAGATCAGGTGGATGAAACACATACAGTCACTGGTGCTGTGATAATGTTGCACAAACCACTACACTAACTGTACTGCCCAAGTTTATGGCCTAGATTTTTTTTTAAAAAACTAGTTAGTTGTAAATTTCCTACTCACTGTGTGGAACTCTAACCAAAAAGTACCATCTCTCTGGACTTTTAAGTTGAAGTGAATTAATACCACTGTGTCACAAGTTCCCTGGATCACCTGATCTCTATTTCCCAATCAGCTTCCTGCTGATCTCCACCTTTTCAAATCCAACTGCCTGAGTCACCTAACTCTAATTACCAGGTGCAACCCTCAGATG
This sequence comes from Narcine bancroftii, assembly GCF_036971445.1. NCBI lineage: Eukaryota > Metazoa > Chordata > Chondrichthyes > Torpediniformes > Narcinidae > Narcine > Narcine bancroftii. Next base: position 189,850,375 of record NC_091475.1, on the reverse strand, counting down.
AAATCCCTGTTGAAGTCCGCTTCAATGGGAATGTGGGGAAAATGCAGAATTTGTGTTTTAAAAAAAGAGGTTTGATAGATGGCATGAAGTTAGTAAGCCATGTTAAAGTACTTGTTCTATCAGGTATGAAGGCAAATGCTGCCCTTTCCATTTCTGCAAAACCTTCAGACCAACAAAATATACTTTATTTTACCAAAGTCAATGGTAATGCAAGGATTCACTCTTCATTTCTGGTTAATATTTGCTCCTTAAACACTGCCCGCTTATCTTTTGGATACTTCTTGCGCATGTAAAATCTTAAATTGGTTCACTGAGGGCTTTTTTGAATAAACTGTGGTGATCAGTTGCTGCTCAGCTGATCCCTCGGTGATCTGTCCTCACATTGACTGAGATTAGGGAAGCATTAAGTTCTTTAAAAAATAATAAGTCACTGGGAGAGGATAGTTTTGCACTTGAATTTTACAAAGTGTTTAAAGAAATATTAATTTGTCCATTTATGGAAGTATTAGATCAGCATCGAGTCCACGCTGCTGAAGATCCAGCTGCGCTGGGTGGGTCACGTCTCCAGAATGGAGGACCATCGCCTTCCCAAGATCGTGTTCTATGGCGAGCTCTCCACTGGCCACCGTGACAGAGGTGCGCCAAAGAAGAGGTACAAGGACTGCCTAAAGAAATCTCTTGGTGCCTGCCACATTGACCACCGCCAGTGGGCTGATCTCGCCTCAAACCGTGCATCTTGGTGCCTCACAGTTCGGCGGGCAGCAACCTCCTTTGAAGAAGACCGCAGAGCCCACCTCACTGACAAAAGTCAAAGAAGGAAAAACCCAACACCCAACCCCAACCCACCAATTTTCCCCTGCAACCGCTGCAACCGTGTCTGCCTGTCCCGCATCGGACTTGTCAGCCACAATCGAGCCTGCAGCTGACGTGGACTTTTACCCCCTCCATAAATCTTCGTCCGCGAAGCCAAGCCAAAGAAGATCAGGTGGATGAAACACATACACTGCTGGAATCCTTTAAAACAGCAAAAATAATAGTGATTAAAAAAAGGATCCTTTAAAGCCATCTTCATATCGACCTATCCTTTTTGTTAAATGCAGACTGTAAAATAGTTGCAACTTTTTAAAAATATTTTATTTATAGTTTTTCCACTCCAACAATTGTCAATATCATTCATACATATTGTTATCAACATTATTTATATTTCATACTTGTTAATTCCATACAATCTTCTCATGGAGTTTAAGTTCTTTTTATGCCCATCCCCCCCAATATTGAACACTTAACACCAACTAATTACACTTGCACACAATAACCAAAACACTCACCACAAAGGCATGAAACTTATATTTGGGGGATGATGGGTCTGTCGCATTGTGGCGGCCAGCGCATAGGCTGCTTTCTTTCTTCCGTGGCTTTCCTGGTTAGAATGGGATGGACCCCCTCTGCTCCCTCACCAATTGAGCGTTAGATTAGTAGGGGAGGGTAGGGCAGTGAGGCACGGTGATTCACACTACAATGGTGCCCCTATATAGTTTATTTAGGGCTGCCAAACCTTCAAAAAAAGGGCTTAGGTTATAGGCAATTTTCTCCAGGGAAATACAGCTCTGCATTTCGATATTCCACCATTTAATGCTCAGGTAGGAGTCAGAATTAAAGGCAACTGCTATGCACTTCTTGGCTGCCACCAATGCGATCATATCAAATTGAATTTGAAATTGTAAGTCTTAAGTCCATCAGGTACAACTCTGAATCCTATGGGAATTCTTTACCTATATAATAGTTGCAAAAATATTAGCAAATAGGTTGGAAAAATATTTACCAAAGTGAATTAATATGGGTCAAACTGGATTTGTTACAAAAAAGAAAGTCAACAGATAATGTGACTAGATTGATGAGTATAATACATCTGGCACAGAAAAGAGAAGTTTTGAGTGTAGCAGTGGAGTTAGATCTGGAAAAGGCATTTGATAGACTAGATGGGATTTTTTATTGAAATTCCTTGACAAGTGTAGATTGGGACAGACATTTATTAATGGACCAAGAGCTAAGATAGTGACAAATGGGCAAGTCTGACTTTTTTCAATTAACTAGATCTAGTAGGCAAGGGTGGCCATTGTCACCAGCCTTGTTTATTTTGGCAATACAACCATTGGTAGAATTGATTAGGTCTGATTTTGACATTAAAGGTTTAAGAGTTGGTAGGGAGGTTTACAACTTCTAGACTTTAAAAATGATTAGAGTGCAGCACAACTGAAATTTCTTTCTTCTTTTTTTGAGGAGGGGGGGAACCCAACATGAATTAAGATAGAGATGGATCAAATAGGGGAGACAATATCTGAAGATTTTACATATAAATGGGATAATAGATTAAAGTTTGGAGATAGGGAAAGTCCATTGTTGAAACATTTGATCAATATATGGAATAAGGTAAATGTTGAACTGGGAATGAGGAATTATGAGATACCTAAAATGCCACTGATTCAAAATAAGGTTATTCCTTTTACAATGAATAATTGACTTTTTAGTAATTGGTCTAGTAAAGGAATTAGGAGAATAGTGGATGGCTTTGAAGGGAGGGTATTTGACCAATTGAAATATAAATATGGGATACAAAATAATACAATATTTATGGGATATATTGGATCCAACAATGCTAGTGCTTGAAAGGAGCAAAATAGAAAGCTTGATTTGTAATAAATCTATAAATAAATCTATTTCAGCTATGTATTCATGATTACAAAAGCAAATACAAAAACAAGGAATCCATAGATCTAGACAGAGATGAGAAACTGATTTAAATAATAGTATTGGGGAGAAAAATCGGTTATGTTATGATAGTGTGACCAAATACAATAAATGTCAGAAACAGATTGGTTCAATAGAACTTCTTTCATTAATTATATCTTACCCCGTAGAAATTAAAATAGACTGAAATCAGATTTATCAGATAAATGTTTTAGGTGTAATCAAGAGATAGGCACTTTTTTTTACATCCACTTGGTCATGTTCAAATTGAGACCATTTTGGATGGAGCTAGGAGCATTTTTAGGACAGGTCACTAAAGTTAAATTTCCTCAAGATCCAATGCTTTTCTTATTAGGTAATGTATTTGGGATTAGGTCAAAATTAAAATTTAATATGTTTCCAAAGGATTTTGTGAAAATTGTGTTGGCAATTGCAAGAAAATGCACAGCAGAGTCATGGAATCAGATTCAAATTTGGGAATAGATGGATGGCCTGCAGAAATGCATATTTGTATACCTCTTGAAAAATTGATGTATAATTTATCAGATATAAATTTATTTGTCACCATTAATACCATTACAGCATTAAATTATGAAATTATCCCCTAAACTTCAAAGCCTTGTCATTATATGTTTAATAGAGGCAAAATTTGATTAAATTTAATGTAACTTTAGTAACCAGATGTATTTTTCTTTCTTTTTACTCTTTCTTTGTGTATTTTTTTTCTTTATTTTTCTATATTTCTCTCTTTTTATGTTTTGGGGTTATTATTTGGGCAGAGGATGTTGGAGGGGTTGGGAGGGTATAAATACTATGTATTATTGTTTAGAGATGAATGAAAGACAATTTTGTATTTAGATATTATATATGATGAAATTTAAATAAAATATTAAAAAACATTTTTAAAATTTAGTATGGGACTTAGTATAATCATAACAATGCATGGTGTCTATATCTCACTGAGTCAAATAGTGCCTTAAATTAGCAAGTGAAACACAACAAAAGTTCATTCTCATTGATCACTAAATTTACTGATAACAAATAGCTTGATGTAATAATAGTTCCTCTAAGGATAGGTCAAACTTTCAAACAATGGGAAATTCTACTTATTTATTTCATTTTATTAAGAGAAGTAACAATTTTTGGGACAAATTACTGGTCTTTCCACAAAGTCAAGATCTATTTCTGTTAGGGAATATTGAAGGAACAAGACCTAAACTGAATATATCAATTCATCAAGTTAAAATTGCTCTAGCTGTGGCGAAAAAGGGTATAGCAGTGACCTGGAAATCAGATGTGAATTCAGATATGGAAAGATGGCACTCAGAGATACAAAGTTGTCTTCCTTTAGAGAAAATTACTGATAATTTAAGAAATATTCATTTTTTGTGCAGATTTGGAACCTGCATATGCAAAGGTTAAAAATAAATATGTAAAAAAAGTACTTATGGCCTCCTAAGTCCTGTATTAAACTTCTTAACTTCTTCCCTAAAAGTTATATATATATATAAACACTGTGAGATTCCAGCATGTGAGCCAACTCTCTGTGAAATCCAGAGAGATACTTTATTTTTCTATTTTTTTTCAATTTTCTCTTCTTTTTCTATTTTTTCAGTTAATTATAGTATATATTTACCATACTGTAGCCACTGAAAACGTAGTGATGGCTGATGAACGTGAAATAACGACACAAACAGTTGCAGGTAAATCAGAACTTGTTTACTCGAGTCACACACGTATTCTTTTAAAACACTGAAGCACGCACACCATGTCATGACGTCCTGTGCCAGTTCGCTAGATTTCTGGGAGTTGTAGTCTATCTATAGCGCTGCTACAATACTATATATTCTATAATAGTGAGTGGGGGGGAGGGTTTAAATACTGTATAATCAATGTATCTTAGTTTGTTTAAGCATTGTTTTTATAAATTGTATAATTACGTGGTTGAAAACTTTAAACAAAATATTCCAAAAAAAGTAACAGGAGAGTTTATCAAGTGAGTGAGTGAAACCATTCTAGCTTTTTTTAATCTGTTATTTGCCCTTCTCAAATGACACTTTCAAAATTCAAACAAATATTTTATTTAGAGTAATGATCACTTATATTTAGTTATATTTATATGAAGTTAAGGGCTTTGAGTGAAGCATTAAAATGCATATTGTTTATGCCATGACTTGTAAGTAACTGATATTATTTCAGTTCTGTTTTTCTCATAATGCTTTTGCTCCTCACTTCACATTTTTAAAAATCTATTTGCAATTCTTCTGAAACAGTGGAAGAGGAAAGTACTAACATTTTATGACATATATGTTGGCAAATTGCAAACAGAACTGCAAGATAATTGTCACTAAGTGGAATCACTCAATGTTCACAGAAAGTGTTCCATTTTCTATAATAACCGACCAGAGTCAAAAAGTGGTAGATTCAATCAGTAGTGTTGAGTTAGCCGACGTTAGGGAGACAAACCGACCCTCCAGATCCTTGGTTGAAGGAAGTAAAAGTAATTGACTCTCCAATGACTTTTGTATGTGAACATTAGGTGAGGACAGCGTTAAACTCTTTTTTGAATATTTGCATTTATGCTCATTACTCCAACTCAAGTCATGAAGGCCTGAGAGCAATTGGGTAAGCATGACTCCACAGCATGAGAAGAGCTGATGAAAGGTCATCAAATCTATATCTCAACTCTCCCTCTTGATGGATGTTACCTTGCCTGCTGAATGTTTCCAGCATTTTGTGCTTCTATTTTAAGTAATAATTGATACCTTGTGTGTTTAGATGAATTGAAGGCTCTCTTCTCTTTAACCAACGTGGTAGAATTCATGTCTTCGTAGCACAGGTTAAAGAAAGTGGCCGCATTCATATCGCATTTTTGAAAAAGCCAGATCCTGGTTTAATCGAACGTTACAAAGAAGCTTGCCCCAGTGAAAGTCGTCCAGAAAAGGGGTTCATTTTTAACTACTTTCCAGATATGCTTTTTTGACAGCATTTGTTGTTCATCACAAAGTTAGATCAAGGGAATGCCTCAGAGTGGATAGATATAAGGCAATCACATCGCTATGTTGCTAAAGTCACAGCAGGCCAGATCAGGAGGGGCATATTTCCTACCCTACAAGTCCATGATCATCCTGTTTGCTTTGAAAAATATGACAAATTATTTGATGCACAGCAAATAAATTTGCTCAGGTTGAATTTATGAATTCCAGCAGGTGAGAGTGTGGATCGAGCTGCCAACTGAAATGGTGAAGTCAGACTCAATTTTGATGTTTAAGAAAAATTTGGCAGGGACATGGATGAGAGGCATATGGAGGGCTGTGCTCCAGGTGCAAGTCAATGGGACAAGGCAGAATAATATTTTGGAATGGACTAGATGGGCCACAGGGCCTGTTTCTGTGCTGCAGTGTTCTGATGATTCAATCCAGTCTTCTGGGTTAGTCCAGTAATGTAACTATCTTCACCATCCCATAATTGTCCACCTTCTGGTGAAACCCAGCCATACCTTTGTTTCATCCATTTTATTAAGAGTCACGTGTATTATTATCTTGCCAACAGGCTCAAAACACAGCTACAAAATATCAATCTGCAATGTTCTCTGAACAAAATTCTAATTGAATTAATATGATAGGTCGGAAAGTTTAAAAGGAACAAATAACTCAATTTTTGGCTATTTTATCAATATGGATGTTTAGGGAGCTCTTTAATACGTCGACAATATGTACAAGGTCTAACATGAAAATATTGGATAATGTAACTTACAACAAACTATTTACAAATTCCATTTTTACAAAATGTCTTTACAAGAGGTTTGTAATCCCAAATATGACAAAGCTGCACAAAATAGACAAAACAAAATGGTGTATACAGTAATAAATATTGTTCTAAAAATGACTGCAATGTGGAACGTGAATTCTACAGCCAGTTTACCAATGGACAAAACAGTACTGATATTTCCAGACTACATTATCATTCCAATATTAAAAAGTAAATAATTTGTACATACAGTATAGACTTTGTTAATTATTCTGTAAACTGCATCATGTTAATATATTCAGTGGAGGGAACAGACACAAACCATGCCTATTTGTAACACTGATAGGTCTATCATGCAACCATACTTTGCCAACACCTGATGAGATACATTTACATTATAATTTAATAACTTTATTACATGCAATAGATTAATAAACTGACATATTCTCACTGCTGAGTAAAATATGCAGGTTTTGGACATATTCTCCTGGCAAGCAAAGGTATTCACAGGAAAAAAAAATGGTAATATTGCATATATCAGATTCAGCACATTCCACAAAACAGGTTAATAAATAGCACAATTTCAAAGCCACTCTCTCAAGACACAATATTGTGATAATACCATTGATGCATATAGTTTTTATGGCACTGCTTTGATAAACAAATTATAAAAGATGTGTTGGAGGGAGATATTCTTCTGCTCTTTTCTCTATTCAGACAGGGAGATGATTCTTTTTGAATTGCTTTCACATCAACAGTCCTTAAACAACCTCCGTAATGTAATTATAATTGTTTCAGTGATTCACCATTTCTGGCTTCTATTGCAAATGATGTTTCAGCCTGGAGCCTCTAAAGTAAAGCAGAGAAGAGATGGGCATCCATCAACAAGCAGGGAACAGAAATGGTGTTCAAGCCACTTTACCCATCAAGATCAATAAACAAAGGTTTGAGAAACAAAATCGTCAGGCAACAATAAGCACTAACCAATTGAACAGTTAATATAAATGTTATTAAGGTCAATCATGCATCTTACAATTTAAGCATTCGTTTCCTTTTTTGTTCCAAGTTTTGGCCTGATTGAAACATGCTACCTGCAACTGTTCTACAGCTAGGATGGTAGAGATACTGAAGCTTACTGTGTGAGAGGGATGAAGATAAGCTCGGTGTCTGGAATGTTTTAACAGTTGCTGGCCCCTCTCCAGCTGTTGTCAGTAGTTGTACTTCCAACCTATAGCACGTCGATGGCCTCAGATTGGGCACAATAAGCGAATGGTGGTCCTGAGAAAGAAAACAAGAGTATTTTGGTATTTTCTTTTTCATTCAGGCAATCTGGACCATGTTAACACTGATTTCCAAGGCCAAAATCATCTTGAACTGTTAGTGCAATGCCATTACAGCGCCAGCGACTAGGGTTGGAATCCAGCGCTGTCTGTAAGGAGTTTGGACATTCTCCCCGTGTCTGTGTGGGTTTCCTCTGAGTGCTCCAGTTTCCTCTCACTCTTCAAAACATAGCAGGATTGGAGGTAAATTTGGATATTTGGGTGGCATGGGCTCATGGGCCTGAACGGTCAAAATTGCTTGGCCATTTCAGAGAGGAATTAAGACTTTATAGTATTACAGTGGAGTTGAAGCCACTGAGAGGCCAAAATAGATAAACAATAGCAAATTTCCCTCAAGAACATTTTGATCCAAGTATACCTTTCTTGACAGCTTTCAATTTAACATTTATTTTGTTAACTGAATACAAATTTTCCTGCTGGGATGTGAACTCAGATCTCTGGATCGCAAGCTCCTTTAGAGATGGTGGCAGAGAACAGTGTGGAATAATCAAGAATCACTTGGTAGCCTCTGTTTCAACTAAAGCTGTCGAAAACCAAACCCATGCTCTTCTGCCGCGACTGATCTCTCTGGTGAGGTCAAGGTCAATGTCTCGCTGGCTTTCAAAACCAACAGGATCTTTTCAAGCAGCTACGACAAGTCTGCTTGCCTCCTAACCTGCTGCTGGCTGCTACATCAGACCAAGGTGCTGTGTTCCCAATGAATTTAGTTCATTTATTAGTGAGAAACTGGTGACATCATCGGCTCTGGGTTTTGTAGCTTCTCCACAAATGCACACAGCTGTTGATTCAACTCAAACGAAGAAGGGATCCCATTAATAACCCAGAACTTTATAGTGCAGGAACAGCTTTCACTTCCTCAATGTGGAGATCATTATACATCAGAAGAATTTTCTTTATGCCCTGTTTCTGGGACACAATCACGACTCATCATCCTGAGAGGGTGTGCACTGCAAGACTAAATGACCATTAAGGTCCTGCACAGGTTATTATGAAGCAGTACATTTCACTCTGTTCACAGCATTTGCATCTAATCGATGTATTGCAACACGTACCCATCAACTTTCAATAAATGCATCTCTCATGCTGCAATGTTCAATTCTCTGTATGTGGAGCCCCTAGAGAAGGGCAATGCAGAGTCAATGTTTTCTCTCAGCATGTGATCTCTATCTCACCTTCACAATTCTTTCTCAGAGGTACAGCAGGCATAACAAGTATTTTAACAGCAGAATAAACAGGAGATAAAATTCTGAGCAAGTCATCAATGTTGCATTTTTGGGTCAGATTCCAGAATAACATGGCATGAGTCTAATTATTTCACAGTCACATAGCCCACTACAGCGAACCTATAATATTTTAAGGGGAAATCAATATTCAACTGTGATAAAAATTTAGCACAAGCACATTTGTGCTAAATAGAGTGTGCACCAATACTAGCTGTATGACTTAACTATGCAAAATGACGTGATCTGTCCAAATTGAAACTACTTTTAATCAGTGATAATATCATGAGAAGATTTAGTAACAAAGCAACATCAAATGTCACAATCTGCTATTGAAGCCACATTGTTAGACAACAGGACGGCATGGATAGTGTAGCGGTTAGCACAACACTGTTACAGCACCAGTGATCGGGACCAGGGTTCAAATCCCATGCAGTCTGTAAGGAGTTTGTATGTTCTCCCCCTGTGTTTCTTCTGAGGGCTCCAGTTTCCTCCCACCTTTTGAAGTGTACCGGGGGTTAATCGGGTGTAATTGGGCGGGACAGGCTCATGGGCCGAAATGGCCTGTTACCGTGTTACATGCCTATTTAAATTTAGGCAGGGGCCTCGATTAGTAAAATTTTCTTTGGCTTAAGTCAGGGTGCACTGCTTCAGCTGTGGATCTGCAGATGTCTTAATGCCCACAATATGCCTTTCCCCTTTGGGACTGGCTTCAGCTGCTAGTCTAGCCAACTGAAGGAGGTCTGGGACAACGGACTGTGGGGCACTGAGAGTCAGTAGTGGGAGGTAAGGGATGACAATAATATCCCTGACCTATGTATCGGGTAATTTCATAAGAAATAGTGCAACAATTTTCTGGCACTCAGTAGATACTAAACTCAACCAAACAGTTTCCTGGCACCTGCTACTTTCTCTCTTTACTTGGAGTCACCTCGGGATGAAGAGCTGAGTGAAATAGATGGGGGAGGCATGATTCCTCCTTCAGAAGAGACATGTGTCATCCCTCTACTCATGCAAGGCAGCAGTCTGAAAGCTCTCTGCATGCAAGCCACTCGTGTTCCACTGAGAAAGGAAACCTACTCTCCAGTGACACTTCCCAGCTTGGCGAAGACACCAAGCTGCTTCCTCCTGGACCTGAGAAACCTCAAGTAATTCCCATGTGTCAGAGACTGGAGCTCTAGCTGGCTCAGAGAGAGAGAGAGAGCACATTGAAGCAAGGAGACTTCTCATGGTGTCTTTCCAGAGTAGCTGTTATCTGCAGTACTGGGCTCTTGCAAAGTCTTTACAATCACCAGAAGGCAGTTCATGGTCCCAAGGCTCTGCTCAACCTCCTTCAAGATGGTGAAGATGGACTCCTTGTAGGGGTTAAAATGTGTTTCATGCTCACCATTTGCCTGTTTGTAGATTTTTGTTTCACATAGTTTATGTTGTCTCCTAGCAATATCTTTGTTTCATGGTCATAACTAGTTTTTTCTGCTTGCTTAGGAGATAAGATTTTAGTTTCTTTTGTTCTGCAGATTGGATTGTAAATGCTTCTTCTGACATTTTCCATTGACCATTTAACAACTTATTATAATGTTAACAGTGTTTAATATTGTTTAATAAACTCAACTTAACTCTAGTATGAATTTGTTTGAATGAGTAATAGACAACAACATTCTTTCAGCATCCAAGAGTCTATAATGGAAAGTAGTTACTACAATTAAGTCAATAGAAAGTTGGAAATTGGATTTGGAATTTGGATTGGGTCGATTGGGTTCTGTTTAGAGCATTTTGAACTCATGGAAGCACAATTGTCAACAGCAGAATCAAGGCCATCAGAAGTGGTAAGCCTTACTTAGGGAGTCTTTCTGTGTTTTTATTGCAAGTATGAACACAGTTTGGGTTACTGCCACTTGTCCTTTGAGGACAGTTTTGGAGTTATTGTTGTGCAAGCTTGGCGGACGAGTACGATAGTCGGCTAAATGGATAAGGGTGAAATGGCAGCTGCAGCTGAAGCTGTGCCCCCTGGGGAGTGACATATCAAGGAGATGAAGGTCACGGAAATTTAGAGGAAGAATTGCAATGGTGGCACATAGATACAAGTGGAGCCAAAGCTGTCCTCTTTATAAAGCTAAGAGGGGCAAGAGAAGCAGAGAAGGTTTTGGCTGCTGGGAATACAAACCTCACAGAATTACTGAAAAAAATAAACATCTACAGAATTTAAGAGCAGCCACTTGGAAATGTCTGATTCAGAAAAAAAAAAATCAGATATAATATTAAAATTGTGAAGTTTATTTTTTATAAGACATGGGTCCTATTCATGGGTTATTATCACAATTTAAAGAATTAAGGTGTTTGGATGCTCCAGAGATGCAGTGTCTGGTTTCTGGATCTCATCATTTGATTCATGTTTACTATTCATACAAGTTAACCTTGTTTAGAGGGTGAGCTTTGATTATACAGAAGTTTTTTTCTTTTTTAAAAAAGAGGCAAATTAAATAAATGTGTGTTTAATTGAGAATTATAAACATTGATAATTTTACAAAGATGAAGATAATGTCTGAGGGAATTTTTGTAAGGGAATATTATTTATAACTTACCCTACTTTAAAAGAAAGTATATTTTTGTCTTAGGTTTTATTGGGTTTTTTTAAACTCTCCCCCCTACTGAGGGTTATCTTTTTTTCCCTCTTCTTTTTCTTTTCAATATTATCCTTAGATACATTGTGAAGAATGTGTTAAATATTAATTCAACCCAATCCTAGATTTAATGTTTTGGATAAGATTGTTAAGAAAGGAATTATCGTTATGTTTTTGATTTACGATTTATGTACGATATGTATATGATATGGTTTGTGTCATTTACTACATTATCATGTGTACAGGTTCTTTATTAAACTCAATAAAAATATTTTAAAAAGGAAAAGGAAATGTCTGAAGGTGTGTCACAAGTTGACGATAATGAAGACGGACAATTCAAGCTGGAGATAAAGTCAGATATTAAGGCCAGCATCTGACCTACAGGATGAAGCACGACCAGAAAATAACGTGTCAAATGCTGGAACCAGGAAAAGCAAAGGAAGTTCTTCTAGATCAAGCTCCAGAGTTTCCCGTACTTCAAGTACTGCATCTGCATGTTTAAAGGCCCAGGCTGAAGTTACCGCTCTTTTTGTGAAACAAGAATTGTTTCAAAATAAATTTGCCTGAGAAGAGCAGGAGGAGCAGCTAAGGAGGAAAAAAGGAGCTGCAGGAGGAGCAGCGAAGGAGGAAATGGAGTTGGAAAAAATCCTTGCTGTTGCTGAGGTTAAAATGAAGATACTAACAACTTCAACGATATCTGATGTTTGAAGTAAGTTATCTAAAGGATCTAATGTTATGGAGTCGTGTTCTGAGGAAAGACAACAGGAAAAGAAAATATTTAATACTAAGGCAGAACATCTTGTTCCGCGGTTACAAGATGTGCATGTACCCAATCCTCAAACCCCGACTATAAACTCAGCGGACAGAGATGTGAGCCAAATATAATCACTCGGTACAGATTACTTCATGGTCCAGTCAAGTATCAGAAATCTGTGTACGCTCAGGCATGAGGTAGCTGCATCGTTAATCCAGTTACAGTTTCTCTCTTCTCTGCCCAAGAGAGAGATTCAAGCCTTTAATGGTGACTCACTTCAGTTCCAAGTATTTGAGAGAACCTTTGAATGCAGTATTAAAAGTAAGAGCCAAAAATTGGAGGATTGTCTATATTATTTGGAACAGTTCATGGGCAGGCAACCACAAGAACTTGTAAAGAGTTGCCTTCATATGGCCCAGAACTGAGGATTCAAAAGGGCTAAAAGTCTTTACTAAAGAAGCATTTTGGCAACAAGCATAAAATTGCTTCAGCTTATATACAGAAAGTTCTTTCATGTTGATCAATAAAACTGAATGACACGAAAGTTCTACAAACTTGCATCTCTTTCTAAGATGATGTTGCAATTCCATGGCAGAGATTGGCTATCTACAAGTGCTTGACATGTCTACTAATATGTGAATCATTTTAAATAAATTACCCTAACAGATGAGAGAACTATGGAGAACTTTAGTTTGTTGAATACCAGAAAAAAATACAATCAAAGGGCTACTTTTTACGAATTTGGTGAATTTAATTGAAGGGGACATTGCCACAGATCCAATGTACGGAAATATCAAAGACACTCAGACAGTGAGCAAAGATGTTGAGAGGTCCAAATCACACCCTAATCCAAAATTGAAAAAAAAAATGATATTTGCTACCATTGTTTCAGTTGCAAATTTTTTAAAAACTGATAAAGAAACTAAGGAAAAGGAGTATTTGCCTGCTGTGAAGAAATGTTTGTTCTGTAAATGCTTTGGAAGCTTGTGCAAAGCTGGAAAAGATGCATAGTGAGAAGATCATTTTTCTGAAGGAAAATGGAATATGTTCTGGCTGTCCTGAGTGAAGGACACATCATCAAAAACTGGAAAAAGTGACATATGCCATTAAAGCACCTTTTCCTGGAAAATATGCTACATACCTTCCAGGAAAAGAAGAACACGGAAAAGGAACAAACAGCAACAAAAATAGCAGATGCAAACAGTGCTGTAGCCTCAGTGCAGACAAGGGGTCTTACTGGGGCTGGTGAGGACAACTGCAGACTTTTAATAGAACCTGTACAAGTCAAGGCCAAGAAGGAGAGTGCAATAGTGCGTACTTATGTATTTCTTGACCCAGGTAGAACTGCATCATTTTGCACTGTGGGGCTAATGAATAAGGTTAATCTTCAAGGAGGAAGGTCAAAATTCTATTGCGAACTATAGGTCAAGGTAAACTCATTGAAACCAGTGTTATTTTGAGCTGGACTGGATAGTAACTATTTTTGTGAACCCCCAAGGCGTATACACTCAGAAAGCTATACCTGTGAATAAAGGAAACATCCCACATCAAAACGACATTGATCTGTGAATGCATTTCAAAAATGTTCGTTTACGCAAAATCAACTCTGAGATAGAGTTCAGATGTATCAAAAGCTCTGAAACTACTAGATATGATAAGGAGTGTGGGAGATGGGACTTACACTGTCAAAACTATGCTTGGTTAGACGATTAATGGACCATTAGGAGGAAGAAATGAGGTTCAGGACCAGACAAAATGCCAACAATATAACGATTGTTAAACTGGGAGCAGCAATCACGGTCGGTGCCAAGGGAAGGCATTCACAGGCATGGCCCTCCTTGTGAGATGCTGTGCCCCCATTTGCTCGCAGCCATCGCTCACTGTCAGACCTGCCCCCACCCACATCACTAGTGTGCGTCAAGTGACACCAGCATCCAGCTTGACACACTCTAGTGACTCGCCACACAATAAAAGCAGAACTTTTGGCTGCTATGTCAGAGGGATGGAGGAGGTTTAAGTCCACCTGGCAGGTAGGCCAGCACCATTATCCCCTCCCTGCTGACCAAATCTACAACAGTCAGACTGTGCTCCACCGCTGCCTGTAACACCCTCCCCCTCCCCAAGCTGAACAGTTTTAGAACAGAAGAGTAGTCCCCCACATGGTTGCCCAACCCCCCCCCCCCCCAACTAATACTCGCTCTGGTGCCAACCCTGGCAGCAGTTCAAGATTGACTATGGCTCAGGGATGACCAAGAACCTTCAAAGGAAGACCAGTAGTTCTTGGATTTGGTGTCAAAATCTGCCAAGCTAGTTAATGGTCATTATTGCATTGGATTACCTTTAAAGAAAAGAGAATTTACATGCCTGATAATAGAAGCATTGTCGAACAATGTACACTGAATTTAGAAGGTTCAAGAAAGATTCTTCCTTTCATTCAGAGTACACCAAATGCGTGTCTGACATAATATTTAAATATATGTAGAGAAAGTACCAGATGATATCTTGGAACATAATGATGGAAAAATATGGTACTTACCACACCTTGGGATTTTGCATTCACAAAAGAAAACATCTTCGAGTGGTGTTTGACTGTGGAGCAACCTTTAGAGGAGTTTCACTAAATTCTCAGCTCTTACATGGTGCAGACTTGACCAGTATGTTGATAGGGGTCTTAACTAGATTCCATAAAGAACCTGCTGTCATCGCTGCAGACATTGAAGCAATGTTTCATCAGGTGAAAGTATAAAAAGAAAACTTCCTCTGGTGGCCTGGTGTAGACTACAGTCAGAACATGGTAGAATACAGAATGACAGGGCATCTATTTCGAGTGACTTCATCTCCAAGTTGTGCAAATTTGGCCCCTAGGAAATTTTCTGAGGACAATATGAAACAGTTTAGCTCTCAAGCTATAAACACCATTAGGAATAGCTTCTATGTGGCTGACTGTCTTAATTCTGCAGCTTCAGAAAAAGAGGCAATAGATCTTTATCATGAGTTGCAAACAATCTGTTTCAAGGGAGGCTTTCTACTTATCAAGTCAATAAGTAACAGTCGTCATGTGTTGACTGCCATAACTGAAACAGAGAGGGCAAAAGAAACTAAGAATCTGGACTTAGACCACCTTCCTGTGGAGAGGGTGTTAATATTAAGTGTACAATGGAGCTGACCTCTCACAAGATGGGGGATTCTTTCAAAAGTCAGTTCAATACATGATCCTCTAGGAATATTGGCACCAGTAGTCCTAACTGCCAAGAAGATCCTACAAGATTTGTATAGGAAAAAGATTGGTTGGGATGATGTGATACCAGACTCTATTGTGCAAGAATGGACGTGTTGGATTCAGGATCTTCATAACCTGGAAGACTTCAAGATTGACAGATCCTTCAAACCCACAAACTTTGGAACTGTGATATCTACTCAATTGCATTATTTTACTGATACATGTGAAGATGATTACGGAACTGTTTGTTACTTGTTACTGGATTTGAAATGGAATGGCCGGAGTAGCTCCATTAAAACCAGCTGCTATCCCTCAAATGGAGTTGACGGCTGCTACCATGGTGAGCAGAGTGGACACAATATTGAAAAGAGAGTTGCAGATGGAATGAACAGACTCCATATTTTGGATTGATAGCACCTCTGTGCTCAAATACAATAAAACCACAAGGTTTTAAACTTGCATGGATAACGGAATCACTGAAATTGATAAAGTTTCACATCCAATACAGTAGAGATCTAGTAGCGCAGTTAACAATCCAGCCAAACTGGCTTCCCGAGGTTCAAAAGTCCAGTTTTTTCTGAAGAAAGAAATGTGGGTGTCTGGACCACGGTTTCTTCTGCAGCCTTAGGAAGAGTGGCCTCAAAATCCTGATAAATTTGAAGAAATCTTGCCAGAGGACCCTGAAATCAGGAGTATGGCTGTAAATGCTGTTCAGATAATGTCTGAACAAGGGGATCCAGTTATCCACTTAACCCATTACTTCTCATCCTGGAATCATTTGAAAAAGGCAACAGCATGGATGCTCAGACTTAAAAGACTGCTTCAGTATCATCAGATAACATCCATCAAAGAGATCTACCACAAAAGGAGACAGGAGATCTTGAGACTCAAGAAAACAATGGTCTCACAGTTGAAGAACTAGTTAATGGTTCGAAGGAGATCATCTGCTTTTGCCAGAGGAAGACATTTGCAGATGAAATTTCAAGTCTGAGAAAGGGAATGAATATTAAAAGGACAAGCCACATTCATAAACTCAACCCCATTCTGGAGAATGGTGTATTAAGAGTTAGTGGGCAATTGAGCAGAGCAGCAATGTCAGAAGAGATGAAACATCCTGTCATACTGGCCAAGGATCTTTACATCTCTGACTTGATTCTTCGGCATATTCACAAAGAGGTGGGCCATAGTGGTCACAATCATATCTTATCCAAACTATGCCAAAAAGATTGGATTCCTGCTGCCACTGGGTCAATCAGAAAAATTATGTTGAAATGTGTTGTTTATCAACATGTAAATACTCATACTGGACAACAGCAAATGGCAGATTTCTCTCCGATGAACGTTCTTTCATATGTGTTGGAGTTGATTATTTTGGACCTTTTGAAGAGAAGTGTAGAAGGTGTGTTGTGAAGCTCTATGGCATTATTTTCACCTGTTTAGCTGTAAGAGCGATTCACATCGAAGTGGCCTCATCACTTGATACAGATTCTTTCATCAATGCTCTTTGGCATTTTATTGCCAGATGTGGTCAAGTGAAGGAACCATGGCACTAATTTTGTGGAAGCTCAGTGCAAGTTGAGTGAGGTAATTGCAGCTGGAATCAGGTTCAACTGCATAATACACTGCTCCAGAAAGGAATCAATTGGATCTTCCACCACCCCCCACCGCTGGTTCACACCATGGAAGTGTATGGGAATGATTAATTCCATCAGTATAAAAAGTTCTTAATTCCACCCTAAAGGGGCAAAGTCTCGATGAGGATCATCTTCACACAGTTTATGTGAAGTTGAAGCTATCCTCAACAGTCGTCCAATCACTAAGGCCGCTACAGATCCAAATGATCTTGAGGCACTTCCCCCAAACCACCTTTACTCCTTTAGACTATGCTTTCAATGCCACCAGGGCAGTTTCCGAATGAAGACAATATATTTTGCCACAGGCGAGCAAGTGCAATTTATATCGGAAATGTTCTGGAAAAGGTGGGTAAAAAAATGTTCCTCTGTTCCCTGTTGCAAGAATGACAGAAATGATCTAAGATCGGGTGCAATTTCAGGCCAGGACATGTCATGGGCAATTCAGCACCTCAAAATTCCTTGTTTATGATGAAGATTGTGGATACCATTCAGGTCAAAAGAGGATTTCTACACCAAGTTCAGAAGACTAAAAGTGACTTTCTGAACAGACCAATTATCAATATCTGTCTTTTACAAGAGGCAGAAAGTTTTGATAATTTACTTTTATTTTCTTTTGGATTTTATCCTATATAATGCACTATTATGTACCACGTTTGATTTTCTTTATGATGGTCATTATTATTTTATAATAATTATGGGTGGGTTTTGTAGGGTTAAAATGTGTTTCATGCTCACGACTTATTGGTTTGTGTTTAACATTTTTGCTTCAGGGTCATAACTAGTTTTCTCTGCTTACTTGGGAGATAAGATTTTAGTTTCTTTTGTTCTGCAGAATGGATGGTAAAAGCTTCTTCCAACATTTTCTATTGACCATTTAACAACTTATAACAATGTTAGCAATGTTTAATATTGTTTAATAAACTTTGGAAAACTCAACTCTAGTATGAATTCATTTGAACAAGTCATAGATAACAGCATTTTTTTTTTATCATCCGAGGGACTATAATGGAAAGTCGTTGCTTCATTCCTTAATGTTCTTTGTCTTTAACTGCAATACGTGAGATTATGGCCTGATCGTGAAAGCATCCCAACCATGGTCTTCCTCCGAATCCTCTAGGGCAATACAGATACAAGGACCTTCCCTCTATATCATACTTCCTAAGCTTTGTCCCAGGTTACATACTGCTCATGCCTGGAATGTTGTCCCAATTCAATCTGCCCATCCTTAACTAACACACACACACACACACACACACACACACACACACACACATACACTCACTCTCTCTCTCTCTCTCCCTCTCTCTCTCTCTCTCTCTCATTAGAACAGGATGGCTGTCATTATGAACATAGCTTAAAGCAAAATATACCTGAAATATATAAATATATTTGACAAATATAAATTAGTTTGAAATTATGGACTTACTGGTGGCAATATTTGCGACTGGGATATAATGCTGTTGGGTAAGCTGTTTTGACGGCTCTCTGTAGTCACCTCTGCCCAAGTAACCTGAAATCCCGTTACAGGCTGAAGAAGTTCTACTTTAGATATCCTCCAGTGGAAGTGCCCTGTAATATTCCCTGCATGAATTATGAATGAGGCCGACAAGTTCTCGGGTTTGACAAGCACTTTTGGAATGGTTGTCACTGCAAAAGAGGAGCATAGTCCACAAAAATGTCAAACTTTGGTGCTCATAGATTCTTTCAAAATATTGTCTGTCACTAACAATAAAATATCAGATAGCTGACAATTTCTTTGCAAGCTTCAATAAATCTTAATTGTGCTTATTTTCTTACTACTCAGACACAGTAATGCAGTACCACATTTTTAACCCAAAGGAAAATATGTACTCTTAGTTTAAATTTCAAATTTGGGCCATTACACTAAGAAAAAAAATGAATGAAGCCACCTAAACAAATAGTCTATGCCTTGGCTGTCTTATTCCTGAAAGATAATCCAATATATAAGAAACAGAGCCCATTCTGTGTGTGTTGTACGCTACTTAATATCACCCACAATTAGAGTTGGCAGATATCCATATTGACCAGACAGTCCACTTTAGAACAAGCTCAATTGTTATTACATGTTTTCTCTAGATCATTTTCATTGGAAAAATATGTAAATTGGACATTGTTGAATTGTTCCTGTGGTTACAAATTGACTGGGGCTTTGAAACAAAGAATATTGCCTTCAATGTTCAGGGAACAGTTAGTTCCACAAGCTAATAGTACTGCATCTAAAACTGTGATGTCTGATCATAAAAGTTTGAAAATAAACAGGAGCTAAGAAATCCTACAACAATGAGAGAGGCTACATTAAATATAAATGTACACACCCTACTAAAAAGAGCATGCAACTCACCAGCTTTAATAACAAGACGTACATCTCAATATTCCAGTAAATATATTATGGTTAATGCTTGGCTTATGCCATTTCTAGGTATCACACTGTTAGCAAGCCTTCAAGGCCTTAACTACAATGCACACAAAAGAGAGGCCAAGTGAAGATGAGTGGGGATTTGATAGAGCTGTTCAAAGTCAGACAGGCCTTTGAAATGGAGACAATTTCCAGTAAAATGAGAGTCAATGATAATTTGGAAAAATTCCATAAGTGGAAGATTCAGAAATAAATATTTATGCAGCAACTTAATATGGTCTGGAATGAATTTTGTGTATAGGCCGGTGAAACCAGGGTAAAGGCCCTAACAAATCAAGTGCATCATTCATTATGAATGGGCTTTAGGAAGGATCTACAACAATAAGGTCTACAAAAGGAACTGTACATTAGGGTTTTGCCAGTTAGCAATTTCCACTGCATCTGAAAATTGCCACCTAAAGAACAGTTCCTGCTAGCTCCAGATACCATTCTTAGAGAGGTCTTAATGATGTATGAGTCACACAGGTGCCATCAAATTTTTTAGCTTGTGTGCCTGTATACACAAGTTAAGAAAAAAAAAAATTGCAGATAGTTATTGTAGCAGAAAAAATAATCTTGGGTGGAAATATTCTTCATCAATCATACTTCTTGTTGAGTTGCATTTCATAAGTTTAGACTAGCTTTGTGATTTTTATTAGTTCATTTCTATTTATACAAGTTTCTAACCTAGCTTCTCTCCTTGACAAATTCATGTCATTTGTCCCTTTCTAACTAATAAGGCAAGCTACTTGATCTTTCACAGTCAATAATGAAGCATCCTAGCAGAGTGAAAAGTGAGCACTCTGTATTTAAATCAATACTCCTTAACACCCTCAACACTTCTCTTTCTAACTCCTAACAATCTGTTTGGGTTAGCAGCAGAACGTCGAGCACCATTACGCTAAGCAATGGTGCAACCTCATGGTGGTGTGCTCAGTCTAATCCTATTCATGCTACTCATAGGCGACGGCAATGCTAGATCCAGCTCTAACAGAGTCATTACTTTTGCAGGTGACATGACAGCGGTTGGCTTCTTCAGCAACAACAATGAGTTGCACTACAGAGAAGAGGTGGAAAATTTCATGAAATGGTCCAAGAAAAACAATCTGAGTCTCAATGTGGACAAGACAAAGGAGATGATTGTGTACTTCAGGAAGGCCAGGGAGAACCACCCTCCACAACCCATTAGTAGTGGAAAGCACCAAGTTCCTCAAAGTCTACTTAGATAGTGACCTATCCTGATTACACAACATCTCTTGTCAGGAAGGTGCAACAGTGACTGCACTTCCTTAGAAGTGTGAGGTGGTTAAGGCTACTGGCCACCATTAGCTTTCTACAGGAGCTCTATTGAGAGCATCTTGGCCAGCTGATCAGTGTGGTACAATTGCTGTAGAGCATTGGATTGGAAGTCAATCCACAGCACCATAAAAGTGAAAGATAGGGTCACTGGGTTTGTCCTCCCCCACCCCCATCTTATTTAAAGAGGGCTCACAAAATCAGGGAGGACCCCTACCAGCCCACACACAGCATCTTCCAGCTACTCTCATCAAGAAGGAGATACAGGAGTATTAGACTGAAGAACAATTTCTTCTCATGGGCAGTAAGACTGCTGAACGACTGCTAAAACAACTCTCCGTGACTCTACTATTAATTAAGAATATTTATTTTAATATAATTATGAACTGTGTATATTGTTTGTCTGTATGTGTGTTATGTCTATATGCATGTTTTGCCCTGCGGACACCGTTTCGTCAGGTTGTTATTAGTACAATCGGATGACAAATAAACTTGCACTTGAACTGCATGAATCGCCAAGACGTACTAAGTGTTGGTAAATGGGATTAATGGGAATGGATACTTGATAGTTCTCATGGTCACATTGGTGCAAAGGACCTAATTCTCTTCTACAGTACCTCTGACATTATTACTTATTTTTCTTGTGTAGCCACTGTTTTCCATCAATCTGTGAGTATAATGATACAGGTTATGTTATATTTTTGTTAATCAAATGATAAATATTGTCCAGCACGTATTCTTCAAATACTGTTTTGTAATTTATTTTTATATCCATGGAGAGGAGAGATCTTATTCAGGTAAAGTGCTTTATCTGAAAGGTGCCATCACCAACACTGCTCTTCTCCCTCAGAATTATGCGATCCAATCTCCAAAGAGGGGCATAAATCGATGGATGATCTGACTCAAGGGACAAGAGTGATGTACTAAAGGAAATGAGGAAGTGAGAAAGAATCTAGAATGCATAGATTGGGATAAGTTGCTTTCAGGCAAGGATGTGCGAGGTAAGTGTCGGACCTTCAAATGTGAAATTTTGAGAGTACAGAGTTTGTATGTTCCTTTCAGGATCAAAGGCAAGGTTTAGAAGATATGGGGAACCTTGGTTTCTGAGGGATATTGGAGATCTGGTTCAGAAGAAGATATAACAGGTACAGGCAACTTGGAGAAAACTTGAGGAGTATTAAAAAAATGCAAGAAAATCCTCGAGAAAGAAATCAGGAAGGCACCTAAGGGTTTCTACAGGTGTATTAAGAGCAAAAGGATAGTAAGGGACAAAATTGGTCCCCTCAAATATCAGAGTGGTCAGCTTTGTATGGAGCCAAAAGAGATGGGAGAGCTCTTAAATGTTTTTTTTTTCCCCATTAGTATTCACTCAGGAAAAGTGCACAGAGTTGTGGGATATAGCAAAACAAGCAATTAGGCTATGGAACCTATACAGATTAAAGATGAAGAAGTGCTTGCTGTCTTAAAGCTAATTAGGGTGGATAAATCCCCAGTTTCTGACAAGATATTCCCTCGGGCCTTGAGGGAGGTTAGTGTAGAAATTGCAAGGGCACTGGGAGAAATATTTAAAATGTTCTTAGCCACAGTTGTGGTGCCAGAGAATTGGAGGGTAGCTCATGTTTTCCATTGTTTAAAAACAGCTCCAAAAATAACCCTGGAAATTATAGGCCGGTGAACCTGACGCCAGTAGTAGGTAATTTATTGAAAGGTGTTCTAAAAGATCGGATATACAATTATTTGGATAGCCATGGACTGATTAGGCATGGTCAATGTGGCTTTGTGTGTGGTAGGTTCTGTTTAACCAATCTTATTGTTTTTAGAGGTGGTTATCAGAAAAGGTGTTGAAGGAAAGGCTGTGGATGCTGTCTACATGGCCTTTAGTGAGGCCTTTGACAAGATCCCACATGGGAGGTTAGTCAAGAAGGTTCAGATGCTAGGTATTCATGATCACAAGATTACAAGATAAAGGAACAGAAGTAGGCTATTCATCCCATCGAGTCTGCTCCATAAACCCACCCTGAGCTAAACTGTTCTCACATTTGTTCCAAATTCGGGCCTTTTCCCAATATTCTTTGATACCTTGACTAAATAGATACATATCAATCACCCCCTTAAACTCCCCCACTGATTGAGTCTCCACAGCTGTATGTGGCAACAAATTCCACAAATCCACAAGCCTTTGGTGAAGTAGCAAACTGGATTCAACAATGGCTGAATGGGAAAAGCCAGAGATTAGTTGTGGATGATTGCTTCTCAGACTGGAGGCCTGTGATTCGTGATGTGCCTCAGGGATCAGTGCAGGGCCCATTGTTGTTTGTTATCTATATCAATGATCTGGATGGTAATGTGGTAAATTGGATCAGCGAGTTTGCAGATGACACTGAGATTGAAGGCGTTGTGGACAGCAAAGAAGATTTTCAAAGCTTGCAGAGGGATCTGGACCAGCTAGAAAAATGAGCTGAAAAATGGTAGATGGAATTTAATGCAGCCATGTGTGATTAGAGAGCTTAAGATAAAGGAACCTTTAGAAGGCAGTGATCACAATATGATTGAGTTCACTGTGAAATTCAAAAAGGAGAGGCTGAGGTCTGATATGTCAGTATTTCAGTGGAGTAAAGGAAATTACAGTTGCATGAGAGAGGAACTGGCCAGAGTCAATTGGAAAAGCACATTTATGGGGAAGGCAGCAGATCAGTAATGGCTGGAGTTTCTGCGAGAAATTAGGAAAGTGCAGGACAGGCACATTGCAAAAAAAAAAGAAAGAAATTTGTAAATGGACAATTGAGGCAATTGTGACTGATGAAGGAAGTTAAAGCCAAAGTAAAAGCAAAAGAGAGGGCAGACAAGGAAGCAAAAAACAGTGGGTAAATAGAGAACTGGGAAGCTTTTAAAAATGTACAGAAGGCAACTAGGAAGGTGATTAGGAAGATGAACTACGAAAGGAGGTTCACAAATAATATCAAAGAGGATACTAAAAGCATTTTTTAAATATATAAAGAGTAAAAGAGAGACAAAAGTAGGCATAGGACTGATAGAAAATGATGCTGGAGAAATTGTAATGGGAGACAAGGAGATGGCAGAGGAACTGAATGAATATTTTGGATCAGTCTTCACTGAGGAAGACATTAATAGTTTATCAAACACTCAAGAGTCTCGGGGAAGAGAAGAGAGTGGACTCAAGATCACGAGAGAGAGGGTACTTGGGAAGCTAAGGATAGGTAAGTCTTCCGGAACGAATGGAATACACCCTCGGGTTCTGACTTGGATATGATCTACAAGGAATTAATGGATTCTGGCATGGTTCTAGATATCTGGAAAATCACAAATGTGTTTAAGAAGGGAGAAAGGCAGCAGAAAGGAAATTTATAGATCTATTTGCCTGATTGGGAAGCTGTTGGAATCGATTGTCAAGGATGAGGTTACTAGAGACACATGACAAAATAGGCCCAGGTCAGCATGCCTGACAAACCTACTGCAATTTTTTTTTAAGAGATCACAAAGGGGACAGACAGAGGATATTGTATATTTGGACTTCCAAAAGGTCTTCGACAAGGTGTCACACATGAGGCTGCTTAACAAGATGAGATCCCATGGAATTACAAGAAGAATGCTAGTGTGGGTAGACCATTGGCTGATGGGCAGGAAACAAAGAATGGAAATAAAGGGAACCTATTCTGATTGGCTAACTGTTACTAGTGATGCCCCGCAGGGGTTGGTGTTGGGGGCCGCTTCTTTTTACATGGTTTATAAATGATTTGGATTATAGAATTGATGAATGTGTAGCTAAATTTGCACTTGATACCAAAATAGTTGGCAAGGTGGATGGTGCTGAGGATACACATAGGCTGCAGAGAGACTTGGATAGATTAGGAGAATGAGACAAGAGACATCAGATGAAATACAATATTGGAAAGTTTACCGTCATACACTTTGGTAGAAGAAATAGATGGGCAAATAGATAGGTGGAAAATTCAAAATTCCAGGGTGTAAAGGGACATCCTAAAGCAAGATTTCCCAAACATTTTTTCTTTCCACTCACATACCGCCTTAAATAATCCCTATACCATAGGTTCTCTGTGATTAGTAAGGGATAACTTAAGGTGGCATGTGAGTGGGAATAAAAGGTGAGAATCACTGTTCTAGACCTAATTGTTACTGAAATATTTTGCTTGAGAAAAATTGTCATTGGCCCAGTTCCTTTGGAGTTATGAAACCATGCACATAACGAGTCCATTAGGTATGATTAAAGCAGAGGTTTTCAAACTTTTTCTTTCCACTCACATACCACCTTAAGTAACCCCTTACTAATCACAGAGCATTTATAGCATAGGAATTATTTAAGGTGATATGTGAGTGGAAAGAAAAAGTTTGGGAAACCCTGCCCGAAAGGATAACCTCTAGGCTGAGTCAGTGGTGAAGAAGGCGAATGCAATGTTGAGATTCATTTCTAGAGGAATAGCATTTAAGAGCAGAGAAGTAATGTTGAGGCTCTATAGGCCACTGGTGAGACCTCACTTGGAGTACTGTGTACAGTTTTGGCTCCTTATTTGAGAAAGAATGTGCTGGTGTTAGAGATGGGGTCAGAGAAGAATGATACCAGGAATGAAAGGGTTAGCATATAAGGAAAGTTTGTTGGCTCTTGGACTGTACTCAATGCAGTACAGAAAGATGAGGGGAGACCCCAGAGACACTTCAAATGCAATAGGCCTGGGCAGAATAGATGTGGCATAGTTATTTCCCATGGTAGGAGAGTCTAGGACAAGAGAGCAGAACTTCAGGATAAAAGGGTGTCAATTTAAAACAGAGATGCAGAGAAATTTCTTCAGCCAGAAGGAGTGAGCCTGTGGAAGCAAGATCTTTGGCTGTATTTAAGGCAGAGATTGACAGGTATTTGATTAGTCAGGTTTATGGGGAAAAGGCCATCAAAGAAGTGGGGCTGACTGGGAGGGTAGATCAGCTCATGATAGAATGGTGAATGGCCTACTACATGCTCGTGATCTTGTGATTTTTTTTGTGAAATCAAGTGGTCTTGCTACTTTAGTCTTCCCCAAATTTTGCTAAGTCTGATTTGTATGTCAATATTTCTCAACCAAACTATTTCATATAAACTAAGTTAAGGGAACAGAAATTCTCTAGGATAGGATGCTCAGGAATTCGAGAACTCAAGAAATTCAATGATTTATGCAAAGAAGGAATGACCCCATTATCTAAGAATCTTGCCCATCTAACCTGCCTCACACAGTATAAGCTCAGACATTCAAAGAGCTGATTGTAGATTGCAGGAAAGGAAAACCAGATGTGTACAATCTAGTTATCAATGAGGGATCGAAGGTCGAGAGGGTGAGCAAATTTAAGTTCTTGGGAGTCACTATAATTGGAGGATCTCTCCTGGACCGAACACACTAATGAAAGAAAGCACATCAGCGCCTCTACTTTATCAGGAGTTTGAGGAGATTTGATATGACATGGGAAACACTGGCAAATTTCTACAGATGTGTAATGGAAAACGTGCTGACCGGCTGCATCACGGTCTTGTATGGGGACACCAATACCCTGAATGTAAAGCCCTAAAAAAGGTAGTGGACACAGTCCAGGACATTAAAGTCAAAACCCTCCCCACCATCGAGAACATCTACAGGGACTCTACCATCGGAGGGCAGCAGCAAAGGATTCACGCCACCCAGCACATACTCTATTCTCGCTGTTGCCATCAGGAAAGAGATATCGGTGCCACAAGACTCACACCAGGTTCAGGAACTGCTACACCTTCAGACTCCTCAACAATAAACTTGATCAGGGACTCATTAAAGGACTCTTACTTTTGATCTTTATTGTCTGTTTCTTTCCTCTCTATATTGCAGTCAGTTTGTGTAGTTTTATTTTTGCACCACCAATAAGTGGTAATTCTGCCTTGCCTGCGGGAAAAAGAATCTCAGGGTTGTATGTGATGTCATGCATGTAGTCTGACAATGAATTGAAATCGGAATATTCAACCTTCACAGCTTTCTCATTAAAGGCTAAAATTCATACTGCTTCATCTTTTGGGATGATCTATGCTACTCGTCATTGAAACACGATTGTAAATAGAATAGCAAGCTGGGTGGAAGACAAAAATTCCTTCCTGAGGCTGCACTCACCCCCATGACTGGGACAGCTGCCATGTTTTAGACCTTTCCCTCGAGGAGATGAGCATGAAGGAGTTGTGAAGATCACGGACTCAGCCTTCCCCTGGCCCCTGGCCATCATTGGTTGGACTACAACTTTATATTTGCAAGAAAATATCAGTCCTCGGAGGATGATGTAATTTTCCTATGAAAAAAAAGCATGAAATTTAATGTATTGGATTAGCCTTGTAATTGCCCCTGTGAGATAGGCTGCAACTGAATCGTGATATTTTTTAATACTATAACAGTAAAAAGTAATCCAGCTTGATTTCTTTGTAACTGAAAATAAAATCCATATAGCATCAGCCAGCCTCCAATAAATCTTATTACTTTCCTCTGGCATTCTGCAATTAGAGTATTCTTTTTTTCTTTTCAAATCACTTATGCTTCATTGCGATATTTATACATTGATGGTATAAATATTACACCTGGTCTTAAGGATAGTTCCCCTCTATTAAGTTACCCTACCTAAAGCAACCAGAAGACTAAATTGGATTTGCTCTTCCTTCCTGCTTTGATGACTGTTTGACAAGCTCCTGGAAGACCCAGGCGTCTGCCAAAGCAGTGAAAGAGAGAAAATTGAAGTGGAGGATAAAATGAGCACTTGCAACTGAACTTATTATCATAGAAGCTTGCTAAAGATGTTCACAGAATCAATTATTTTTTTTTAAAAAAAGGAAAGAGAAATAATGGCACTTACGTGGGTGATGACTTTCCTGGAAATCTTCGTGTCATTGTGCACGCAAGTCTCTGGCATCCACTGGATGAGATATCGCTCTGCCATGCCACCAGGATCTGGGGACAATGTAACTCGCATATTACTATCAGCAAATACTTTTGACATAGTTCACACTGCAACAAAAGGGTGATGCCAACCACATGTTAATCAGATGTGACAGGAAATATTACTTGTTCTGGTGTTGCCAATAATTTGGATAACTTTGGCAACACAAGAGACTGCAGATGCTCGTTTTTGGATAATTCTCTTTGATTGGAAAAATTACTGCAAATAAACCTATTCCTCTCTCAAGATCAGTTTTTGAGGGGTGCAGTCAGTACATTTCTGTGAAAAGCATAATATTCAAACTTCATATTTTGCATATTTTAGTTCAAGATATCACTAATGTTAACTTTGAATATTGATATTCCATTCACATGTCAGCAATGAATATTCAAGCTGATTATCTGTGGCTGATCACTTAAGTTCCAACATGGACACTGGAAATGTGAATATAAATATGCAGATTTGCATCTCAGTCTTTCATCTCTGTGGTCATTTGGACTGGTTATTGACATAATGAGGGAGGAGGGTTATGAATAGGATCCTCAGCGGGCACAAAGTTCATGATAGATTCTCTCTGGCAATAACTTAGATCAATCGTTATAAACAATCTTTCAAAATATTGAATGTTTTTGCTGGAACTTTTGTGAGGATATGGTGCCAGATAATTGGATTGCAGTGCACGGAAGCCTTACGCCAATGCTGGGAAAAATGTACCAAATGTTAATGCTTTTACTAACCTAATATGCATTTGAGGTTTTGAAGTCTGTTCATGTGCCTTTGAAGCAAGAGCAAAGCAACTCTGAAAGACCTTAAAAAAAAGCTGGATCTGTACAGCACCAAAATCATGGTATAACAACCCAAGATGCTTTATAGAAGTGTTACCAAATTGAGTCTGAAGATGACTGAAATATAGTGATTCCAGAGAGGATGGCTTGGCCAAAGGGAAAGTGTTTTAAATGAAGAGACAGTTAAGGATAGGAGGCATCCAGAGCAGGGATCTTGTATTCTACCAAACTTCCTGGCAAATTCAGGCTGCTTCAAAGGCTTGAAGCTACTTAAATAGTAAGTCTAGAAAGTCATGTTTTTTTAGGTGGTTATAGAAAAGGTGAGTGAGATTAAGAAATTTCGGGTGATAGTTGGGGTGCAGGTGTAGGGATGGAGAATTTCAAGCGTGTCCTGCATCCAGATGATGTTGGGCTGGTGGTGGTGGGAAGAGGGAGAAATTTTGCTTTGAACTAGGAACTGGACCGAAGAGTGAATGATGAATCAACCTGAGGCAACCAGTTTCACCCCAGTCATGATCTCTTCTCACTGTCACCTTCAGGAAGAAGGTACAGAAGCCTGAAGCGCAGTGTAATGGATGTGTTGCTAATATTTGAAGTTGACATAGAATTATAATATCTTAGCTTATGTCATGGGCTTGGTTACAGGGATTCACACACCACAGCACATTTGACAAACACTATGACACTAAGGGAGAACAAGAACAGATTCGATGGGCCAAATGGCCTACTTCCGTTCCTTTATCATATCTTGTGAAGATGTTAGCTTGGAAACTCCGAGTATGGCAGACAAGCCAATAATGGAATTATAATGGATCACCATGGATGTCAGGACAAGGCTTGCTTTAAGGGAACAGTATTGGATACATTCAGACTTGCGCTGGCAATGCTGCAAACCCCAGATCCATTTGACTGACAGATGCCAGACTGAAAAATCAAATGTTGGGACAGGAGAAGTTTTGCAAAGCAGACTGAAGGTGTGTTATGTCAGGTCACGTGGGAAGAGAGGCAGGATAAAGAAGGCTAGAGGACATTGTTTTTTGAGGCAGAGCACAGGGAGCTGAATAAAACCTGTCCTTTGTGAAAGGCAGGGTGGATAAAGCCTGTCCCTTGTGAAAAGGCAGGGTAAAAAGCAGTGATATTTGAACAAACCTGAATAAAACCTGACCTTCATGAAGGGCAGGGCAGGGTGAAAGCAGCAATCTCTGAGAAGGCAGGACTGCTGTTCTATCATCAAGAAAAATCTGTTCTATCTAAAAAGCTAGAGGAAAGCATGTGAATACACCAGCGAGAAGAATTCTCTCTAAAAGCCAACTCATCGAAAGACGTGCGAGTTTGTAAGAAAAAACTGATGCTCCATACTTGCTTTATAAAAACTGCTGGAACATAAATTAAAGAAAAGACCCTGGGTTCGACAAGAGATTTGAAATAGGACTTTAAAACTGACATTTCCAGAAGCAAGCCCTTGTAATGGTCTGGACTTTGAAACCACACACGCGTGTACTCACACACACTTTACACTTGCGCATAGCGGGGGTTAATTTAGCATTGTTTAGAATTATTGAGAGTTGTGTGAGGAATAGTTTAAAAGATTTTTTTTAATTTACCATTTTCAGGTGACATTTCCGTTGTTGTTCCTATGTTTAGAGCTCGTTAAGGGCTTGTTAGTTTGGAACAGCAGCAATTCTAGGTTCATGAACAGGTTTTTATTTGAACAGTTATTTGGCTTTTGAACTGCCCTGAACTATCCCCCAAAATAAACATATTCCGAGATCTGTCTGCACTTTTGAAACATTACTTTTTTTTGGACTAACTACAACTCTGAATATTTATTTTATATCCTTTTATATTTACACTATTTTTCTGTCTCATGGCACTCTGTGATAATTTAATATACTTTTATAATTAGTGTTTCTTATGTACCTGTTATTTCTGCAACAAGTAAGAATTTCAGTGCATCTCTGCTTTGTGTTTACGTATTTGATGAGTTTATTGTCAAACACTGTACGATGCATATACGTGCTAAAATTCTTACTTCCTCACAGTAATTCTCGTGCAAAAAAGTAGCGAGAAATAGTGCAGACAGTGCTTTGGTGATGTCTATAATCAGGGAAGGTTCAAGAGTCTGATAGCTGTTGGAAAGAAATTGTTTTTGAACCAAGAGGTACAGTTTTTCAGGCGGGTCTACCTACCACTATCATTTCATATCATGATTAAATTTTGGTTGGGCATTCCCAGTCTCAAAGTTGGTCTCTATGGTAGTCAGGGGTGATGGGGCTATCTGGAATTAAAAACTGAGGTAGAGGTCAGATGGTAGTAGAGGTAAGATAGAAGCCATGGATGGTGGGTCAGTAAAAGGTAATCTGATAATGGTACAAACCATAAGGAAGTTGGGGAGTCACTTGACGATTGAGGTCAGATGGACACAGCCATGCATTGCTGAACATAAGATAGATAAGGGAGCTGACCTTTAGTGATTGACTGCAATCTACTGTTGGCAGTGTTAAGATGGGGCAATAGGTAGCAGGGAGATCAAGGAGTTGGAAGAAAAAATTGTCTTTAATAATTATTCCTGTTCTGATCAGTGAGCTGATCATCCCTCCTCACCTCCTTGCAACTCCCCAGCTTCCTGAGGTTTGGCTAGTAAGGCAGGAATGACTTAAAGATTGGACTGTTAGGGGCGTGGCAAGATGGCGTTGAGGGAAGACGTGCAGTTCCACCTTTCCCCAGTTAGACTTATAAATACCTGATTTTAAAACTTGTAAAAGTGGTTAAAATAGTATTTTCAGACTTTGGAATAGTGGAAGATTGAAATGGCTACAAATGTGAAGAAATCAAAAACTCAGTTGCAAAAGAATTTACCCTATAAAAGTGTTGAAGAATTGAGGCCTACCTACCAAGTTGAAGCCACAGAGTCGTCGACTGGAGTTCCCAAACCTCAAAGGACCCCTGCTCGGCTGCGATTGAGCATCCGCAAGATGGCGCCAGTTCTGTGATGCGCTCGGTTGGCCCTGACCTGCACCCCCGTGTGCCCAGGTGGATCGGCCGAGCGGGGACAGATGCGCGAACCCGCAGTAGTGCCTTATGGTCTAGGGATGTGCAGTGTAGCGTCGGAGGATGCACCTGCACGGTGGGTGACTCTTCCGGGCATGCGCGGTGCATCGCGAGTTCGGGAATTATTAGAGAAGATGTGGGCTGTGGGGGAACCCAGAAGATGGCAGGCTGATGAGGTCGGTGGGTATCCAGACCCGCAGCCGCACTGGAAGAGGAATTATTGTGTCAGAAGAGGAAGAGAGCCCAGCACTATTGGAACCCACACAGGAAGAATATATGGGGACTAGGACTAGAGAAGGTAGGCCTCAAGGGGAAGTGATGGAACCTGGACTGGATTCTGTGTTTACAATATTGGAAGGGATTGCTCATCAAATAGAAAACATGTCAATGCAGGTATCTACTCAGATAAATCAAGGATTCATGGAAGTGAAAACTAAAATGAACAATACGTGTGAAGAGATTACTTCTACGAAGAAAGATATGACTAGTCATAAGTGATGTTAGTAGATGTATAAAAACAGTAGACACTGTACAGGATAATCTTTAAAAAAATTGAAGAAGCTTTTTTTGAATGTAAGAACCAAGTGGATCGTAATAGAGAAAAAATGGAAAAAGTGGAGGATTCTTTCATGGATTGGTGGATTCAGAAGAAATAATTATTGAAGAAGATTGACTCATTAGAGAATCAAGGTCGAAGAAATAATGTAAAAATAGTGGGTCTTCCAGAAGATATGGAAGGTTCAGATCCAGTAAAGTTTTTTTAAGAAATGGATTCCTAAGGTACTGGGCAATGAATTTTTTCCAGATGGTTTGGAGCTAGACTGGGCACATAGAGAGAGTATTGAGGAAAAAACCATTTCCAGGTGAACCACCATGAGCAGTTTTGATTCGTTGTTTGAAATATCAGGAGAGAGAAATTATATTACGAGTTGCAGTGCAGAAGGCGTAGCAAAATCAAGCTCCAATGATGGTTCAAAATAACAGAGTGTTTTTCGATGCAGATCTGAGTCAAGAAATTATTAGAAGGTGCCGAGAATTTAATTCAGCTAAAGAAGTATTGTGGCGAAAGGGTTATAAATTCGCTTTTCGTTACCCGGATGTATTGAAAGTTTTTTTTATGGGAATTTTCAATCTCAATTTTTTGAAAATGACTAATGATGCATTAATTTTTGCTAATTTATTGCCAGATTTGTGAGGAAGTGGACGGTTGCCATCATCGTCACCTAAAAGGAGGGTAAATGGAAATGGGAATGGGAAGAATGGGAAACACGGAAAGAATAGAAAGAAAGTTGAATTGACACAGTCTTCTTGATATTGAGGACCCAGAACAATCATTGGGACTGGAATCATTGGGTTGAATATATTTGATTAAGTACTTTGTGAAAATTTGACTGGGGGTTGGATGACACTGAGATCTTATAGTCATCTCCCATTAGTGGGTTTTACCACACCCAGATTTTGAGGGAGTTACTACTTTCTAGTAGTTTGTTGGGGGGGAGGGTATAATTTTTCTATTTTTTTGGCTTTTTGGAATTTTTATATAGGGGAGGGTTTAGAATATTAAGGGAATTAGAAAGGGGAGCAATATTTTATAGTAGTGTGAAATATATGATTAAATTGAAGAAATGTCTAATTTGAACTTTGCAACTTTTAATGACCAGGGATTGAATAATCCACTTAAGCATAAATGAGTATTGGCTTACATTTAAAAAATGAAAGTTGATATTGCTTTTTTGCAAGAAACACATTTGACTGAAAAAGAACATTTGAAATTGAAGAGAGAGTGGGTTGGTCATGTGATTTCTTCTTCTTTTAATTCTGAGGCAAGAGGTGTAGCGATTTTAATTCATAAGAAATTACTATTTGAATTGGAATCATTTGAAGGAAATGCTGGGAGGGTTCTGATGGTGAATTGTAAAATTTTTGCTGAATCATGGACCTTGTTAAATATTTACACACCTAATGTAGACGATGAACGGTTCATATCGGAGGCTTTTTTACTGTTAAATCAGGCCAATGAAAGTATTTTGATTGGGGGAGACTTGAACTATGTTTGCATCCTTTATTAGATAGATCTCCGAAAAATATAAGGAACTCAAAGACGGCAATGCAACTAGGAGCTCTGATGAAAGATTTGAATTTGTTTGATATTTGGAGGAGAGTAAATCCTACAGAGAAAGACTTTTCTTTTCATTCATCTAAACATGATTCATTTTCTAGAATAGATTTTTTTTTGGTATCGGCACATTTGCAAGGTAAAGTACTACAGGCTGAATATAAAAGTCGGTTTATATCGAATCACTTGATGTTGTTTTTCTCCTGTGAAAGTCCAGAAGTGGTGCAATTGTCTTATAGATGGAGGTTTAACACAATGTTACTGAGGAAACCAGAGTTTATTACTTTTGTTAAGGAACAGATTGCTTTATTCTTGGCTGAGAATATTAATTCAGTAAATAGTAATTTTGTACTGTGGGATGCTTCGAAAGCATATTTGCATGGGCAAATTATTAGTTACACTACGAAAGTTAAAAAACAATATGTGGCGGTAAGTTTAACATTGGATAAACAAATTACTGAGTGGGAAAAGGAATTTCAGAAAGATGTTACAGAAGATTTTTAAAAAGCTGCTTTAATGAAGTTGAAATTACATTATAATACATTACAAACTTATTTAATACACCAATCTAAGCAACATTATTATGAACTGGGTGAGAGAGCTCAGAAGGCATTAGCATGGCAATTAAAAATGGAACAGACATTGCAAATTATTAATGCTGTTAAGAAGAATTCAACAGTTACCTATAAACCTCAGGAAATTAATGATCATTTTTATTCATTTTATATTTCTGAGGGAAAGCAGGATGTTGTTTCCATTAAATCTTATTTATCTAAATTAAAATTACCTGTTTTAGGGGAGGAGGAGGTTAAGGAATTGGAAGCTCCATTTACAGATTTTGAGATTAAAGAAGCTATACAGGAGATGCCAGGGGATGATGGATTTTCAGCTGAATTTTATAAAGTATTTTATGAAGACTTATCTTCTATATTTGGAGATGTATTGGAGCAAATAACTGAGGATCAGTTGTTACCAGAATCTTGTTCGAGTGCTATAATTACTGTAATTCCAAAGAAAGACAGGGATCCATTGAAAGTATCTTCGTATAGACTTATTTCTTTATTAAATGTAGATTATAAAATTATAGCGAAAGTGTTAGCGAATAGACTTGCTAAATACTTACCTCAATTGATACATATAGATCAAACAGGTTTTATTAAGAATAGAAATGCATCTGACAATATACTTAGATTGATAACACTGGTCAATGCATCGAGACAGCAACCCAACCACTGGATGCAGAAAAAGCTTTTGATAGGGTTGAATGGAATTTTTATATAAGGTGTTAGGGAAGTTTAATTTTGGCCCTTATTTTATTGGTTGGGTTAAGGCTTTATATAAAAATCCAATTGCTAGGGTGGTGACAAATGGTCAAATTTCTTTACCATTTAAATTAACGTGATCGACTTGGCAAGGTTGTCCACTATCACCAGCCTTGTTTACATTGGCTATTAAACTGTTAGCTCCGACAATATGACAGAATGATAAGATTAGAGGGATGAGAATTGTGGATGATGAATATAAGATTAATTTATTTGCGGATGATGTGTTGGCATATTTGACAGACCTGGAGCAGTCTTTGAAATATTTACAAGGTTGTTTGTTGAAATTTGGAGAGTTATCTGGATATAAGGTAAACTGGGATAAGAGTGAAATACTGCCAGGTGGAGAAGGAGATTATTCAAAGTATAAAAATATTATAAAATAAAAATGGTCAGATAGAATTAAATATCTAGGAGTAATAGTAAATGGAGATTATCAATCTTTATATAAATTAAATTATTTTCCTTTATTAAAAAGAATTAAAATGGATTTGATTAAATGGAAAGAATTTCCGTTAATGTTAATTGGTCAAGTAAATTGTATTAAAATGAATATTTTTCCTCAAATCCAATATCTATTTCAATCAATACCATGTTTACTTTCAAAGGGTTTTTTCAGGATCTGAACAGAGTGGTGCGTGAATTTTTATGGAAGTGAAAATTAATACGAGAGGCTTTGCATAAACTTACATGGAAATATGCATTAGGTGAACTTCAGTTACCTCATTTTCAAAATTATTATGAAGCTGCTCAGTTGAAATTTGTCAGTAGATTGATGGATATTGACTAACCCCTGAATTGGACGAAGGTGGAAATGGCTTGTATTTCTGAAGTTGATGTACACCAGTTTATATTTAAGTGGAATATGAACTTATTGCGGGAATGTAATATGCCGGTATTAAAACATTTGTTAAAGATAAAGGTTAAAAGAAATATGGTTTTAGGATCGAAGGGTAAATTATCAATTCAAACCCCATTATATCATAATCAGCTTATTCCTTTTTCAATGTTCAATAATCATTTAAAGAGATGGAATTCTCAGTGTATAAAGATAGTTCTGGACTGTTTTGAAGAAGGTCCGTTTCTTTCTTTTAATCAATTGAGGGAGAAATTTGATATATCTGTAAATTCTTTATTTGTGTATTATCAACTCAGAGCTTAGATAAAAGATAATTATGGTAAAGAGATAAATTTACCTAAGTTGATGAAATTTGAATCTTTGATTTCCTCTATACCAAAGAAAGGCTATATTTCGGATATGTATCAATTGTTACGAGAAAGTATGGATAAACCAGAATGGGAGAAATCTAGGACTAAATGGGAAAGTGATTTAACTTATATTATATTGTGTTAAAGTAGAACCATTTTGGGAAGGAATCAGGTTGGTTTTGGAAAAATTATTTAAAATTAAATTACCATTAGACCCATCGATTTTTTTTTGTTGGGCTATATGGTCTCTTTGAAGAGATTGGGGTTGGATAAATTTCAAATTGCATTTTTGTTTAGACTTGTCTGTAGCACGAAAATGTGTAGCTAGTACTTGGAAAGATAATGTGGAGATTAATATAATATGTTGGCATAATGAATTGAGAGCTTGTATTACTATGGAAAAAATTAAATGTAACTTTCAAGATAATTATTCCTTTTTTGTTAAAATGTGGTCTTCCTATTTGGAATATATGAATTTGGAAATACTTTGAAATATTGTATATACTCTGTTCTATTTTTATATTTGCCTCCCTTTAAGGGGGCTGGCTGAAGAGGTGGGAGGGTGGGGAGGGGTTTTTGTTTTTTTATATATATATAAAAATTGATTTCTTTCTGTTGTTCGATTGTAAGCTGTTCAAAAATCTTTTAAATAAAGTTTTTATTTAAAAAGTTGGGACTGTTATACTGAATGTGGACTGCCTCATTACAATATTTAAAGGACTATCAATTGATTATCCACCCCACAATAAGGAAAGCAGAAAAGCCAAGAATGAAGCAAATTCCCATTTCAAGGCTTTAGGAGTTTTAATTTCTCGACAGAAACCAAACTCCAATTTTCTGTCCTTCATCAATGGAATTAAGATTCAGCACAAGTGTTTTCAATTTAGAACATAATTGACAAATGCCTCTCCCTCAATTTTAAAGTGGTATTT
Source organism: Narcine bancroftii (assembly GCF_036971445.1). Lineage (NCBI taxonomy): Eukaryota > Metazoa > Chordata > Chondrichthyes > Torpediniformes > Narcinidae > Narcine > Narcine bancroftii. The sequence continues at coordinate 189,813,013 of NC_091475.1, read as the reverse complement.
GTTTTTAATTCCAGTTTCTTTTCTGTTTTTTTTTCTGTTGATGTCATATCTATGTTGGCCTGTAAGGACAAGAAATGAAAATCAAAATGGTCATGGTTTGAAGCAATCCCTAAAACAGTGGTGAAGTGTGTTTGCAACTATTTTTTCCAGTGGTTCTCAACCTTTATCTTTCCACTCACATACCACTTTAAGTAATCCCTATAACATAGGTGCTCTGTGATTAGTAAGGGGGTGCTTAAGATGGTATGTGGGTGGAAAGCAAAAGTTTGCAAACCCATGTTTTAATCATACTTAATTGACTCGTTATGTGCACGGTTTCATAACTCCATAGGAAATGGGCCAATGACAAATTTTCTCAAGCAAAATATTTCAGTAACAATTGGGTCTAGAGCAGTGATTCTCAACCTTCCCTTCCCACTCACATACCACCTTAAGCAATCCCTTACTAATCACAGAGCACTTATGGCATAGGGATTACTTAAAGTGGTATGTGAGTGGAAAGAAAAAGGTTGAGAACCACTGCTTTAGACACAGTAGATTGTGTGACTGCCTGTACACACAGTCTGGTGTCAATCCAATAGAAGTTATTGGTAACAGTCAAATTCAACTTGTCCTTGCCTGTTCCCACTCTTGCTCAGGATTAACTTTGGATGAGCATGTAAACCCTTTTTTCAGACCATTTAGAACCAGAATAACTTTAAGCACAGCCAGCTATAATCTTTGGCTTGGCTTCGCGGACGAAGATTTATGGAGGGGGTAAAAAGTCCACGTCAGCTGCAGGCTCGTTTGTGGCTGACAAGTCCGATGCGGGACAGGCAGACACGGTTGCAGCGGTTGCAGGGGAAAATTGGTTGGTTGGGGTTGGGTGTTGGGTTTTTCCTCCTTTGCCTTTTGTCAGTGAGGTGGGCTCTGCGGTCTTCTTCAAAGGAGGTTGCTGCCCACCAAACTGTGAGGCGCCAAGATGCACGGTTTGAGGCGTTATCAGCCCACTGGCGGTGGTCAATGTGGCAGGCACCAAGAGATTTCTTTAGGCAGTCCTTGTACCTTTTCTTTGGTGCACCTCTGTCACGGTGGCCAGTGGAGAGCTCGCCATAGAACACGATCTTGGGAAGGCGATGGTCCTCCATTCTGGAGACGTGACCCATCCAGCGCAGCTGGATCTTCAGCAGCGTGGACTCGATGCTGTCGACCTCTGCCATCTCGAGTACTTCGACGTTAGGGGTGTAAGCGCTCCAATGGATGTTGAGGATGGAGCGGAGACAACGCTGGTGGAAGCATTCTAGGAGCCGTAGGTGGTGCCGGTAGAGGACCCATGATTCGGAGCCGAACAGGAGTGTGGGTATGACAACGGCTCTGTATACGCTTATCTTTGTGAGGTTTTTCAGTTGGTTGTTTTTCCAGACTCTTTTGTGTAGTCTTCCAAAGGCGCTATTTGCCTTGGCGAGTCTGTTGTCTATCTCATTGTCGATCCTTGCATCTGATGAAATGGTGCAGCCGAGATAGGTAAACTGGTTGACCGTTTTGAGTTTTGTGTGCCCGATGGAGATGTGGGGGGGCTGGTAGTCATGGTGGGGAGCTGGCTGATGGAGGACCTCAGTTTTCTTCAGGCTGACTTCCAGGCCAAACATTTTGGCAGTTTCCGCAAAGCAGGACGTCAAGCGCTGAAGAGCTGGCTCTGTATGGGCAACTAAAGCGGCATCATCTGCAAAGAGTAGTTCACGGACAAGTTTCTCTTGTGTCTTGGTGTGAGCTTGCAGGCGCCTCAGATTGAAGAGACTGCCATCCGTGCGGTACCGGATGTAAACAGCGTCTTCATTGTTGGGGTCTTTCATGGCTTGGTTCAGCATCATGCTGAAGAAGATTGAAAAGAGGGTTGGTGCGAGAACACAGCCTTGCTTCACGCCATTGCTAATGGAGAAGGGTTCAGAGAGCTCATTGCTGTATCTGACCTGACCTTGTTGGTTTTCGTGCAGTTGGATAATCATGTTGAGGAACTTTGGGGGACATACGATGCGCTCTAGTATTTGCCAAAGCCCTTTCCTGCTCACGGTGTCGAAGGCTTTGGTGAGGTCAACAAAGGTGATGTAGAGTCCTTTGTTTTGTTCTCTGCACTTTTCTTGGAGCTGTCTGAGGGCAAAGACCATGTCAGTGGTTCCTCTGTTTGCGCGAAAGCCGCACTGTGATTCTGGGAGAATATTCTCGGCGACACTAGGTATTATTCTATAGCTGACTCTCCCCCTGTGCGAATAGGTATTATTCGCACAGGGGGAGAGCCAGCTATAATACAATCCAAGGAAATACATATTTAAGAAAATGTCATAACTGAAAATTATAATGGATTTATTGGATTTTATTGTGGCGAATGAAACAAATACTGAGTGTACTCCAGCCCAGATATTCCAGTGAAAGGTTACCAACTCAAAACATTAACACTGTTTCTTTCTCCACATTGCAGCCTGATCTGCTGAATCCTTATTATTTTCCACAAATAATAATTCTTGCCAGTTTTCAACTGGATCCTTTGAACAATGTTCAGTACTCCATTCAAGCAATTGACTTTTGAATGCCAAGGTTGTTCATAACCCTTAATTATAGTCTTCAATTCATGCCCAAAAGATATGGACCTGATGCTTTCTGAATGCAACGCCCAAGGAAATTGACAAATAAAGTAAATGTAGAGTTTAGATATCCAGCTACAAATAAACACTCCTTGCGCCCCAAACCCTTAGCACTGTTTACAAGCTACTTGCAAGGATAAGTGTCGCTCCAACAGCACTCAAGAAGCTCGACGCCAGCCAGGAACAAGCCATGCACTTTACTATTCACTCCAGTGCATCCTTGTTCTTGCACTCTCTGCAAGATGCATTGTGGTGGCTTTGTTGTGCTTCTTCAGCACTACTGATCCTGTGGTCTCTCCCACCAAAAAGGACAAGGAATGTAGGAATTTACGAGTTCCCCTCTAGGTCACGCACCACGCTGATGTGTTGGGGCACTGTATTAGGGAGGGGCTGTTGAAGGACTTGCTACAATGCATTGTCAGTGGTACACTACGTGGTGCATTGGTAGTGGAACCCAGTGAATACATCGACTGGTGGATAGAGTGGCATTTAAACAGACTGTTTTGTTCTGAATGGAATTCCAATCTCTTCATTCTTGTTGGAGCTTCCGCCATCCAGCCAAGTGGGGAATATTACATGGCTCTCCTGACGTGTACCTAGCAGATGGGGGAGAAAGCTTTGGGAGTCAGGGGGTGAGTCTCTTGCTGCAGAATATTGTTTGCAGCAATCCCTGGTATAATAACCTCCCTCTCAACAAGTAATTGCTTTTATCCCAAATTTCCAGACAAGATTTTGAAGACTTTATTAATGATGATTGATACAACTGAGATTCAAAAGTTAGGTTAATGATTTGTCACATTTCCCGTGGGGCATGATTTCTTTCGAAGGCTGGTTTGATTTTGATATCTGCAGACTGAGGATTCTGCTCTCTGCACTTAGTTATCAACCCCAAACTGGGTGAAAATCATCTGCGAGTACTCTTGCCCAGCAAAGGTGAAATTCAATTAAAACTCTTCCTGCGCATGACAGAGACTGAGCCAAGATCTGTAGCTCAGTTCCAACAAACACATTGGCCTCACTATTTGGTGCTGGCAGGGCACGTGGGGAAGTCATGGCTTGAACATTCTTTTGTGAACGAAAGGGCTACCTTTAGCTGCATTAAATACATCTTCCAGTTTTAAACAAAAAGGGAAGCTGCCTGCTTAGTTTGGCAGGAAATCGACAGACGTTTCTGTGAAACATTCTGAAATTCTTTTTCTCCACAGTTGCTGCTTATCCCACTGACATTTTCTGTTATTGTTTTGTATATTTTAGATTGTCTGCATGTGTGTGTGTTCCTTTTTGCTTTTCAACTGCTTTAAGAATGTATTACTTTGGCTTATAAAAGAAGTCACAGAACTGATTCAAAATCTATGGCACATCTGGAAGGAGATATTGTTAATGGGAATGGAATTTCCAAATAATAAATGCAGCCCTCATTAAAGATGTACAACTGAATACTGTTACAAGATCCCAAAAGAAGTTTACGTGAATATTATAATGTGGGAAATATTGAAAGTTCATTTGGTGTAAGCTAGTCAGTTACTGCAATGGTGAGATGATCTGGCCAATTACATTCCCATCTTTTGTTATGACAGGATGGCCAATTATCTGACCTGTGAACATATAACTGTTTATTGGATATTCTGATGTACATGACTGTAATTGTAACTAAATAATGCAAAGTTAAGGCATTTTGCATCTGTCACAGAAGATGATGGTGAATGTTAACTACATGCTAGAATATAAATAAACTAAAAAAAACATATTGGATGTACTTAAACTGTTCAGTCAATGGTAAGAAAACCACAGATGGTATTGTTTAAAGGCTGACAGCATAAGCTTGTTTTTTTCTCTCTCCTTTGGACCTACAGGTAATTTGCAGTGTATTGTATTCTCATTTTATGCAGTTTTTTGAAATGTCCTTCTATGTCAAGTGCAATAAAGAATTTGCACTCAAAGTGCATTCGATCTCTCCATTATTTGCATTCTCTACACAGCTCTCCAAGTTTTAAATTGTAATCAAGGGTATGAAAGAACATGAATAATGATTGAGATGGAGGATAACAAACTTAGAAGCTACAATTATCGGATCAGCCTGAATGAGCTGGAGCACTAATACGCTGTTACAACAGTGAGGGCTCTGAACAGGCATTTTTTTTTTAAATACCTTCCCTCCCAGGCTTCCAATGACATTTATTCAATGTTATATAGCCCGTAAAAGAACATTTATCAGGTGTGCTTAAACTGTTCGGCCGAGTAGAATGGTAAGTAAATCACAGAGAGTACTGTTTTAAATTCTGCATCAGAGGTTTGTTCGATTTTTCTTTTCACCCTTAAAGGTTCATATTAGAGCTACAGGGTCATCCAACATGGAAAGAGAACCTTCAGCCTATCCAATCCACACCAGCCATCAAGTATTCCGATTTCCCAGCATTAGGCCCATAGCTTCCATGCTCATCTAAAATACTTATTAAATGTGAGTGCACCTGTTTTCACCACCCACTTGCACAGAGTTCCAGATTTCAACATTTCTCTGCTTATTAAAAAAAAATCCTCATCCTCTTTAAATCTCCTAACCCTTAAACATACCATCAGCAAATATTTCTTATTACCTTTCCTATCCATGCATCCCATAACTTTGAACACCTCAACCAGTTCCCTTCTCAGCCTTCTCCACTCAAAGAAAACAAGCCTAGCCTTTCCAGTGTCTCCTCAGAGAGATAGTTCATCCCAGGGAATGTCCTGGTGAATCCCCCCTGCAGCCTCTCCCATGCAATGAGCATTCCTCCAGTGTGATGGCCAGAACTGTACTCAGTACTAACTAAAGTCGTACACTGTTGTACTGTAACCTGCCTTCTACATTTTATGCTGGCAAGCATCCTGTGTGCCTTCTTAACTACTTAGTTTATCTGTGGTGCTGCCTTCAGGGACTTTTGGACATGTAAACTAAGAACCCTCTGCTCCTCAGAACCTCCAGGGTCCCATCATTAGCTTTTGTCATCATTTCAAAATGTAAAAGTGCATATTTTTCAGAGTTAAATTCCATCTTCCATTTCTCTGCCCACCTTACCAATATGGTTCTGTAGCTAAAGACTATTTCCGCATTATCCACAGCACCATCTATCTTTGTGCCATCCATAAACTTACAAATCATAACTCCCATAGATTATTAATGTATGCATTAATGAATGTAACTAACAACATTCATCAATGGCTGTAAGTTCCCAATTGTAAAGACAACCTTCAATTGTCTCTGTTTTCTAACTCAAAGCTAGTTTCTCATCCAATTTACCAAATCTCCATAGATTCCATGAGCTCTTACCTTTGGGACTATCTCTCATATGGTGTGTTGTCAAAGGTACAAGTGAAATTCACGCAGACAACATGAACTACGTGACCCTTATAAACACATTCAGTCATCTTCATGAAAAATTCAATCAAATGAGTCAGATGGGACATCCCATTTGCAAAGTCCTGGTCAGCATTTCTGATCAATCTCCGCTTCTCCCAGTACCAACCCCGCCCTTCAGAATTCTTCTAGTAGTCTCTCAAACATTGACGTTGGATGAAACATGAAAACCTACAAATGCTGTGATAAATGTTCTGTAATGCTGGAGTAACTCAGCCCGTCTTTCAGCATCCATGTAGGCAAAATTATATTGCCAACATTTTGGGCCAGAGCCCTTGTTCAAGGAATAAGCTGAATAAGCAAAGAACAGGAAATCTCAGAATGAGGGAGGATTCCAGATTAACAAAAGGAGTTGATTGGACATGATAAGGGGAGAAGTGAGAATTGATCATCTATCAGAGAAATGGGGGAGAGACAGAGCTGGGGAAAGAAGTGGGGGGGGGGGGTAGTTTAATGAAAGTCGATATTAATGCCATCCATTTGAAGGGTGCCCAGTTGGAAGATAAGGTGTAGTTCCTCCAATCTGCAGGTGGTTTTAGTCTGGTGGTGCATCAGAGCATGGACAGACATATCAGCAAGGGAATGGGATGGGGATTGGATTTGTTGGCCTGCAGTTACCTCGCTTATCCTTCTTTAATAAATATCTCGCATTTACTGACCTCCAGACATCTGGAGAAGGTTCAACAATTTCCATCTAAGCCCTAGTTATGTCCTCCCTCACCTCCCACAATAGCCTGGGATATATCTCAAGGGTTTTAACCACCTTTAAGCTTGGTAAGTTATTTAATATCTCTTGCTTTTCAATAGTAATTAGTTCTATAATTCAACCAGCCCCCTTCCTGAATTCTCCAACAACAAAGTTCTTCTTCACACTGAATACAGATAATAAATATTCACATATTACCTCGCCTCTGTGTTCCAACTCCACACACTGACTGACTCCTTGGTCCCATTTGGACTTGTCTTTCACTTGTGACTTTTGATCTTGCCTTAAATATGAAATGTTTTGAGATTTCCATAACCTTTTTTTTTGTACCTTCTTTGCCATCCTAATCACCTCCCCTACATGTACTTTACTCCCGTAGGGCCTCACCTATTTACCTCTTTGCCTTGCCTATTTAAGATCCTGTCTTAAGTTAAACTAAAAAAGCCTGCAGACACTGTGATTGCAGATTACACATAATGCTGGAGAAACTCAGCAAGTCATCAACATTCTTTATGTAGTTATGTATACATAACAAGCATTTTGGGGCTGAGCCCTTTGTCAAGGTATGAGCAAAAAGCAGGCAGGTGCCATCCCTCTGTCTCTTTCCCTCCAGCTCCCCACCCCATTCAGAGAGCTGTCATCTCTTCCTAACACATTTCAGCTTTTTTTCTTTTCTCCTCTCCCACCCATATCCACCTCCTGCCTGACGGCCTGTGCTCTTCCCCCCATCATTTTATTCAGATGCCTACCTGCTTTTTAATCATACCTTGATGAAGGGTTCAGGCCTGAAACATTAGTTTTGCATCTTTATCTTTGCTACATAAAGATTTTGCTGTTCCCTCTGGCAGCACATTATCAATCACTCTCTGAATGAAAAGGAACTTCCCTTACAAGTACCTTTTCAAACGTTTATCTCTCCTCATAAACTTGCACCCTTTTGTGTTTGATATCCCTCTCATGAGATGATCTTTTTGACTATCTTTTTTAATTTTAAAAAATCTACTCTATCTATCCCTTTCATATACAGTTTCTTCATTTTGAATGCACCCTACCAGCTGCCTGTAAACCTACCAGCAAATAGCTGTTCCCAGTCCACTTCTCACAAATCATGTATAATCAAATGAAATCAGTCTTCCTACAGTTCTGGAGCTTAATTTCCTTCTTCGCCAACAGCCTTAAAACTGTAAGTTATGGTCACCATCTCCAGAATGTGCTCCCACTGGCTGGCTACATTTTCAAAGATTAAATCTGATATTGCATAGAACTCTGATGCACTTAAAAGTTCTCTTCTACACTTTTTACAGTGAAGTAAATCTCACTTAACATTGGAGAAGCTGAAATGCCCCTTTTCTACCATCCTATTACTAAATCAACTCTCCATATACCTGCTCTTCTGAATCCTGCTAATTGTTAGGAGACCTGCAGTATACAGCTAGCAAAGTGATTGCCCCATTTTTGTTCCTGAAATCTACGCGTATGGCCTCATTTGAAGAACCTTCCAAGGTACCCCACGGCTACAGTAATAGATTCTTAATTTGATATTGCAGCTCCACATTTTGCATTTCTGTCTGACTCCCTATCCAAAATAAAGATTCTTTACCCACAAATTTGCCAGTCCTGCTCTTTTCAGTTATGTCTTTATAAAAACAACAAAATTATATTCCTCTATGTTAATCACCACCGTCAGATCATTCGCATTAATGTGAGACTTTATTAAAAAAGATAGCATCCAGCTTTTCAGTTTGAACTGTCTCATTGACAAATGAATCTCCTAATCTGGATTAATACAGCCTTTACTATTCAATGTCATCATAACATTTCCCATCATGCTCCTCTGTGACCTCATTACATTTTATCTGATGTTAGTTTTTTCATAAATTATTGGTCATAAGGGTCCAGAAAATGAAGTTGAGCCAGAAGAGCCACCCACCCTTTTAGGGTCATGGGCATTCATTTGTGTTCACATAAATATCTGACTGGTCTGGTAAAAAGACAATGGTGGAGAAACACAGCAGGTCAAACAGTGTATTTTATGTAGCAAAGATACAGAAAAATAACCAACATTTTGGGCTTGAGCCCTTCATCAAGGTATGAGCAAAATATAGACAGGTGCCTGTATGAAATGGTTGGTTATGAGGGACAGGGGATTGCGTCAGTTTCAAGCTTAAATTCTCAATTTTTTCTCTCTGTCTAAATTATACTTCTATTTAGTGCTCTATCTAGACAGTTCATCTAATCTTCCTTTAAGATTACTCCTTAAAGCCTATCTCAGAGCACACATCATTTTGCTTTTGACATTTGGTCTGGAATCAAACTCCATCTACCTGAATTAGCTGGTACATTTTAGTAGATTGAAGGTGCAAGATAAATAGAAGTTGTTGCTGCTTTGTTGCTTCAATCTTGAAGGAGGCTATCTGACCTTTGTAACCTGGAATGATCTCACCTTAGATACACCCATAGCTCAGAGATGAAAGGTTAGGTCAGTGGCTCTCAACTTTTTTTTCCAATCACATACCATTTTAAGTAATTTGTATACCATAGGTGCTCTGTGATTAGTAAGGGATTGCTTAAGGTGGTACGTGGGTGGAAAGAAAAAGTTTGAAAACGACTGTTTTAATTGTACCAAATTGACTTGTTATGTGCACAGTTTCATAACTCCAAAGGAAATGGGCCAATGACAAATTTTTCTCAAGCAAAATATTTCAGTAACAATTAGGTCTAGAGCAGTGGTTCCCAACCTTCCTTTCCCACTCACATACCACCTTAAGCAATCAGATCTTACAGCATAGAGATTACTTAAAGTGGTATGTGAGTGGAAAGAAAAAGGTTGAGAACCACTGGGTTAGGTTGTTAAACAACAAGTCACCATGCTAAAAAAGCAAGTGCAGTAAAATTCCTGATATCCAGGATTCAAACAACCGCCAAAAATTGAGGAAATAAATAAATAGATGGAGAGATAGATAGATAGATAGATAAATAAATGATCAGACAGACAGATTAGATTAAAGTTTAAATAAAAAATTTAAATTGTAAAGGTAAATATTCTCCAAAACGACACATAACCCTTTGGTTTAGATGGGACCAAACGTTGAGCTGGCAGAGCTAGTCATTCCCTGCCCGAAGCAGCTGTTTGAATAAAGTTGTGTTTGAATTAAATAGCCTCACCCAGGATGAAGAGCCTGTCCTTGCCATTCACCACTGGGACAACTCTCCCAAAGTGTATCCCTATCCCTGCTAAGTTACAGTCTTTATCTTTATTAGTATATGATTAAGTATGATTAGTAAGGCTTTATCTGTAAACGGGGGGGGGGGGTATAATTACGATGATGGCAAGGTTAGTGTATTGATTAGCACATCGCTGTCATAGCACCAGTGACTGGGGTTCAAATATAAATGTTGTAAATTATGGGAATTACCTGATTAGAGTGAACTTTACACACTGTATATTTCAGCATATAAAATGACCCTTGAAACACCCGAAATGCATACAAAAAAAAGTGGGGCCATGTTATAGGCCAGAAACAAAATCAAGACCTTAAATTCTATTCAAAAAAACTGCCCGATATATATTCAGCATATAAGATGACCCTCGAAACACCAAAAGGACCCCACCCTACAAAAAATTCTGGTCAGAAATGCAGACCAGTCCCAACCACCCAGTCCCTGACACCTCCCCACCGCCGCCAGTCCTGACACCTCCCCAGCATAACCCAGCTAGATACTTTACAACTGTAGAGTCCGAGGTCCCTGCTCCCGTCTGGGAGCTCAAGCTCCTACCCAGAAACCAGTGCCCCCCAAGCCTACATGTAGCTGTGGTTCCTGCACCGAGCACACTTGGACAGCTAGAAAACTTCTTCGACGTGGACGGCACCGCACCCGATTTTGAGAATGGAGTCACCATTGCTGAATCAGGCTGCACCCAATGCTGAAGACTTGGACCAGCACCGTTTGACATCTTCCTGGCCAGAAGTAAAGGACTTTTTTTTCCTGTTATTGTAATCACTTGGTTGTTTAATTTACAGATTTGTTACTTGGCGATTGGGGTGTTGTAACAAAGTTTGGGTTGCTGGAAGGCCCAGACACCATCCGGAACATTCCTTATAGCCGCTCTGAGGCATCAAGCAGAAAATTGATGGGTCCTTTTATATGCCCAATATATGATAAAACCATGAAATTCATGCTGAAAATGGGGACCTTTCTTATCTGAAGCTCGTCTTATATGTTGGAATATATGGTAATTAAGGACAACAATACTAATATTTTTCAAATTACTTTGCATTGTCTTTCATCTTTTAAACTGTTTATTCCTAATGCAGATGCATTAGTAAGGCATTGTAAGAGTGTGTCTCAGCCAACTGTAAAATTCATATATCCAGCATTCACAATCCCTAGATTGTGCCAGATACTGAGAATTTTACTGTACTGAAAGGGAATAAATGGTAATGAAAAATGTTACCATTGAAGTGAACCTTAAAGTCACATAGTTTCATTCCAAAATTAATTTCCCGGTTCCAGCTCTTGCCCACCTTAGCTGATAAACCTCAGGTTGAACTATAATATTGAATTACCTTGATTATAGAAGAGGGGAAAATATCAAGTGTTACCATGAAATTCAGTGCATACATCTTTTTTTTTTTAACTTTTTTATTTTTCACACCATAAATCACAATAGCCATGATAAACACTTTTTCTTTTCCACACATTTACAGTGACTTTTTCTCCCTCCCCCCTCCCTCCTCCAAAGCCACCCCCCCACCCCCCCCTCTCATCCATTTTAGGTATACAATCTAGGTTGCATTAATTCAGTTAGACAATGTTGTCATTCAACAAAAATACACCAGAAATTCTACTGAGTCCATTCTTTTCTTTTCTTCTCCTTCCATCAACTTAGGTAATGTTTGTTCCCGGTAGGTTTTCGCTATTGTATTTAATGTAAGGCTCCCATACTTGTTCGAATATTTCAATATTATTTCTTTAACTATATGTTATTTTTTCTAATGGAATACATTTATTCATTTCTATATACCATTGTTGTATTTTCAAATTATCTTCCAATTTCCAGGTTGACATAATACATTTTTTTGCTACGGCTAGGGCTATCTTGACAAATCTTTTTTGTGCATCTTCCAAGTCAATTCCAAATTCTTTATTTTTTATGTTACTTAGGAGAAAGATCTCTGGATTCTTTGGTATATTGTTTTCTGTTATTTTATTTAATATCTGATTGAGATCATCCCAAAATTTTTCTACTCTCTCACATGTCCAGATTGCATGAATTGTTGTTCCCCTTTCTTTTTTACATCGAAAACATCTATCAGATACTGTTGGGTCCCATTTATTTAACTTTTGCGGTGTAATGTATAGTCTGTGTAACCAATTATATTGTATCATACGCAGCCTCGTATTTATTGTATTTCTCATCGTTCCAGAGCATAACTTCTCCCATGTTTCCTTTTTTATCTTTATATTTAAATCTTGTTCCCATTTTTGTTTAGTTTTACCATTTGTTTCCTCATTCTCCTTTTCTTGCAGTTTAATATACATATTTTTTATAAATCTTTTGATTAACATTGTATCTGTAATCACATATTCAAGGTTACTTCCCTCTGGTAAACTCAAGTTGCTTCCTAATTTATCTTTCAAGTAGGATCTCAGTTGGTAATATGCCAGCGCTGTATCTCCAGTTATATTGTACTTATCTCTCATTTGTTCAAAGGATAAGAATCTACTTCCTGAAAAACAATTTTCTATTCTTTTAATCCCTTTTTTTTCCCATTTTCTAAAGGCAAGGTTGTCTATTGTAAAAGGGAGTAGCTTATTTTGCGTCAATATTAGTTTTGGTATTTGGTAATTTATTTTATTTCTTTCTACATGAATCTTCTTCCATATATTGAGGAGATGGTGTAATACTGGAGAAGTTCTATGTTGTACCAATTTTTCGTCCCATTTATATAATATGTGTTCAGGTATCTTTTCCCCTATTTTATCTAATTCTAGTCTCGTCCAGTCTGGTTTTTCCCTTGTTTGATAAAAATCTGATAGGTACCTTAATTGTGCGGCTCTATAATAATTTTTGAAGTTTGGCAATTGTAAGCCTCCTTGTTTATACCATTCTGTTAATTTAGCTAGTGCTATCCTCGGTTTCCCCCCTCTCCATAAAAATCTCCTTATTATTTTCTTTAACTCTTTGAAGAATTTTTCTGTCAGTTGTATTGGCAATGCCTGAAATAAGTATAGTATCCTTGGAAAAATGTTCATTTTAATACAGTTTATCCTTCCTATCAGTGTTAGTGGTAGCTCTTTCCAATGCTCTAAATCGTCCTGTAATTTTTTCATTAGTGGATTGTAATTGAGTTTATATAATTGGCCTAGATTTTTGTTTATTTGCACACCTAGGTATCTTATTGCCTGCGTTTGCCATCTGAATGGGGATTCCTCCTTAAATTTTGAGAAATCCGCGTTATTCATAGGCATTGCTTCACTTTTATTTACGTTTATCTTGTATCCCGACACTTCTCCATATTCCTTCAATTTCTTATATAGTTCTTTTATTGATAGTTCTGGTTCTGTTAAGTACACTATCACATCATCCGCAAACAGACTGATTTTATATTCCCTGTCTTTTATTTTTATTCCTTTTATATTATTATCTCTTCTTATCGATTCTGCTAGTGGTTCTATAGCTAGCGCAAACAATAATGGTGATAGTGGGCATCCCTGCCGCGTTGACCTGCTTAAGTTAAATTGCTTTGATACATGTCCATTTACTGTCACTTTCGCTAACGGTCCCTTATATAATGCTTTAATCCAATTAATATACTTCTCCGGTAAACTGAATTTTTGCAATACTTTGAACAAGTAATTCCATTCTACTCTGTCGAAGGCCTTCTCTGCGTCTAAAGCAACTGCCACTGCTGGTGCTCTATTTCCTTCTACTGCATGAATTAAGTTAATAAATTTACAAATATTGTCTGTTGTGCGTCTTTTTTTGATAAATCCAGTTTGGTCTAAATTTACCATTTTCGGTACCTGTTCTGCTAATCTGTTCGCTAATAGTTTAGCTATTATCTTATAATCTGTGTTTAGCAGAGATATTGGTCTATATGACGCTGGTGAGAGTGGATCTTTCCCTTGTTTTAGTATCACTGTAATTATTGCTGTTTTACATGAATCTGGTAAGTTTTGTGTCTCATCAATCTGGTTGATTACATCCAGGAGGGGCGGTATTATTAGGTCTTTAAATGTTTTGTAGAATTCTATTGGGAGTCCATCCTCTCCTGGTGTCTTATTATTTGGTAAATTTTTTATTATCTCTTGTATTTCTACTGTTCCAAATGGTTCTGTTAATTTATTTTGTTCCTCTATTTGTAGTTTTGGTAGTTCAATTTTAGTCAAAAATTCATCTATTTTCCCTTCTTTCCCTTCGTTTTCAGTTCGGTATAATTGTTCATAGAATTCTCTGAAGTTTTCCTTAATTTCTTTTGGATTATATGTAATTTGTTTGTCTTTTTTCCTTGTTGCCAATACCATTTTCTTAGTTTGCTCTGTCTTAAGCTGCCATGCTAAGATTTTGTGTGTTTTTTCACCTAGTTCATAATATTTCTGTTTTGTCTTCATTATATTCTTCTCCACCTTATATGTTTGTAATGTTTCATATTTTATTTTTTTATCCGCCAATTCTCTTCTTTTGGTTGTATCTTCCTTTATTGCTAATTTTTTTTCTATGTTTATTATTTCCCTTTCCAACTGCTCTGTTTCCTGATTATAGTCCTTCTTCATCTTGATTGCATAACTTATTATTTGCCCTCTAATGAATGCTTTCATTGCGTCCCATAGTATAAACTTATCTTCCACTGATTCCGTATTTACTTCAAAGTACATTTTTAATTGTTTTTCAATAAATTCTCTAAAATCCTGTCTTTTAAGTAGCATGGGGTTTAATCTCCATCTATACATTCTTGGAGGGATGTCCTCTAGCTCTATTGCCAATAACAGGGGTGAGTGGTCCGATAATAGTCTAGCTTTATATTCCGTTTTCCTAACTCTCCCTTGAATGTGGGCTGATAACAGGAATAGGTCTATCCTTGAGTATGTTTTATGTCTAGTCGAGTAGTGTGAGTATTCCTTTTCTTTTGGGTTTTGTTTCCTCCATATGTCCACAAGTTTCATTTCTTGCATTGATTTAATTATAAATTTGGTTACTTTGTTCTTCCTGTTAATTTTTTTCCCCGTTTTATCCATATTTGGATCCAAATTCAGATTGAAATCCCCTCCTATTAGTATGTTCCCTTGCGTATTAGCTACCTTCAAAAAGATATCTTGCATAAACTTTTGATCTTCTTCGTTAGGTGAATATATATTAAGTAGATTCCAAAGCTCTGAATATATCTGACATTTTATCATAACATATCTCCCTGCTGGATCTATTATTTCCTCTTCTATTTTAAATGGCACATTTTTGCTAATTAATATAGCCACTCCTCTTGCTTTTGAATTATACGATGCTGCTGTTACATGTCCTACCCAATCTCTCTTTAATTTCTTGTGCTCCAATTCAGTTAAGTGTGTTTCTTGGACAAATGCTATATCTATTTTTTCCTTTTTCAGTAAATTTAGTAGTTTCTTCCTTTTAATTTGGTTATGTATTCCATTAATATTTAGAGTCATATAGTTCAGCGTAGCCATTTTATATTTTGTTTATCTTCTCTTTCCATTTTTCCATCATTACCTTTCCTCCTTTTCCATTTCTGTTTTCTTATTTTCAACTCTTTACCAGACAACATTCCTACAACATCCAACATTTTCCTTATTCTCCTAATTCTATCTTCTTTATCCCCAATCTCCCCTTCCCCTCCTGAGTTGCCCTTTATCCCTTGTCGGACAACCACATCTCCCCTCTCCATTTGGATTTGCGAATCCACTCGCAAGCGTCAACTGATTTTGCAGTGACCGCTCTTTTCCCCCACCCAGCCCCCCCCAGAAAAGATTTCGCTTTTTATATGTCACAAAGGTCACTCTTTTAATTCCCTCCTTATTCTCTCTATTCCATTACCTTCCCTTATTAATTCTTGTCTATACTCTCTATGTTTTCCTCTAATTACAGATACTTTCACATATGCCCATTGTCTCTATTCACTCTTATACCTCTTTACCCGCATACATATCAATCGTGGTCATTTTTACCCTCCTTACCCGTCTTCATCCCTCAGTCTATTTTTGTCTTTACCCACATACATATCAATCGTGATAATTTTTGCTCTCATTACCCGTCTTCATCCCTCAGTCTATTTTTGTAATTGTTCTGCAAATTTTCGTGCTTCTTCTGGATCCGAGAATAGTCTGTTTTGTTGTCCTGGAATAAATATTTTCAATACCGCAGGATGCTTCAGTGTAAATTTATATCCTTTCTTCCATAAAATCGCTTTTGCTGTATTGAACTCTTTTCTCTTCTTTAGGTGTTCAAAGCTTATATCTGGATAAATGAAGATTTTTTGCCCTTTATACTCCAGTGGTTTGTTGCCCTCTCTTACTTTTTCCATTGTCTTCTCCAGCACCTTTTCTCTTGTAGTATATCTTAGGAATTTTACTACAATAGATCTTGGTTTTTGTTGTGGTTGTGGTTTAGGGGCCAATGCTCTATGTGCCCTTTCTATTTCCATTTCTTGCTGTAGTTCTGGACATCCTAGGGCCTTAGGGATCCATTCTTTTATAAACTCCCTCATATTCTTGCCTTCTACATCTTCCTTAAGGCCCACTATCTTTATGTTATTTCTTCTGTTATAATTTTCCATTATATCTATTTTTTGGGCTAGTAATTCTTGTGTCTCTTTAGTTTTTTTATTAGATTCCTCCAATTTCTTTTTTAAGTCTTCTACCTCCATTTCTGCTGCTATTGCCCGTTCTTCCATCTTGTCCATTTTTTTCCCCATTTCTGTTAAGGTCATATCCATTTTATTTATTTTCTTTTCTGTGTTGTTTATTCTTCTTCTTAAATCATTGAATTCCTGTGTTTGCCATTCTTTAAATGACTCCATGTATCCTCTAACAAGAGCAAGTATATCCTTTACCTTGCCTTTCCTTTTATCTATTTCACTGTATTCTTCCTCTTCTTCTTCCTCTAGGTTGGCCATCTGTTGTTTCTTTGCTGCCCTTTCCTCCTCTTCTTTCTTGTTTCCATTGTCTTCTGTGGTCTCTTCTTGCTGCAGGTGTTCTGCAGCTGTCGTTGCCGGCTGTGGAGATCGACTCCCCAGCTGGTCCCCCCTCCCGTCGGTGTGTTTTTTTTCATGCGCATCACGCATGCGCGACTCCTCGCGCATGCGCGGTTGCGCACTTTTACTCGGCTCTGTGAGCCATTGTTGTAGTTCTTTTTCTACCGACCTGAGGTAGTGGGGTCTTCTCTCCACAGCGGGCCTCTTCGGACAGGTAAGGCCTTCACCTTTTTCCTCCGTTGTCTTCTCTTCCTCTCTTCTTTCCGTTGATTTTGATTTTTCTCCTTTTGTCTCCATCTTCTTTCCACCTTTATACTCACTTTTCTTTAACTTGTATTTCTGTGCCTTTGTATTTTCTCTTGTTTTTCCCGACTTTTCTGGAGAGGGCTGGAGTTCACCGTCCGGCCACTACTCCATCACGTGACTCCTCCTCCATTCAGTGCATACATCTGATGCTACCCAGTTTTGGAGTCTTCAATTCAAGAAAACATCTGTTTTGGTGTTTAAAACACATTTAGCTTTCAACTCAAGCTTTATCAATAATTAGGAATTGTTTCAAACCCAATTTGTTTCAAAATTAGGAAAATAGGAAGATAATAAGAATACAGACATCAGCAAGTATTTGAAGATCAATTTCTGGCAGGCCAATTTTATTAGACAAGCACACTGTTTCTCTTGCCCCATCCAAATATACCTTGAAAGTAAACTTGTAATAATAGTAGTTCAGTTTGAAGATATGAATAATACAGTAAGGCATACCTTCCATTTTCTTCCAGTAAACTTTAACCTGAAGTTGGTTGTCCTGATAGAAAGGAGCCCCGACATCAATGAGACGTATAGTTCTTTTCCCATGAGATGATGGGAGGGTATTGACAACACCATGTCTGGATTTTGTTGCTGAAGCTGTAAAGTCTCCTTTGAAGAAATAACATCAATGTTAAAATGACTCCTTCAACATAGTGCATCAAATCCAAATGGATTACATGATCCCTGTTCATTTCTTTTCAGACCAGAGTGATTCCAAATCTGCTAGATAAGGGAAATTCTGAATAATGGCCACATTATATTTATGTTCTCATTAAGCCAGCTGTATTGCATTGCTATTGTCACCTGAGCAACAACTCTTTAAAATAATGTATATCAATTCCGACCAGCCTAATGCTATCAGACAAACATAGACCATGTTGAACTCTGAAGTTCAAGTTTATTATCATCTGGCAGCTTTATACAACCATATAAAACTGTGTTTCTCTGGATCATGGTGCAAACAAATATACAAAATATGTAATAATCACATATTTTAATATATGTAATAAACATATAATTTAAAATAAATATTTTAGGATAATTTACTCAGTAACAGTTACTCAGATAATTTACTCCATTCATTAATCTCACAGGCTGCATGAAGCAGCTATTCCCCTGCCTGGCAGTCCTGATTTTGATGTTCCTGTTCCTCCTTCCTCTGGTAGTGAGTCCAAGGTGTTGGGTGATGCATGGAAATGGTCTTCTATAATTCTTTGAGCCTTATTTAAACAACATTCCAAGTAAATATCATCAAAAGAGGAAAGGGAGTCCTCCATTATCAGCCATTTTGATGATCCACTGTATTGACTTCCAATCTGATGCTTTGCAGTTACAATACCACGCAATGAGGAAGCAAGGCAGGACGCTTTCAATTCTGCTATTGTAAAATGTTGTCAACATGGGGGCCAGCCACCTTGCCCTCCTCAACCTCCTTAGGAAATGTATACAATACTGCACCTTCGTGACTAATGAGGATCCAGGATAGGTTGTTCTTTTATGCTCATCAAGGAGCTTTGTGCTCTCCACTCTCTCCATGTCAGAAATGTTGATGTGTAATGGAGAGTGTTCATCCTTTGTCCTCCTGAAGTCATCCAATCATCTTTTTTCTTGTCCACGATGAAACTCAGATTGTTGCACTTGCACCATTTTACAAGCATCTTAACCTCTTCACTGTAAGCTGGTTTGGTATTATTGCCAACGAGGCCAAATACTGTTGTATCATCTGCAAATGATGATTCTGTTAGAACTGAATCTGGCCGTTCAGTTGTGAGTCTGCAGCGTGAACCGTCGCGGGTTAAACACACATTCCTGTGATAAGTTCAATGGAGCACCAGTGCTCAGTGTAATGGGACTTGTGATTTTGCTACTAACCCAGTCTGACTGTGGTTTTTTGGTCAAGAAATCCAGAATTCAAATTCAGAGAGGCATATTGAGTCCCAGTAAGGACAGTTTGAGTCCCAGTAAGGACAGTTTATCCACCAGCATTTGAGATATGATAGTATTAAATGCTGAGCAGATGAAGCTTGGAGGTCCTCCTTTGGAGTTGTTCTAATGCCCAGTAATATCCATTGCAGCTCATCAGCCCAGTTCAGGCCCTCTAACCGAGCCATCAAAGCTGACTTGAGATGTTGATGAAATCTTTCCACATTTCCATTGGCCTGGAGATGATAGGTGGTTGCATGCTGAATTGTTGTACTGAGAAGCGAGACAAGGCTGTCCACAGCGAGGAAGTAAATTGTGATCCTCTATCCAAAGTAACATGCACCAGTAAACAAAAATGAGACACCCTGGAACTGAGGAACGCCCGAGCACAAGTGTCTGCAGCAGCATCTACCAAAGGCACGGCCTCGGGCCATTGCATAAACCTATCTATTACTGTAAAAGGATAACAGCATCCTCTTGATACAGGAAATGGACCAATGTCCACGTGGGCATGAGCAAAATGACAAGTAACTCTTGGGAAAGACCAAGAGTCTATTGCCTCAGTATGCCTCTGAACCTCTGTTTTTTAGCAAGCAATGCAGGACCTTGCCATTTGTGTAATGTCTTTTTTAAGACCGTGCCACACGAACCTGTCTGAAACCATACGAACAGTCGATCTAATTGATGAATGTGAGAGACCATGCACAGAGTCGAATATTTGAATGTTTCCATGATGCTGGAACTATTGGGCATGGGTGTCCCATTGATATATCACAGAAATCCAATGTGGACATCCTTCAATTGCAGGTTCATGATTGCAGACCAATAAGCATTCATCTCATGGTCATGTTCTTGGGCCACGGCCAAAGCTGTGTAGCAATACCTTGATCTACAGACAAAACCTCGAGTGGAGCAAAACAGGGCAAAGCATCAGCTACTACATTGTCTTTTCCTGAAATATATAGTATTTTTGGAAAATTCTGAAATGAATGATAATTGCCATTGCTGTCGCACTGACAATGTAGTAACCTTGGAAATGCAAATGTTAAGGGCTTGTGGTCAGTGTACATAGTAAAGTCTCTGCCCTCCAAAAAAAATAACACAAGTGTCAAATAGACAAGTAAATGGCCAAAGTTCCTATCAAAAGCACTGTATTTCTTCTCTGCTTCATGAAGATGGCGGCTGAAGAATGCTAACAGTTTCCATTGCCTGTTGCTATATTGATGAAGTGCACTTCCTACAGCCATACTGGGAGCACCTGTAGAAAGGGTGGTGGCTGCATTTAAAACTGGGTAGCTGAGCATAATGGCATGAGTCAACAATTCTTTTGTCTTCAAAAAGGCATTGTTTTCCTCTTCGGTCCAATGATTGGTTCTGGCATTTCCAGAAATTAAAAAGAGGCTTCATGATATGAAGCTCCCGGAAGAAACCAACAGTAAAAATTTACCATTCCCAAGAATTTCTGTAGGCTTTTAATGGTAGCAGGTTTTGAGATTTGGAAATGGGCTCAACTTTGGATTGCATCAGGGTCACACCATCTGGAATAATCCCATGCCCCAAGAAATCAATTGTTTCTTGTCCAAAAATGCACTTATTTGGAATGATGGTCAGTCCAAATTCTTGAAGATGAATAAAAAGTGTACGAAGATGTCCTTCCTTGGCCATACTGGCCACTAACATGTCATTGAGGTAAATGAAGACATTGGTCATACCATGTCCTAAAGGATCCATCACCCTTTGAAATGACTGAGCAGCATTCTTTAATCCATATTGGCATTTGTAAAAATTGGAACAACCCAAACGGGCTCATTATTGCTGTTTTGGAATGTCTTCCAATGCTACCGGTACTTGGTGACAGCCACGCATCAAGTTTATTTTTGAGAAGATCTTCGCTCCATGCAAATCAGCCGAAAAATCTTAACTATGAGGTATCGGATAACGATTCAGAATGGTGACATCGTTAAGCCGCCTGTAATCTTCACATGGTTGCCAACCTTCATTGTGTTTCGGGACCATATGTAATGGGGATGCCCAGGAGCTGTCGGACCTATGAATTATGCCTAGTTCCTCCATCTTGGCAAACTCTTCCTGAGCTAAGTGCAGCTTTTCTCGAGGCAAGTGGCGCACTTTCGCATGGATAGGAGAGCCATTAGTACAAATGTGGTGAGTAACACTGCGCTTTGCAGTGGAGGCAGAAAATTGTAGAGTAGTAATCTCAGGGAAATCTTCCAACAGCTTGGAGAATTCATCCACTAGTTTACTTAATGTTTGGAGGCACAAAGCAGGGGTAGAGGTGTCTGCCAGAGGAATGGTCTGAAGAGTAGTTCCATCTATTGGCCGACGCCCTTTTAAGTCGATGAGGAATGAATGAGCCCAAAGAAAATCTGCACCAAGCAAAGGTCGGGATACTGCTACTATAATGAATGGCCAAGTGTAAAGGTGATTCTTGAACTTGACATTCTTCTTCCTGGTGCCAAGGGTTGGAATGTGGGAACTGTTAACTGCTCGTAGTTGCAGGTCCAGGGTAAAATAGTGTGTATCAAAACCAGTGGGTGGAGATACACTAATTTCTTAACCCACGTGCACAAGAAATTTTTACTGGGACAACTGGTCCCATACATGCAGTAGACTTGCAGGTTTCTTGTCAATTGCCGCAGCCCTTACTAGCAGATAGCCTGGATGTTTCCCGCAAACAGGCAAAGTGGAAGGCATTTTCAGACATTTATGCCCCAACGCTTGGGTGTGATAATATCACCAAGACGAGGTCCACAGACTGCTTGTTTGTCTTGGGGAATTACATGCTTGTAGGGAGTGATGTACTAAAAGCACTAGAGTGTGACTCGGGATCTATATTGGAGCGGTTGGTTGTGCAGACTTGTCTTTCCTCACTGTGCATTTTAGGCAGCCATAGGATGTCTGCCTTCTCCACTACAGCCATTGGGTCTTCAAATGAACACTTGGATAACAAGACCCTAATACCATCTGACATTCGTTCCAAAGAGATCTGATCGAATAACATATTGGGACTTTCACCAGATGCCAGGAACAGCATTTTGTCCATTGGTTCTGAAGGGGCCCTGTCTCCCAACCCATGTCCCTTTCCTTATGGGACATGCCATATACCCATAATAAAAGTACTTTTAAAGCATTATACTTGTTGGTACGTGATGGATCCCATAGGAAGTCGCCTGGTCCAGGGCACTGATGAGATGGTAATAACGAGTGGTGTCGAACTCAACTTTGCAAAGGTGAAATTGCGCTTCAGCCTGTTGGAACTACAGTTCAGGCTCAGCTGCCCAGAAAGGTGGTAGCCTCACAGCAACAGCTGCAGAGTTCATGTTTTCCCAAAAATATATTTTTGGACTCATCGGGGTCACCAACTGTGGCCACTGGAATCATAGTGGACACGATGAAATAACTACACAAGACGTTTTTTGAGCAAATCAAATTGATTTACTCTTCAAAACTTGTGCAATCTTTTAAAAGCCCAAATCGCATGCCTGACATGCATTGATGTCATCATGCATAGCTGGTTTGATTCCTTCTGGATGTTGTAGTGCCACAATAGCCCTGCTGCAGATATATATCACACACATATACACAACATGTGTAATTTCTTTCTTTTGTAGCTTTATTGAATATGTATATATGGATTTGGTTTTAAAATTCTTAAATAAAATATTCAAAAAGGCCAGAAGTATACAATGAAATCATCTACAATAAGTTATTTCAGATTGTAAAGATTTTGTCAACTTGAATCGGAATGACTTTGGTCAAAACAGGGAAATCTGAATAAGGTCTTCTCATACTGGGAATGCATGGGAGAGGTGATGTTGGGCTGCTCATCATCAAAGAGGCTTGTTACTATACAAGTTGAATCTTAGATCCAATTTGGTTTAATCTGTAATGTTTAAGCAGATTTGATTATCTAATTCTGTAGTTTCTTATCCCGAGACCTTTCATGAAAACGAAAGACTTTCCATAGGTATTTGCGAGACTAAATGAGATTCATTCCGCACAGCCACTTGAGTCAAACCTGATGCCATGTCCCTCTGTGCCTCACTCTACCCACACTCGCCAGAGAGCCAATTCACATGGCCAACCAACTCAGTCAGACCCAATGTTAGTGTCAGTTCCATCCTTCCTACAGAGCCACAATATACCCAAGTGAAACAAAAACAGGAGATTTCGAGGGAAGAGAAAGTCCAAAAATGGGAAGATGCAAAAACCAACACTGAAGGAAAAATAGAGGGCAATAAATTATTAAGATAATGAGTTTGCTATCAAACGTGTAAGTACAATGTACATACATACCAACATTCTTACTTGCTTCAGGTATATAGGTACTTTGTAAAAGAAAAACACCAATGGTATGCATAAAATGATCATATAGAAAGATATAATAAACATAAAAGCTAGATTATAAATATTCACAATTACAGAATTGCAAAAAAGGTTCATTTCAATAGAGCAAGTAGGTCCTTTTGAAGTTTCAGAGAAATTTATGAATAGGGTAGTAAGGAGAGGTTCAACAACCTTATAGATGTTGGAAAAAAAATGTTCTTGAACCTCAAGGTACTGATCTTCAAGCAGCGAGAAGAGATGTTGGCTGGCTTCCTAACAAAGTCTGTCAAGTGCAACAAAAGTAACTTAAGGAAACTAGAGACAAGTAGAAGAGAAAATTGTGAGGCAATGAGTGTAGCATGAACCTCATTATTCCTCAGAACAGTCCAAATGCCAACCTCCAAAAACTCTACACAATCACACAGCCACATCCCATTGGGCCTGGCAAGCTGTATTTGGTTATGAAGGAATTAATGTTTTGAGATTAACTTATTTTTACTGGCTCCCACAAGCAGCAATTGTTGCCAGATCAGAACAATGAGGAAAGTGGCAAAAGGGAAAAGCTGGTTACATGTGCTTAGAGGAAAGGAGACATTGAGATGATGTGGTGAAAATAAGGTGGGATCAGGCGTCTGTAAAGAATAAATCTGCTGGGTCTGACATCCTTTTGAATTGAATTGTTTACAGTCATGTGAACTGAGATATAGTAAAATGCTTTGTTTTGCTTCCTATCCAGCCAAGTCAGCCCATGCAGCAGGTAATCAAATATAGTAATAAATAAATAAACAAACAAACATAAATAAATAAAACAACAGTGTATGTAGTTAAATAGGAAAAAAATCTGCAGACACGGAGGTTGAGTTCTCTACATAAAAGTGCTGGAGAAACAGTAGATCACACAGCCTCTATAGGAAGTAAAAATAACCAATTTTCCAGGCCTGAGCACTTCATCAAAGAATGAGCAAGAAGTATATGTAGAAGTGTTTCAGTAAGTCAAATAGCATAGGGTACATATAAAACTACAGTTACAAACAGTGCAAACAGACTCTTCCTTTGCTGTCAGTGTTATGGGAAGGAGAATGGGAAGCAGGCAGTAGTTGATTTTAATCACCAAAAACAATAGTTTTGGGTCGGAGGAGGCAAAAGTTGAAAAATTCCAAGCCTGACTCTGGTAAGAATCAAACCCACCTTCTTCCAGTGGGGTTGGAGGCAGCAAGTAAACACCCAGAAGTCACTTATTAGGTTCAAAGGAGGCAGTGTGCTTCCATGTTAATGTGTCCTTTCATTTGTAATTAACATAATCGAGGTCTCCCTTCCCCCCCCACCTCCCCACACACACACACACACACACACACACACACACACACACACACACACACACACACACACACACACACACACACACACACACGCACCCATTGAAGTGATTTACTGAGATCATTGCTTAAAGAGAGCACACAAAATCTGTGAGGTCCCCTACCACCCCACATACAGAATCTTCCAGCCACTCCCATTGGGAACCACCAGATTGAGGAACAACTTCTTCCCACAGGCAGCAAGAATGCTGAAATAGCTCCCCATGGCTCATTAATATTTATTGCTAGTTTATGTATTTAAGACACGTACAGGGTTGTAGGTTAATTGGGTATAATTGGGCAGCAGGGGCTTGTGGCCGGAAGAGCGTATAAACCGTGCTGCATGTCTAAAAAAATTTTTTTAAAGCAACTTATAGGTTCTATGTATCTGTTTATATGTGCCATTTGTCTGCATGCACTATTTTTGCACCGTGGACGGAGAACACTGTTCCGTCAGGTTGTACTGTTACAATCGATTGATAAATAATGGACATACCATTTTAATTGTGTTATTTCTATTTCCTTTATGCAGGGTATATTATGAGATGTTAAATAATGTAATAATTTTTAAAATGTATTTACAAAATGGAAGAAGCCATTTCTGGCCATTTAAACCCATGTTACCCAATTACACCCAAATTAACTTTCAAACTTGAATATGACCTGGGTTTCCTAGGTCTGTGATTCATCATATACAAAGTGAACATTACTTAACCCATAAGCATTTACAGAACTGCTTGTGGACTAGGAAGCACAAGCTAAGGAGACTGACCTGGAACCCTTCTGCCTGTAATCTGTTCTGATCCCACTTTACCCTACTATCACCTCTGCCTCTCTGCCTTCAGCTCCTCTGTGACTTCTTCAAACCATTACACACATTCCCTCCTGAACTTTCCCTCTCCGTGGTGGACTTTCCTCCATTGTATCTTTCTACTCTAAAAAGCCCCACCCACCAGGACAAATGACAACCAGACAACTGTTGGATATTCAGGAAATTTGAGCTGCACATCCACAGTTCCTCCTCCACTCCAAAATGCAGAGGTCAGTCCTGTGTAATTAATATCCTATAACTATGGGGAGCAGTGGTCAGTGGTCTCAAAGAATATTGCTTCTTCGAAACCCCGAGTTAACTACAATAATGATGAGTGAAAAGTAGAAGTTATAATTTCTTATTTTCCCAAATTGTTAGTGGATTGAAATGATCCTACTGAGGAGAGTTCATATAAGGAAAGGGAGGATAAGATGAGATCGTTCATCTCTCCACTATGAGAATACACATTAATATCTGATACAGTCTACACTTTGAGGAAATGAGAATTAAATTGGAAATCGTGAAAAACATTTGAAAGGCTTGTATGAAATGTCTCCCTGTGATATTTCAATCGGTTCATTTTAAATGGGATATCGTCTTTGCTGAAGTAGCAGAGAGAGGAAGCTAGTTAGACAACATGGGGCCTTGACTTAATGATTCAAGCTGAAGTTATTACAAAGTTAAAGAAAATATTGAATCATTTAGCACACTGGGTATTAAATTACAAACTACTTCATTTGGAGTCACTACAGCTATTAATGCTACAATAATCACAGAAAACGTGCTTCCTTACTCGTGCTGGGTATTCGAGGGGTGCCAAAATACAGAGAGACTTTGGCACTTTTTAGACGAACTTGACTCCAATATGCGACAGCTTGCAGGTCCACCATATAGCTGTTGTTGGGCTGGAGTCCCTCCAGGACCACATGGTTTTGAGACTGTGAAGAATAGGAAACATCACTGATGTTCATACAATATCACAAGCTTCCAAGATCGGTTTCCTACTTGGAATTCATGCAGTAACTTCAAACACCGACATTTGAAAGCAGGATGCCTGTGCTTTACCCAATATGTTCAGCCTTTATCTGCAAACTAAACTAAATTGGAATCTTCAAACTTCAAGCTAAGTGTTACAGCAGAGTTGAGTAAAAAGAAAACAAAAATGATAAATTGCATCTTTCCCAAATAATTAACAATGTGAAATAATATTCCCCATTTTCAGCACAGCTCATATGAAGAGAGGACAGACAAGGTAAGCTGCGGCTCCTGTGTTAGTTGGATTTACAACAGCTGCACTCTGGAGGTCTGTTACATTCTGTGTTTCACTGTATAGGAGTTGGTTTGCCAGACAAAGCATTTACAGGTACTTTCTTTCAATCATTAGTCCACTCACTCCATTTATAGTTTTCCTTCTTTTCTTTTTGGCTGGCACCATTGACTTTGTGTTGACCGTCCAGCTCCAAAAAACCTTATAATGGTGCACAGGAATATCAGGCTCTTCCAACACATCCCAGAGGATCCTTGTGGTAATGGTGCCATCGCTATTTGCAGTAAAGTTGCTGACTCTCACGTTAGATGGGGCGGGTGGAGCTGAAGGGTCTGAAACCAAGCAGAGAGGGTATTAGTGAACCCCAATTGATTCCAATGGTATGATTTCTTTAAGTGGGCAGAGGGACACAGAAGCAACTTTTTCTAAAAATCCAGCTTCCAGTATTAGCTTCAAGTCTCCATTAATTCCCAAAGAGCATATGACATCAAAGTATAATTGCAATCTTATTTAAGCTTACTGAGGGCAATTAATTTCTTTTCCTGCTATGGTTATATGTTCTATCAACTAAATACAAGCATAATTTGACTTTATAATTGATAATGTACATGATAAAGTTGGCAGCCACTGTGTATTATGCATAACTCGCACCAAGATTTTCAATATTTCCTTCTGACATCTGGTCACAAAATAAAAATCTCCCTTGTGTTTGCTTCTCTGAAAAGTAGAAACTGAGATTTTTTTTGTTTTGTCCTATCTCAAGGCAAGGAGTGGGACATTTTCCCTCATTGAGCACTCCAAACAGAAGGCCAGGTGCTCATCTGAAGAGTGAATTTCCAGATTGCCTCAAAAGGATTTTCACCGTGATTGTTCTTCATAACAATCCAATAGATTACTCGAGTTTTGAGAATCTGCACACATAAGGAAAGCAGATTCTACATTGTGATAGGACAGATTCTAACACCAACGTGTATATGTACATATGCACAGATGGTAGTGTAGGATGACTGTGATTGGCTGAGAGTGTAGCCACTCCTACTGGCAGGTCTTAAAGGATTGCTCCTAGCCAGACCAGGTCATTCTGGACTGGTCGACCTACTTGTGATATGCTCCAATCTTTTAGTTAATAAAAGCCTTGGTTTGGATCAACAAGTCTTCGGTTCTTTCGTCGCGCACTACATACATACATGATCATTTGATGCCTTCCAACATTGTCCCTCTGTGGGGAACACTGAGAACATCTCTCATTTAAAGTGCTAGGGATCCTTTGGCAGTATCTCAGGTATCCAAACAAATACTCAAATATTCATATGCTGCAAATGAAGATGGCTTGACCAGTTCCTGCTTCCACTTAACACCCTCTACTCACCCTCTCACACCCCACAAATCCCCTCCAAAACACATGCCGTATTCTCCTCAATTCCAAGAGCAAGGAGGTTAAGTCAAGTCAACTTTATTGTCATCTGATTCTACAAGTACAAGCCAATGAAACAGCGTTCTCTGGTCCTCAGTGTAAAAACACAGAGACATACAACAAATACAGACAAACAGTACACATGCAGGACAAGTATTCATCTATACAAATAAATATTGTTACATGGATATGACAGTCTCGGGTGGTTAGAGTGAGCAGTTCCTTTGGTCATTCAGCCTTCTCACTCCCCGTGGGATGAAGTTGTTCCTCAGCCTGGTGGTGCTGGCTCTGATCCTCCTGCATCCCAACAGAAAGATGCCGTGTACAGGTTGGAAGGGGGTCCTTAATGATTTTTAACGTCCTTTTCAGACAATGATCCTCATAGATCATGTCGATGCTGGTGGTGTGGAGGGGGGGGGGTGGGGGAGGCTATAATGATCCTCTCTGCCACATCTGACCTCCAATCCATTTCTGTTCAGTGATGAAGATGTCCGTGAAGACCTCGCTAAGATGAAAACTGAATCTTTGGTCAGAATCCAGCATTTGGCCAAATAAAAACCAGTTGGAACATGAACTGGCTTGGAGGTCGGATATGTCAGGACTCCTTCCAGCCTTGTGCAAACTCTTTGTTGAGTATATTTTTCCTTGCGTACAGCTTCTCTTTGCCAACTTCTACACTCACACCTGGACCTCTATGGTCAGAAATTGAGATTCTGCCACTTATAAAATAACCACGTGATTCCTAGATATGACACAACCTTATTTCCTGGTGGGAAACTGGCAGAAGTCCTGAAAATTTTCGAGCCTTAGATCGTTAGTGGGCGTAGAAGAAAACCTCCAAGCTATCATTCAGTGTTAGAGTTGATCTGAAATTTAGGAGTCTGTTAATCCATTCAATGAAGAGAAAATAAGAGGATTAACTTAATCTTATCATGAATTTAGCCTCAAGTAATAGAATGGAGGGGTGTGTTGAAGTAAGCCTTTATTTTGTGGACTACCCTTAAGGGGAACATCACCTTAGTTTGTCAGTCTCAGCTCTCAATTCTAACCCATTGTATCATTCATCCAAGCTTTGACTTAACTTGTGGACACTGAAGCTGCCAAAACATCTGGGTTTTTTTTTAACTGTGTTAAATTCCTGTTCTGAACTAAAATAAATTCAACAGTGCTTTGGTTTATCTGATTCTTGCCTGGGAAACATACCTTTTGTTTCACACAGCTCCATGTGCTGATAAAAAGCACCTTTGCAAGAAAAAAATCTGATTTAATTAAAACCTACTTTATCTATTTTCTTTGTTAAATGTGCTGTTGCCTTAACAAAGAACCTTTGAGTGTTCCATGACATTAATGGATTTGAAAATTGGACAAATACATCTTCTTGAATTATAGTGAATAGAAGCTTTGATGAACATCTGAGCTGGATATTTTTAAACAAAATAAATCCATTAACCATTTAATACATTATCCTTTCTGGTAGTTGAGAATTAGGCACCGCAAGTATTTTCAATTTGAAAACTTCCCAGTCTCAATGAAAGATCAATTCAAATCAGAAAAAAAAGAATATCCTATATTATCCAAAATCTGTGCATCACTCAAAGCAAACAATGAATCAACAAACAATGACAGTTCTAAATATATATTGAATTCAGGAAGCCATCAATTCTTCCTTTCCTCTGACTGTCTCACAAATGGTTAAGACCATTTATCCTTGATCTAGATTGACAACAATCTCATAGAGTCGCCTCATCAAAAACTTCCAAGAAGTTTGCAAGACTTCAGAGACAGGCAGGGAAAAGTCGTTCCTTTTAACAATAACATTGTGGTTTTATTGAAGGCAAAAAAAAAAAATAAAGGCTTAAAAAAATAAGTGCAGATAAAAATAAGATTTTAAATGGTTTGGGGCTAACATGAATATGGCCTACTGCCAGAACATGCCTTATTCTGGCAGTGTAAGATCTGTCAACCCATAAGCACAATCCAGGAGGCCTCTATCTTTACAGCCTTATTAAAAATGACTGCTGTACTGTGCACAGTGTCCTGCTCTAGTAATTTGTCATAGGTTCCCAACTATGCACCTCTCAAACCTCAGAGATGACTTCAATGAGCTGTATCTACTTTCTGTAATACAGGGGTGATTGTAGAAATAGAACTTGTGATTTTAAAGTTTATTTTCTTGCTTTTTACATTAAGAACTGGCATGGATAGAAGAGTGCTGGCTGACAGGAAATAGAGGAAGGTATAAATGTTTTTTTTCTTGTTGGTAATTTGTAATGCTTGGCATAGTGAAGGGTTCAATGCTGGAACTCTAACTCTATCATTTACGTAAATAACTTGGATGAAGAGCCTGATAGGTTTGTTCAATTTGATGGTGGCACAACAAAGACATAGGAGAGCAAATTTTGAGGAAGAGGTAAAGGAGGTTAAATGAGTGGCCCGAGGTCTGGCAAATGTAATCTCATGTGCAAAAAATGTGAAATTGGCAGAAAAAAAATGAAAATGATCATATCAATTGGTTGGCGAGATATTGCAGAGGGATATGGCTGCACTTGTTATTTTTCACAAGTGGTTTGTATACTTGGTAGTGAGTAAACATTTATTGTCATAGAATTGAATGTAAAAGTAAGAGAGTAATTCTTCATTCATCTTGAATCATTGGGAAGCCACATCCAGAATATTGCATGGTACCAGTCCAATTTTGAGGTAAAGGTGCAATAATTTAAAGATATTTAAATAATTTAGAGGAATCATATCAAGCATTATCTCGAATATTATATCAAGCATTATCTCGAATAAGCAGGTAATCTTACGAGGACAGGTTGAACTGGACAAGTTTATACCTAATGGAGTTTGAAAGAATGAGCTGCGATTGAATTGAAACACGTAAGATCATGAGAAGTCTAGATGTAGTTAAAATGGAAGAATCTAGAAAGAGAGTATCTATCGGAGTATAAAAGGCAGAGATTTTTTTTAAGGCAGAGATTCTTTTTCCTATCGAAGTCTTGAGTCTTCCTCAAACAACATTGGAAACCATGTCTTTTTGAAGGCACCCATTCTTGATACGTGAGGAGGTAAAGGATACAGGGGTTAGGTGAGATTGAGGTTACAATTAGTTCAACATTGCTCTTATGTAGGTGGGCATTTAAGGTGACATTTAAGGAAAACAAATTTAGCCCCTATAACAGTCTTGAGCAATGAGAATATGCTCTATCTAGTATTCAATGTGCTTATTTATTTTATTTTTATTGGACAATGTCCCATACATGTATTACTCCAATCATCTATAACTGCAACCTGTACATGTGTTCCGTATCATTCGTAGCATTTTATTTGTGTACTGTGGGCATTCTGTGAAGAATACCATAATAAATTATATGCACCTTGTTTAGAAATTGCTGGAAGTCATGCAGGTCAGCCTAAGCACCGTACAGAAGTATTTGTTGGAAGTTAACAACTCACAGATTACATATACATTGTACTGATGAAAAAGAGAGGGCAGTGAAGAATCACAGCAGGCAAAAGCCAAGGGATCATTGAGAGGAATGAATGAGCACATGGTTATATTGTTAGCATGAACCTGAGAAGCTCAGGTTTAATCACAAGTACAGATCATAGCAGGTACAAAATGAGGAAAGATAAACATGAAAATCTGCAGATGCTGGGGTCGACTGCAACACTCAAAAGTACTGGAGAGACTCAGCATGTAGCATAGTATCCATGGGAATTAAAAGGCCATTTCAGGCTTGAGCCCTTCATTGAAGGTTCCCACAAAGGGCTCAGGCTCAAAACGTCAACTGCCTTTTACTTCCTATGGATGCTGCATGACCTGCTGAGTTCTTCCAGCACTCTTATGTATTTCAGATTTGAGAAAATATACCTGCTGTGAATAATAATCAAGCCCAGTCTTTGAAGTGGAAGACAGTGCAAAATAACACAGGAAGTTTTAAAAAACTGCAAATGCTGGATGTAGGAAGCAATAACAGAAAATGCTCGAAAATCTGTGCAGTTTATAGGGCATCAATGGAAAAAAATGTAAGCTGACAGGATCTTCAATCTTTAAAGTTGACATCATTTCTCCTTCCTCAGAAGCTGCCTAGTTTGCTAAATGTTTCCAACGTTTTCTGTCTGAGTACCATGGAGCTTAACTACTGAGACCAGATAAATTAGAAATTTTAGTTTTTATAACAAAGCACAGGAACCAATCCAACAGATGGAAATGTTTATTGGGGAAACAGCATCGTCAAAATTGAGGGTATTGGGATAACGGATTGGAATAAGCCCTTACACAGGAAGGCAATCGACTCAGTAGAACTAAAGCCAGGTACTTGTTCAATGTTGGCAGTTTTACTTGAAATGCATTATATTATCAATGTCTGATTTAATGAAGTTGTAGGAAGTCTACAAAGCCATTTCAACCCAATGTTGGAAAATGCAGAGTTAAGAGTTTGGAATCCATTATCAGACAAAAGAAAAAAAATTAATGATCATAAATTGTTTGAAAACATTTAAATTAGGCATTGTAATTATACTGCATTCTTTGATCACCAATAAGTTAAGTCATATTCAGGCAAAATGACTAAATACTTTCAAATGCATATACAAGTTAGATTCGCCTGTGAAGTAACTTTTAAACAAGGATTTCACAGTAAATTGGTGAATATCCAACATGCAGAAGCAAAGGGAGGTGCACCCTCATTACTGTCTGGTCAGAACGAGATTGACAAAACAGAGGAGTGAATTTTAATAGTGCACAGGTGATATATTAAATAAAAACTGTGATTTCAAAATGATAAAGAAATGATTAATAATCAAGATATTTATATTTATATTTACCTTCCTGCTTCGTTAAAAGATGGAATAATTGTGGCCAGATGCTTAGGAAGATGCTATTGGTGAGAAGCACATTAAAGTTGAGAACATGTCCTGGAAAGATTTTTAGAACATTAGGACGAATGGAAAATTATCCTCCATAATGGGATAGAGGCAAGGCAGCTGATTATTGTGGCTGATTATATGAATTGGCCAAAACCCACTAGGGGAAGGAAAGTTCTATAGCATTGAGGTTGAATTAGAAAAATGCATTTAGTTGAAAGCATGTTTATATGTGAAATGGCACCAGCTCATATTCATACTCAACCAAATACCAAAATGACCTGTTGCATATCTAAAACCTTATGCGCTGAACTGTCAAACTTGAATAACTCAAGTGACACAGAATAATTAAGAGATACCTTTCATGGTCTTAGCTAGGACAGACAAGAACGCAATGACCTAGGCTCAGTTCTAACCTCACCTATGGAGTTTGCAAGTTCTTCCCGTGATCACCTGGGTTTCCAACGGGTGCTCAAGCTACCTCCCATGAGCTGATGGCTATTATAAATTTCTCCTGGTGTAGGTGAGTGGTAGGAAAATCCAGGAGCATTGAAGGGAGAAAAAATTGCAGGGAAAATTATGTCAGTGGGGAGTAGAAATGTTCTGAGACCCACCATAGATCCAATTGATCAAATGGTTTCCATGAGGTGCAAGTACATCTACCAGAAAAAAGCTGAATAAAAATTCTTGCAGAGTAGCAGATGATGAACAAAAGGCTTTGTCTTGCATCTCAGGAACATAGGCCAGATTGACAGGGGTGTTTACTAAATTAGACTTGATTTACCATTGTGCCCATTTTAACAGAGATGAAAGAAGATCACAGTACTTATCATTAACACGTAACAAGTTGTTTGGGAATGTGTAGTGAAAGACCAGATGATTACATTAACCACTAAAAAATAGTTAAGGCACTGAATGGATATGATTCTACAAGAAGTCCAATGCTCTCTGTACAATCACAATTATGTCTCAATTAAAACAACCACCGTGGAGGACATTGTGAATGTTAATTGTCAAGCGGTGTTCTTTTTCTTGGGATGCTTGAGGAGTTGTTGGAAGACTTTGTCAAGGAGATGTCATGCTGAAAAAGAATATGCAGGAGGAAGTGATTTTATGTCAGTGAGTAAGTGTCTGTAAATGGGAAACAGCCCATTTAAGGGAAGAATAAGGCCATCATTGGGACCAGAAATCTCAAAAAGATGATTGAGTTCTAGAATTTTGAGGTATGATGTAATCCTGCACCAAAAAGCTACTCAAACCTCACTACAGGGTTGGTTGACCCCATTTCATCAACAGTTGAAGTAAAGCAAACAAGGGCAGCAGAGAAAACAGAGCAAAAGCCTATAATTAGTGCAAAAAAGTGATACATCCCTGAGTCCTTTATCATATAATTAGTGCAAAAAGTGCTTCATCCCTGAGTCCTTTATCATACATTACATTAAGCACACGCTAAAAACTGCTTACTGGGTTTCTAACTATGAAGAGAGTGAAACTCCATAGCTTTTGTCAAATGCATACTGATCACAAGGAATTACAAGGTTTCACCACTTTATGTTGGGACTACTAACCTTGCTACTGACTACGAGTCTTTGTTAACTATTCAGGGACAAATTCTGCATTTTCATGCTGGCAGAATGAAGGTACCAACTCAGATTGCCTAAATAGCGATAACAAGAAATATTCACTTCACTATCATAGAACTCGTGCAGGAGATTGGCTTACTCGGGATAGGTCTATTGACTTTGTGTGATAGTACAGATTCTATCACCAAGGTGTATATGTACATATGTACAGATAGTAGTGTAGGATGACTGTGATTGGCTGAGAGCATAGCCACACCTACTGGCAGGTCTTAAAGGATTGCTCCTAGCCAGACCACGTCATTCTGGACTGGTCGATCTACTTGTGATATGCTCCAGTCTTTTAGTTAATAAAAGCCTTGGTTTGGATCAACAAGTCTTTGGTTCTTTCGACGCACATTACACTTTGTTTTGACAAAAGTTTAGAAGATCAAGTAACTAAATGTACAAAACATTCCAGAACACAACTTCCCAAAGCTTCACTGCAGGTGTGAAAGCGGTTCATACAACTTGAGTAGCAAGTGCAAATAACTTACCGCTAATTAGGTGTGGGTAACTTCTCAGAGTTAAGAGCTTTTTGAAGTGGTTAAAATAAATCATGTGCAGCAGGTCAGAATAGGTAAGATAGGAATTATGAATTAACATCTGATTTTACTGCAGACTGCCTCTTGGAAGAACCTGTTTAGGATGTTAAGTTGTTGTCCATAGCTTAGATCATTTCACTTTCTCAATTTATGATGAGCTTTCTTTAACACTTAATTTTAATTGGGGAAGCAGAAAGGTTAGTGAAAAGTAATGAAGAAACAGATTATGAAAAGTTGATCAATGACATTGATTTGTAGCATTTCTCCTATACTGTAGAATAACAAGAATCTCCCCAAAGGATATGTTCCAGGATTATTACCAATGCCCTGGAGATGTGGAACACGACCGAGTCTTGATGAGGCAAACTTGAATGGTAAAAGAAAAGAAAAACAGTTGAAAGTGTGTAAGCATACAACATTAGCCATGAGGAGAAGAGATTGAGTCTGTACACAGAGCTTGGATCCTGAAACATCCCACGGGTCGGAGAAGAGATGGATATCAAGGAAACAGAGAAGATACCTGGTTCTGAAAAATGATCACATAAGGATTGATGAGCGTTTCAGAAAAGTTTGCTGAGTCTGTGCATTCCGAGCACACAACTGGGAGAAGAACAAAGAAGACCTTATGATTACAGATGTTCCTGAAGTGAATCGCACATTGTTGAAGAAGAGCCAACACACTGCACAAGAGTCAAGAGAAGTAAACATCAATGAGCCCAAAGTTGAGGGCTGCTCTAACAGAAGGAGAATCTGCAAGATTAGCACAAATAACATCAGTACCACTATAAAGATCAGAGTTCAAAAGTGACACAAGCTCCTTTTCCACTGGGTCATTGTCCCAGGAATTAACGGGGAATTAACTGGGACAGGGTCCAGTGTAAAAAGAAAACAGTCAGTAAGCCGGCATCAAATTATGTCATTTCACGCTGGGGATTGACAGCCTCTACCCCTATTCTTATCCCTGGTGTCAGATGACGATGACGTGCTGATTAAACCAGCGGAAAAAGGACAGCAGAAAGTCACCCATTTCCGGTTGAAGGTAGGACACTTCGATCCCCGGGGATGACTGCGTTCAGTGGAAAAGCAGTCAGTGTCCTGGTTAAAGGTGGCCCAGTGGAAACAGCACAAACGGCTTCCTAACCCGGGACACTGCATGGCCAATTAACTGGGATGCCAGTGGAAGATATATGACTGCATCAAACCAATTTTTCTATGAAAAACAGGGAAGATGAGTACAAGGTAAGGTACATAAGAGTTCTTAGTCTAGGGTGAAATTCACTGCAGCATACAGTGTAATATGATTCACATGGAGTTCAAACAGGTATGTGCAATTTTTTCAACAATCTTTCAATATTTGTGTATGAAAACTCTGACACCTGTATACAATTGGCATAATATGTTCTTAAATTACATAAAATATTTCCATATAGTACACTGCAAAAGAAAGTAATTAGTTGGCACAAAAGCAATCAAGATAAAGACTTTCAACTAGCTGAGAGTTATTAGTCTTCTCAGTTATAAAAAGAAACATTGTGAATAACTTAAATTCAAAAATGCCTGTTCTAGAATGTAAGTGTTTTCACAGAGCTATTTAAGGACCCCCAGATGCAAACTTGCCTGCGACCATATCCCTTTCAATTCAAAACTTTCCTAACTTTTCTGCCATGTGTCCGCACAGAGGTCCTAGCAGAATTCAACATTAAACAGAAGAAACCTAATATTATGAATGGATCGACAGTATTGATGGAATTTGCAGCTGGACAGGGTATGGGGGAGGTGGGAGGATGTTGTGAAGTTTGGCTTTGCAGTTTGTGTGATCATATATGCCTCTCTATAAAATTACAATTTTGTTATATGTAAAGCTCAGAGGAAATATTCCCCTAATTAATGGGAGTTTTCTGAAATTCAAATTTAAAAAGAATGATGTGAGCATTCTCCTGAAGTAACAATATTTCATTCTTAAAGTTCAGCTTTGGCCTTTATTAGTCCTGAATATTTATCAAAATGAGGACTGGATTAAGAGCTGCCCTGCCTCCTTGACGTCACTTCGCTGCATAAATTCTTTTTCACAGAAGCATAAATGCTGAGTATTTATTAAATTGCTAGTGATTGGGAAATGCAGATGTTCGAAGAGCTACGAATGTGCACAAACCACCACAAGATAGCATGCAGCTCTCATGCCAAGTGGTTCAATGGCTTTTACTGCAATGTCATTTGAAGACCAAAGTATTGCATGATTAATTTTTTAAAACCATAATTATTTGGTGAGAAAACACATGAATGAAGGTGTTCAAATTTTGGTCTCCTTTCCCAACAGTAGATATATTTTTTATAGATGGTCAAACAGATTGGATCCTGCGAGAGATTGATTTGAATAGTTCTCTATCATGTAGAGTTTAGGAAAATGGGAGCTCATTGAAATACACCAAATTCATGCCCAGTTCAACAGGATTGAGATGGAGATGTTTCTCCTGACCTAGGAACTTGGAAAGAGCGTGCTGTCTCCAAATAAGGAGCTGTAATTTCTGTTCTCAAAGCCTGGTAAATGCTTGGAATTTTATATTCCAGAGGACTGTGGAGGGTTGGTTGTTGATTTTATCAAAACTTTGATATATTTTTGGATATTAGAAGATAGCTTGAGGATAGGCCAAGAAAATGATGTTGAATAGCAGAGCAGGTTTAAGGGGCAAAATAGTCAACTCTTGCACATATTTCTTTGTTCTTAAGCTTGTGGGTTAACATTGGGTTCCATATATTGATTCATGAGCCCCGCAAGTCAGTGAAAATGAATTCAGTGCATCTATTATGAAATAAAACTTTACAGATTTTCTAAGCAGACCAAGTTCTTTGATGTGTTGCAAATCTGTCAAAAATCATAACTCAAGTTTTATTTCATTGCAATGCTAGGTGCATTGAATTTAAAGTGATCCTTTATTCTGAGCAAAGATCATTTATAATATAAAGGATATTGATGCAAGCCAATATTACCTGCTCTCAAAAGCAGACTGAGCAAGTGTCACAAATTCTTAATTACACTAATCTTTGAAATAGATTGAAATTCATCTACTTCATTATTTTTATATTATTATTTCAGCTTCAAACATTTATGAACTGAAATCTTTTTAAAATAGTAGACAAGGAATCTCAATTTTTTCTGGACTCACTCATTCTCTAAAGGTTAATGATTAACAGTGCGATTCACAAAGACCATAACGGAACCACATGGTTTTCATTGTATATAGTAGAATTACTGAAGATTATGAGCACAGTTGAAAAGAATGCCCCTTTCTGGCTAGACTATAAACTATATGTACCACAGAAACCACAGTTATTTCAGGTACTTGGCTAATTCTGGGAATTCCACCTGCTTTGAGACTTCGTTTCAACAACTAGATGAAGGCTGCTTTTATCTTTAGCCAAGCTCTGGGCTGGTGGGGAAGGTAAGAAATAATACAAACCTTTTGAGGAGCGGAAATGTTTGCTGGGAGCCGTGAATCCCCGTGTACCATGAACATTAATGGCAGCCACTCGGAACTGATACCACCTACTGGGACGAATGTCAGCCAGTTGGACTCGCTCCTCTGTGGTCTGGTAACACAGAAATTA
The DNA here is from genome assembly GCF_036971445.1 of Narcine bancroftii. NCBI lineage: Eukaryota > Metazoa > Chordata > Chondrichthyes > Torpediniformes > Narcinidae > Narcine > Narcine bancroftii. The sequence goes on along the minus strand of NC_091475.1, from coordinate 189,774,031 downwards.
TTTTTGAGAGCAACAGTTTTATGATCCCCAAAGTATCAATCAGAATCAAATGTTTTCCAGCCAAAATAAAATCGAATCAATCTGTCCAAATGGCATAACTTTGTTACAAGCATTGTGTCCAGTAAATTACAGACTTTCTGCACTTGACATATATTTTTATTCCCCTTACTTTCTCCATGGACATAATTGGCACTTCAATGCAATCCGGCAACTGTTAACTTCCCTGAAACCTATCATATCAATTGTGCAGCCAAGTACTGAGGAGCAGGAGTCTATTTGTCAGTGAACCTAAACCCAATCTTACACTCTCTCAATATGCTGACTCTATGCAGCGTAAACTGAGGCAAGAAACTTGATGACCTCTTTCTCCACTTGATTTCAAGACGGTAAGATGAATGATAGTGCTATCGCGGAGCTAAACAGTCTCAACAAGAATGCTGCTTGGATTGGTGGATTTCAGTCATAAGTAGAAACTACAAGGACTGGTTTTGTTTTCCTAGGGCAGAGATGATCTGATGAAGGTGCATAAAATGATCAATAGGATGGAGTGGGGAAATAGTAAAAATCTTTAACCATCATGGGGTTGTTTAAAAGAAGAAAATGTAGCTTATGTTGAGAGGTAGGAAGCTTACACAGAGGGTGAAGAACATTGCTTCAAGGGGAGGTGGAGGTAGACACTCGTGCAACATTTAAGAAGCATCTGGGCAAGTATTTGAATCTTCTTCTTTCTTTCTTTCTTTCTTTGGCTTGGCTTCGCGGACGAAGATTTATGGAGGGGTAATGTCCGTGTCAGCTGCAGGCTCGTACAAATGACAAGTCCGATGCGGGACAGGCAGACACGGTTGCAGCGATTGCAAGGGAAAATTGGTTGGTTGGGGTTGGGTGTTGGGTTTTTCCTCCTTTGTCTTTTTTCAGTGAGGTGGGCTCTGCGGTCTTCTTCAAAGGAGGTTTGCTGCCCGCCGAACTGTGAGGTTCCAAGATGCATGGTTTGAGGCGATTTCAGCCCACTGGCGGTGGTCAATGTGGCAGGCACCAGTAAAAGACCATGGAGCCAATGTGCTAATGTGATGAGTGTAAAAGGATATAATGGATGGGCAGAGGGACCTGTGTCAGTGTTGTATGAGTCTATGACATGAACATTCATTATTAATACAGCAAAATCCCTGGTATGCAGAATTCAAGCCACTGACAGTTTCAAGAAACAGCTTGAATTGAGGAAAATAAATTTTAAAAATTAAAATAATTGGTTAAAAAATACTTAAGTTTAAAATTGTAAAAGTAAATGTTCTCTGAGGTAACTCATAAATCTTTGGTGAAGATGGGAGCAAATATTCAGCCAGTGGGGTGCCTTGTTCGTGCTTTGCTCATAGCAGCTGTTATTATAAAGTTGTGCGAAACAGCAGTGACGTCGCCCAGGATGAAGAGCTGGTTGATGGGGTGACTCTCTTAAAGTGTCTCCTTCTCCCTGTTTAGTAAGAGTCACCCTGATCAAAGGCTTTATTTGTAAATTTGTGAGAGGGAGGGGTTAATTATCTATTATGTTATTGTTCGTCTTTTGAGCAGCTCTGTGAAGAGGGAGGAACTTGCAGATGTAGCGACGGTTAAATGTTTTCAAAGAATGTGACTAAAAATAGAGTGAAATGCGAGTGAATTTGTTCAGTGTAAATACAGTGGGTTTTTTTTCTTTTGTCTTTTAAACTGTTTATTCTTAAGGTGTATTAATTAGGCACTTAAGAGTAAGTCTCAAGCAACCGGAAATTACATTTAACCGGCATCTATCAAACCCCATAAGTGCCGGATACCAGGGGTTTTACTGTATTTACTTCACTGGACAAAGTTATACATTTTAAGGAGCAAAGAAGACTGAGAAATAAGGAGACAATTACCATCTTAAAAGGAATTCTGGCTGAATGGCCTATATAGCAGAAGGCCCTGTGGTGGAACAACTGGAACTGAGGGTGATTAATAGTGGAACTGGAGGAATGCAAATATTGGGAGGGTTGTAGGGATGCATATAGGGTACGGAAGTGGAGAGAACTGAAAGTTTTTCAATTCAGATGCTAATAAGCAAAGGGATGAAGGTAGAGTTAAACTTGTTTTGAACTCGAACACGGGCAGCAAAGTTTTTGAATGCCCTCAGATATGTGGATGACAAAATGTGGAGGCCAGCCAGGAGAATTGGGAATAAATTGAGGTTCCACTGTTGAAGACTACAGATACTGGCAGAGGGGAAACTACTGACTTCAGCAATGACATGGATACAAGGTCTTACACTTATCTCAGGGTCGGATGTGACACTGAGGTTGCCTCAGATGAGTTATCAGGAAGAGAATCGGTGGTTGGAGAAAAAAAGTTGGTAAAATTTGTTCGATGGACAGAGGATAGGGGGAAAATGCAGACATATGGGCCTAGCTCAGGAAGGCAAATTAGATCGACATGGATGGATTGGGCTGAAGGAGCTGTTTCTGTGGTATATACACTAACTCTCCGGCTCCATAAAGAGTAGGTACTAGATGGAGGTTCATGGATCACTGGGCATAGAATGACTGTAAGAGAAATAATCAGGGCAGATACACATATGTGTGCCTGCAATTCAAATAACATTTTGGGACCATATTCCAAATGTGAATGAAATAACATTAACACTTAAAAAATATCAACATTACTAAGTGGGAATTATATTGTCAGGTCTAGGTATTCTGTTATAATGGAAAGCTGTGAAAGACCAAATGCAATGAAATCCCAATCAAGGGAGGCACGGTTGGCGTAGCGGTTAGCGCAATGCCTTTATAGCACCAGCGATCAGGTCCAGAGTTTGAATCCCATACAGTCTGTAAGAAGTTTGTATGTTGTCCCCGTGTCTGCTTGTGTTTTCCCCAGGGGCTCTGGTTTCTTCCCACCTTTCAAAACATACCAGGGATTGCATGTCATTTGGGTGTAAATGGATGGCATAGGCTTGTGGGCTGAAACGGCCTGTTGCCATGCTGTACACTTAAATTAAAATTTAAATGATAAAAGGTGCTCATTGGCACCCTATATTAACAGACCCTATCAATCGTTGGAAGTCAAAGAAGAGGCAATTCTCACACAAAACTGTTTCTTAATTTCTTTCAGTTTAACACAGCCAGAAATAGTCAGGCAAAGTTTGGCAAGCTGCAGTTTCTCAGCCTTGCCTCATGTAAAAATTCCCGACATCACTGAAGATTTTCCAGCTCAACAATTAAAGCAGAAGAGCACAACCTGAGGGACTATTGGAAGGGTTTTCTCTCAAAGGAGTTGGAAATCAGAATTGATTAATTCTGACTGGATCATTCTCTGGTACATTACCTTTGTTAACTCATATCAGAATGGTTCCATTCAATGTTGTTCTTGCACAAGCAATAGGCCATGAAAGAGATCCAAAACAGATTCACTGGAATTCCAAAGGGTTGCATTATGAGCTTAAATTGCATAACTGGGGCTGCATTCCTCGAGTATAGAGGGATGATCAATTTAATTTAGAAGGGTGACTTAATCAAAGTGTTCAAAATCAATAAAAAATAGAATAGGGTTCATCTGAAGACACTAAGAAAAAGTGAGCCTAACCTCAGAATTGAGGCCTAGAATAAAAACAGAAAATGCTGGAAATATTCAACAAGCTTAGGCACCATTTAGTAAAAGAGTAAATGTTACAGGTCCTTTGTAAAGATGGACCGAAATGCTGCAGGAACTCAGCTGGTCTCACAGCTTCCATAGGAAGTAAAGATATCTAACCAATGTTTCAGGCTCAGGCCCAGAAATATATCTTTACCTCCTACAGACCCTGTGACACTGGCTGAGTTCCTGCAGCATTACTGTGTTTTTACAACAATCACAGTGTCTGCAGACTTCTGTGTTTCACTCTCCTCAGGGCAATGACTCGTCAGAAACCTGAAACATGAACCTCTGCTCCACTCTCTGCTGATCGAGTGAAAATTTCCAGCATTTTCTTTTTTTTAAATTTCAGATTTCCACCACGTGGAACATTTTGCCTCAACAATAGATGCAGAAATTTGCTGCATTTGGGAAGTTGCCTTCAGACACACCTGGACCTTGCTTCTCCATTGGGATGTAACTGATGGACCAGCTAAATATATAAAGCAGTTATTCGAGGGATAAATAACTTCTTATATTGCTGACCTGTGCAATGGTTTGCCAGTTAGAAGCATCGTCCTCACTGGGATGAATGCCATAGTTCCACCTCCGCTGCATCACATAAATAACAGGTTCAACTGAGATGTTGAATTTCGATGACCATTTGATCTCCAGATTCCCAGTCTGTAGCTCAGTAAAGCGTAACTCCTTTCTCGGTTTTAGAGGAACACCTGCATGAGCATTCAACATCATCAGAGCCGTTAGAAATTGCATACAGAAAATATTGACGTACACATAGAGAGCAATCGTCGATGGATAAATGGATTCTGCTAAAATTCTAATATGAAACAAGAAAAATCAAAATGCTATCAACTCCATAAAATTCTCCTCAAGAGCAAAACTACATCAGGCACATGGCCTAGTTCTGCCCATGTGTTAAGGTCATATGATCTACTCAATATTTAATTATATAAACAAATTCCTGCAGGAATGCACATCTTTATGAGAGGCACCTGTAGGAATGCACAATAGTACCTTAAAACAGGCCATTCATTTAGAATAGACAGTAAAAGCCATATTGAGTGATCAGTTGAAAAATATCTGCAAGAAACCTACATGGCAGCAAATGTTTTCATTGCATTCTTTTAACATAGCAAACATGCATTCACCCAAGAATCTGCTAGCAGCACATTTAGAGATTGGTACTAAGGAAGCCTTTTAAGGATTGGAACAAGATAGAGGACTATAGAAAGAAAGTTTTGGATGACTGGCAGTTCTGTTTTCATCAGTTGAATTCATTAATGATGTAGGGCTAGCCAGATGAATTCACAAAATGATTGCCGTGAATCAGCACAAGGAGGCAGGTTAATTGAACAATCATGCTCTCCTATCCCTGCTGGTTGTTAGGTGGCATTAATATATTTGCAAACATTCTACTCATATCACAGTGTTGATATTGCTTTACAGCAGCAGATAGGGTTGCAAGAGATACAGAGTTCATCCATACTTTTTCTGCTGCCTCTTGATTTTATTCACATATTTGAGCTCATCTATGTTAAGTTTCATCTATTACTGGAGGAGAAAACTCTGCACAATAGCATTATATGGTCCCTCTTTCACTGCAGTAGCTTCCCCGGGTTACCTGTTTTCTTCCTATATCCCAGAGGTCTACATAATTGGTCACTGTGAATTTCCCCTAATGGTGAAATGTGAAGTTGATGGGAATGTAGACTGGTATAGGATTAATGTGAAAGGATGGTTGATTCAGTGGCTTATTTCCATGCTGTCTAACTCTACAGATCTATTATTCTACCACTCTAGATGCTGTTGGGTTTCTTCAGACTTTTCCAGCTATCATTTACTACTCATCTCCCTCTTCCTTTTGGAATAAATACATCAATGCATGATGTTGTTCCATTGATAATGCCGGGCAATTTAAAATAGTTCAATACCCTTAATAAATCTCCTAAGCTGCACATCCCTTGCCTTACCATCTTGCTGTCAAGATGAATGGTCTTTAACCTGAAGTACTAACCTGTTTCCACTAGTGCTACTTGATCTGCTTGCTGAGTGCTTCCAATATTTCTGTTTTCATCAGGTTTCCAGGACCTGGAGTTCCTTGATTTTCTTTTGCCATTGATAATGACATGAATATGACATGATGACATGACATTACTTTACCAGCCAAGCAGAAGAGCATTTGCAGGTTTGCCTTCAATTTGTACTTCAGGAGCCTCATCAACAAACAGAGAAATACACTAACCTAATTGAATTGAGTTCATCTGGTTCAATTTGGAATGGTCAGCAACAATATTTAATATTTTGGTAATCCAAATATTTCAAATTAGTGCACACGAATACATACATGTACAATTATTAGAGGTATTTACATGAGCAAAACATTACCACTAATACACAGAATAATTTCCCTCCATGCATTATAATGATGCATTCTCAGCAGGAAAATGAAACCATTCTTGATGGTGCGATTTGTAGTCTGCTGGAAGAACCTTTCGGGATATGCTAATTCACCCTCTGCAGCGACACACGTTTGCAACGGCGAGCTGGCCGGTTGGTGGAGCAGCCGCAGCAAGGATGGCATCGCTGGACCATCTCTTCTGGTCCAGACTGGAAGGTCGTGCTTGCGTCATTGGGACGCATGCGCCGGGATGTTAGGAGCAAGACTGAGGACAGGCTTAAAGGCTGCAGCAGAGAATTCAAAATAAAGCAGTTGTGATACTCATGCTCACAGCCTGTTGTCTCAGTCCCTTCGCTGCGCTCACTCACAACATGCTACAATTCTTCATATTAAGCATCAAACAAATAAATAGTTTAAGTGCCAAAAAAATACACAAATGCTGGAGAAATTCAGTAGGCAAACAGTGCCTTTATGTAGCAAAGGTGAAGATACATCACCAACGTTTTGGGCTTGAGCCCTTCATCAAGATAAAGGACTGAAGCTCGTATGCGACCACTTTGATGAAGGGCGAAACGTTGGTGATGTATCTTCACCTTTGCTACATAAAGGCACAGTTTGACCTGCTGAGTTTCTCCAGCATTTGTGTGTTTTTTCACTTAACCATGGTGTTAACAGAATCCTGTGCTTTACCAACGGTTAAGTTCCAGTTATTAATGCATACAAGCCGCACAAATCCTCAAAAACAGCTGATATTCTAGCTCGACAGATCATTTCTTTTTCTGTCTGATAGACTTTGGTTCATTTCCTATTATAAACTGTATTTCAAGCAACTCAACTGCCTTGAGTTGATCTTTATTGTGTTAGCCTTCCTGTTAACGTGAATTGTAGCTTCAAATAAAAAGTTTAATTGCAATTAAACTACTTTACGTGTGAAAGAGCAGCACATTTTTATTGGAAGTTTTTCATCAGATTTTTCTTTTCCATTGTTGGTATTTAACTACCAGTATTTTTTTTACAAAAACCAAGTTGCTGGAGGAAATCCTCTGAGAGAAATGGAGAGTTGACGCTTTTGGGTCAAGACCCTTCATCTTTAAAAGTCAAAACTTACGCTTCTAGAAAGCAGCGGATGCTACAGTCTTGTTCAAGAAAAAATAAATTTGGATTCCGTTCACTGCTGAGTTATATTGTATCGTGGTTAATTTCTTTGGAGCTGACTGTTCGTCTCTGCTGGCTGTAGGGAAAACCATGTGCCACTTCTGCCCATATTTCATATAAGATTTTCTGAAGCGGAGACTCCCTGCTGTTGGTTAAAATTCTGAAAAACCCCATTGGGAGCACAAAATAAAGGCTGACATTAGATTCTAATGTTGTAAAAGGAGTCCTGACAAATATAAAGTAAAACACTTTTCCAGAGGCTGTAAATCTGAAATGAAAACAGACATGCCAGATATTTTCACCTTCTCTTAAGAGAGAAAAGTGAAACATGAATCATTAACTCGCTCCATCAATACTAACTGATCTCAAAAATAGCCCAGAACTTCCTGATTGTAAATATTCAAGAAGTATACCATCTGAAGCTAACAAGTTTTTACAGTGGCACAATTTGTTGCACGTTCTCTTTCCGCCAGTGGATAAGAGGTATTGTCAGTGAAATCTTAGTAATGTGAGGAAGAGATATTTATATCTTAGCAATTAGAATCAGGAGGTTGCTAAGATTTGTTAAAGTAACAAGGGAATTATAAATGGCAGTAGGTTAAATGACAAATATCTTGCATTTCATTTTGAGCCATGCTGTTATACATGATCATTTTCTTTAGGAGAATAAGCTGGTGTTTCCATGCCTCAAAGGAATTGGTACTGTTGCCACATCGTGGGAGGAACGGTTACATAACATTTAATTCAATGCTAACACAACACCAGTGACTTGGGTTCGAATCGGCCATTGTCTACAAGGAGTTTGTATGTTCTCTACGCGACCTGTGTGAGTTTTCTACAGGTGTTCCTATTTCCTCCCACCCTCCAAAAGGTATGGGGATGGTAGGTTAATTGGGTGGCTACGAGTTTAATAGGCTGGAAGGGTATTCTGCCATGCTGTCTCCATGTTGTATCATAAGAAAACCAGTATCAGGGGCCTCTTCCAAGTTAACATCACCAATACTGGATCCTAAAATTAGGTTGACGTCACATTCTTGAAATAAGCATCTTACTCAGATCTCTGTCACACCAAGAGATTACCAGATGGATAAATGAATTAATACAAGAAGGTTCTTAAAGCAGTCATGAAAAAGTTCAACATTCCCAGGAATTCACAAGGGTTCCTGATCTCTCAAAATGGATAAGGAGCATTCAAAATAACTCTGAATACTTCAAGACCATTAATTGAAGGCACATAAAGACAGTGGTTAGTATAGCAATTAGTGCAACACTAACACCATTACTCCTTACACTGTCTGTAAGGAGTTTATACATGTTTCTGTGTCTGCATGGGTTTCCTCTGGATGCTCCCACCCATCAAACCATACGAGCGTTGTAGGTTAATCGGGGTATTTGAGCAGCACGAGCTCATGAGCTATATCTTTAATGTTTTTTTTAATTAAAAAGAAGAAAAATGGCAGGTGTTCCTATCAAAGCACTCACCTGCACACCCCATCAAACACTGCCTGGTCCAATTTACGGCAGAGACTGGGAACCTTAAACCCAGCCACCAACCAACTCAGAACCTATAGAACTGGAATGGAAACGAGTCACCTTCAAACCCAAGGGACTGCTGGAGAAGAAGGTGGAGCAAGATGTGGAAAAGTAATGGGAGAAACTTAAGTGTCAAATCTTGTGGCTCCATCTAAGTTTACTTAAGTTTGTTAACTTCAACAACAGATTCAATATTTTGATCAAGAAGGAAACAATGTTTGCTCATATCTTCTTATAACTACTCCTAACATCTTAATGTAGCACAAATCCCAGAAAGGAAAGATGCTGGAAACCTGATATTAAAACTGACAACGTTGAAAGCAAGTCAGACAGCAACTGTGAAAAAAATAAAGTTAACATTTCAGTTGAATAATAATGTTGTGGAAATCGATGATGAACTAGAAGGCTGGAAGTCATTTAGGGACACCTTTAAGTGGTAAGAATTCCAGATGTAATGAAGTCATTGATTGCCTGGGATGTTCAGAAGGACTTTGACCCTACCACTTAGACGACTCTGGTTCTACCTCCACAAATGCTACCTCACTTCCTGAGTATCCCCTTGTGTTTTCTGCTTTTATATACTATACTAATGTCATTTATCTGGTTATAAAGGTTGTCTCCAAGTTCACACAGGGTACGAACATTTCTTGTAATCCGCATTCAATATAATCAAATTCAATGACAATTGGAATAAATGTAATCCGCAAAGATAGCTCAATAAAATAACCTCCACATGGCTTAAGAAGTTTCAAAAATAGATAAGTGAGATGTGATCTCCTTGAGCATGGAGGTTTAGAGAGGATTTGACAGGTTGGATTTTCTCTAGGTTCATCCTGGAGATAAAGAGTCTGGAACCCAGGGATATGTATAAAGATAAGGCCATATTCAATTCAATATGAACAGATCACCCATTATAAGCTGACGGTGTACGGTGTATTCAATGTGGCTGCTTAATTCACCTTTTTGGTGACATTGAATCCATTTGAAAGTTAGCATCATTGAATATGAATTAATAGTGCAAAAATATGGTACTTTGTCAGCTTACTGTAAGGCAATAGTCCACTATATTACTTGTGTAATATTAAAGTTGTGGACTTTTAAGACCAGCCATTTAGCTGCTTTCACCATATCCTGCTTCCAACTGCCCTACAAGCCAATGTAGAACTTTCTCTGGTATCTTCCCAATCAGATGCCCTCTCCAAGCTTATCTGAGACTCAAGACTTCTTTCCTGTGGCTTTCTTGACTTGTGGGTGCCCCAAGTACTTTAAGAAGTGCAGTCACTTTTATTTGGTAGGAAAATGTGCCAGCCTATCAGCACAGTCCCACAAGAATCAATGAAGGAAGGATGAGTTTTACCAATAGTTGAGGGATAACATTAACCAGATCCCTGTGATCAAGCTTCAGTCACTTCTTTCCCCTTCTTTGCTTCTGTCAATTTTTGACTGATTACATTTTTATTCATTGCAATGGTTAAGTCTTGAGGAAAGAAGATCTGGTCTGCTGGATAAGGAACAGAAGTAATTAGACACGCTACAACTCTGGTTTCACCAAAAGTGATTGATGTCTGTGACAAAAATTAGTCATAATGAGAAGATAATACTGCAGGAGTCTCAGAATCAAGCTGCAAACATTGTATATTTTTCCACATTCTCCCATTTTCTTATGATAAATGTGAAAGGAATTTCTCATTCAGAGTTAATTATATCAACATGGAACAGTTCCCAAAAACATTTCAGCTCATTTAAATGATTTACATTTGCAAGAAGCGCCAATAACTGTTGAAGATTGATAAATGATCATGTTCAATTCAGCCATGAAATGTAAACAGTTATTCCAATCCATCATTTTTTGCAGGTCTCAATCGCACAAAATGCCCTTGAAATCACCTTAATTATTTCCTAAAATTAGTTCTTCCAAATATTATTAAAAATATATAATTTTAGAAAGTGTAATGTAGGAATGGTTATAAACAATTAATATTTTTATCTTTCCAGTATTAGGAAGTGCCACCTCTTTGTCCATGTCAATGAACTTCTAGGAAGAGTTTGTAATGATTGGCTCCAAGTCCCAATCCTACAGTTCTCTTGAATAACTTAGACAGAAGTATCATTTCTGATCACGTGGTACAGGTATTCACTTGCTAAACACAAACAAGCTATTAGGGAACACCCAGATATTTATTGCATTTTGTACATAAAATTTGAAGATTATATTTTTTAAATGATTTTGTGATAATAAGGAATATTGTTCCATCTTGACAGTTCCTTCCACTAATTTACCTTGTCATATTTTAAATGTCCTTATAGATGGGGTCATTTTGCTTTTTTCCCTAATATTTTATTAAATTCCTAACTTTCATTTTCATTTCCAAGCCTCTTTTTTGTTTTACATAAACGTGCACTGACAGCAAAGTGGATTTGGTGTCAAAATGACCAACGACTTCATATGTTTAAATGCATAGTTGTACCCTAGGTCTAAATCTGAGATTTCATGTTCCAGGTAGATAGCATCAGATTAGAGAATCAGGCTACAGAGTTGTTGCCTTCTTCACCTTTCTGCAAGCTTACAAAACTAATCTTCTGTTATATAAGCACTGACAAAAAAGTTTTGTTTCTATAAGGCCTCTGCCATGTTTGTTTCAAAACCCCACTTTTGAAATACAGACACGACGAGATACATCTATACACCTATATAGGATTATGAAGGGTATGGATAGGATAGATGTAGGAAGGTTTTTGGAGCTGGCCAGGGAAACTAAAATGAGAGGACACAGTCTCAAGATTCGGGGGAGTAGATTTAGGACAGAGATGAGGAAAAATAGTTTTTCCCAGAGAGTAGTGAATGTTTGGAATTCTCTAACCAGGGAAGTGGTTGAGGCTACTTCATTAAACGTATTTAAAATTCGGTTAGATAAATTTTTACATGATAGAGGAATTAGGGGATATGGGGGGAAGGCAGGTAGGTGGAGTTAGGTCATAAATTAGATCAGCCATGATCGTATTGAATGGCGGAGCAGGCTCGATGGGCCATTTTTGGCCTACTCCTGTTCCTACTTCCTATGTTCCTATGTTGGAAGAGCCGCAGCCACTTTGTGTAGCAAAAAGTTCCCTCTAATAACAAGGAGTTATTAACCAAATAATCGATTTTAATTGTAATTATTGCCAATTAAATATTCTCCAGAGTTCTCTGCCCTTACATAAAATAGTATAATGGGATCTTTCAGTACAACCTGAAAGTGCAGAAGATGTATAATGTCTCCTGAGAGATAGAGCATCTCCAGTAATTCACTATTTCCTCAGCCCTGCACAGCAGAATCCATGTAGACTTTTACCCAAGATCTTAGTTTCTGTGCTATTAATTTATATATATCCAACATAGGAAATTAAAATGGAGTTCAAGATTAACATCTAGTGAACATCCTGCAATACTTATAACATCCTTAAATACACTATTATTTGGCTAATGACATTCTAGAATCATAGGGAACTCAGTCCATCATATCAATGCTGCTTGTAGGAACCCTCCAGCCTGATCCCATCTTTCAGCACCTGGACTATGCCCTACAGGTTATGGTTTTTTTTAAGTATCCATCCAAGCAGTCTTTAAGTGTGATGGCAACGTGATGGATGCAAGTGTAATTTGAGACACTCACTATGCTCGGGTGAAAAAGAATACCTTATCTCACCTCTAATGCTTCCACCAATTACCTTCAATCTATGCTGTCTGGTAGGTTGATAAACTTGCCATATAGTTTGCAACAACAGATAAGAGGTTTGTGGTCTGTAATTCCACAGAGCAGGTATTGCTGCTGTGTCAGTGGAAAGGTGTTGAGAAGAGTCAATAACATGTAGTTCCTCACAGAAGGAAGCAATCATCTCAGGCCATTCCAGATAATCAGCATTCAAAAGCTTGGTAAAAAAGTGGATCCTGTCTGGTAGGAAACATTCATAATGGAAAAATACACAGAGAAAGGAAGGAACGAGTGAAGGAACAAGGAGACAAAGATCTGGGAGAGCAGACCATTCAGCAGATTCAATAGTGACTTGAATAATAAGATAGGTATTTTTGTTAGTTACGTCAATATAAAATTTTGTTAACGTCACCATGAAACACCTTGGGATATTATTTGTGCTATACAAATGCAAGTTGCTGACACTATATTTTGCAGGAAAGAATTGGGCCACAGGCTGGAAAGCTGCTGCTTTCACACCACCAGTGACCCAGGTTCAATCCTATCATCAGGTGCTGTCCCTGTAGCTCCTCCCTGTGACTGTGTGGGTTTTCCTTGTGGGCTCCAGTTTCCTCCTACATGCCAAAGATGTGCAGGTTGTTAGGTCAACTGGCTATTGTAAATTGTGTAGATCAGTGACAAAATCTGGAGCAAGTTGCTGGATAATGTGGCAAAAATAATTGAATCTTTGATTTGGCACGGTTAGTGGCACATCTAGCATAGAGATTAGCGCAACGCTGTTACAGTGGCAGCCACCGGCATTCGAATCGGGTGCTGTCAATAAGCAGTTTGTGCATTTTTCCTATGTCTATGTAGGTTTCTTCCGGGTGTTTCACTTTCCTCTCAACCTTCAAAAATATACCTGTGTTGTAGGTCAAATCAGTGTAATTCAGCGGCATGGGCTTGTGGGCCGAAAGGGGCTGTTACCATACTGTATGTCCAAATTTAAATTTGACTGCTAATTGACACTTTAAAGCTGTGCCACCATGAATATTTACATCACACAGTGGGAAAAGAAAAACATTTGGTGTGCAGCATAAGCCTTTTTCAAGAACAGGAGCTTGCCTCTAAACAGGTTGCGTGGTACTTGACAAGTGTGACCGCAGCCATTGGAACAGCATTTCTTCGGACCAGAGCACTCATTGTCGGCCTCACAACTTTCAACGCAGGCAGCAGCAAATCCATTCGCCTTCTCCGGAGCAGGACAATCCCCCTGCTTTGCTGATTGGATGGACTTGAGGAACTCGCAGCTTGTCAGGCACTCGTAGTGTTTCTTTGGAAAAAGAAACTGGAATGAAAATAAAAGAATTTCATTTGTATAAAAATTCTCAATTGTCGATAGAATCAGAAAATACATAAAACTTGGTTATAAATTCTATAGCTGGAGAAATTCTACAATTATGCATTTGTGTTGCAATGGTCAAGAAATCACACCCATGCCTCTACTTTCTTAGAAAGCTTGATGGGGTTCGGCATGAGCCCCATGTCCCTTCTACAGGGTCATCATCGGAAACATCCCAGCTGATGCATCAGAGTGTGGTACTGGAGTAGATCTGCCCAAGGTCTGCAGAACATATATAGAACATATAGCACTATAGCACTGTACAAGCCCTTCAGCCCTTGATATTGTGCTGACCCATTATTTCTTTTAAAAAGTTCTAAATCCACCCTGACCTGTAATCCTCCATTTTTCTTTCAACTATACACCTGTCTAAGAGTCTCTTAAATGCCACTAAAGTTTCAGCCTCCACCACTATCTCTGGAAAAGCATTCTAGGTCCCCACAACTCTCTGCATAAAAAAACATAGACCTGATGTCTCCCCTAAACTTCCCTCCCTTCATTTTTTACATATGTCCTCTGGTGTTTGCTATTCCTGTCCTGGAAAACAGGTGCTGGTTGTCCACCCTATCTATACCTCTCGTGATCTTAAGCTGCAGAAGATGCTGAAAAACAACCCTCCCCTACAAATAACTCCATCTACACCTGTCACTTCCTGGGAAAGGCAGCCAACTCACTGAAGGACGAATCCCATCTTGGACACGCTTTAGTCACCCTCCTTCTGTCAAGGAGAAGGTTCAAAGTGATGAGATCGCACACATCAGGACACATAAACAGTTTCTTCCTCATAGGCATCAGGCTCCTGAGGGAACCTCACCAAATCAGCTGGCTGCAAACTGATCTTGTCACTGTAACAATGTACTCTATAGTTCTGCTCTTGCTCTTTTACTTTGCACACCTGACTTATGAAAGAGCCCTTCTTACTGTACCAGATATAATATGAGCTTGAACTTTCTTTATTAAACATTTGCAGCTCCACAGGACATTGATCTATAATTATTAAACCTGCCATGCCATCATCAATTTTAGACTGTGGTTTTTACATCCGTCTCTCTGTTGCTAAAACGTTTAAGTTCAATAATCCTACAAATTGAGACAGCATTTGATCATTTTCAAAGATGGTTAAAAACTAAATGAAATTGCCTCAGGGCAGACCTTACCCCACACTTGCTTTGACAGTGAGTCTCCTGAATATTCCAGGATCCTTTGCAGGGCTCCAGGCACTGTAAAGCAGAACAAAGTGTCTATTAGTGTCAAAAGCCACATCAAAGGAACAATTGAAAGTCCATGTCTGGCCATGCCTTTGGCTTCCTCTCACACAATGGAATAGCTATTTACCTAAACAAATTAAATGGTATCTTCAAAAGTCACATAAATTATATTTGAACATTTCAAATATCAAATTTAATCTGATACGGTTGCAGATACAGTGGTACTTTCTTCGACACATATTTTCCATGAAAAAATTCTAATGGTTTAAACACAATAATTAAAACCCCTGCAATTTTAAAATCAAATGGGAATTATTGCAATGTGATGGAATATGTCTGTTTGGCTTTTTGAAAAGTTGGAAATTTCTTAGTCATCCAAGGAGTTACTGCTTTTTAAATATAATCTTTAACTTGAAGTCATGGTAAACAGGTATTATACACTTCTCCAACCCTGAATGTGTTCCATTCATACTAAATAGTCCCAGAGCTATTCAACAACCATGAAATTTAGATAAAAGAATTTCATTGACTCTTCAATTAACAAAACTCCACAAAAAATTAAAACATTTACATTTAAAATATCATCCAAAATGCCATCTATTTGATACTAATCAAAGACAAAAATCAGAATGTGGTAGATGCAGGCAAAAGGCAATAAGCATTGTGAAGGACTCCACACACCCCTCATGTAAACTGTTCTTCCTTCTGCCATCTGGTAGGAGGCACCATAGCACTTGGGCCCATACGTCCAAATTGGGCAACAGTTTTTCCCCCCCAATCCATCAGGCTCCTGAATTCCCAGAACAGATGTGGATAGTGTACCGTGGACTTTTACTGTATACGTCTTAATATTTTAAAGTGTTTAACTTCTATTCTAACTTATATTTATGTAAATAAGCTCTGTGGTCCTGGAGAAACACTACCTCGTCTTTACCATGCGAGCATGGTATGAACGATAAATAAAGGAGGCTTGACTTGACTTGAAGCAGTTAAATAAAGAGGCAATGCTAATGCCAATGAAACAACCTTATGTTGCAGAATTTCAATGTTGTGTATCCAAAGCCCATTGGCAATCTATGATTGAGACTGTTCCCTTGTTTGTGGTGGGGCAACCTAGTAACTGTTCTTCACTCAAAAGAAGCATATGCTATCATCTCTTTCCCATCTGTGTATGCTCCACAGCCAAGATTGTATTCTTGGTGACAGGTTAGATCTTTGAACAAATACAGACAAATAAACCACCAGGTGGATGAAGGCCATTTATTCTTGCAAATACCTTAGAAAACAAGGGAAGCATAGAAACTGAAAATTGACTTGGGGGGCAGGGGGTTTAAATCTTAAATAAAAGCATTCTACTGGATTCACAGCCATGACACAGCACATCCTGATGCCTTTTCTGATCATTGTGGGAGATCTCAATCAGGCCAACCTGAAGAAGATAAACTACCACCAACACGTCACATGCGAGACCATGGGAAACAACACATTCAACCACTGCTACACCACCATGAAGAACGCATTCCGAGCCATACAACCACCACACTTCGGCAAGTCTGACCACCTGGCTATATTTCTACTCCCAGTGTACAAGCAGAAACTGAAGGCCACAGCACCAGTAGCAAAGACGGCGAAGGTGTGGTTGAGGGAGGCGGAGGAGTGTCTGTAGGATTGCTTTGAATCGGTGGGACTGGAATGTATTCAAGAACTCACCCATAGACTTGAATGAATATGCAATGGGTGTGACCGACTTCATCCAGACCTGCGTGGATGAGTGTGTGCCCAGGCGCAAATACCGCGTGTTCCCTAACCAGGAGCCCTGGATGAATCAGAGAATTCACAATCTGCTGAGGGTGAGAACAAGGGCATTTACAGCTGGGGACCGGGATCTTTACAAGAAGTCCAGGTATACGACCTGTGGAAGGCCATCTCTGAAACAAAATGGAAATTCTGGAGGAAGGTAGAGATAGATACACACCAGCTATGGGTGTGCAGGCCATTATAGTCTACAAAGCGAGGGCGAGCTCTATAGATGGCTGTGATACTTCATTACCCGATGAGCTGAACACCTTCTATGCCTGCTTTGAGAAGAACCGAACAGTGCCTACTAGAATCCCTGAAAAGGCTGAGGAACCTATGATATCGGTCTCTGAGGGCGACGTTAGAACATCATTCAAGAGGGTGAACCCTCGCAAGGTGTCAGGCCTTGACGGCGTAGCTGTCAGGGTACTGAAAATCTGCGCCAACCAACTAGCTGGAGTGTTCACGGACATTTCCAAATTGTCATTGCTGAAGTCAGAGGTTCCCACCTGCTTCAAAAAGGCATCAATCATCCTTGAAGAAGAGCAGTGTGAGCTGCCTCAATGACTACCCAGTAGCACCAACTTCTACTGTGATAAAATGCTTTGAGAGGCTGGTCGTGACCAATATTAACACGTACCTAAGCTCTGGACCTGCTACAATTCACCTATCTGCTCTACAGCAGATGCAATATCACTGGCTCTCCACTCAGCTCTGGATCACCTCGAAGACAGCAAATCATACATACGGCAGCTCTTCATCAACTGCTGCTCCCCTTTAATACTATTATTCCCTCAGGGCTGGTCGAGAAGCTACAAACCCTAGCCCTCTGTACCCTCCTCTGTAACTGGATCCTTGACTTTCTCATTGGAAGATCAGAGTCAGTATGAATTGGAAGTGTCTCCTCCTCACTGAGGATGCGTACTTAGCCCACTGCACTACTCATTATACATCCATGACTGTGGGGCCAGGTATAATTCCAATGCTATCTACAAGTTTGCTGATGACATCACAGTTGTCGGCAAAATCACAAACGGCAATGAGGAAACGTACAGGAGGGAGATAGATCAGCTCATTGAATAGTGTAAAGGCAACAACCTGTGCTCAATGTCAGCAAAACCAAGGAGATGATATGGGACTAGACTACGAATCCCTACTCTCCTCGAAAATGTTGAAAAAAAAGGTTGCAAAAGTTAACTAAAATAGAAGAAAGAAGTGTTTAAAATTATACAGTACAAGATAAAATGTCACCAAAGAAGGATAAAGCAGTTACAGCAATACAAGAAGCAGAACAAGGCGGCTCCAGGAGCTGCCCCGGGGAAACAAACTTGGAGCTGGGGAGACCTTAGACATTGCTGTACACGGTCTCCCCCACAATGACTGCTCACATTGGGTGAAGCTGTGACTTTGCACATGCGTGAGGAATTGCGCGTGCACAGAACACAAAAAAAAACGGAGGCAGTTTTTTTAAAAAGTTTTAGAGGCTTCCAGCTGCGGAGGATCAGAAGAAGAGCAAGGAGAGCAAGAATTATGTTTTGAACATGGACTTATGGTGCGGAAGAAGGAAAAAGCTAAGGAATTCTACAGTTGAAATGAAAAAATTATTTGGACACTTTTCAACAGTCTTTGGTGGTATTAATGGAAAAAGTTCGAGAGAATGGAGAAAAAATTGAAAAGATGATGCAGCAGGTGGATAAAAGATTTGAATGAGTAGATGAAAAAAAGACATCTTATCTTGTATAGAAAAAGATATTCTTTCCATAACCAAACAAAACCATCTCTGAATACCACCTATCTAAAGACAATACATTTCTATTCTTCCAAGTAATCGCTATACATTTCTTGGCCACTGCCAGCGCTAAGTAAATAAAAGAGATTTGGTAATTATCTAATTCTAAATCAATCAACGGTTGCATATTCCCTAATAAAAATATATCAGGGTCTAATACAATATGAAGATTATATAGATTATTAAATACAGATTGAATACCTTTCCAAAATTGTTGTAACCGATCACACAACCAAACAGCATGTAAAAAGGTACCAGAAACCTGTTCACAACGAAAACAAAGATCTGACTTACTAAAACCAATTTTTTTCAATTTTTCGGGTGTTAAATATAATTGATGTATAAAACTATAATTAATCATCACCAATCTAGCATTAATCAATTTTCGAACACTATTACGGCAGATTTCAGACCAATCTTCTTCAGTTATTGTTAAACTTAAATCTTTTTCCCATTTCATTTTATCTTTATCCCAATCTATTTTACTTTCACTTCCCAACAAAATATGATACAAACCTGATATATAACCCTTTTTTGGAAATGAGAGCACATGTCTTCTTATGAGTTAAAGTCGACCCCATTTATTGATTATATACAATTTAAATAAGTTTGAATTAATCATATTTTTTCTTTAAAAAAACTTTTTTTTATTATATATTTTTTCTATATATGTTTTCTTTTTTTTCTTTTTTTCTTTTTTTTATAGTTTTTTTATTATTAGTTAGTTTTTTTGTTTAAGTTCTTTTTGTTTTTGTTTTTTCATATATATTCTTATATAATAAAAAAATTTTGTATTAATAATTAATATTTAATTAATATTTTATATATATATCGATCTTTTTTTAAGATATATTTTTTTTATTATACTAATAGTATCAATTCTTCACTCTTTATCGTGGGGGTGGGGAGGGGGGGTTTAGGGGTTAAAAATAGTTTTTTTTAGTCTTAGTTTTTAGTTGTTAGGGGGAGATGCCGAGATTGGTATTGTATTAACTATGTTACTTTGTACTTGTATAACTTTATTTTGTATTTTTTCTGTACGTGAATTACTTACTTTCTTCATATGTTAAAATTAATAAATAAAGTTTCAAAAAAAAAAGTAGATAAAAAAACTCAAAGGAAATGAGTTTGAGATTCAAAATATTAAAGAACAGAGGCAAAAGGTCCAAGCTGAAGCAGCTGCAACAAAAGATCAGTTAATGCAGAAAATAGACATTTTGGAAAGTTTTAGTAGAAGAAATAACATCAAGATCGTTGGTTTAAAAGAAGGTGTGAAGGTCAGGACATGAAAAAGTTCCATCAATGTTGGATACCGGAATCATTTGCTGCCGAATTTCAAGGAGACCCGGAGATTGAGAGAGCAGATCGAGCATTGAGACCAAAGGCACAGCCTGATCCAAGGTCTCGTCCGAACTTGGCTACATTTCTTCGTTACGAAGTACGGGAGAAGATTTCTGGAACTGGCAGCAAAGCAGGTGAATGAAAGACAGTCTCCTTTGATATATAATGGGAATAAGATTTTTTTTATCCTGATATAAGTTTTGATTTGTTTAAAAAAAAAGAAAAGAATTTAATGCAGCTGAAAATGTGCCTTCGTCTTGAGGTATCCAGCTGCTTTGAAAGTTTTTGTCCCAGAGGGGAGAAATAGATTCTTTATGGAACCGAATGAAGCAAAGGTGTATGCTGACTCTTTGGTTGACATGTGAATACATTATCCGATAGAAGGAGTTTAACTGTAACTGGAAAAAAATTTGAGAGAATTTAAATAGTGAGGAGAGTTTAACCTATAAGTGATCTATATATATTTTAAAAGATCTATAACAAAAAGAGAACATACAATATTAAACAACATGGGGTTGTTTAGTATTTCGAGTGAGTTAGTCGGCAATATGGAGTTAACCGCTGTGGAATCAAGTGCATGTATGTGGTTGTGATCACATCCCGGATAGGTCAGGGTTTTAGAGATGCAATAACATCACACGCCTCTAGGGGGTTCGATCTTTGATCCTTGACTTTCTCATCGGAAGACCACAGTCAGTACTAATTGGAAACGTCTCCTTCTCACTGATCATTAACATGGGTACACCCCAACGACGTGTGCTTAGCCCGCTGCTCTACTCATTATACACCCATGACTGTGTGGCCAGGCACAATTCCAATGCCATCTACAAGTTTGCTGATACACCACAGTTGTTGGCAAAATCACAAACGGCAATGAGGAAGCGTACAGAAGGGGGATAGATCAGCTCATTGAGTGGTGTCACATCAACAACCTTGCACTCAACATTAGGAAAACCATGTAGATGATTGTGGAGTACAGGAGGAAGTCAGGGGAACATGACCCAGTCCACATCGAGGGTTGAGTAGTGGGGAGGGTCAAGAACTTCAAATTCATGGTTGTCTACATCTCTGAGGATCTGTCCTGGAGCCTCCACATTGATGCAATCACAAAGAATGCTCCCCAACGGCTATACTTTGTGAGGCGTCTGAGGAGGTTTGGTATATCACCGAAGATTTTCGTAAACATCTACAGGTGTACCGTGGAGAGCATTCTGGCTGGTTGCACCACTGCCTGCTATGGAGGCGGGACAAGAATAAACTCCAGAGGGTTGTTAACTCAGCCTGTGACATCACAGGCACCAGTCTTTTCTCCATTGAGGTCATCTACATGAGGCAGTGTCTGAAAAACGCAGCCTCTATTCTCAAAGACCCCCACCACACAGCCCTTGCCCTCTTCACTCTGCTATCACCAGGAAAAAAAGTGCAGGAGCCTAAAGACGAGAGAACTCAATGGCACAAGGACAGGTTCTTCCCCTCTGCCATCAGATTCCTGAACAATCAATGAACCAAAGAAACTGACTTACTCTTCATGCATTATTATTTACATTTTTTAATAATAATGTTGTAAGATGGTTATAATATGAATGTTTGCACTATGAACCCTCAAAAAACCGAATTTCATGACGTGTTCATAACAATAAATTCTGATTCAGATTACTTCCAATCAACTTCTGAAGTAAAACATCTGCAAAAGTTCCAGCATCTATTTGGAGGTATAACCCAAGAACTAAGGCAAAGTGACAATAGTAAGACTTTGGAAATAATTCTAGAATAACTCAGATTCATTTTACAGTAAATTATTTTTATCAAAGGAGCTTGCTTTACAATGTCAATCAATGATTTATTGCTTCCTGATGTCTGGATTTACTTTGCATTCTGACAAGATAAAAATAACTGATCTTGGTAGCACCATTTTCTGCTTATCATTTACTATCATTAGACAGCTGCAAAAACAGTGCAGTCTTTAGGAGTGAGAAATATCAGGCCACAAGTGTAACCAGATCCAAGCAAAGGGGGTCATACAATGAAACTTCACACCACAATCTGTGCAAATTTTGCAGCTCTCCTCAAGATGCCCCAAGCTATCTAAAAAGACAAGCAAAAAGGTCAGCCTAGATTCCAGATCTTCACCAGGCTGCTAAAAGTTTTCCATTGCTCTTGACAATAGAAGAGGGCATCAGTCCCTCTCCTCATGTGTGGCTGAAGGGCCATGACCTCCACATGCTAGAGAATAGGATTCAATCAGAATCTATTGTTTCACTAGACATTGGACAAATAGCCTCCATCTTTATTATCATATTACATGTGCAGTAGTTGACCACCAATGTAAAAGTTGACCACCAATTTTTGGCCCAAAAATCTGGTATTTTCTATATATCGAATGTAAAAGTCAACTGCTCTATTTTTGGCCCCAGACATCTGAGCTCTTGATACCCCGACTACCGTATCTCACCCACACCCCTGGCTGCCCGCCCGACAATCCAATCTCCCAACACCCGATCGTGCACTTATCACCTGGTCCCTGCTGCCCATCTAAGTTCTTCATGCCCCAAACACAATCTTACCACCAGGTACTGGCCAGCTGCCTGACCATCTGAACCTGCGCACCCCAAACGCAGACTTACTGCTCGGTCCTGACCATAGCTCAAGCTATGCCTCAAACGACACCAGTGCTTAAATGGTCAAAAGTAGTATGCATGTGATAGTTGGCCCCCTAAATAACAACCCTAAAAATTGGTCCTCAAAATTTGATTATTATACACGGATATATAACATGCACATTCAATTTTCCTAACAAGTATATCAATCTGTGACAATTTAAAGTGAAAGTATACAAATAATAGCTGAGATTAGGAATGGATTGGTCATCATAGTTAAACAGCCTTGCAATGCTCACTATCTAGATTTGCAGTCAAACTGATTGAGTATTAAAATGGCTGCCAATGCCTCTTCAGAGAAATGAAAAAATATCATAAAGTGAATATTTAGTCTGATTGCAGTAGATCAATACAGCTCAATAAGATTGTAAACCATTTCTGTCCTGTTGCTGGGCATCTTTAATTCCTGACACTGAGTTACATGGACATTTGAGAGTCAAGAAATACTTGGACTGGGATTGCAAATGATCATGCCACAGGCCTTGAATATATTCGATTCCTGAGCAAGTTAGCATGGTGAAATCAAATTGGAAGGTTCAAGTGACAATGTAAAGCACTAAAGCCGTTCATAAAACTCATCTGGAGGACTTTAGTGTATCTAAAGGACACAAGTATAAAATTATCAAGCATTGGGCAAGGTCTGAGATGAGAAGGTTTTTCCTTTCCATCTAGACTCAAAGATTCCCAAATGAAACAGCTAATCCCATGTTGATTAATATTGTTCTAAATAGAGCTTATGTATCCTGAAAGTTCTATATACAGAGGACACATAAAATCTGTCTGGAACGTGTTTGAACTGGAGCTTCTAGGACCACAGAAATGTCATGCCAGGGAAGACAACTAGTTTTAGAAAGTATGCTGCAGGATATATGGACAGACTGACATCCAGATGTTTGTGCAATTTATCTTTGTGGGGGGGGAGGGGGATGCTAAAGGAAAGTTTATGAGAACAATTGGTGGAATTCATAATGTAGCAAGTAATACAAATTATGATATTGAGTTGCATTGCCTTTAACTATTTCATGTTCTCTTCAACTTATATCAGAAACCATTATGTGACAAAATGGCAGCATTAAAGTTACTTCCCTATTCTAAATATAAAGTAGTGGGCAATGCATTAGACCAGTGGTTCTCAACCTTTTTCTTTCCACCCACATACCACCTTAAGCAATCCCTTCCTAATCTCAGAGAACCTATGGTATAGGGAATACTTCAAGTGGTACGTGAGTGGAAAGAAAAAGGTTGAGAACTACTGTATTATACCCACTGATCTCAGTGCCTGAGCTCTTCTTACATACACCTGTTATCTGAAGCAGTATGGCTACATCATAAAACTTACGCCACAGTGCCATGTTATTTCCCATTAATTCACACCTGATCGAGTTCCACGACTGTTGCCTGCGTAATCCTTCAGTGCATGAATGGAATGCAGTAACCTTCCATTTGACATCTACCGTGATACTCAGTGGGGTTTCATTTATAAAAGACAATAAATTCTTCTTGATTCTATTGACATCTACTCAACCCTCGATGTGGACTGGGTCATGTTCCCCTGACTTCCTCCTGAACTCCACAATCATCTACATGGTTTTCCTAATGTTGAGTGCAAGGTTGTTGATGTGACACCACTCAATGAGCTGATCTATCCCCCTTCTGTACGCTTCCTCATTGCCGTTTGTGATTTTGCCGACAACTGTGGTGTATCAGCAAACTTGTAGATGGCATTGGAATTGTGCCTGGCCACACAGTCGTGGGTGTATAATGAGTAGTCATAAAGTTGAGGGAAGAACTGATGAAAGTTTATAATATTGAAAGGCATAGATGGGATAGGCAAGTCAGAATCTTTTTCCCAGAAAAAAAACAAACACTGGAAAACATTCATTTCAGGTGAGGGCTGATGTCCCTTTGTCACTATTAATTTAATTTTTATTTTAAATTTGACATACAGCACTGTAACAGGCCAGTTTAGCCCTTTGAGTCCTTGTCGCCAGATTTACACCCCATGAACTTATACCCCAGTGCGTTTTTGAAGGGTGGGAGAAAACCACAGTCCACGGAGAAAACCCACACAGACATGGGGAAAACGTACAAACTCCTTACAGACAGCACAGGATTCATACCCAGGTCCTGTCCCGATTGCTGGCGCTGTAAAGGCTTTGTGCTAACCGTTACTCCAACCATGCTGCCCAAGTGGTGCGCAAACTCAGCAAAGACAACACCTCCCAGATGAAACGACCCACCAACCCCTGTCAGTGAGCCTTGGTCCACCCGTAACAGAACAGGTTCAAAATTGGCCTCATCAGGCACCTGAGAAACCCTAGAACTCCAGTGTAAACAAATAATTTTCAATCCCATATTCACTGAAGAGTGCAACAATAAGTGCGTTGGCTTCTGCAGTAACCTGGTCAAAAGCCTAACAATCTTTGGCACAGGCAGCTACACGACACACCTTTCTTAATTTATAATTAATATCATTATTTCTCCTTGTAGGATTTTTATTATTTAATAGGTCATTATTTCGATCCACTTTGGCACACACTGTACTTCTATCATGTACAAGCTTGCCTTGGGTAAATGGAGCCTCCCAGCTGCAGTTTTATTCATTAATATCAGCCACATGTGGTTGTATTCTGACCTGAAGAAAAATCATCTTCACACAGAATTTTATTTGAAGTTGCAGTACAAGTTATTACTACTTCTTTACAATAGACAGTAACTCATTTAAGAAAGCTAAATTGAGAACAAAAGTCATGTTGATAGCCAGAACAATCTTAGGCTATAAGATTATGTTGATCTGGGTAGAACAGTGGCAGGTGTATCTTATTCCTGAAAAATAAAAGGTGTGAGCATCAGGAGAAAGAATAGAGATGGGGCATACGCAATGAGTATTAGGGCACTGGGGAACATGATGTAACAGAGGGACCCAGGGCACAGAGAAGAAAGCTGATAGAGGTATGCAAA
The DNA here is from genome assembly GCF_036971445.1 of Narcine bancroftii. NCBI lineage: Eukaryota > Metazoa > Chordata > Chondrichthyes > Torpediniformes > Narcinidae > Narcine > Narcine bancroftii. The sequence continues at coordinate 189,748,486 of NC_091475.1, read as the reverse complement.
GTTATAAAGGAATTTATATGGTAGATAGTAGGCAACAGATGTGGCTGAAACTAGAGGGCAAAGTTTAAGGTAAATGGCAACATTTTGATGTGAACTGAAGAAGAATTTTGGAACCAGATTGGTGGTTGGAATGAAGATGGGGGGTGGGGTGGGAGTGGAGAGGGACTCTCGCAACATTTATCTAGGCGAGCACTTGAATTGGCAAGGTAGAGAAGGCGATGTACTGAGTGCTGGTAAGTGGATTAGTATAAATGGATATCAAATAATGACTTCCTCCAATTATTCGCACGGGTTGAATAACATGGCATTATTCCTCCGATAAATTTGGTAAGGATGTGAAAGGTTTTAAAACTGATAAATCCTAAAAATAGTCATGGATTTTTAAAGAATAAAAATGGGCATTTGGCCCAATTTGCTCATGCCAACCAAATTGTCTACCCAAGCCAGAACCCTTTGCCTACATTCAGCCCATGTGCCTTTAAAGCTTGCCAACCCCTGTACCTGTCAAAATCTATTTCCATGTCACAATTCTGCCTGCCTCTTACCACTTCCTCTGCCAATCTTGAATGCAAAATGCTATCAAGATTCGCTAGCAATTTTATCAGTGAGTGGAAAGACCCTACTTTCGGGATTTATGAATGGAGAGGAAATGGTCTGTAGTTTAAAAACAAGCTTTTTTTTTAATGATGTCTTATTGATAAAATATGAACAACCACCAAATGCTTCAAGTTCCACATGAAGTGGAATTAGTTCAGCGCAGATAGAGTACAGGTAAGAGATTGGTTAAAGAAAGGGAAAAAGGAGCTAGAGGCATCACATGAAGATATAATATGGGCAAAGAACTGACACAAATGTCCTAAAATCAGTAATGAGCCACTATGTTTTCATTTACATCAGTATCTGAGATTCAGAAGCTCAATCTGCATATGCAACGTGAACAATGCAGAATTGGCCAAACATAATGTAACAAAGCAACAGATGACTGAATCTAGACATAAAATAGTACAATGCAGTCTAAATTATTTTATGTAGGGTGTAAAAATGCTTAATTGTTTTCAAAAATAACATGAAGAACCATGTCCTGGATTGTGTCAATACCAGGTCATAGAAAGATTCAAGATCATTTTCAAGATTATTTTATTGTCATGTAATAAAACAGAAAATGTGATATTACATGAAATTTCCTTTAGTCTACCACAAAGCAGACAAAGATTCACTATCAGCAGAAATTGCCTAGCACCCCTTACAGCCAGAGAAAGAGAAGCAAAAGAGGGTCTCCCCAGAGCTACTGTATGTCCATGACTATGCCTCCAGTGTTCCCGCAGCTTCCACAGCCACACAGCTTTCAGTTTAACCGTCAGCAACCCGAGTTCCAGATGCATACCTCTGACACGATCGGGAAGTCTCCAGCACTCTTGGCACCATCTCAAGTCCCGGTTTCAATACCTGATACCCCTTCAGCCAGTTTCAAGCCAGTCTCCAGCAGTGCGTAGCTGGTGTGAGTTATTTGACTGCAGCCATCAGCGGCTGCAATCTGTGTGAGTTCTTCACCTTAAGTCACCAACAGCCTGCCGCTCGTGTGTTCTTCAGCCTCAGAGCACTTCAGTGGTCCGCCACTATGTTCAGTCCTGTGGGTCATCTTCTCTGCTTCTCCTTCTCAAACAGGGGGTGGTCTCCCCATTTTTTGGAGCCCCGCATCGGTGCCTACTTCCCCGGAGAGTGCAACCGCACATGGCTGCTGCCGATCATGGGTGCCACCATCCTGGGCCCAGACTCCTTGGTCACAGGATTTTAAAATAAACCACTATTGGCTCCTTTAATAGGCCACTTAAAGCCTGTACAGAGCCGACTGCAGTCAGACTAGGTGGCTGGACCCCACAAGGGAGGGCTGTGCAGGTTCGCACCATCGGCAATGCCACCATTTTTTTCATGAAGGGAAAGTAATTTCAAGACTAGTTCACCATGTGAAGCAAACATGTTGAAGTACATTAAGGAGCCTCAAGACATTTGCTTTCAAATATGTACAATGAACCATCAAAGGGCATAAGCAATGGATTATTAAATTGTGAAATGGCAGAATAAAATATGGAATGAATATCCAGCTTTATGTCCAAATGGTACCTTGAGTATTTTGTCAGCATGTAATCTTGAAGACAAACATACAAATTAAAAACAGAAAATTTTATATCATACAGCAGCTGTGAAGAGAGAAAGAGTTCATGTTTCAGCTTGATGACATTTCATCAGAACCCTGATGACAGATCATTAACCTGAAATGTTCACTCTATTTCTCTGTCCACAAATGCCACCTGTCCTGCTGTATCTTTCAGCGCTTAAGTTTATTTCAGGTTTCCAGCATTCACATTTGAAGACATTGGGCACAGTTCAGAGAAGGGCCACAGGGATGTTCCCTAATGTCAGGTCGCTGAGCTCGCAAAAGGGTGGCAAAACCAGAGGCTTTTCTCACAAAGCAATTACTTTAAACCAGGAGCAAGGAAAGATGAAATCAAACAGAAGTTATCTTTAACTTGAGGATGAATATCAGATAATCCTTTCCTGTACAATTGTACAAGGATTGAGACGTCTGGGATTGTATTGACTGGAATTTAGAAGAATGAGAAGGGATCTTATAGAACATATAAAGTTCTGAAAGGCATAGAAAGAGGTAGGTAAAAGATTTCCATTGGTAGGGGAGACCAGCCTCAAGATTCAGGGTAGTATACTTAGGTCAGAGGTGAAGAGGAACTACTTATCCCAGAGGGTGGTGAATCTGTGGAATTCACTGCCCATTGAAGCAGCAGAGGCAAGGTTGAATAGATTTTTACATCGTAAGGGAATTAAGGGATATAGGGAAAAGGCAGGAAGGTGGAGATGATCAGGTATGATCTCATTGAATGGCAGATCAGTCTTGATGGGACGGATAGCTTACTCTATTCCTATTTCTTATGTTCTTATATACAAAACAGGTTTGGTATTTCAGATGGATTAGTAGACCAACAAAACTTTGAGATCACGCAAGAAACAAATCAGGGAGGGTTGGGTCGATGTGGGAGCTTTCCTCTGTCATTTGTGATCTTTTGCACTTTTTGTTTTACTGACACCATCTGACTTCAGTTTCAGGAATTCAAAGCGCACGACAGGAACAAGTGCTTTACTACTCCTTCAGAGAAAGCAAGTGCCATAACCAGCTCTGCTTTAGAGTCTAGACTTTTGGAGAAGTAATATTTCCCACCAGTGGCTTCTATGGATATTTACTAATCTTTGATAAAACTTGTGGCAGCTTTTTGAACCGCAGCTAAAGCAGTGATAGCCCAGTGATAGCCCAGAAGCCCTCGATCTCATCGTTCCAGGAGCCCCACATTTACAAAACTAAGCTTACTCTTTACAAAATTATTTTATAACCAAAGGATTATGCATAATTAGTTCCATTAGTTAAGTAAATGTTTGAAAAACATACAAGTTGGTCTTTAAAAAGTTGTAACTGTATCCAAACAGAAATAATGTTAATCCCATGACTCATTCTGGCTTTCTAAATCTTTCGTAGGTTCTCAAAATGCACTCACTCTTTATTTCCAAGCTGTGGTTTCAAATCGATTTTAGGTATTTTTGAACCTCTAACTTGAGTTTTATTTGGCTACTTTTTTTAAATATATTTGACTAATACATTTTCTCCCTTCAAAGTATTCATAGATTGATGAAGTGTGGAACGTTGTGAATTATTATATCCCTGACTACAATATACATATTAAAAATGTTTATCCCTTCCACAGTCTATATTGTTGTCTCCCAAATGATGCCCATTTCAAAAATATCAACATGCTAAATTAGCACCTTTTTTTTAAAAAAAAACCTAACAGGCTAGAGTATATACTTGAATCGTACATGGAAAACAGCACCTCTAGTCCAAAACAAAACGAATGGATCCAATTCAACGACACCACTGTTTTGACAGCAACTAATAAAGGAATAATTGAACATGTCAGTTTTAATGTTAATGTGTATGTTAACTGTAACTATAGACTCCCCAACTGCTCTGAGGCAGTTCGGATTTTTTTGTTGACTACCATCTTGACAAGTTAATTCCTCGAAGTTCTTGTTTTATTTCATGGTAATATTTTGCTGATGGCTAAATTCTCTACAACTCTATTCAGGGAAACAATTTTAAATGTACAAGTTGGCACTAACCCCACACAGATGTGGAACAGATATAATTCTGCACAAAATGTTGTTGTCTATATTTAAGTACAATTTATTCAATTATTACACAATTTTTATGTAAAGAATAATTCTGTCCTTTTTATCATGCAAAACTTTTAATTCAATATGTGCTTTATTTTGTTGGATTGTTCTATGAACATATACGAGGTTGTCCATGTAATTTGCATGTTAAGAGAGCAGAGAAGTACTCACAATAGAGGATCACCACATACATTCTTCCACGTATATATCCATACACATTCATTCAGGCTAGTCACACAGAAGTAGACATGTCCCGCACACACAAATGCACAGGTCTGTATAAAAAATGTACACACAAATACCACTTGAAGGCTACTTATCTTATTGCTTGAGATATAAAGTCAGCTGTAAATTTTGGACTAGTTTGAGTTAACTTTGCCCTTTCTTTCCAAAAAAATGGATACAGAGGAATTTTCAACAACCAAAAATGAGTCTAAAATCAACTTGAATTCCAGCATTAAACAACTGTTCCTCTGAGCACCCTGGGATCATTTTAAAACAATTTTTTAAGCCTCTGGTGAGCTCAACAGTTGACATTCATCAACAAGGTTTGTGACAAGGTTTAACGTCTCTTTAACACTTAAGGAGCTAATCACCTGTATTGAGGTCAAGTATCAGAGAAATGGCCTGAGAAACTCTGAGGTGTTTCCCATCAATCTGACACCGAACAATGTACCCAAGGTAGAATCCCAGTGGTGCCGTGGATACAATTTGGTAATGAGCAGCAAAGCCACAGTTTTGATTCTCAGTCATCTCAAGGTTAGTTAATCACAGTTGATGCAACAAACAAACTACAAAATAGTTGAAAAGTCGAGAAGTAACATGAATGTCTCTCCCTCCCATTTTTGTTATAACGATTTGGAAGAGAATGTAAATGGTGTCGTTAGTGTAACTGGTGGGCAGTGAGAAAAGTTAACGAAGATTACAGCAGAGGAAAGTGACATTTAACTTGGACGAGTGCAAGATGTTGCACTTTGGGAAGTTTAACCAAGGCAAGATCTGCACAGTAAATGCCAGGGCACTAGAATATTGTTGAACAGAACGTCCCAGGGATACATTTGCACACTTGCCTTCATCATTCAAAAATAGGACATCATATTACAACTGTACAAGATGTTCCTGAGACCACACTTTATTATTGTGTCCCGTCTGGCCATCTTGTCATAGGAGTGATATATTAAGTTGGAAAGAGTGCAGAAAAGATAGATTCACAATGATGTTACCAAGACTGGAGGATCTACGCTATAAGGAGAGATTGGATAGGCTGGGGGCGATTTTCTCTGGGTGACTTTACATAGCAAAATAAAACATGAGGGGTGGAGGACTCACAGACGATGCCAAAATCTGGACAGCATAAATTTAAGGTGAGAAGGGAAAGATTTAAAGGAGATGCAAAGGGAAACTTGGTATATATGTGAAAAAAGCTGCTTGTGGCATGGTGTGTATGACATGCTGCAGAAACTGAAACACACTGGAAAATAGGATAATGTGCCAAGCATTAATATTTCAAAGGTAACAAGGGGTGAAGTCCTCAATGAAATTGTTATCATTAAAACGGTAGTGCTAGGCAAACTAGTGAGGATAAAGGTAGATACATCATTTGTTTATTGGAATAAATCCCAAATGTACTGAAAACAGAGGACGCTTCGTAGCAGGCCGAGCGAATGAACGGTTAGACTGCCGTCCCAGTCATCCAACACAAGATGATGCAGGCCCCCCCTTCCCTTCCGCGGAGAAGCCCGCAGTTGGCGACACGCGTTGCCCAGGGGGCGGTGCCGCTTCCACGTTGCGCACCACTGGACAGGGAATGACGCCGTGAAGCACTGACATCACTTCCTTAGTCCAGCACACCCCTCACAGGAAGTGGACAGTCTCCTCGAGCAGCACGAGGAATTCAAAATGAAATTCATTTACTGGTTCACCTCATGCTGTGTGTACGTCTCTTATTTCGGTAGCGGTTCCAAAATCTTTGGAACCCACTTTGAAAGCGACAAAATGCAGGCTGCTACCTTCGTTACAGTCGCAACGGCTGCGACCAATGCTGTGGATATGCATTTGCCGCCCTTCTGGGCAAATCAGCCAAAGAATCAGTTACAGCTGGTTAGTCACAGTTCGAGATCAGAGCCATTGTCTCAGAGGTTACCAAGCTCTAGCACATCGTCAACATCCTGGACACGACTACCGCACCAAAAGTAAGCTCCTTCGTGGAAAATCCTCCTCTGGAGCGCAAGTACGCACAATTCCGGCATTTCCCCCTCGATTCCCTGGAACTCAGCTGACATGAACATGCCGTCCGCATCCTGAATAAGCAAGGCCTGGGCAATAGGAACCCCCTCTGAGCTCATGCACGAAATGGTGGCCTTAGCGGACGGACACCTCTACAAGCTACTGGTGCACGTTTCCTCAGCAATATCCAACATGGATTTCAGCACCCCACACCTGGTAGCCAAAGAAGCAGACAAACTTTTCTGCACCTCGTAACAGAGCTCCGTACATGTGCAACTGATATACACCGTTGGCCCTGCCAGTTCAGCCCACTCACCAGGCCCCTCACAGTAGCCTCGGCCCAGTCACAATGTAACGAACACTCAAACAGAGCGATTACTGTTTCTACCACTTCAGATGGGGGCATAACTGCTGGTGGTGTGTCCTTCCATGCTCGTACCCAAACGCAAGTTGTGCGGTGGTGAGAAATGGACAGGATGGCCGCCAATAGTGGCCCTGGCGGTTGGTACACATAAAGGCCTATCTACCTCAGGTACCAGGGAACAAAGAGGGATTTCCTAGTCGACACAGGTTCAGAGATAAGCCTCATTCTGCCAACATATTTCGAACTCAAACACAATTCCAAGGGCCTTCCCCTACAGACAGCCAACACTTCCTCCATTCCAAGTTTCAGCACTCGCCTGGTCACAATCCATGCCGTGGAAACGGTTTTCCACTGGGTGTATGATTGCATCCATGGGACAAGCCCTACTCGGAGCAGATTACCTCCGGGCACACGAGCACTTGGTGGACATGAACAGATACAACAATACCACGTTCCAGTCATACCCCCTTACACTATGACTACATTTTTTTCTACCGTTATGAATTCACACTCTGGACCGTAATTGGCTAATTACCCGTCACCGTTGGTGGTCAACTTTCACGAAGCTAAATGAGTACATGGTGTGGAGCACCACATCGAGACCACCGAGCCCCACAGTGTACACACGAGCACAGCGCCTCTCGCAGGACAAACTCCTCCAAGCCAAGGCCAAGTTCACTGCCATGGAGGAGTTGGATATCGTCCGCCATTCAAACAGCACCTGGCCGTCACCACTGCACATGGTCCAGAAGAATTCCAGAGGTTGGCGCCCGTGTGGTGACTACAGACGGCTCAACAACATCACTGTCCCAGATAGATACCCCATCCCACACATCCAGGATTTTGCCATGAGTCTCCAGGGCTGCTGGATATTTTCCAAGGCATTGGTGTATCCCAACGACATCCCAAAAATGACCATAATTACACTTACGGCCTTTTCAAGTTCCTTCAGATGCCTTTCAGACTAAAAAATGCAGCCCAGACGTTTCAGCACCTCATGGATATGGTTGGCAGGGACCTTGATTTTATCTTCGTCTACCTGGATGATATTCTCATCACTAGCCCTGATGCCAGAGCACACAGGGCACACCTGAATTGCCTTTTCGACAGGTTGCAGGAGTTTGGACTCATGGTGAACCTGGCTAAGTTCCAATTTGGCCTGGAAACTATTTATTTCCGAGGACACTGTATCACCTGAGAGGGGGCCACACCACTGCCGGATAAGGTGGAAGCCATCCAATGTTTTCCCAGGCTGAGCACAAAAGAAGGGCCTACAAGAATTCCTGGGGATGGTGAACTTTTATCATCATTTCCTCCTGGGAGCAGCTACCATCTTTCAACCCCTGTTCGACCACATCAAACTCGGCAACAAGATGCTCCAGTGGACATGCGAAACTATCAAAGCATTCCAGGCAACCAAAGCAGCACTAGCGAAGGCCACATCTTTAGCCCATCCAGACTCTTCCTCCCCTTTGGCCCTTACAAAAGATGCATCGGACAGAGCGGTCAGTGCAGTGCTGGAGCAGTGGGTCGATGAACAGTGGTGCCCCCTGGGTTTCTTCAGCAAACATCTCCAGACACCAGAACTCAAGTATTGCAAGTTCAACATGAACTGTTAGCCTTGTACGTGGCAATACGACATTTCTGATCCATGTTAGAAGGAAGGGCTTTTGTCACCGACACAGAGCATAAATCTCTCATCTATGCCTTCAGCAAGTCTTGGACCTGTGGTCAGCAAGGCAATGATGACACCTCTCCTACATTTCGGAGTATACAATGGGCATTCACTATATTGCAGGCAAATCCAATGTGGTGGCCTACGAGCTGTCCAAACCGGCCATCGTCACTACCTCAGGAGGGCTCGATGTTGCTCAGCTAGTCAAAGACCAAGCAGAGGATGCGGACGTCCAGGCCTGAAGGTTAGTGATTTCTGTCCTTCACCAGGGAGCCTGACTTTACTGTGTGACATTTCCTCAGGTTTTCCCAGACCCATCCTACCCGCGACCTGGCAACGGCGGTTGTTCAGCCAAATACACTGTCATATCCTTCCATAAGGTCCATGGTCCACCTGCTGTCTGACAAGTTCATGTGGCACAGCCTCTGCCACGATGTAACCCTGTAGGATAAGACATGTTTGGACTGCCAACGTACCAAGTGCACAGACACACCAAAGCCCTGCTCCAGAGCTTCGACCTGGCACCGCACCATTTTGACCATATGCACGTGGACATCGTTAGCCTGCTTCATGTGAGCCATGGTTTGTGTTATTTATTCACAGTAATCGACCGCTTTACTCGTTGGCCGGAAGCGATACCCCTGCCCACATGTGACACAGAGACTTGCACCAGAAATTTCTTGTCCATTTGGGTTGCACGCTTTGGAGTCCCAACCCACAGCACCTCGGACTGAGGGGCCCAGTTCACATACTCGCTCTGGGCCAACCTAGCAAAGTTCTGCGGCAGCCAGTTACACCACACCTTGGCCTACCATCCTCAGGCAAATGGCCGTGTCGAGTGTTTCCACTGCCACCTGAAAGCAACCTTGAAATCTTAGCTACAGGGCCTGAATTGGATGGACAAATTCCCATGGGTGCTGTTAGGAATTCGCACACCACCAAAAGACCTTCCAGTGTCCTCAGCCGAGATGGTGTTCGGTTCTCCACTTACCATCCCAGTGGACATTCATTTCAACCCTCCCAGCCCACAACTCAGTGCTCTAGATGTCCTCCAGCAATTGAGGGAACAAAAGGGTAAACTGAAATCTCTGCCACTCTCCCGACACAGCTCTCCACCCTGCCTTGTTCTGGCAAACCTGCAGTCCACCAAATTTTGTTTTCGTTCAGAGGACAGCAAGGGACACCCTTACAATATAACCATATAACCATATATGGAGCGGAAACAGGCCATGTTTGCTTCTACAAAAGCTCATTCGAGGTGATGCAGCATGATGGTGTCGTTTTCACTTTGGACATTGGCAGGCAGCAGGACAGGTTTACTATTGACTGCCTCAAGGCAATGCATCTGGACTCAGACCGACTACCCCGGATCCCCAGGTCAGATACAGAGGCCACCCGCCCAAAGGCAGTAAGGTAACTTGCTTAAAGGGTCACAGCGATTCTGGAGGTTGGGGTGGTGCAGGTGGCTGAGTGACCGCGCGGTTAGACAGGCCGAATCGCCGCCCCAGTCATCCGACACAAGATGGTTCAAGTCCCCTTTCCTTTCCGAGGAGAAGCCCACGGTCCTCGACACGCGTTGCCCGGGGGATGGCACCGCTTCTGTGTTTGGTGCTGCTGGATGGGGAGTGGCACTGCGACACGCTGACGTCACTTCATTAGGCCAGTGCACCCCTTGCAGGAAGTGGGCAATCTCCTCAAGCAGCATGAGTAATTGAAAATGGAGTTCAGTTACTGGTTCACCTCATGCTATGTCACCGTCTCTCATTTTGGTATGCTGCCGTTCGCAAATGCTACAGTTATAATTTTTTTTAATTTAATTTCTAAAAGAATGTTAAACATAAAGTACAGTAACAACCCATTTCAACCCACAAGCTTGTGCTGCCCAATTAAACCCAAATGACTTACGCCCCCAGGATGTTATGCGAGATATATCTGTAGTAATTTAACAAAATTCTCTGGACTCGAGGCAGGTCCTGTTTGACAAATTTACCAAAGTACTCGGAGGTGGCTGGGAAGAAAAAGTTTGAAAACCATTGTTTTAATCGTACCTCATTGACTCGTCATGTGCACGGTTTCATAACTCCAAAGGAAATGGGGCATTGACAATTTTTCTCAAGCAAAATATTTCAGTAACAATTGGGTCTAGAGCAATGATTCTCAACCTTCCCTTCCCACTCACATCCCACCGTAAGCAATCCCTTACTAATCACAGAGCACCGATGACATAGGGATTACTTAAGTGGTATGTGAGTGAAAAGAAAAAGGTTGAGAACCATTGTTGTAGACACTTCAAAACTTCTGCATGCAGAGTAAATATGAAGCAAACAAACCATAAAACAGTGCCTTCATTGTGCAGGATGACACTTCGAGTCTAAAGCAGGCACTTGCATCATTTGCCCTGACACTTTGGTTTGTCTGTTAATTCCACACATTTCAATTGGAATGCGCTGAAATGCAGTTCATGCTTTATCATGCCACCAGGCACAAGTGAGTGTGTCCACAATTAGCACGCAATTTGCTCCTTTTATCTCAGATCAATTCTGTATTAGCAAGGAGTAAGAACCAAAGGAGGTTATTCACTTTGGTTTTCACACCACAACAAAATGCAGAGGTCGCCTCCCTGAAAGGAATGTGAATGGTGCCTTATGTAAATTAAGTTTGATGGTCAGATTAAATGATACATCGTGGCAGCAGGCATCTGTGCCTCTTCATATACCAACGGTCCAGAAGGAGCAGCTGTCTCCAAGTACGCTTCTCATGGGGCTACAATTATATTCTTCCATTCGAGTGAAAACACTGGTGCCTTCCATTGCAAACGGCATAGCAAGTGAAACTATGGTGAATGGAAATGTGGTGCCCAGCATCTGCTGTTTCATTTGACTGAGGACTGACTATTGAGACCCCTAAACATCAGTAAAAGGCAGTAGCGGGTGTCTTCACGTAGGAATGTTGGAGGTATCATTTTCAGAAACACCTGCAGTGAAGCAGAATGATGGGTTCGTCGTGCCAAGGTGAAGTACCAGCTGCGCACTTACAGGCCCCCTTTTCTCCAAAGGCACGGTTAGAATTAGCACTCTGGCGAGTCACATCAGACGGACTAAATGCAGTAAAACCCCAATATCCGGCACCCACGGGGATTGGTTGATGCTGGAAAACTGAATTTTCCAGTTACTTTCCAGTGTTTTGTGATTGGTGAACTAATTATGAGATGCGTCAGTTTTAAACACATTTTTTACCTATTTATATTCCATGATTTTTTTGGCCGGTTGCTTGAGCTTGCCAGTTGCTTGAAGTCAGGATAATGGGGATTTTACTCTATTGTGCCTTTTCACTTCTCTTCTCCATGAAATAAAAACACAATGCTGGAGAAACTCAACAGGTCAAGCAGTGTACTGGACAAATAATAACTGGGCTGAGAATCTAAGATGGCATGGACAGCAAGCTTTTTCCCCCAAGGCCAGAGAAACACTGATGTGATGGTGAAAAATTTTCAGACTTCCTGGCATGGCTTTATTAAAGCAATATGACAACATGCTGAAAGCACAATGAGGTGATCCACTGGGCTGCTTGTGTATTTGCCTTTAGCTCACTGTCTGGAAGTGTGTATCTACAATATTGGGTCATGGATTACCATTGTGCAATTACTGAGGTGCTTTTGGGAGAAATCAACATGAGGCTCACTGATGCACCATCAATTACTTGAAAGACTGTGTTGAAAAGCCAATAGGCTTTTATTCACTTAAGATCACCAGCGTATCCATACTGAGGAGGGGGCTGTAGGACAAACACCTTTACACAGGAGCCTGTGGGGAGATGCCACAGGTACAATCAGCCAATAGGTGTGCCTAACCAGACAATTATACATTACAGTGGTTTACCACATTCACCCTTTGTTTTTAAAAAGTCCCGCGGGATAAAGTGGAACTGACAAGGTTACAATTCAAAGTCACAAGCTCAGTCTTTCAGGTGGTCTGGTCATTCACTGGATCTTTCACAGTACCAGTTGTGGCTACGGTGCAGCGGCGGGGTCCTGGATGGTCTCAGGCGTCTGTATGTACTCATCAGTGTTGTGCTGGTGGGTAGGCACCGATGAGTCCAGTGCATCTTCCCTCGGGGCTGATATGTGTGTTCAATGGTGAATGAGGTGTGGGCTGATCAGCAGTGGTCTCCAGGGCCCCTGAGGGAGTTAAGACCTTAACAGATGGTATCTTCAAATTCATCAGGGTATGCCACTTAGACATATTGGAGGTTGGCATGGAGGAGGTGGGCCCTTTCGATGGGGGTGGGGGGGGGTCTGACTTTTGTCTCCTCACATGCTTCCTGAATAGGACGGGGTCTGGGGATGTCAGCCATGCTGGTAGTGTGGTCCCTGTCGCAGATTTCCTGGGAAAGGAAACCATACGTACATGTGGTGTGGCATTTGTGGCAGTACACAGCAGGGACCTGATGGAGTGGAATGCCTCCACAAGGACCTCCTGCCAGCGGGAACCTGGGAGGCTCTTAGACTGCAAGACTAGGAGGACTGCCTTCCGAACCATCGCACTCTCCCTCTCCACTGTAGCTAGTGGCAATGTCCCTGGCCAAAAGGTACTAGTGCAGTTCATCACTCATAAAGGAAGGCCCCCCCCTCCCCCGGTCACTGTGGATATAACTAGGGAAGCCAAACAGAGAGAAGAGGAAGAGTCTGTGCAGGGAGTGGCAAATGGAAAACAGAAGTATTCATCGATGGAAGGCAGGGATCCTTAAAAATCAGCACTGAATTGCTCAATGGGGCATGTGGTTTAATTAATTGTGCCCTGTCTGGCCGGTAGCAGGTTCTTTATCAAGGACTTGATCTCATTGATGGAATACGGCAGGTTGCGTGCTTTGACAAAATGAAAAAACCTGGTAACTCTGGGGTGACAGAGATTGCTGTGGAGGTTTTGCAGCCGGTTTATCTGTGAGTTGGCACAGGTCTCATGGCACAGGGCATCTTGTGGCTCATTAAGTTCCCCGGCCATAACAAGATATTGTAATTATAGATAGAGAGTTCAATCCTCCACCTCAGTATTTTCTCATTTCTGATTTTACCCCACTGCTGATGAACATGAACGTAACTGCATGTTGATCAGTCAGCAGGGTGAATCTCTTACCAACCAGGTAATGGCGCCAGTGCTGCACTGCCTCGACAATGGCTTGGGCCTCTTTCTCGACCGAGGAATGGCAAATCTCGGGGCCCTGCAGGGTGCGTGAAAAAAATACAACAAGCCTGCCTGCCTGGTTAAGGGTGGCTGCCAGCGTGGTCTGGCGCATCACTTTTCTCCTGAAATGGGATGGATTCGTCCACAGCATGCATTGTGGCCTTGGCAGTCTCTGCCTTAATGTGTCTGAAGGCTGCACAAGTTTCTGCCACCAGGGGGAGGGATGTGGATTTGATGAGGGGAGGGCCTTGTCCACATAACTGGGAACCCATTGAGCATAGTAGGTAAAGAGCCCAAGGCATCTCTTCAGGTTGTGTGAAAGGGAGCAGCTGTATGTGGTCTGGGTCCATTCTCCATGACACAGCCAAGGATGGCCAGACAGGTTGTGCAAAACATGCACTTGGCCTTATTATATGCAAGGTTAAGGAGCTTGGCGGTTTTAAGAAATTACTGGAGATTGGTGTTATGGTCTTGCAAGTTGTGGGTGCAGGTGGTGACATTATCGAGATATGGGAAAGTGGCCCGCAACTCGTACTGGGTCCATCTCCCGCTGGAAGACCAAGACACCGTTTATGACACCGAAAGGAACTCACAGGAAGTGGTAGAGGTAGCCATCCACCTCGAGCACCACGTACTGAATTCCTCTGGGCAGATAGGGAGCTGGTAATATGCCAACTTCAGGTCAATGGTCGAAAAGACCCAATACTGGGCACTTTGATTGACCATCTCAGCAATGCGTTGGGTGGGGGGGGGATCCATTCAAATATGTGTATCTGTTGATGGTCTGACTGTGGTCGATGACCATCCTATTCTTTTCCCCATTCTGTACTACCACTACCTGCGCTCTCCAGGGCCTGGTGCTGCCTTAACTAATCCCCTCCTTGAGTAAGCGCTGTCCCTCTGCCTGGATGAAGGCCCTGTCCCCGGCATTATGCCGCCTATTTTTAGTTGGCAACGGCTTTACTGTCGGGAGTGAGGTTGGCGAATAACGATGGGGGGGGTGGGGGGAGGGAGTGTGGAGAGCCTACAGGTCATGGGCAGTGAGCAGTTGAGTTATTGGCCATATACAATGGGGGCTTGCGGAGGGCAGGTGGCGTGCAGTGGTCAGTTTAAAAATTGCCAGTTGATGGATGGGGCCCATTGAATTCCATCATCATGTTTTTAAAGTAACACTGAAAATCCAGGACCAATAGCACAGAAGCACGGAACTGCAGCATTACCTTCAGTCTAAAGTCTTTATATTCAGTACACCGCACCGTTAGAGTCACTACACAGAAGCCTAGGATATCCACAGAATCCTCGGATGTCCGCTGTGTGCGACTTGGATGCCACGCAGACCTTCTGGTTCACCGGCAATACTGTAAGGGAAAGGCGCCGCACTGTGTTCAGGTGTATAAAGCTCTTGGTGCTCCCACTATCAAATAAGCAACTCGTCTCATGGCCGTTTACCTGACTATCCATCATCGTCCTGGTTGAGTGTGATGGAGGCCAGTGTTGGGTCACTGCACATCACTGCTATGGAAGACGGTGGTGTCAAAGATTTCAGCCCCCAGGGCGCCCATATGGCGCTGCTGTATCCTGAAGATGGCACCCAAGATGGCAGCCTCCAGAGCCCGCACACAGCAATGCTGGGTCCCAAAAATGATGCCCAAGATGGCAGCCCCCACAGATTGCATATGGCACTGTTGTCCCCCAGTGATGATTGTGTCCAGGATGGAGGCCTCCAAGATCCGCACACAGCACTTCTAGGAAGAGGTTTTGACTTACACACTTTGGCATAGTGTCCCTTCTACCCACAGCTGGAGCAAGTTGAATCTTCCTCTGATGCTTCCCCGGGCCTTAGAAGTTGCACTTTGGGTGCTCCAGTACCACTACAGTTGTGGTCAGGTCACCACCGGACCCAGACAAAAGTGATAGGAGGTGGTTGCAGAGCACTGCTGGCGAGGTTGAGTCATTAGCGGAGTGAAGAGATGGCAGAGCATCCCAAGAGGCCAACGCCCAGGGTAACCACGAGGCAGCCACATTATCTCCATGATCTGGAGAGCCACCTCCAGTCTACCTGCCAGCTGGACTGCTCTTGGCAGACTGAGCTCCCCTTGTAGTTCAACTTGATCCCCGTGATGTAAGCATCCCGGATCAAGTCCTCTGTGTACTCTGCAGTGGACACGGCCTTGGATTCATAGCCCCTGTCGAGTGCTTCCAGGGCCTGCAGATATTCGGCATTGGACTCACCAGGTCATTGTTTGCAGGTCACAAGAAGGTGTTTGGCGTAGACAACCCTTACGCAGGTGCTGTCCTTTGTGTATGTCCATGCTTTCATCGTATGATGTAGCATCCCTGATTATGGAATACACCAGGGTGCCGACCCAGGAGTGCTGCACTTGTAGATTATCAGTCTCTATTCGCACAATGGTGGAGGTAGCCTGCAGGAATGCTTCAAAACAGCCCAGCCAGAGCTCAAAGATTGAGGATTGAATATATACACATTGTTCCCTGAAGGTGGCGTCGCATGTGGACAGGTTTGTAAAGAAAGCTTTTGGCATCTTAGCCTTTATAAATCAATGTATTGAGTATAGGAGTTGGGATGTTTATGTTGAAGTTATTCAAGTCATTAGTGAGGCAACACTTAGAATATTGTGTGCAGTTCTGGTCGCCCAGCAGCAGGAAAGTTATCAATAAGGTTGAAAAAGTGCAGAGAAGATTTATTAAGATGTTGCCGAGTCTTCAGGATTTGAGTTACCGGGGAAGATTAAACAAGTTCGGACTATACTCCTTGGAACAAAAAAGAATGAGGAGAGACTTAATAGAGGTTTATAAGATTATGAGGGTTATAGACAGAGTAGATGGAAGTCGTATGTTTCCACTTAGATTGGGGGAGATAAATATGAGAGGTCATAGCTTTAGACTGAAAGGAGAATAATAGGGGAAAATTTTTCACTCAGAGTGGTAGGAGTGTGGAATAAGCTGGAATAAGTAGTGAATGAAGATTCAATCTTGAGTTTCAAAGATAAATACATGTATAGGAGTGGTGTTGGGTGGGGGGTTTATGGAATGAGAATTGGTCAGTGGGTCTAGCTAGTTTTTTTGGTCACATCCATTCTGTTTGACTGTCCTGCACTGAGGAGGGGGGCTGTGGGACAGCCACCTTTATATGGGAGCCTGTGGGGAGGGGCCACAGGTACAATTGGCCAAAAGGTGTGCCTGACAAGACAATTGTACATAACAGAGGTTTACCACACTCACTTTGATAACGTGTTGCTTTAGTGACTTGGAAATACATTCATAATTACTGGCTCTAAGCTCTACATTATGGGTTGGACAATCTTTTAATTTTTAATTTAGACATACAGCTGGTAACAAGCCATTTCGGCCCATGAGTCCATGCCGCCCAATTAACCTACACCCCAGTACGTACTCGTGGGCCGAAATGGCCTGTTACTAGGGTGTATGTCTAAATTTAAAGTTTTCCTAACCCTTCTGCAACATTTGAGAGTATCTTCAGCTTAAGGACTGCAGCACAAGACAAAGGCTGGGTGCTACCTTCTTGAGATCTGTTTGGCAGGGGAATTACAGAAGTGCGTTGGACTTAATACCAAGGCCATAAAAGTCAGCTTTGTTTTTCCACATGCTAATCATGAAAATCAGTATCCAGCAAGTGGCAGGGTCTTACAAACACAACATTAGTGACCATATCAGCTCTCCTCCCCTCTACAGCTGTAAAATGCTTACTTGGCTTGTGCAATAGTTCATGTTTATTTCTCATCTGATTGTACAAGTACAACTCGATGAAACAGCATTCTCTAGTCCATGGTGCTAAAACAGTGCAAAGCACATACAGACATAGTGCTTTTTTTCTTTTCTTTGGCTTGGCTTCACGGACGAAGATTTATGCAGGGGTATGTCCACGTCTGCTGCAGGCTCGATGGTGACTGAGAAGTCCGATGCGGGACAGGCAGACGCGGTTGCAAGGGAAAATTGGTTGGTTGGGGTTGGGTGTTGGGTTTTTCCTCCTTTGTCTTTTGTCAGTGAGGTGGGCTCTGCGGTCTTCTTCAAAGGAGGTTGCTGCCCGCCGAACTGTGAGGCGCCAAGATGCACGGTTGGAGGCGATATCAGCCCAATGGCACATACAGACAAACTATATATATATATATATACACAGACACACATAAACTTGTCCTTCATGTCTTATAAACATATATCTAATATATATTTGTGCATGTATGTCTGTTTGCTTGTCTGCTCTCCATGCAAATCAATATGGAGCCCTCTAGAAATGTCCAAGTAGGGGTAACATTTGATGCTGAATGTCATGACCACATTTAGTTTAAGCTTTAAGGTCAACTTCAATTATTTTTTGACTAGCTTATACTACTTGCATTGCTGTTTATTATACAAGTATTTACTAGCACTGACATGCATTACTGTTTACTATAATTGTGCTAACATTTGATGCTGAATGTCATGACTACATTGAATTCAACCTTGAAGGTCATATGAAGTTCAATAGCTCAACAAAAAAATATGAACGTGCATCAAGGACACCTCATTTAGTTACAGTGCTGTGCATCAATGTACATTCAGAATAAAAAAAAGTGGCCAAACCCAGATCAATATGGGCCCAAAAAAGTGAAGCAACATTGGCAGAAGCTCTTCACAAGCCCCTAGAGTTAGACAAAGGAGAAAGCAAGAGACAGCAGAGGAACATCAATCTTGCCTCACGGTTGATGCTTCCAGGCATGCAAGGAGCAGGCAGCAGGAAACAGAACCGCAGCAATACGCCCGTCTCAGTGTTTGGGCCTCCAGTCAGGCAAGGAGCAGGCAGCGGGAAACAGAACAGCAAAGCCAGGCCTGCCTCAGTGCTCAGGCCCTTCCCGGGCAATGCTGGGTATCCTGCGGTAAAAAGTAAATATCATTAATAAATAGCAAATAAATGGAGTTGTTTTAGCAGTTCAACAGTCAGTCGGCCTGCGGGAAGAACCTGTTCCTCAGCCTGATGAATCTGGCTCTGATATTTCTGAATTTCTTTCTCAATGGGAGTAGCTGGAAGATGCTGTGTGCAGGGTAGTTGGGGGGTCCTTACAGATTTTGCGAGCCCTCGTCCTACAATCATCCACGTGTTATGCTTGTCATTTCAAGAATGATTTTGCATGGGTTTAACAGTTAATCAACTTTATTTTCCTTGAACTGCTTCAACCAACTTCCAGCCATAACCCCCCCCCCCCCCATCATAGGTCATTTCCTGTATCTTCCCAAACATGTGCATTACATGCTGGGAAATGCAGTTCTTATTTACACACATAACATATCTTTCCCCTTTGTAAAACAAAAACACAAACACCATATCACGTCTACATAGAAAATTTTATCTACATTCTGTGGTCAGTCTCTTTCCTGCAGATGCATCTGATGACTTCTGGCTTCACGAGGTTGTTCAAGTTCATTCAGGGCATTCGCAAGATTCAGCTGAAGTTGAGAAATCCGTGAGGAGGTTTTTATCCTTTTCCTGTTTATCAACAAATTCACAAACAGTCAACAGTTACTGTTGATTTTGCTGTTGCAGCGCTTCAACATTACCAGATGCTGAGAGATCACTTCAGAGGGACTGCTTATGTCAGCAGAACTAACCTCAAGTTAAATATGGTCTCCTTGTGCATCTTCTCGTTCTATCGAAAGCACCCGATTCTGCTGAGAAAGATCTGACACTTGCATTTTGTATCTCTGATTCTCCCTGTTGAGTAATGAAGCAGGTTTATTCACCTCAACAGCATCACCAGCACGGAGAAGAAGGACTTTCACCCTATCCAACTGATCATGGCTCACTCCAAGCATCAGCGCTGTCTAACCAGCCTGACTGACTTTGGCATTCACATCTCCTTGGTTAAATAGTTCATCCACAACTTTCATGTCTTTCTCATTTTCCGCTGCTGTAAAGCAGGGTGGGCGTGTAGCCTGCTTTGCGCTGCTGGTTAACATTGACATTGAAGGGCAGTATTGCCATTTCCATCAGTCATGTTGACCACGTGTTTCAGGGCTTCTGGTGAAATCTCTAGAATCCAGTCAGGTAATCCTCCACTATGATGGAACCATTCATGCTAGATTTTGTTTGGGCAGAGTCTCATTGGCTTTGGATCATTTAGCTGTTTTTTCAGAACATACGGACAACACCTTCTCACTCATTTTGTTCCTCTCTCTCATTTCCACTTTGCCAAATTCTTTTTCATTTCTCTCCAGTTTGGCAACCTCTTGATTTCATATGCTTGCATTTTCCAACCTAAACCCACTAGGTCGATCTGGTCACACATCACAATTAACCTTGACTTCATCTTTACAATTGTGTTGATCTTCAAACTCCTCCTCTGATTCAGAAGATTAACTTTCCCCTGAGCTGGAATCATCACTGGATGTTGTCCCATATTCTCCATTAACACCCACCAACTGAAGGGTTTTTTTTTGTACCATTTGCTATGTGCTTTCTTGGATCCTGATTCTTCTCTTCAAGCTGAGTCTCTAAATGTTTCAAATGTTCTTCTATGCTTCCATGCTGCTCTACAGCCTTTGTCAGAGATGCAATTCATTGAGCAAGTTCAGCTTCTACTTCTGATGACTTCATTGTTTGCTGCAGATTCTGTTCAGCTAGTTCCAGATGTTCCTGTTACTGTTTATTTTTGTCTTATAGCTGGCATTAGAAGGCATCCTTATTTGCCAACTCATTATCCAGTTTGTCATTCATGTCATGTAATGAGGTTGATTCTCCCTGTAGATTAAGGTATCACTTCTCCAATGTAGTTATCCTTCCTTCCATGAGTGTTGTGTGCTCATCTTTGGTCTGCGAAGCCATTATGAAATTCTTTTCACCAGGTCAAGCTTTTCACATGCATTCACATTCTCTTTTCTACAATCAGTAGCTGTGACTTTAGATGCCACCCTTTGTGTTTGAAGGTCACCATGCAACCCCCTTTTACTGGAACGTTCTCTCCAGTGTAGCCTGTCACTTTTAATTTCACAGGATAAATCTTGCTCTTTACGGTGAGGGTCTTGTAATTGTCCATAGATAACAAATTCACTTGGGCTCCAGTGTCGAGCTTAAATAGAATCACTGTCTCATTCACAGTCACTGGAATGATCCACTCCATTTTGCCAACCACAGTCTTTAGTGAATCCTTGATGAATTCCTCCATTTCCTCATCCACTGTGTGCACCTTTCTCTTGGTAGCCCCTGCTTTGCAGCACTTTGCAGAATGATTCTTCTTCCCACATTTATAGCAGGACTTTTCATAGGCAGGACATGTCTTTGGAATATGTCTACCTCTGCACCTGCTGCATTTGCTGTTTGCTTCTTGTTGCTTTGGAAAACTCCTGCTGCTCTGTTTCTCTGTTTTCATTGCATGCAATGTTGCGTCTATCCTGTGCAGGTCCTTAGCTTGTGCTCGTGTGGTCTCTGCTGCCCCACACAAATTCACAGACTTTTCCAGAGTCAAATCTTTTTCATGCAACAGTCTTTCTCAGAGTCCATAATCTGGGATTCCGCAAACTATTCTGTCTTTAATTAGTGAATTTTTCAAATCTCCAAGTTCACAGGGCTTACTCAGTGTGTGAAATGAAAACTTGAATTTCTCAAATGTGATGTTTTTACTTGGAACAAAATACTCTTTAAATTTTGTCATCAGAGTGCCCAACATGAAAGTTGTCTCATTAATTTGAAAACTATTATAGATGTCCAAGGCATCTTCACTTATCACATGTAGAAGCACAGTCACTTTCTGTTTTTCATCGGACTCTTCATTCTACCAGCTTCTAAATAAATATTGAATCGTTGTTTGAAGCTAGAATTGCTGGTAAACTGCATCAGTGTGGGAGGACTTAACTGATCCATGTTTATAAACTATTGTGTTTTCTTACTCACTGAGACACTTCTAACATCATGTTTTGCTTGTTCTTTCAAGAAGAACAACTTTTCATGGGTCTAACAGTAAACCGGCATTATTTTTCTTGAGCTGCTTCAACCAACTTCCAGCCACAACCCCCATCATATGTCACTTCCTGTTCCCGCCCAACTACACACATATGCAGGAGACCTCAGTGATCTTCTCTGCTGTTTTTATGGTCCTGTAGATTAGCCTCCAGTCTGATAATTTACAGAAACCGTATCACATCATGATGCAACTGGCCAAGATGCTCCCAATAGAGCTCCTGTACCAGTAGCCTTGGCCGTCTCAGCATTCCAAGGAAGTGCAGTGGCTGTTTCTCACCTTCCTCTCCTTCTTATTAAAATATTTTTATTGAGTTTAACAAAAATCCTTTACACAAATTCTAAATTTTGATTGTATAGATCTAGACAAAGATGGGAAACAGACCTAAATATTATGATGGATCTACAAATTTGAGAAAATTTATGTAAAGACTCTATGACTGATTCTATTAGTGTAAGGTACAGATTAGTTCAATACAAGTTTTTTACATCAATTATATCTTACGCCACAAAAGTTGAACAGTTTGAAGTCAGATTTATCAGATCAATGTTTCAGATGTGGTGGGGAAGTAGAATTTTTCACATATTCAACATGGTCTGGTCCAAATGTGAAACCTTTTTGGGTGTCTATAAGTAATTAATACAAATTGTAGGAGTTGTTTTTATTAGGAAGTATGGAAGGTACAGTCCTTAAATTTAAATTATCAATTTACCAATTAAAAATTTGTTAAAATAGCATTAGCGGTTGCGAGAAAATGTATTGCAATTACTTGGAAATCAGATACATCTTTAATATTGCCATTGTGGCATGTTGAAATTCAAAGTTGTATTCCTTTGGAAAAAATTGCTTATAATTTAAGAAATAAATCTGACGCCCATATATGCAGGTAATGGGATTAAATTTAGAGTGATATCCTTTTTTCCCCCAGTATCCTCCTCTATATGTTTATGTTAGAACTGATGAGTTGCACTGCACAACATCTCTCTCTGCAATCCAAGATACTTTGTTATCTTATTTTTCTTACCTTTTTATGTACATTTCCAGATAATGGCGGTGCGGCAGTGGCTGCAGCAGCTTCTCTGATCCTGATGCTACCACAATGATTAAGTACAGTGCCATGCAACAATTTTTAATTGATGAACATTGGACGGTAGAGTGCTGTGGAGCTTATAATATTAAAGATGCAGAGTCTGTATTTGATACCTATTTTTTTCATACTTAGACACAATATCATTGAATATGAGTGGGTGAAATATTGTCTTTCCACTTCATCAAAATTGCTCATCTAGCTATCAATGAAGCAAAAGCTAAGATTCTCTTCTGGATTGAGGACATAGTTCTAATTTAGTCTTTTAAAAAATAATAATAATTTAAAATTTTTTAAATAAAGTTTGGAAAAACCTCTTTCCAAAAATGTTCTAAGTTGCGACACTCCCAAAACATATGAATCAATGAAGCTTCAAAAATTTTACAATGATCACATAATGGATCCTTATCAGATAAAAACGAGATCATTTAACTTTATACATATGAATTCTGTGAACCCTCTTAAATTGCAACAATATCATGCAAACAAATGAAGACTCATTGATCAAATTAGCCACACACTACACAGAAGAACGACACTCACAAGTGTGGTCAGGTTAAGCTCTGCTTTATTAGGGCTCAAGCCCGACTTTTATATTGTTCAAGTTCCCTCCGTTTGCCCTGATGACTGACTGACATTCTGTATGATAAAGGTGTATTTTCCCACGTGTGGGTACACATGACAATACCTTCTTCCCCGCCATTTTAGGGTCACTGGCCCTTTAGGCTGCTTTAGCCATTTGTTCACTGGTTCACTTGCTAGGGCCAGTGGTGCTGCGCAGACTGCTGGCTTTACATTGCACCTACTGCCCGGAGCGTTGGCGTGCTCACTGCAGCAGTGGGACACCACAGGTGTCCCAATCCTCACCTGAGAATACTCTATTCAAATCATGCTCCCAATTGTTCTTAACCCTGGTCAGAGAGGCCATTCTTAAATCCATTAAATTATTATAAATATTCAATATTAATCCTCCATGAGAAAATTGCAAATCAAAAAATATATCAAGAATATATTCAGAGATTCAAGGAAAATCAGAAAGCTTAGACTGAACAAAATACCTATTTGTAAATATCTAAAAAAGTGCCTATTAAAAAGATTAAATTTTGCTTTTAGATTTTCAAGTAAAATTACCTTGAATAAAAAAGAACATTCAAGCTTTTAATGCCCATTCCTTAAAGCCTATATCTAACAATGAGGGTTAGAAAAGATGATTTGTTACAATAGAAATGGCAAGAGAAAAACTACAAATAAGCAAAAAATTTCCTATTTTTTTTCCATATCCAGCCTATATCTCATAATTGGGTTTTTAGTTAATTCAGGAAAACAAAAAGGCAAAAATGAACCTAAAATAGCCAACATAGATGTAATTTTAGAAAAATTCAATTCCATTCCTACCTATGAAGGATGGTCAGCT
Organism: Narcine bancroftii; assembly: GCF_036971445.1. Lineage (NCBI taxonomy): Eukaryota > Metazoa > Chordata > Chondrichthyes > Torpediniformes > Narcinidae > Narcine > Narcine bancroftii. The sequence goes on along the minus strand of NC_091475.1, from coordinate 189,724,331 downwards.
AACTTAGCAAAATGTAACAATAAGTGTAAATTTTGTATATTGGGCACCTTCCTGACAAGTGAGGATATGTTATGTGTCCAAGATAGGTCAATACTTAAAGTGGACTCCGAGGGTCATGGTGCTCCCTTTTTTCTCCACTACTGAGCTATTTAGTAATGTGTAGTGGAGGCTGGTCATCCTTGGTCTTTCTGAAGTCCACAATTATCTCCTTTGCTTTGTCATTGAAGAGACCTAAGTTGGTATTCTCACACTATTTCACAAGTTGGTCCACCTCTTCTCTGAAATCTAAATCTATTTTCTGGTTTCTTGAACAATATTCCTTGAATCCCATTGCTCAGTCTTTATAAAGTATCAAGTCAATAAGAGCGTCAGAATCTCCAAAATAGCATCTATTTAATTATGTAATAAAGATTTATTGTAATTTGATGCAAGATTTAAATACTAGAATTTGGTCTTGGTGATAGAACCAATGTGGTCAGTCAACATTTGCACCACAATGGGTTTCAAATAATTCTATTTATTCAGTATATATGTAATTTAATCTTTCTCGTGTTTGTTCCTGGTTGAATTAGTACAAATACAGTTTCCTAATCACCAAAAATGCCTTTAGGAATCATTTTGTGCCTTTTGAATTTTGCAACATTAGTGCAAAAGCAGAGGGACCCTGGAGAATTTGGATGACGAATTGGTTCTCCCTTCCCATGAGATCAGATCGTTGGTACCACTAATAAAACAAAGTGTCAATGTCCATCTAAGAAATCAATGAGGAGGCAGGGACTGGGAGTCACCAGGAACCATGCCTCAGGTGTAATTAGAAACATGATTGAACACACACACAAAACATTAATTAACTTGAAACAAATATTTAATGGGAGAGCAAAGTCCTCAATTTCCTCAAATAAAGAATGCAAGTTAACACGTTCATCTTCCTTATCTTTTCAGGATTTTACAAATGAAGCACACATAATTGTACTTGGTGCTGACGTGTGGTGATGGTGTAATGGTTGTTACTATATGCAGAAATTCATCTTGACAACAATGTACTTTAAATGTAATTAGTTAGCCAGGTTTTTTTTAAAGATTCAGTTCAATGATGACCAGTAAACTCTGAATGTTTCTAACGCCTCACTGGCTCCAACAAAAACTCCTGCAGAGGACATTTGCTGTCCTATCTCACTCAGGCCTCCAGATCCACCAATACTTCAAAACACCCTAAACAACCACTCAATCTCAAGACAATTTGAATAGGCATTAACTTCACAGTTGCCAGCAATGTCCACATCCTGACAAATAAATTTAGATTTGGATATCATTGATTCTTTTTTTCTCAATCACTGCAGACACTTGCATGGGAATAGCAAGTTGAAAAAGGCAAAACACATCAAGTCTGTCTTCTACAATCCTGGTAGTTGATGTTTGAATCTGTAAAATGATCAATTGTTCTACTTCCAACCCAGAATTGGCATCAATATCTGCTGTCTTTATCCACTTTGGTCTGCATGTGACTCCAGACCCTTTCATTAGTTGAATCTCAAACATTGTCTGAAAAAACCCAACAAGACATTCTATTCAGGGATAATTAAGAATGGGCAATAATTGCTCAGCAATAGAGGCCTTTGGGGTCCTTGGGGTAACAACATGTTCACCATGGCAATTGGTTAAGAGCCAAGCTTGCTAACTGCAGTCAATAGAACTGGATTTCAGAAACAGAATACAAAATGTACAAAATAATACACAGTAGTATCACATGCTACAGAGGTCAAGTCTTTACAGAATAGGTATTTCTAGCCCTTTTATCCAATATATATTTAAAATTACTCACAAATAGCAGTGGCTCTTGGAGGTGGGTGGACTAAACAATTCTTTTGTGTTCCTCTTCAGATATATGTGAAATGTTTTCCAAACATATTCCAACAAAGTGCATTGGCTCCAACCTCAGGATCATTCCCACCTCCAAGTACACTCTTCCTATTGGTCAATCCTCATGGTGCACCATTTTTCATCCACCAATTAGAAAACAAACAGGGACCTGATTGACTGCTGGGCACACACCAAATTTCCCACACCCCATTTCCAATACTTTGACAATAGACAAAACTATTCAAAGAAAATGAAATTAAAGTGACTTTTTTTTTCCTGGGTTGCAATTTCAGTGTCCTGGGAAATTTAAAAAAATGTAAAACTACTAAATCAAAAAGAACTAAATAATGATGAGCTCAAGCTCTTAAGAAATATAAAACCAAACAGGAAAAACTGCCACAACTACATAAAAAAACTTGGGTAAATAAGTCCCTATGAAGATTAGACTCAGGATTAGCCATGAAAATGACTGAGAATTTGAACAAATATTTTGAATCTTCACAGAAGAAGACACCAAAGCCATTCAAATAATATCAAAGAAAAATCTGAGGGCAAAAGGAAGGGAAAAACTTTAAAAATCACTATCACGAGGGAAAATGTACCAGGCAAACTAATGGAACATATGCAAACCCTGAGACGCTGGGGGAACTTAGTGGGCCAAGCAGAATTCCTGGAGAGAATGGACAGTCAACGTTTCAGGTCAGGACCTTTTCAGCGGAACAAGAGGTTGTTAAGTCACCTGGATCCACAAATCTTAAGGACAAACGATGCATTGGATTATGATCTTCCAAAGTTCTCCGTATTCTCGAGAGACTCCAGGGGATTATAAAAGCACAAATGTAGTAACTCCATGGTATGAGAAATGTGCGAGAAGGAAAATATGGACCAGTTTCTCAACACCCATTATCAGAAAATTGTTGCAATCCATTATTAAAGTAGCAGTTGGATAACAATATTAAGCAGAGACAAGATGAACTTACATGTGGGAAAACATGTATAATAAATATTATTACATTTCTTTGAAGATGCAACAACCAGGCCAAAACTAGAAGCTATAATAGAATAAGATTTCAAGGTGTTGGATACATTGATGTATTTATTGATTATGATGAGTTTATTGTCATACACATTGTACAATGTACAGATGTATCAAAATTCTTTCTTGCTGCAGCCAAACAGGTACTGTAAAGAAAAACTATGATAGTAAACACATTGAATTAAATTGACAAAGGTAATTTAAAAAAAGAGATAATAAATATTCACAGTAATCCAAGTACAAAACAAAGTGACTTGCAATAGAACAAATAGTTATTTTGTGCTGTAGGAGAAGTCTATGATTCGTGCAACGAGGGGAGTTTCAAGAGTCTGTTAGTTGTTGGAAAGAAAGTGTTCCTGAACATAAAGATGCTGGTTTTCAGGCTTTGATGCAACCAGACAGTATATTTTCCACTGTGCACCAGTAGAAGTTTGTTAGAGTATTCTTCAACATGCCAAATCTCCTCAGACTCCTTAGAAAGTGGACCCATCGCAGGATGTCGGGGCAGGGGCAATTGGCTGGGCTGTCAGCGTGGGGACTGCAGGGCTAGAGCAGTAGGTGGGGGAGAAGGAGGTTGAAGCGGCCGGCGGGGGAGAAGGGGGCTGGCCAAAACAATGCCGGTTCCCGATTCGAGCGCCGTACTCACCCGCCGGCGGCTCCAGCCCCTGTACTCACCCGCCGGCCGCCCCAGACCCCTTCTCCCCCGCTGGCCACTCCAGTCCCCTTCTCCCCCACCGGGGAACAGAGTGATCAGTGTGGGGACCTTCCACGTGGGATATCCCTGCGCTGATAGCCCGCGCTGGCTGTCCATCTTAACTTGACAGCCAAAAGGACAGGAGCCGGAGTGCACTCAGATGTGCACTCAGATGTGCGCTGCGCTTTTAGCGCTGGCCACCTGAATGGCAAATCAAAGGGCCGCTTTCTCTTCTTCAGGTGCATTCTTAGCAGAGAATACACCTGAAGAAGCCTATTGTGTTTTCTCCAGGGAAGATCTCTGACTTTCCCATTAATGCAGACAGAGGCATAGTCCTCATCCCTGCTTCCTAAAATCAACAATAAGCTGCTTGGTCTTGGTGACATTGAGGGCAAAATTGTTGTGTTCGAACCACCCAATCAGATTCTCACTATCTGTCTTGTCCAACTCATCATCAAGTGTAACCTCATGAGCTCAGGCATTCGGGTCATTGAGATCTGGCTACAGAAAGCCCTGGAACATCTGGACAATAAAGATGCATTCATCAGTATGCCCTTTATTGACTACAGTTCAACATTTAACACCATTATCCTTTCAAAACTGATCAGCAAACTCCAAGATCTTGGACTCAACACCCCACTGTGTAATTGGATCATGGATTTCCTCACCTCCACACCACAATCAATTGGTTAGGATTGGTAAGAACATCCCCTCCACAATCTCCATCAGTACAGGAGCACCACAGGGCTACATTCTTAGCCTCCCGCTCGACTGACTTTTCACCTTCAACTGTGTGACTCAATATGACAATAACGCCATCTAGACATTTGCCAACGATTCCACGGTAGAGCACTATAGTTAGCGTAGCTGTTAGGGCAACACTGTTACAGCGCCAACGATCAGGATTGGGGTTCAAGTCCCATGCTGTCTGTAAGGAATTAGTACATTCTCCCCTTTTCTGCATGGGTTTCCTCCGGGTGCACCAGTTTACTCCCACCCGTCAAAGCGTATGCGGATTGTAGATCAATTAGGTGTAATTAGGCGGCATGGGCTCGTGGGCCGAAATGGCCTGTTACCGTACCATATGTCCAAATTAAATTGTTTTTTTAATAAAGGGTTGTATGAAGAAAGGTTATGAGTTAGCACACAGGAGGGAGATTGAAAATTTGGCTGAATGATGCACCGACAACAACTTCGCATTCAATGTCATCAAATGGAGCTGACCAGAGGTTACAATCCAGTGATCGATGGGGAATCGGGGTGAGCAATTAACAGTAAGTTCTTGGGAGTCACTATCTCAAAGGATCTTTGCTGGACCCAACACACCAATGGCATTGTGAAGAAAGCACCTCAGCGCCTCTACTTCCTCAGGAGTTTGCAGAGGTTTGGTATGAAATCAGACATCCTGGCAAATTTCTACAGATGTGTGGTGGTAAGTGTGCTAACCAGCTACAGCATGGTTTGGTATGGGGGCACCAATACCCCTGAGCATAAAACCCTCCCAAAGGTAGTGGACACAGCCAGGACATCACAGGCAAAACCATCCCCACTATTGAGAACATCTACAGCGAATGATGCCATCAGAAAGCAGCAGCAAAAATCCACACCAGCCAGCTCATGCTCTGTTCTCATTGCTGCCTTCAGGAAAGAGGTATGGGTATGACTTTCACTACCAGGCTCAGGTCGACCGCCAGGTCCAGTCCACTATCAAACTCAACAACAAACTCAATCAGGGACTCGCTTAAGGACTCTTACTTGTGCACTTTATTGATTTTTTTATTCTCTCTGTTTTGTACAGTGCAGTGAACTGGGATTCACTGGTAGTATGTTGAGCTGATGGCTGGCCCTGCTTCCCGGCTCCGCCTCCATCTGCTCACCTTGTTTCCCACCTAAACCCAGAACCCTTCCGAATACTACTGTTAAGCCTACACGGTTAAGCCTAAGCAAAGATGATTGGAAAAGGATCAGAGAGAGAGAGCAGCAGGAATGAGTTCGCTGATCAGAAAACCACCGTGTTTTTTTTTAAACTTTGTGACATCAAAACATTGACTGGAAGTTCAATGGACATTTTTTTTTTCTGACAAAGGCATCGACAATCCCAGTTAGGAGCAAGATCCTCAACAGTTGCCAAAATATAAACTAGGGGAGTCTTTCTTTTGGCTTGGCTTCGCGGACGAAGATTTATGGAGGGGGTAAAAAGTCCACGTCAGCTGCAGGCTCGTTTGTGGCTGACAAGTCCGATGCGGGACAGGCAGACACGATTGCAGCGGTTGCAGGGGAAAATTGGTTGGTTGGGGTTGGGTGTTGGGTTTTTCCTCCTTTGCCTTTTGTCAGTGAGGTGGGCTCTGCGGTCTTCTTCAAAGAAGGTTGCTGCCCGCCAAACTGTGAGGCGCCAAGATGCACGGTTTGAGGCGTTATCAGCCCACTGGCGGTGGTCAATGTGGCAGGCACCAAGAGATTTCTTTAGGCAGTCCTTGTACCTTTTCTTTGGTGCACCTCTGTCACGGTGGCCAGTGGAGAGCTCGCCATATAACAGGATCTTGGGAAGGCGATGGTCCTCCATTCTGGAGACGTGACCCATCCAGCGCAGCTGGATCTTCAGCAGCGTGGACTCGAGTCCACTAGGGGGAGTCTGATGTTCTGAAAATAAGCGTCTTCTTTGAAATGAGAATCCTTACAACAAGTGGTCACAAGGGAGAAAACAGGTGATGATTTCCAACATGTGTGCATGTGCCAGGGCACACCACTTACCCATTCAGCACTTCGAATGCAAAATGAGTTGAAGATTGGTTCGTCAAAGCCAATATACATGGCCAAGAATTCACTTTGGAAGCTGTTAAATATGTATTTAAAAATTACTCAAAAAGGAATAGAATGAGTTCCTTATTTCCTTAAGGGCTTATGCAAAACACTTGTTAAAAATATTTGCACTTTCACTCATCGACTTGTTGGATGCCGACAGCAGTGAGAAGTCAAAACTGATACATTATTTACGGCATCAATAATAGTATCTGTCTTCATTTAGAATGCATGACTGCTGTCCTGGTAGAGAAAGAAAACAAAGAGGCATCGGCTTTTGGTTCATACTGTGAGATTTCCATGATGAGAGACTACAAACACTTCTGGCAAAGTCACATTACCTTTTCTGTGACCAAACAAGCTCAGTGGGTCAGTCAACATTTTGGATATGAACCTTTTATCAATTACATTGGGATTAGGAAGAGAAAGCTTGATATTGGGACTAATTTAAATAGCTCTTTCAAAGAGTTTGCTGAGGAGTAGTGGCCCAAGTGAGTACATACAGTAAGAACATAAGGAGAAGTAGGCCATTTGGCCCTTTAAACCTGCTCTGCCATTCAATACCATCCCAGCCAATGTCCCCAGGCCTCATCTCCTTTTTTCTGCCAGTTCCCTGTAGCCTTCGATTCCCTAATTTTTTAAATAAATTTTCCAACTCCCTCCTTAAATACCCAAAATGATCTTCTTTTTGTTGCTAGGTTCAACTGACTCCACAAGTGACTTTAAAAGTAATTGATGGCTGAAGAACCTTTCTCATTTGTTTTTGCCTAAGATCCTGGGTGATCGATAATAAACATCAATGCCCATTCTGCTTTCAAAATGTAAGAAATCAGTGAAAAGGGTAAGCCCAAAGTTTGTTGATGATTAAGGCGAGTTCTCAGTGAAATGTTGTCAACACTCACCACACAGATCACCTGAAATGTGTTTTAGGAATCTTTGCAAGTTACGTAGTATCTGTTGGTTATGTAGCCTTAGTTGGTTCTTTCTGCCTTTTTGCGTACAAATTTTTTTTTTTGCAAATCTTAAGACAGATTGATGAATGGGAGCAACCAAGGGCTACTGACGAGAAACACCACACACTATTGCATATATAGGTTCTGTCAGTGTTAACTGATAACATCTGCATTAAAAACACCAAATGTTGGAAACACCCATCAAGTCAGGCAGTATCTGTGGAATGAGATCTAGTATTTCAGATCTAGTATGTTTTGCCAAAGCTGGAAAAGAGAAGAAAAACCAGATCATTTTCAAAGGGTGAAAAGATAGGAAAGAGATGGGGCAGAGAAGGGAACAGATGGAAGTCCCAATGGAGAGCAGAGGAGAAGCTCTTTACAACAGTTGGATCCCTGGAAGAGAGGTAACAGTGAATTCAACAGTAAATGAAAATTAACAAAACTGCAGACACTGGCTATATAATGTGCTTCAAGATTTGTTATCAGACTAACATGACAGGGATTTGTGTCATTAACAAATTATGGGACAAGAACCTAAATTGCCTATTCAAATGCCTGTTGCTGGAAGTTCGATGGTCAAGAATCAATAACTATCACAGTGGGAGTCAATGTGACTCAACAGGTCCATTCCAGCTCTTCAGAGAACAATTCCGTTAGCTCCACACCCCTCTAATTGTTGCCAGAGAAAATGTCACATGCTTTGTCAGCTTTCTGGATTTAACATTGAGTTCCACTGTTTCAAATAATCAGCTTTATCAGTTTTTGTACATCACTTCGCAGAATTCACAGTTGTTCTCACTTTTTGCTGGCAATTTCATATTTTATTTGTCTTCTATTTAACCTTCCTAGCTCTACAATAAAACATCTTTCATTTGACTCGAACAATCTTTCTTCATTCATTCGCTCCAGTCTCCGTCTATTCACAGACCTTCCTTCCTTCCTTCTCATCTTCTCTCTCTCTCTCTGACTTGGCTTCGCGGACGAAGATTTATGGAGGGGTAAATGTCCATGTCAGCTGCAGGCTCGTTTGTGGCTGACAAGTCCGATGCGGGACAGGCAGACACGGTTGCAGCGGAAAATTGGTTGGTTGGAGTTGGGTGTTGGGTTTTTCCTCCTTTGTCTTTTGTCAGTGAGGTGGGCTCTGCGGTCTTCTTCAAAGGAGGTTGCTGCCCGCCGAACTGTGAGGCGCCAAGATGCACGGTTTGAGGCGATATCAGCCCACTGTCGGTGGTCAATGTGGCAGGCACCAAGAGATTTCTTTTGGCAGTCCTTGTACCTCTTCTTTGGTGCACCTCTGTCTCGGTGGCCAGTGGAGAGCTTGCCATATAATATGATCTTGGGAAGGCGATGATCCTCCATTCTGGAGACAAAACCTACCCAGCGCAGTTGGATCTTCAGCAGCATGGATTCGATGCTGTCGGCCTCTGCCATCTCGAGTACTTCAATGTTGGAGATGAAGTTGCTCCAATTAATGTTGAGGATGGAGCGGAGACAAGGCTGGTGGAAGCATTCTAGGAGCCGTAGGTGATGCCGGTAGAGGACCCATGATTCGAAGCCGAACAGGAGTGTGGGTATGACAATGGCTGCACCATTTAATCAGATGCAAGGATCGACAACGAGATAGACAACTGACTCGCCAAGGCAAATAGCGCCTTTGGAAGACTACATAAAAGAGTCTGGAAAAACAACCAAAACAAAACAACCTTCTCATCTTACTGCATCTTAAAACTCATTTTACCTCTAATTTTTATGATGGAAAGTCATTTTTTTACTTTAAACATTAACTTTTATACAGCCTGACCTGTTGACTATTTCCTGTTCTTTCGGCTTTTATTTTCCATTCTGGAAGCATCTGGTTATCTGTGCTTATTAAATTCACCATGATTAAATATCTTTGTAAAATTCTATCAGAGCTGAGAATTATCCCAGCTTTCCACCATGTCCCAGTTTTCATTTGACTGTAATTCTTAGACACATGCCAAATTCTATTATTTTTCTACACCTTAGCCTAACTCTTTCTGTCTCGGTTGATTTTCCTTCCAGCTGTTATCACTCCATCCATCTCTGTTGCCTTTCTCCAGCTTCTTACAATTTCAGCTGTCATAAGAGCATGTGTTCACCACTCAGTTCTCCCTGCCATTCAAAGCATCTCCATAAGGCACTGCCTCAAGAAAGCAGCTAGCATCATAAAGGGCCCCATCAATGTTGTCACAAACTCTTCTTGCTGTCGCCTTCAAGAAGAAGATCCATGGAGGAGTCACGTGATGGAGTAGTGGCCGGACGGAGAACTCCAGCCCTCTCCAGAAAAGTCGGGAAAAACAAGAGAAAATACAAAGGCACAGAAATAAAAGTTAAAGAAAAGTGAGTATAAAGGTGGAAAGAAGATGGAGACAAAAAAAGAAAAATCAAAATCAACGGAAAGAAGAGAGGAAGAGAAGACAACGGAGGAAAAAGGTGAAGGCCTTACCTGTCCGAAGAGGCCCGCTGTGGAGAGAGGAGCCCGCATCCTCAGGTCAGTAGAAAAAGAACTACAACAATGGCTCGCAGAGCCGAGTAAAAGTGCGCAACCGCGCATGAAAAAAAACACACCGACGGGAGGGGGGACCAGCTGGGGAGTCGATCTCCACAGCCGGCAACGACAGCTGCAGAACACCTGCAGCAAGAAGAGACCACAGAAGACAATAGAAACAAGAAAGAAGAGAAGGAAAGGGCAACAAAGAAACAACAGATGGCCAACCTAGAGGAAGAAGAAGAGGAAGAATACAGTGAAATAGATGAAGGGAAAGGCAAGGTAAAGGATATACTTTCTCTTGTTAGAGGATACATGGAGTCATTTAAAGAATGGCAAACACAGGAATTCAATGATTTAAGAAGAAGAATAAACAACACAGAAGAGAAAGTGAATAAAATAGATATGACCTTAACAGAAATGGGGAAAAAAATGGACAAGATGGAAGAGCGGGCAGTAGCAGCAGAAATGGAGGTAGAAGACTTAAAAAAGAAATTGGAGGAATCTAATAAAAAAACTAAAGAGACACAAGAACTACTAGCTCAAAAAATAGATATAATGGAAAATTATAACAGAAGAAATAACATAAAGATAGTGGGCCTTAAGGAAGATGAAGAAGGCAAGAATATGAGGGAGTTTATAAAAGAGTGGATCCCTAAGACCCTAGGATGTCCAGAACTACAGCAAGAAATGGAAATAGAAAGGGCACATAGAGCATTGGCCTCTAAACCACAACCACAACAAAAACCAAGATCTATTGTAGTAAAATTCCTAAGATATACTACAAGAGAAAAGGTACTGGAGAAGACGATGGAAAAAGTAAGAGAGGGCAACAAACCACTGGAATATAAAGGGCAAAAAATCTTCATTTATCCAGATATAAGTTTTGAACTCCTAAAGAAGAGAAAAGAGTTCAATACAGCAAAGGCGATTTTATGGAAGAAAGGATATAAATTTACACTGAAGCATCCTGCGGTATTGAAAATATTTATTCAAGGACAACAAAACAGACTGTTCTCGGATCCAGAAGAAGCACGAAAATTTGCAGAACAATTACAAAAATAGACTGAGGGATGAAGACGGGTAATGAGAGTAAAAATGATCACGATTGATATGTATGTGGGTAAAGACAAAAATAGACTGAGGGATGAAGACGGGTAATGAGGGTAAAAATGACCACGATTGATAAGTATGCGGGTAAAGAGGTATAAGAGTGAATAGAGACAATGTGCATACGTGAATGTATCTGTAATTAGAGGAAAATATAGATAGTATAGACAAGAATTAATAAGGGAAGGTAATGGAATAGAGAGAATAAGGAGGGAATTAAAAGAGTGACCTTTGTGACATATGAAAAGTGAAATCTTTTCTGGGGGGGGCTGGGTGGGGGAAAATAGTGGTCACTGCAAAATCAGTTGACGCTTGCGAGTGGATTCGCAAATCCAAATGGAGAGGGGAGATGTGGTTGTCTGACAAGGGATAAAGGACAACTCAGGAGGGGAAGGGGAGATTGGGGATAAAGAAGATAGAAATAGGAGAATAAGGAAAATGTTGGATGTTGTAGGAATGTTGTCTTGTAAAGAGTTGAAAATAAGAAAACAGAAATGGAAAAGGAGGAAAGGTAATGATGGAAAAACGGAAAGAGAAGATAAACAAAATATAAAATGGCTACGCTGAACTATATGACTTTAAATATTAATGGAATACATAACCAAATTAAAAGGAAGAAACTACTAAATTTACTGAAAAAGGAAAAAATAGATATAGCATTTGTCCAAGAAACACACTTAACTGAATTGGAGCACAAGAAATTAAAGAGAGATTGGGTAGGACATGTAACAGCAGCATCGTATAATTCAAAAGCAAGAAGAGTGGCTATATTAATTAGCAAAAATGTGCCATTTAAAATAGAAGAGGAAATAATAGATCCAGCAGGGAGATATGTTATGATAAAATGTCAGATATATTTGGAGCATTGGAATCTACTAACGAAGAAGATCAAAAGTTTATGCAAGATATCTTTTTGAAGGTAGCTAATACGCAAGGGAACATACTAATAGGAGGGGATTTCAATCTGAATTTGGATCCAAATATGGATAAAACGGGGAAAAAAATTAACAGGAAGAACAAAGTAACCAAATTTATAATTAAATCAATGCAAGAAATGAAACTTGTGGACATATGGAGGAAACAAAACCCAAAAGAAAAGGAATACTCATACTACTCGACTAGACATAAAACATACTCAAGAATAGACCTATTTTTGTTATCAGCTAGTATGCAGGATAGAGTAAGAAAAACAGAATATAAAGCGAGAATGCTATCGGACCATTCACCCTTAATACTGACAGTAAAGCTAGAGGACATCCCTCCAAGAATGTATAGATGGAGATTAAACCCCATGCTACATAAAAGACAGGATTTTAGAGAATTTATTGAAAAACAATTAAAAATTTATTTTGAAGTAAATACGGAATCAGTGGAAGATAAGTTTATACTATGGGACGCAATGAAAGCATTCATTAGAGGGCAAATAATAAGTTATGTAACCAAGATGAAGAAGGACTACAATCAGAAACAGAGCAGTTGGAAAGGGAAATAGTAAACATAGAAAAAAAATTAGCAATGAAGGAAGATACAACTAAAAGAAGAGAATTGGCGGATAAAAAAATAAAATATGAAACATTACAAACATATAAGGTGGAGAAGAATATAATGAAGACAAAACAGAAATATTATGAACTAGGTGAAAAAACACACAAAATCTTAGCATGGCAGCTTAAGACAGAGCAAACTAAGAAAATGGTATTGGCAACAAGGAAAAAAGACAAACAAATTACATATAATCCGAAAGAAATTAAGGAAAACTTCAGAGAATTCTATGAACATTTATACCGAACTGAAAACGAAGGGAAAGAAGGGAAAATAGATGAATTTTTGACTAAAATTGAACTACCAAAACTACAAATAGAGGAACAAAATAAATTAACAGAACCATTTGGAACAGTAGAAATACAAGAGATAATAAAAAAATTACCAAATAATAAGACACCAGGAGAGGATGGACTCCCAATAGAATTCTACAAAACATTTAAAGACCTATTAATACCGCCCCTCCTGGATGTAATCAACCAGATTGATGAGACACAAAATTTACCAGATTCATGTAAAACAGCAATAATTACAGTGATACTAAAACAAGGGAAAGATCCACTCTCACCAGCGTCATATAGACCAATATCTTTGCTAAACACAGATTATAAGATAATAGCTAAACTATTAGCAAACAGATTAGCAGAACAGGTACCGAAAATGGTAAATTTAGACCAAACTGGATTTATCAAAAAAAGACGCACAACAGACAATATTTGTAAATTTATTAACTTAATTCATGCAGTAGAAGGAAATAAAGCACCTGCAGTAGCAGTTGCTTTAGACGCAGAGAAGGCCTTCGACAGAGTAGAATGGAATTATTTGTTCAAAGTACTGCAAAAATTCAGTTTACTGGAGAAGTATATTAATTGGATTAAAGCATTATATAAGGGACCGTTAGCGAAAGTGACAGTAAATGGACATGTATCAAAGCAATTTAACTTAAGCAGGTCAACGCGGCAGGGATGCCCACTATCACTGTTATTGTTTGCGCTAGCTATAGAACCACTAGCAGAATTGATAAGAATAGATAATAATATAAAAGGAATAAAAATAAAAGACAGGGAATATAAAATCAATCTTTTTGCGGATGATGTGATAGTGTACTTAACAGAACCAGAACTATCAATAAAAGAATTATATAAGAAATTGAAGGAATATGGAGAAGTGTCGGGATACAAGATAAACGTAAATAAAAGTGAAGCAATGCCTATGAATAACGCGGATTTCTCAAAATTTAAGAAGGAATCCCCATTCAGATGGCAAATGCAGGCAATAAGATACCTAGGTGTACAAATAAACAAAAATCTAGGCCAATTATATAAACTCAATTACAATCCACTAATGAAAAAATTACAGGACGATTTAGAGCATTGGAAAGAGCTACCACTAACACTGATAGGAAGGATAAACTGTATTAAAATGAACATTTTTCCAAGGATACTATACTTATTTCAGGCATTGCCAATACAACTGACAGAAAAATTCTTCAAAGAGTTAAAGAAAATAATAAGGAAATTTTTATGGAGAGGGGGGAAACCGAGGATAGCACTAGATAAATTAACAGAATGGTATAAACAAGGAGGCTTACAACTGCCAAACTTCAAAAATTATTATAGAGCCGCACAATTAAGATACCTATCAGATTTTTATCAAACAAGGGAAAAACCAGACTGGACAAGATTAGAATTAGATAAAATAGGGGAAAAGATACCTGAACACATATTATATAAATGGGATGAAAAATTGGTACAACATAGAACTTCTCCAGTATTACACCATCTCCTCAATATTTGGAAAAAGTTTCATGTAAAAAGAAATAAAACAAATTATCAATTACCAAAACTAATATTGACGCAAAATAAGCTACTCCCTTTTACAATAGACAACCTTTCCTTGGAGATACAGCGCTGGCATATTACCAACTGAGATCCTACTTGAAAGATAAATTAGGAAGCAATTTGAGTTTACCAGAGGGAAGTAACCTTGAATATGTGATTACAGATACAATGTTAATCAAAAGATTTATAACAAATATGTATATTAAACTGCAAGAAAAGGAGAATAAGGAAACAAATGGTAAAACTAAACAAAAATGGGAACAAGATTTAAATATAAAGATAAAAAAGGAAACATGGGAGAAATTATGTTCTGGAACGATGAGAAATACAATAAATACGAGGCTACGTATGATACAATATAATTGGTTACACAGACTATACATTACACCGCAAAAGTTAAATAAATGGGACCCAACAGTATCTGATAGATGTTTTCGATGTAAAAAAGAAAGGGGAACAACAATTCATGCAATCTGGACATGTGAGAGAGTAGAAAAATTTTGGGATGATCTCAATCAGATATTAAATAAAATAACAGAAAACAATATACCAAAGAATCCAGAGATCTTTCTCCTAAGTAACATAAAAAATAAAGAATTTGGAATTGACTTGGAGGATGCACAAAAAAGATTTATTAAGATAGCCCTAGCCGTAGCAAAAAAATGTATTATGTCAACCTGGAAATTGGAAGATAATTTGAAAATACAACAATGGTATATAGAAATGAATAAATGGATTCCATTAGAAAAAAATAACATATAGTTTAAGAAATAATATTGAAATATTCGAACAAGTATGGGAGCCTTACATTAAATACAATAGCGAAAACCTACCGGGAACAAACATTACCTAAGTTGATGGAAGGAGAAGAGAAGAAAAGAATGGACTCAGTAGAATTTCTGGTGTATTTTTGTTGAATGACAACATTGTCTGACTGGCTTAATGCAACCTAGATTGTATACCTAAAATGGATGAGAGGGGGGGGGGGGTGGGGGGGTGGCTTGGGAGGAGGGAGGGGGGAGGGAGAAAAAGTCACTGTATATGTGCGAAAAAGAAAAAGTGTATATCATGGCTAACGTGATTTATGGTGTGAAAAATAAAAAATTTTAAAAAAAAAGAAGATCCATAAGCCTGAAGTCCAGTACCTCCAATTTTAAGAACATGTTTTTATCCAACAGCTATCAGGTTCTTCAACATTCCCATAATACCCTAGCTATAAAGTACTCCAAGAGTATGAATTGTAATTGTGAATATTTATTTATTTATCTATCTATCCTTCATAATCTCTTTCCATACCAGGGTAATTTAACGTGTACCATTGCTGTTGCTGTACAGTACATACCTGTTTGTCTGCAGCAAGTGAGAATTTTGGTGCCTACAGTAGGTGCATTGTATATCTTTGGCTTGGTTTCGCGGACGAAGATTTATGGAGGGGTAAAGTCCACGTCTGCTGCAGGCTCGTCGGTGACTGACAAGTTTGATGCGGGACAGGCAGGCACGGTTGCAGTGGTTGCAAGGGAAAATTGGTGGGTTGGGGTTGGGTGTTGGGTTTTTCCTCCTTTGTCTTTTGTCAGTGAGGTGGGCTCTGCGGTCTTCTTCAAAGGAGGTTGCTGCCCGCCGAACTGTGAGGCGCCAAGATGCACGGTTGGAGGCGAGATCAGCCCACTGGTGGTGGTCAATGTGGCAGGCACCAAGAGATTTCTTTAGGCAGTCCTTGGTGCACCTCTGTCTCGGTGGCCAGTGGAGAGCTCACCATAGAACATGATCTTGGGAAGGCGATGGTCCTCCATTCTGGAGATGTGACCCACCCAGCGCAGTTGGATCTTCAGCAGCGTGGATTCGATGCTGTCAGCCTCTGCCATCTCGAGTACTTCGATGTTGGAGATGAAGTCGCTCCAATGAATGTTGAGGATGGAGCGGAGACAACGCTGGTGGAAGCATTCTGGATGCCGTAGGTGATGCTGGTAGAGGACCCATGATTCAGAGCCGAACAGGAGTGTGGGTATGACAACGGTTCTGTATACGCTAATCTTTGTGAGGTTTTTCAGTTGGTTGTTTTTCCAGACTAGCTGATTGTTGACTTCAGGAAAGGAAAGCCAAAGTTATACAATCCATAAATCATTGGGAGATCAGAGGTGGAGAGGGTGAGCAAATTTAAGTTCTTGGGAGTCCCTATCTCTGAGGATCTTTCCTGGACCCAACACACCAATGGCATTGTGAAGAAAGCATAACAGCGCCTCTACTTCCTCAAGAGTTTGTGGAGGTTTGGTATGACATCAGAAACCCTGGCAAATTTTTATAGAGGTATGGTGGAAAAGTGCTGACCAGCTGCAGCACAGTCTGGCACAGGAACACTAATACCCCTGAATGTAAAGCCCTCCAAACGGTAGTCAACATAGCCCAGGACATCACAGGCAAAACTCTCACCAGTATTGAGAACATCTACAGGGAATGCTGCCGTCAGAGAGCAGCAGAGATCATCAAAGACCCTCACCACCCAGCACACGCTCTGTTTTCACTGCTGCCATCAAGAAAGAGTTATGGTGCCGCAAGACTCGCCCCACCAAGTTCAGGAACAGCTGCTCCCCCTCCACCATCAGACTCATCAACAACAAACTCAGTCAGAGACTGATTTAAGGACTCTTACTTGTGCACTTTATTGATTTTCTTTTTGTTCTCTCTGTATTGCACAGTTGGTTTGTTTACATTTGTTATCTGTTTATAGTTCTTTGTTTGTTTACATGTTTTACTCTGTGTAGCGTTCATTTTTTGCACTACCAATTACTGGTAATTCTGCCTCATCCGCAGGAAAAGGAATCTCAGGGTCGTATGTGATGGCATGTATGTATTCTGACAATATATCTGAAAATCTGAATATCATTATTATCATATTTACTGTATTATTTACCCCTAGCCTGCAATCCTCTTCTCTGCCAGTTCTCCACTTTATATATAACTAATCATTTAAAATCTTCACAACCCTCCAAGGCAGTGAGTGCCAGACCCTTACTATCTTTAGAAGTTCAATTCAACTAACATTGACATTAAAAAGTCCATACTGGGTCAAGTTTAACTGCAATGTAATTTTCAGCTGGTTTTGATAGACACTGACAGTCAACTCACTAGCAATGATACAACTGAAAACAGTCTCACTACATTAAGGGTCCAAAATCGGCAGAAATGTCATTTAAAATATAATTTGTGCAAACAAGTAAAGAGTTTCTTATATTGTGCAACTTGCCCCATATGAAGGTTTTGTTACATAATCTATAAAGCAGATAGGGAAAGCAGGGAATTGTGAAATTGTTTATTTTGGCAGAAACATCCAAAAGTATATTACTTCAACGGAGCTCTACATTGATAGATCTGGTGTCCTAGTGCCCAATTTACAAAAGGCTTGCACTCATGCACAGCAACCAATTAGGAAAGGCATCCAAATTTTTTTTAGACATACAGCACCGCAACAGGTCCTCTCGCCCCACAAACTTGTGTGGCACAATTACACCCAATTGACTTATACCCCAGTACATTTTTGAATGGTGGGAAGAAACTAGAGCATCTGGAGGAAACCTACGCAGGCACGGGGAGAACATACAAACTCCTTGCAGACAGCATTGGATTCCAATTCCAGTTGTTGGCGCGGAAACAGTGTTGCACTAACCGCTACTCCAAACTCCATGCCACCCCTATTGGGTTTTTTTCAAATTTTATTTTCTTGGCACATGTAGCAGAATTGCATACAGAGTCAAATATTCTATAGATCAAATGAATGTCTCTTTCCCCCCCCCCCCCCACCTACACAGAAATCCCCCAAACAAAACAAGAAAAGAAGAAGGAAGAAAAAAGAAAGAATTAAGGAAGAAAAAAAAGAATAGACTAATTTTAAAACAACACTGGATATTACCTTATGGATAAATTACGGCCTAATTATTCTAACACTTACAGCTATCATTATATTTTAAAAATATAAAGTATATAGTAAAATAAAACACTACTGTGTAATATATATACACTCACATGCAATATCTAATAAAATAAAATACAATAGGAAACATTAAGGTGAAGCCAGAGAGTGACAAAGTTCACACCACATTTCTACCAATTGACATAATGTAATTACTTATAAAGTTATAACACCAATCTTTTGCATATATGGGAACCAAATTTTTGAAAAATTATCATATTTGTATACCAAGGGTATACAATATTACATTTCACTATACCATCTATCTAATACCAAATCCATATCCAATTTCCATGAAACAGCTATACATTTCCTGGAAACTGCCAACGCGACCTTTAAAAATTCTTTTTGAAACCAATCCAGTTTTAAATCTGAACCAATCCTTGATATATCCCCCAAAAGAAATAACATTGGGTTTCTTGGGAGTTTAACACCTATTACCTGTTGAAGAAAATCTAATTCATTAGTCCAAAAAGAATTCAATTTGGGACATGTAGAGTGTAAAAAGGTGCATGTGTCCTGGTCCCTATTGTTTTCATGTTAAATGTTACCATTTATTCATAGAGGATCAAATTAATAATATAGTGGGGCTATGTTTCAGTTCAATGGCGCATTGGTGAGACCACATCTGAGTCCTGTGTATTGCACTGGTCTCCTTATTTAAGGAAGAACGCAAATGCAACAAAAGTCATTCAGGGATGATTTAGTAGATTGGTTCCTGAAAACAAAACAGAAAGTTCTAGAAATACCCAGCAGGTCAACAACCTTCCTCCAGAACCAGAAAATGCTCAAAACAATTGAGTTCTAAGCTGCTGAGAGGAGAACAGGCAGATATGATCAAAGTTGCCCACATAATCCAATGCTTTCAGATGAAAGAGATGAATGAGGCCAATTAGAGAGAGAATTAAAACAAATGTGTGCTTGAACTGTAAGAGGCAAAACACCACACCTGCCAGAAATCTGAATCAAAAGAAAATGCTGGAAATACCCATCAGAACAGGCAACAGTTGTGGAGGGAGAGAGAAACTGCATTAATGTTAGGAGTGGACAACAAGGCTAATTGTCTGGAATTGCATCCTCTGGGTACCCTAGTTTCTTCCCACATCCCAAAAATGTTTAGGTTGGTTGGGTAATTGGCCATGGTAAAATCTATTGAATATGTACATTCCACCAGTACCTGTTCAGCTGTAGCAAGTAAGAATGTTGATGCCTATGTACATAGTAAATAAAAACTCCGGCACCTATAGGGATTGATAGATGCCAGGTAAGTGAATTTTCCAGTTGTTTGAGGTTGTTTGTTGCATGGATTGGTGAAATTACCCCTAGGTTCAAGTGTAAGAAAGAAAGGGAGACACCTATTTGCTTTAGTTGTAGAAAAGGCACTGCTGAGGGAAAAGAAGCTAGCTCATAGTTGATGGACAGATTCTAGATAAGCAAAATTGTTCATATGGTTTTGTGAAGGGTAGGGCATGTCTTACAAGCCCAATAATTTTTCAAGGATGTGACAGAAGAAATTAGTGAAAGTAGGGTGCTGGATGTGGTGTAGAAGGATTTAGTAGGGTGATTCACAAGGTCTCCTAAGGTAGATTCATTCAGAAAGTCATGAGGTGTAGGATCCATGGAAACTTGGCTACACAGGTTTGGAATTGGCTTTCCAAGAAGGAAGAGGGTGATAGTAGATGGAGCACATTCTGCTTAGAGGTTGGGTAACTAGAAGTATTTTTATAAATGACTTGGATGAGGAAGTGAAGAGGTGGGTCAGTAAGTTTGAAGATATCACAAAGGTTGGGGGTGTTGTGGATAGTGTAGAAGGTGGTCATAGGGTTTGACAGGATACAGACAGCATGAAAAGGTGGAGAAATGGCTGATTCAAAAATGTGCTGGAATGTAGCAGATGCTAGAAACATGAAACAAAAGAAAATACTGGAATACATCAGATGCAGAAAATTATGAAGTGATGCACTTTGGAAGATTGAACTTGAACATGGAATACATGTTTAATGACATGGTTCTTAGGTGTGTGGAGGAACAGAAGGATCTTGGGGTCCAAGTCCATAAATCCCTCAAAGTTGCTTACAAGTTGATAGGCTCCTGAAGGAGCATGGTGTGCTGCCTTCATTGGTCAGGGTTCAAGAGCCGCAAGGTGATGTTGCAGCTCTATAAAACTCTGCTTAGACCACTCTTAGCATATTGAGCTCTGATCACCTCATTATGGGAAGAATGTGGAGCTTTAGAGAGAGTGCAGAAGTGATTTTCTGGGATTCTCCTTTAATTGGAAAATGTGTAATGAAGAAATGTTCAGCAAGCTTAGGCTTTTTACTCTTTGGCACAAGAGGATGAGAGGCAACTTAATAGAAGTGTAACAGATTATGAGGGGCCTAGATGGGTGGAGAGCCAGCATATTTTTCCCAGAGAGTAATGGTCAATACCAGAGTACATCCTTTTAAGGTGAGTGGTGGAAAGGTTTAGGGGAAGTGTCAGAGGTAGGGTTTTTTTTAATGCTCAGAGAGTAGTGGGTGCATTGTGAGGGGGAGAAGCAGAGGCACTTAAAAGAACCTTAGATGGGCACATGGATGTAAGAAAAATGAAGGGTTATTTGCTCGGAGGGAAGGAATGGTCAGATTAATGTGGAATAGATTAGTATAGGTCAGTACAACATGATAGGTCAAATGACCCATACTGTTCTGCCCTGTTCTATGTTCTGTAAAATAGGGGGAGAAGGGAGTCAGGAAAATGAAGTTGAGTTATGTAGCAAGCTCAAGGGGGCCAAGTGGCCAACTTTCATTTGCAATCGATATTTTCATATGTATATCATTTTCAGAAACTACACGGTTTTAATTTGTGTGTGGTCCAAACAACTGTCGAGAGATTGCTTATGGTCGGTGATGTCTTGAAGCTGATTTTTGATAATGTCATGGATTTTGGACATGTTCCAGTGACTGAAAAAATTATTACATTCAATTGCACAAATTCTGGAATGTAATAATAAGTGTGTGTGGCTTTCAGCAGGATTTTTGCTTCATTTGCCAAAATATGGGAAATTTTCCAATAATCAACTTGATGTTTATAATATATGTTAAATACTCATGAAAGATTTTCTTAATGCTTGAAGTGGTAAAGGCTGTCCTCCAATATCACCTTATAATGAGTCCTGTACCACAAGACAAGACTGTGTACAACTGTGTTGCCCCTTCTGACCTTGTTTTCCTTCTATATCTCTATTCGCAAAGCAATCACTTCATCTCTGAAAAGCTGCAATTGATTTTACTCTAATTAAATTTACAGGAAACTGAGAAAGAGCTAGAAATAGAGTTTAAACTTCACACTACTTGCACTGCATGCACAATTTCTTTTGTGGTCACCGGAAATGTGTATTGCAATCACAGTATATTCATCGTGAATGCTGAAAACTAAAACCATTGTTATAAGGCTCACTTCTTAAATAGAGATGAATATCATTCATAAAAGACCATAAAAGTTCAAATGCAGCAAGAAGAAGCACTATTTTAAAGCCATATATGTTTTTTTGCATCAAACTTACATTTTTTTTCCGTTCTGAAGTGTCTTTCTGCCTTCTGGGAGTGGCCGTTCACACAGGAATGACCAAAATTCCAAATAAACGTATCACACCATGAGTTTAGACAAAATACCTTGTGCAGTATTTACGTCCTATTCATTAGCCCGCTGTTCGTGGATCGCTTGCAGTTCAGTTTAGAGTGTAGGTGATCTGTGAAAATGTCTAGGAGTCGTGGAGGTAAAATTTCAGAACGGGAATTCCCGTTGCAATTTTTTCACACAGACTGTGTTCTGGAAAATTGGGAAAGATTTTCCAGAATGCAGCGACTGTGTAAAAAAAACATGAGTTCGCCAAGTAAAGGTCCTAGATTTACAAAGATTAAATGTACAAATCAGTACTGAAATAGGTACTAGATTTGCTGACGTAAAGGGTAACCAATGTTTCTGGCCTGTGCCCGTCATCAGGTAGACCTGGCCAAAGCCCCACCCTGCAATGTTGGTTACCTTTTACTTTCTGACAGGGTGCAGTGCTGCCGGACCGCCACTCCAGCACCTCATGGGGCCACTCCATTCCACTCCAACCCCCCTCCCCCACTCTGTTGAGCACTATTCTGGTCATACAAAGAACCTGTTTCTTCCTTGATCGATACAAACATCTTCCTTCCTTGTCCAACTGTTTGCTCTCCATTTTACGAGACCAAATACAACATGGCAGCCACCAAGGCCAGGTCTCGAGAGACCTCCTTGTCACCATTTTTATGAGCTCTGGCACCTAAAAAAATTAGCATTACACCACTGCTTCCTAGGGTATGTAGTGTTACCTGCTAAGCTCCAGCAGGTTTGTGTTTTGCATTCAACTCCAGCATTTGCAGACTTTCTTGTTAAATTTATTTGCTGAGTCAAGTTCCTGGAGCAATATTTGCACACAAAAGACAAGGGGGAGAATTTGAATGATTTTTTTTCTTCAGTATTTACTAAGGAGAAAGATATTGATTTGTGTAAGGAAAGGGAAACAAGTCAGGAAGTTATAGAACTGATGGTGATGGAGGATTGGCGGATTGAGCACATTGTCCCATTCTATAAAAAGGGTTCAAAGAGTAAACCGGGCAATTATTAGCCTGCAAGTTTGCCATCATTGGTGGGAAAACTAATGGAAAGTGTTCTTACAGATGGTATATATAATTATCTGGATAGACATGGTATGATTAGGAACAGTCAACATAGATTTGTGCGTGGAAGGTCATGTTTGACAAATCTTATTGAATGTTTTGTAGAAGTTACCAGGAAAATTGACATGGATAGGGCAGTGGATGTTGTCTATATGGACTTCTGTAAGGCCTTTGACAAGGTCCTACATGGAAGGTTGTTAGGTGTGAATATTAAAGTGATAAAATGGATTCAATAGTGGCTAGATGGAAGATGCCAGAGAGTGGTGGTGGATAACTGTTTGTTGGGTTGGAGGCCAGTGATGAATGGTGTGCCTCAAGGATCTGTACTGGGTCCATTGTTGAGTGTCATATACATTCATGATCTAGATGATGGGCTGGTAAATTGGATTAGTAAGTATGCAGGTGATACTAAAATAGGTGGCACTGTGGGTAATGAAGAAGTTTTTCAAAGCTTGCAAAGAGATTTGGGCAAGTTAGAAAAGTGTCTGAAAGTTGTTGACAAATGGAGTTTAATGCTGACAAATGTGAGTTGCTACATTTTTGTAGGACAAATCAAAATAGGACATACATGGTAGGACATTAAAGAATGCAATTGGATAGAGAGATCTAGGAATAATGGTACATAGTTCCCTGAAAGTGGAATCTTAGGTGGATAGGGGAGTGAAAAAGGCCTTTGGAAGTCTGGCCTTTATAAAGCAGAGCATAGAGTATAAGGGTTGGGAGGTAATGTTAAAATTTGGAATATTGTGTTCAGTTCTGGTCACCAAATTATAGGAAGGATGTGAACAAAATTGAGAGAGTACTGAGAAGATTCACCAGAATGAGACCTGAGTTTCAGCACCTAAGTTATAGAGAAAGGTTAAATAAGTTAGGTCTTTATTCCTTGGAGCGTAGAAGGTTGAGGGGGGATTTGATAATTTTGAGGGGGATAAATAGAGTAGATGTGGATAGACTTTTTCCATTGAGGATAGGGGAGATTCAAACTAGAGGGCATGAGCTGAAAGTTTAGGGAATTTCTTTACTCAGAGAGTGGTGTCTGTGTGTAACGAGCTTCCAGTGGAAGTATTATCTTTTAATAAAAAATTGGATAGCTATATGCATGGAAAGGGTATGGAGATTTATGGGCAGAGTGCAGGACAGTGGGACGAGAAGAGTGTAAGAGTTTCGGCACAGACTAGAAGGCCCGTAATGGCCTGTTTCCATGTTGTAATTATTATATGATTACATGTTGCTTTTGAAACAAAGCAGCTTTATTCATGTTCAGAATGGATGATATCTGGACTAATGGATCACATAACTGAACTTCCTAGTTTGGTCTCCCCTATAACAGCTACCTTTCTTTTGAAGAGACTTACAAAGGAGAATAGAATCCATATATCTTCAGCATTAAAAATTAAATTAATTAAAAAAAAACAGTGAAATTAATCAGATTAATTTGCTGCTGCGTCTTCCCTCCTTTTTCCACCTATTGCCTATTGTCTGTGGGCCTCTGCACCTTCCCCTGCCCCTCCCTCACTATTTTATTCCAGCACCTGTCCACATTTTTTTCATACCTTGATGAAGGGCTCAAGCCCAAAATGTTAGTTCTGTATCTTTATCTTTGCTAGATAAAGTGCACTGTTTGACCTGGTGAGTTTCTCCAGCATTGGGTTTTTACAATACACAAAGGTACTGGAGAAATTCAGCAGATCGTGCAGCATTGATAGGAAGTTTCTTTATGTACTCTCCGTATTGCACAATCAGTTTGTTGACAATAGTTATCTGTTTACAGTTCTTTATTTGTTTATATGTATACGCTGTGTACATTTTTTTCACTACCAGTCAGTGGTGATTCTGCCTTGTCTGCAGTAAAAAGTATCTCAGGGTTGTATGTGATGTTCCCTGACAATAAATCTGAAACTGCATCTAAAGAGTTAGGCCCAGCCCTGAAAGGTTGGTTACCCTTTACTTCTTCTGGATGCTGTGTGACCTGCTGAGTTTCTCCAGCCAAATGACTGGTGCTTCTTTGTTAGGTTGTTCCAATGGCTTCCAGCTATTCTTGCAACCTTTATATTAGTTTGGAGTATTAAAAACCCTCACTGACATTTCTACTGCTCCTCATGGAATTAAATTTTGTTCAATTTTGGAACAGTCGATCTACTTCTGAACAGATTGTGTGCTCGCCATAATTGTCAGCATGCCAACTAGCTGTCAGTGCAATTCTTGCCCTTGATACATGATAATGGACCACCACAGGATAAGCAACCACAGAGTGATTACTGGAGCTTCATTGAGAAATTGTCCATGGCTGAAACTCAAAGCCAAGTTAATATCAAACATGATTAAACTCTTGACAATCTCAGTGGCATTCCTCAATTATCCACTGTTAGATTTTTGGAATTCCTATGTCTGCTATATACATTACAGAAGTATCATTGTTATTATAGAAGAAACAAAAAGCAGTATGTTTTCTCAGTGTAATACAGTATTGACCACACATGGCATGTTTTTCTGTTAGCTCCTGGGTTTTTCGGGCATAAAAGATTTCTTTCAATATTTATCTGTAGATTGATTTACAATACAATGTCTGTTCTTGATGGACCAGATGGAAATTTCACGTTTCACTTGAAAGGAGCTAATAAGCAGATAGAACCAAAGATGCAGGAAGATAAATGCTGTGAGTCGACATCCTGAGTATCAGGAATCAATGTAGGCACGTTGTATGTGCTGAGAGGTAACTGTATATATTGGGCAGGTGCAGTATTATATTGTTCTTGGACCTGAGAACGTTCATTGTTTCTGACCACACACTATTAAGTTTGAAAGGTTTGGTCATTCAGCAAATTTCATCCTGCAAAAGGCAAAATGAAAACAAGAGATTTGACTGCTTATTCAGTTAGACTATCCAGTACAACAAAATCCTTCTTTGTTATCATGTAAAAAGTTCATTTTATGTGAAGCACATCTCAAGGTTCAAAACTTACTAAAAACAAGATTACTTAATTCCCGTTACATTTCTACAGAAATTAAAGATAGCTCTTTAAAAATATGCAGAATATTGAAAGGTGATGAATTGCAGTAACTGTATCTCAAATGAATTCTTTTAATTAAGCTTGCCAAACTTTAATCCCTAATTTTCCAGATCACCATCTATCACCAACAATAAACATGATAACACTATGTTACTGCTCCAGCTCCATAATTTCTAGGTAGTTCTGCAGAGTAATAAAGCTCCGTGTGTAGAATTCAGGGGACTTGGTGTTTTTGGAGCATTCTCTCAACGTCCTCCAGACCGGAATGCCAGTAGGAAAATGGATGGCAACAAAAGTCCATTATCAAACTTGAAGAGTAAACAGAAGTTCTGTGTTAATGAAGGTCTTGTCATGGCACAGTTAGAGTAGTGGTTATAGTTCAACACTATTGGAGCACCAGTGACCTGGGTTCGAATCTGGAAATGTCTGTAAGGAGTTCAATCATTCTCCCCATGTCTGCGTGGGTTTCTTCTGTTTACTCTGGTTTCCTCCCACCTTCCAAATGTACGGGGGTTGTAGGTTAATTTGGGTATTTGGCTCATGGGCTTATGGGCTGGAAAGTCCTGTTACCGTGCTGTATGTCTAAATTTAAAATGTTTAAATTTTAAAAACCAATCCATGTTCCTAGTTACTGACTAAACCTCCATTCCACTGGTTTATTTTTGGAGATGGGTACTTGTGCCAATGTTGTCAAATTATAAATATCAACTTTTGTGGCAAAATAATTAGTCTTTATTTACAAACAATGAATGTTCTCAGCTCCAAGAACAATGTAATTCTGTACTTGTCCAATATATACGGTCACTTCTCAGCATATTCAACATGCCTACATTATTCCTGATACCCAGGATGTTGACATAGCAATTATATTCCTGTATTTCTGGTTCTATCTGCTTATTTGCCTCCATGTAAGCATCTCGAGTTGCTTCCCAAAGCAATCAAAATTTTTGAAGAACCAGTGCATTGGCAAAGTAAATTTTGAGCATTTTTTTCTCAATTATTTGATATGTTATGTATGAATTGAATGAGAAGAAATTTATAGGAAGGAGCAGTGGGGAGGTGGGATGTGACAGCAACTGAAGTCAATGGTCCAAATGAGAATGGTAGACAGAGACTGGAGAATACGACAGCACTGTCGTATGGAGAGCCACTGGAAGAAGAAAATGGAGTTTGAATGGAGCTTGCTGGAACCCAATGAAGTAGGAAAAGCCACTTTTCCACTGGCATCCCAGTTAAAATGGTTGTGCAGAGTCCCGGGATAGGCAGCCTTTTGTTCCATTTCCACTGGGCCACCCTTAACTGGGACACAACTCATCATCAGGGATTGGAGTGTTCTTCCTTCAACTGGAAACTGGTGACTTTCTGCTGTCCCTGTTCTACTGGTTTTATCAGCACGCCGGTGACAGCTGATGCCAGGGATATGAGTAAGGGTCGCGGTGGTTAATTCCCGGTGTGAAATAGTGTCATTTGATGCCGGCATGCTGACAGTTTTCTTTTTCCACTGGACCCTGTCCCAGTTCATTCCTGGGACAAGGTGCTACTGGAAAAGGGGCTAAGGATTACTCATGAGTAAAAACAAGTAATGAAATTATTGCTGATTCAAAATAAACAAAGCTTCTATGAATATTGAATGAAAATTTCAAAAATACTGCACATCTCTATTCTTACTCCTGAAAATTATCCGATCTGAATGTTTGACACATCAGCACATTTCTTTCTCATCAATCCAAACTGGGTTTTGAATCTAATTAAAACAAATGAGTGAATCCTTTTTAAAATATCAGAGAGAAACTTTTCTCATGATTTTGTTTTCATATGTGCATTCACCCACAATCATCTCTTCAAATATATGCCATAATTTACGAATAAATATTTTCATTAAAAAACTCACCAATTTCTATGTATTTCCTTTTGGATTCTGCAGGAAATCTTATGAACTTTGGCTCGGATTTCACTAGTTTATGCAGTCCCAGACATTTTCAATGGTGATCTATTGCTATCGTTCGCTACTGACTGCTGGAATTAATTCCTTTGGGATGACCATTTGAGCCAGCAATTCACTGAATTAACAAAAAGTATCTGAGTCAATAATGAAAAAGGATTAGAAGGCAGATGCTGAGTGACATGGCTCTTTGACTTTTACGTTCCTATTTTTGTCTGTCATGTGTCACCAATTCATAAATTTTAAAATATTTCAAGGAACATTGTAAATATTTAACAATTCCACTTAAATTTGTCTGTACGGACCCAAATTGTGGTTTCAAGCGGACAATTCCTGGCAATTGCGATTTTCCACTTTATTTTCCATTGTAGGTCTCCTCTACAGTGATATTCTTATCTGAACTCAGTATCCTGTTCCTCATTCTCTGATATCACTTGATCTCTTCACCATTCATTGAGTGAATGAACAATACCTTATTAGATCGAAACGAAATGGCAACTCAGAATTAGCATGGATTTGATACCAAATTGTTAATCTGTGCTGCTTATCTCTGAACTGAGCAGATTGTATTATGAAAACCTCATTTCAAAACTTTTTTTCCTAAGAATCCTCCGGACTGTACCTCTATCTTATTGTAACACAACAAACTGCACTGTTGTTTAACCATATAACCATATAACCATTTACGGAGTGGAAACAGGCCATGTTGGCCTTTCGAGTCCGAATTTTGATATATTTTATTATTATTGATTTGACTGGATAATACGCAAATGAACCATTCTACACAAGACTCACGTCAATAAATAATACAATAAAATTCTAGGGTCATTCCATTCATCATCGTTTTGAGTCTCACATGCCTATCCAATTATATTTTGAAAGCCCTGAATGATTCTGATTTTACCACCCTAGAGGAAGACATTTTCATACCATAACCACACACAAATTCAACGCAAAGTCACCTCAAGAATTGTTTTCCTCATATTTCTATCTTTTCCTCGTCTCTTTAAATATCTTGTGGCATCATAATCTTACGTTCCCCCATCACATCCCCTCTCAAACTTCTTTACCTCAAGGAGAAAATTATCTGAGTGTCAGCAGCTGAAATCCTCCATTCGCAACAAACATTCTGGTGAATCATTTCTGCACCAGCTTTCCTTGGATCTTCACATCCTTCTGGAAGTGTGATGATCAGAACTGATTGCAATTCTTCAGTTGGTATTGCTAAGCTGCAGAATTACCCTGAATCAAAGACTTTAGGGCCTTGCTAACAAAGGAACAGTGAACCTCACGAGAAAGAATGGCAGCACTGCTGGAGGTGTTGTATCGGCAGCGCTGCCACTGATGCAGAACCAGGAGAGCAGAGAGCAGAGACACAGTACTGGTCCGAAGGGTTCAACCACCTGTTCCTAATACTGGCAGCTCTCTACAGGCTTTAAACAGCCTGTTAATGGTGCTGATGGCATTTGTAAGTAAAATCCTGCAACTGTGAAGGTTTGTGCCGAAGTTGGCGGCATTTGTGTTCAAGGGGTTGCAGGTTTCTGGGAGCATCGGACTGGCACAGGCACCAGCAATGGGAAGAACACCCTTCATTGAGAAGGAGAAGCAGATTTGATGACCCTACAGGACAGTGACTATGGCTGCAAACCAACAAGGGGCTCCATGGCTGAGGGAATCACACAAGCAGCGGGCATCTTGCGGTTGTCAGGGAACTTGCACACGCTGCAGACACCTGGCTCAGGGGAACCAGATACTGGAACTTGGATACGAGAGGGGCTGAGGCCAAGATGCCTTCCCAAAGGGCCTCAGGTGCTGAAGGCTTCCTGATTGTATCGGAGGTTTGGATCTGGAGCTCGGGTTGCCATTGAATCAAACAGGAGTCTGTCCAGCTGCAGGAGCCCTGGAGGCGAATCAATGGACAATCAGTGGTTCTGAAGGAACTCTCTTTTGTTCTCGCCTGCTTTACGGACAGCACTAATGGTTGTTTCTTTGTCTTACAACAGGCTGAAGGCAATTTTGTATAATATATGTTCTGTGCATGACAATAAAGGAATCTTGAATCTTGAATGATTTCTTCTCAGCAGAACCTCAATCCACTGTGCTCATTTTTGCCAAGCTCTGCACAATTTAAACATACACATTTCTGAGTTTCCAGTATAGTCACCAATAATAAACAGCTTCATCAAGGGCTCTGTGTCCCGCTGGCCTTATTTTTTCTCATGCTTCCCATTACCGATTTGTTCTGTTTCTTTTTGAATTCACTGTTATTTGACTTCTACTAAATGAACTTATCTTCATCATCTTCCCAATAGTAGTTTACTTCAAAGCTTTTTCCACATTTGTTTCTATGTCCTCTTGGATCTCATAATGTACTTCAGGATGAAACGAGTCATCTTCTATAACTACGAGGTTTTGTTGGCTATAAAACAGCTTCAGAATTCTGCTGTGTTATTGTGATTCACACATGGATACCTGAACTGCATTCGAGGTCAAGTGCTTCATTTTGAATTGGATGGAATGCACCATTTCATGACCCATTGAGATTTCTTGCAGCTGATTTTTGAAATCATGCCTGGACCTTCTGTGTAAAGACATCATGAGTCAAAGCTTTTAAAACAGCCTTGGGCTGTCAGGCACCTTAATACACTGCTAAATTAATGTAAGTAGCAATGTCTCCACATCTGCAAACACTACGAGAATATAAAGTGCAAAGATGCGAGGGGTGAGAACTCCTATCGCATTCAAGAATCTGCTTCAGTAGAGAATAAGCAGTCAATGCATTCAGAATAGTTGTTGTAATCTGATGCTGAGAGTCCACTCAGATTGTGTAACATGAACAAAAATGTACTCTAAAATCAGTAGGATGGTTATATTCTTGGGTACTCGTGCTTAGTGGTCTACAGGTAGCAATTCACATTCAGCTATTGTTAGTTCCACTACTTTGATCTAAAAAAAATCTTCACTCACAGATTGCCTTTCACATCTCCTTTAAAGACAGCTAGTGAAGTTCTTTCAAAGCACAGCAACTGGTCTAATATTGACAAGGCTACAAATTAATTAACGCACAACAAGCTCCCACAAATAGCACTGTCATAATAATTAGAAAATCTCCGTTACTATTGTAGAAAAATATCACCCAGAATAACAAGGAGAAACTCCTTACTCTTTCTTGAAGTGATCCAATCCCTGGGAGCACAGACTAGGTCCTTGGATAGGTTTCATCCTTGTGCACCAATTCTGATAGTTTTGTACAGAATAGAAATTTTTACATCAGTTTTCTCCCATGAGACTTTCCTGGAAGGAAGGTAACGTGTCACATTTAACACCGACAAATACCTATTCTTGTATGAGATTAGTGACTGTCAGCAGATTAATTGCAGCAATGGTTGCCAAGTGATGGCAACCAGATCGGTAAAAGGAGATCCGTTTAATGTCTATGCACTTCTCCTACCAAAGGCAAGATCAGGATTAAGCATTACTCCAAGATCAGGTGGATTCACTGGATATCCCTAGGAATATATCGAATATTGATTTGAGGAAAGTTATGGTGCTGTTTACATCAGGTTTGTTGCATATCCACACAGAGACAAATGGTGTGAGACATTTGCTCACCATATTCTCTCGTTCTTCACATTGAAAGTAAGAGAACAGAAAATTGGGCATTGTATTATGAAGAACAAAACATTGTTTTATGGAGGCAAGAATGGGAAGCGTTTCTTGTTCTCAATGAAAGGTTCAAGCCAGGAGTTATTTCTGCAATTGGCAAAATATATGTAAAAAGTCTCTTGTATTAATCTAATATGATCTCTTTCACTCCCACCTTTCCAGGTCCCAAAGTTTGTCTCATTCATGTCCACAAAGGTCTGCCACCCTCAGAAACTCCACCGAAGGTAAAATGATGAAGTCGACAGTGCCTAACATATGATCCTCGATATTGAGTTAAGATGTTCTACGTGATTCCCAAGCCCTTAATTTAATATGATTTTGTCACACACTTATTTTTCAATGCACATCTTTTAATACATCAATTGTTAAACAAAAATAATATTTTGATCTTTCAAAATGCTCTTTATATTCAATAAATTCCAAATTGTTTTTAATGTTCATATAATACCAAAGCCATTCACCACTGAAAGACATTTATATTATATACTAATCTTTTATTATCTGAAATTATGAAACCCAACAAGTAAACATTTTTTCCATGCATGTCGTCTGCACACCAAAGCTCACGTTTGGCATCAAACCCACATTCAACTTGCGCCTAAATATCCCATATCGGTAATTAATGGAACACTAGGGAATCTTTATAGGTGCCAGCAGAAAAACAGAGTTCAGCATCTCCAATTTGCCGTATACAGATGCCCGATTCATCATAAACAGCCCACTGCCCCGATGCCCTCCCCCCAACTTTCAGTATCTGAATCAGGAGCTCGGACGGGTAGTAGATTGGGGTGAGGATCCGCGGTCAGGAGTTCAGATGAGCGGACAGCCAGGGTGTCAGGGGTTCAGATGGGAGGGTGTCCAGGGTGAAGATCCACAGCCGGGAGCTTGGATGGGTGGGTGCCAGTCCTGGTTAGTGGACTGCTGGGGCAAAGATCCACTGTCAAGTGATGGGAGCTCAGATGGTCGCCACAAACAGCTACGTCCAGCATCGTCGTAACCCACCCATCCAGCACCGTTGCAAAATCTCCTGTCCAGTGCCACCCCCCTCCCTGCCACCCAGAGACCCTTCTAGTTGGAGTGTGCCTTTGTTTTGTGCAAATCTGAAATCAGCGCAATTACCGCTGATACTATTATTGAAGATCCAGCTGCGCTGGATGGGTCACGTCTCCAGAATGGAGGACCATCGCCTTCCCAAGATCGTGTTATATGGCGAGCTCTCCACTGGCCACCGTGACAGAGGTGCACCAAAGAAAAGGTACAAGGACTGCCTAAAGAAATCTCTTGGTGCCTGCCACATTGACCACCGCCAGTGGACTGATAACGCCTCAAACCGTGCATCTTGGCGCCTCACAGTTTGGCGGGCAGCAACCTCCTTTGAAGAAGACCGCAGAGCCCACCTCACTGACAAAAGGCAAAGGAGGAAAAACCCAACACCCAACCCCAACCAACCAATTTTCCCCTGCAACCGCTGCAACCGTGTCTGCCTGTCCCGCATCGGACTTGTCAGCCACAAACGAGCCTGCAGCTGACGTGGACTTTTTACCCCCTCCATAAATCTTCGTCCGCGAAGCCAAGCCAAAGATTATCCAAAAAATTCCGATTTCCCAAAAGTGGTGTGGTTGCACGGTTTTCAGATAAAAGATTCAGTACCTCTACAAGCAGTAACTATGAAGGCAAGAGCTGGCCGGCTCTCAAATCCATTCTTCGAATGAGCAGGCTGCCTTTTCTAAAATTGGGCCAGGGTTAAGCTCCAAGTAGAAGGCTCTTCGGGTTACAGAAGACTAAACTGAGGGAAACTCGACTATGCAAATTCTCCCATGAATTTTTAAAGCATTTTTCAAGTCAGGAAAATTAGTTACAGAAATACAGACATCTTCAGGAGTTTGGAATAAGGTTAGCAGCCAATTAATTTAAAAGACAAACAGTCTTCAAAAAAAATGTTCACATGTAACCTCCCTGCAGTAATCAAATAGATGCAATGTCCTGTAAGACACAGCTGCCAGCTCACAGCAGGGGGCCACTTAAGAAATTTGCTTTGGAAACTGACAAGGTTTCTGATATCAACACACTTAAAATATTTTATCAAGCAGTGCTACATCCATTGATTTTTTTTTAAAGCCATTAAAAATAAAAGCATACACACTGCACAAATTACCTAATGTTCCCTATGTCCAAGAAACCTGGATGATCTAGCTGACTGAAAGAATACCGAACAGGTCATCAGATTTATTCCACCTTAAGGCTAACTGCCTTAAGGAACACTCAATCGAAATTTTAAAAAACTTCTGATTTACATGTCACAATGTTGAGCAGAACCAAACAATACATGATGTACATCAACATTATGCACTGAATATATTTACTGTGAGGGATTGACCATTGTAATCCTGTCACACTATACATCCAAGAGGAAGATGGAGCTGGCATTTATCTCTCAACAAATATTACTAAAACAAATTAGTCATTCCTCAGTTGTGTACGGGATCTTCTCATGTACAGTTGGGCTGTCATTAAAACAGCGATTTATTTGATTATCTGATCAGCACTCAAAAGCAAGCATCTGTCATGAAAGACTTCATGTAAACCCAAGCACTCTGTGTTTGATTCCAGGAAATTACTGAAAGGGTTTGGGCTATTGCTGGCTATTTTCAGGCAGTATCAGTGTCAAATAACCCAGGCAATGTACAAAAGGAACTTCAAACTAACAATATTTTAAAATGAATTCACATGGTGTCCCATATGGGCCACGAGATATATTCATGCCCATGTTCCTTTTTGTTTTTTGGGGAAATTGTTGTCCTGGTTAGTCCAATATTTATTCCCCATTCCCAACACAACGATTCAGAAAATGGTGACCTCATGAGTAAATCACTGCGGTGATGGTACTGCCATGGCTATGTCCAATAGGAAACACAAGATTCAGACCCAGAGATGATGAAGGAACAGCAAAATAATTTCAAGGACAGTAAGTGACTTGGAGAGGAACCCACGTGGTTCTGTGACAAATTAATATTTTGGGTGATTGACGGTGGGTCGTTCAACCAAGTTACTTGCTCCTTATCAGGACAAGTTACGTTCCTTCAGCATTTTGGAGTGTTTTTTATGTCAATTACAGCATCTGCAGACTTTCATGTTCAGCTAATCCACTGCAAAATCTCTTCAAGCAATGCCTCTCCTGAAGTTCTCCCTGTGGTGATTGGGAGTTGGTGATCCACCTGGCCATTAGAGGGAGTAAGAGACAAATGTTCCACCTCGGGTTAGATGCAAAATGGATGCCCCACAAGGTCATGAGTTGTTAATAAAATATAATTAATACAAAAGAACCCAAGTTTCTTCAATACAATAAAATAAACATCAGCAGGAGACATAGAATGTTTAAAGCCTCCTGACACTTGAATTGGACTGGGAATGTTGATCACGAGTGGCAGTTGTTCAAACAATGAATCATGCTGTATCTACAAGCCATTGGACTTGATTGTAAACTGGATCCACGGAAGATTGCACTGCTACTTACTGTGGTGGGACCTCCAGCATTAGAGGTTTTCAATACATTTGTTTTTGCCAAGGCAGATGACCAGGGAAGTTCAACAAGGTTATTAAGCTGTTTGATGAACACTGCTTACCAAAGAAAATTAAACGTTCAGGAAGTACAGTTTCACTCACACCCACAGCTGTGGACAGAGAGCTTTGATACTTTTTTAATGGACAAAATTGAAAGCAAGAACATGGAACTTTGGATTCAATGATCCATGATCAAATTGTGTTTGGAATTATTCCAAAGAAAGTGAGAGAGGTTGCCACGAGAGATGGAGCTTACCTTAGCTGGAACTGTGAACCTTTGCCATGCCAGTAAATTAGCTCTGCGGCACACAAAAAAAGTTCAGTGAGAGTGCAAGGGCTAGTGAAAACTAAGGATTAGCTGTAGCCACAGTGTCTGAACATACATATTAACAGAGAACAAGACATAGGAAACAACAATTCAATTGTAAGCAATGAGACACTCAACATGCACCAAAACAATGCACAGCCTATGGAAAAGTCCATAACAGGTGCAAAATACGAAACACTATGCAAAGCAATGTTTTTCCAAAGGGAAACAAAACAGAAGTGAAAGTGTGCACACTATAGAAGAAACTGTCTTCAGTGATATATTAGTGCAGGAAGGTTTCAAACCAACAGACATTGAACAGGCAATTGTAAATAGAGTTGAACAGGACAAGTGGATGCAGACGGAGCAGATATTCCTTTCAAACTGGACACAGGGGCAAAGGCCAATTTGATCTGTGAGTGTGGCATCAGGCAATGAAGATAAAGCCACACATCCATTCAAATTCCATTCAGCTCAAAGCCTTTTAAATCAGAACACCAGCCTTGGTCGTGTCGTGCTCATCAAGGGGGGGCTCCTAAGCTCTTGGGGTTGAATTAAAGCAGCTTTCCCAGAGAGCCCATAGGTAGTTAGTGGCACTATGGTGGGGATGGTGGACACCGCTAGGTGATTGATTGAGGGGCGGAGGTGGCCTCTCAGTCAATCACCCAGCAGCACTCACCAGCCCCACTACAGTACCACTAATTATTTAACTGCCTCCAGGCATTCTGGGTGAGCTGTTTTAATTCAACTCCCACCCCACAATCATCCTCCACCTTCTCACCAAACGATTAGATTTTTAATGTCTGTCCGACTGAATTGGACGCTAAAAATCTAATCGTTTGGTGGGAAGCTGGAGGATCTCTCACACACCACAAATCTTCGTGCCGCCACGGTGCTGCCGCCAGCTCCCAGCAAACACCACACACATCAGCCCGGCAACGGTGTGACGCCGACTTTGGTCCACACTCCACAGTCACCAGCTTCACTTGTGCAGTAAGTGTGAAATGATAAATCGAGACCAAGCTACTGAGTAGGCTGAGGCCTAGGGCTCATGACCCCTTAACCTCCAGGCCCCTAGACTTCAGCCTATTCAGCCTAATGGTTAATCCGCCACTGTTTAGGCTTGATGGGTAATTGCAGCATAGCTATAAATTTCCAGTCCTGGGTTCTAGATAATGAGTTGGAGATGTGATCTCAAACCCCACAATACAGCTGGGAAATTAAACGCAGTTAATTACATCACGCTGGAATTAAAAAGGTGTTAGTAATCATGACCATGAACCACAAGACCTTTGCGAAGATCCATCTGGTCTATGTTCAGGGATGCAAATGCCTCTATCTGCTCTGGCCTGTGTGTAAATCTACATCTAGATCATGATGGTGTGTATGCTGGGCTGGCCTTGCCTTAAATGATTTTCTTTAAAAGGAAGTGATCTTTTCACACCATTGGTTATTGAAACATGATGAATAATGTTCAAAGTGCACCCCATAAATAATATGGTCTGGGTAATTTGACAGTAGGGTTTCCAGCGCACATAAGGCAGAGTTAAAAGGCCAAGATAATTTGCATACCCAAGTTGACCCCACTGAATCAGACTGTGTTTATTCCACTCTGACTCTGGAGTTTAACAAGTGTTAAAAGATTTCATTGCATAATTCAGTCTTTAAATCTCTTGCAGCTGGGAGCAGCTTTTTATTTGCTGAAATTATGTAGCTCCTTGCAAAGAAAGGCCAGCATTGAGTCCAGTTTGAAAATCCTAGGTTTACCAGGGTAAACTTTGCCAGAAGTGTAAATGAAGCATGCCATTGTCATGGATGTAGTGCCAATTTCACATTGGAAAATAGTATAAAACATGACTTGTTTCAGAGAATTGATAGAGCTATCAGAATTCTTGCTGTTAACAGGCAGCTGAGACACCAGTGGCTAATGATATCTTCAAACTCTGGTTATCACCCCCTTGGTGTTTGCCAGGCATCTGTCCCTTGGCTCAGTTTGAACATAAACTTTCATCCTGCCCCACAATGAGGGGTAAACTCAAGTCAATATTTTAAAGGCATCTGGATGAACATATTGAAGCTGTACTGGGGACCAATGAATGTAGACCAATGAAAGTTTTTATTGTTATGTTTAAAGTTACCTGGTAAAATGCCTACTTCAAAAAACACTGTATTTATTCAGTACACACATCCCTAAATTCAAAGATCTTGAAACATCTCTCCAGTACTTGCAGATATCATTCATGGGCTAACAATCTTGAATTTATAACTTTTTGGAACCTCAACTTACGTCCATACACACATATAACCACAACTTTTTTTAAAAATACATGTATGCACAATATAGTGCAATGTAGTGCTTGCCGCGCATTCGCCATTCTATAGGTGCGCTAGAAAGATGGAAAGCAAGAGGAAAAATCTATCCCTTGCTGATAGATGGTCTCATTCCACCGTTTCAACAAATGTAAAAGACAAAGAGAAAATATGCGAGGCTGCAAAAGGTTCTGCAAGAATGAAAAGCCATCTTGATTCCTGTGCACATGTGCGAGTTTTCAGTTGGTGCATGTGTGGTGGGTTCGCGTATTGGAGTTCGGTTGGCACATGCGCGAGAGTTAAGGGCACAAATTCAACATCATCAGGGTGCTTAACTCTTGTGCATGCACCAACCGAACTCCAATACACGAACCCACCGTGCATGCACCAATGGAAGAATCGCGCATGTGCGCAAGAATCAAGATGGCCATGCCCAGCCTATGGACATAGGCTGACTAACACAGTAAGTACATACATTTTGGCTCTTACATGCTCTGCATCCTTGCTATAGTTTGACCAATACCACATCTAATTAAAATTTTTGCTTTAAGACCTTGATACTCCACACACACGGGTAAATTCTGACTTACATCCATTCCGAGATACGACCAATCCTTGGGTCCCAATTATGATTGTAAATCAGCGGCTAACTGCATATTAATTTGCAGACATTTCTCACATGAAGACAGAAGCTCAGACAAAATCTGTTTGAAGTACAAAGCCAGTCAGCATTTTAAAGAAAAAAGATTGAGGCTTTCATCAGGAACCTGTTCCCAAATAGTATCATCGTCTTTTTCTGAGATAATCTGCAGATTACAAAGACTATTAGTTCAATGTAACTTGTGGTTTAGTGTGCACCACACAAGAATGAAATTAATGACAGAAAGTATTCATACATAAACAATTATGATAGGATCTTGTGATTATACAATAAAATGGTGCCATAAAATTAATTCTGATCTCATTTGTATATTCCATAATGCTTTCAAAATGGAGATTTTTTTTCTGCTCATTGACAAATATGGTAATTGTTGTCAAGGTCAATACCTCATTACATACACCTAGCTGACTTGAAAGTGAAATACTTGCTGATCTGTTTTAGCGAGTTCTCTATGTGAAGCTTCACCTTATTCATAGACATGCTAAAATTCTATTTTTCTCCAAGCAACATTTGTGAACATTTGATTTCACACACAGTTTATTTTTATCCTGAAGAACAAGTCAATTTTCACATTCAGAAAGCACACATGGATTTTTGCTTTAACTTCCAAATTATTTTGTTTTCCTCAGAGCATTCTCCCCAGCTCTAGCCCTACTTTTTATTCCAGTCTTCAGGGTTCACCGTTTACACCCATGCCCACCTCCCAGAGTGTGAATAATGAGTCTCACAGATATCAGCCAGCAATAAACCCAAGACCAAATGAAAATTAACAAGCGTAACCTGATCCAGGTCTTCCTGCTGGGATTCACACAGCCTCCGATCAGCACTCAAACCACCCAGAAGTAGAACTGCCTCATCATTCTGGGAGGGAGTGCAAGTTGAGTCCATTCCCCTTTGTGTTGAAACTTCCAGATACGTTGCTGCCTGTTACTGCATTGGGCTATTTTGCTGCAGAGAAGAATATTTGGTTCCGAGCACATCTCAATGATATCACGAAGAGATGCCACTTCAATATCTAATAGCTGAAATAATAGGAATGGCACCGTGGATGATGCAAAGTGGCATTTCTAATCTATATTTTCCACTTTAAATCTAGTTCTGCACTTTATTGATTTATTTTTCTCTCTGTATTGCACAGTCAATTTGTTTACATTTCTTTATTTGTTTACATGTGTATATTCAGTGCAGTTTTTGTTGGCACTACCAGTAAGTGGTGATTCTGCCTCGTTTGCAGGAAAAAGGATCTCAGGGTTTTAAGTGATGTCATGTATGTAGTCTCACAGTAAATTTGAAAACTGAAAATATATTAGAAAAATCAATTTTCTTAATATGAAATTTATATACAATTGCTTTGAAAAAAAAACTACCTTAAATTGTGAAACGATCTTTTCTACAGTGTACAAACATAAGATATCACCCCAAATTCTACCTATCACACAAAGGGTAATTTACACTTCCAAATTAATCTACTAGCCTGCAGATCTTTGGAATATGGGAGGAGAACCAGAATACCGGGAGAAAACCTATGTGGTCACAGGGATAATGTGCAAACTCCACACAGAAAGCTCTGATTTGTCACGATTGAACCCAGGTCTCTTCTTGCTGTGCCTCCGTGCTGTCCCTGATTCTGAGTGGCATGCTGTGGACAAGACCTTTCTTTGGTTCTCTACGTCCTTTAGGTAACAAGGCCAGATCATATTTCTTCTCTCCATTCACATACAGGTGAGCCAATTTCATCCAGCTTTCAATAATCAACACCAACCTATCAAACATCCTTTCCAATATTCTTCAATTTTAATGGAGCTCACCACGGGACTCCATCACAAGGCCAGGCACTTCAGCTTAAACAAGTCCTCTATGATGCTGTTATATATAGAATTCCCAATCTTACGAACAGCACATCTGGGGTGGATCCATGAAAATAGGTATCAAACTCAAAGCCTGCAAATGACCAGAACATCAAAGAAGAAATCCCAGCAGTGTATATGTATTACTCTTACCAGAAAGAGGGTATTCCCAACAACATTCAACATCATCCTAGCATATATCTATGCAACAATTAAGCAAGTTGTCAAAATAAATGACTTTGCCCCGCCACTAACTCAGCGTCCATGGGGCTGATATTATCTTATTTGTAGCTATTATTTCAGGAAATCTCTAGAAGTATTTTATAAAAGTTGAGCTCCAGACACCATGCTTTTACCTGATTACTTAGCCTTCATTAACTCTAGCTTGTCCAAAATACCACAGTTCATATAGTCATGGAGTCATGGAGAGATGCAGCATGGAAACAGGCCTTTCAGGTCAACTTATCCATGCCAACCAAGTTGCCCATGTGAGCTAGCCACACTTGCCAGCACTTGACCCATATTTCTCTAACCCTTTCCGAATCTTGTATCTCTCCAAATGTCTTTTTAAACATCATGATTGCACTTCTATCACTTTCTCTGGCATCTTATTCCATATATCCCACACCCTCTGTATGAAAGATTTGCCCCTTAAGTTCTTTAAAATCACCCCCACCTTGTCTTACCTACGCCCCCTAGTTCTGGATTTAATTATCCTGAGGAAAAAGATTGTGGCTATTCACCTTATTTAATCCTCCTCTTGATTTTAAACCCCTCGAGAAGGTCAATCCTCAGCCTCTAAAATCAAAAGAAAAATAGCACTCTTTTCCGTATAACTCCATATAATTCAACCCTTCCAGTCCAGTTCATAATCTATACTGGATGCCCTTCATCTCTGAGCTTAGTGCCTCAAATTTAAAATCTTCTTCCTTGCCTCTCAATCATTCCATCAAACCCTTACTCTTCACCCCTGCAAACTCCATTCGTCTTGCAGCCTCCCTCGAATTCTGCATTCATCCTTTTCTGTAAGACCCCTCATCCCTTCAACCTGGTATTAATAATCTTCACCTGTCTTGGAAACCCATGGTGTAAAACATG
The DNA here is from genome assembly GCF_036971445.1 of Narcine bancroftii. Taxonomy (NCBI): domain Eukaryota; kingdom Metazoa; phylum Chordata; class Chondrichthyes; order Torpediniformes; family Narcinidae; genus Narcine; species Narcine bancroftii. The sequence continues at coordinate 189,682,935 of NC_091475.1, read as the reverse complement.
AAATGGGCAGCAAAACTTGACTGAGAAAGAATATCCATAAATCACCCTTAGCTGAGGGCATCCACAACAACAATCAACAGCACTGGGGATGATGCAGCTCACTTGAATAAAGTATCAAGAACCAGCTTAAGTGGGGGCGAGGCAAGATGGCGTAGAGTCTAGACGTGCAATCTCGACCTCTCTGGCCAGACTTTTAAATACCCATTTTTTAACCCTTTGTTTTCAAGTTTAAACTTTTTAAATTTTAGTTTAAAGTATTAAGGAATTATTATGGCCACTAATGGTAAAAAGACTAAACCTCAAGTTTATAAGAGGTTACATTTTCGAAGTGCTGAAGATTTGGGGCCTAGACGACTTGGTACAGCCCCAGGCTCAATCTCTTCATTGTCTAAACCCCAAAGATCTATTGCTCAACAAATGAAGGATGGCGCTGGAATTACCCGTTCTCCGGAAGAAGGTGGGTGTTCCCAAGAAGTGGACCCCGATTTGGAAAGCCTTTCGATTTCAACGGAGGGAGCACGCAGGAAGACGGCACCATTGTTGGAAATGCATCAGGTAGCATTTCAATCTGAAGAAATCATTTTTCTTCGTGAATTGAGGAAAAAACAACGAGATACGGGGGGAGACCAGCGGCGACCCCCTGAGGAAGTCGGGGTGTTGTCGCTGGGAGTCCAGACTCAGTAAATCTTTTAAAATGCCTTCTATTGAGTTGCAGCAGGAGCTGCAGTTACCTTGTTCTGCCACTATGTCAGAGAGAGCAGAGCTGAGCTTCACTGACTTACAGTGTATGCAATTGAATGCAATTATTATAAAACCTTTGTTGACATCTCAAATGAATGAAATGGTTCATATAAATGCTGGTATAAGTTCAGAATTAAATATGGTTAAGACACATGTCTTATGAAGAATTTTTAAAATTTCAGACTGCTTTTTTGGACTGTAAACAACAAGTGACTTCTAACACAAAAAATGTGTTGAAGGTGGAAAAATCAGTCATAGAATTAGGAGAACGTGAGAAGCAGCTAGCAAGAAATGTGCATTATTTGGAAAATCAAAGCAGAAGGGATAATGTGAAAATTCTTGTTTTGCCAGAAGGTATAGAAGGACAAGATCCTCTTCGTTTTTTAAAGACTGGATTCCGCAAATATTAGGGCAAGAATTTTTCTCTGGGGGATTGGCACTGGAAAGAGCCCATAGAGCTTTAAGAAGAACACCCTCAGCTGGTCAACCACCGAGACCGGTAATAATTCAATGTTTGAGTTATTTGGACAGAGAAGCAATACTTCGACTAGCAGTACAAAATGCGAGACAATGACAAACCCCATTATTGATTCAGAATAGCAGAGTCTTTTTTTATCCTGATCTGAGTCAAAAGGTCATTCAATGTCGACGTCGATTCAATCCAGTTAAAGAAGTTTTGTGGCGTAATGATTATAAGTCTGCTTTTCGCTACCCTGCAGTGTTGAAGGTGTTTTATGGAGACTATCAATTTTGGTTTTTTGAAACTGATTGTGAAGCAATGATTTTTGCTGATTCATTGCCAGATATAAGAGGACAAAGACGTAGTCCACCATTATCTCCTAAAGAAAAATCTGGTTGCTCTGGAAATGGAAGAAATGGCAGAAATGGGAAAAACAGGAATGGAAAGAGTCCACCTCCTTCCGAAGTGGGATCTTCAACACTGGAGTCTTTTGGATGAAAAGAAGAATTTTCTTATTTTATTTTTTCTTTTGTTATTATGATACTTGGATGTTACTGATTGTTTGGCTGGTGAGGGAGAGATTTGCACTAAGTTCTTTACTAGTCATCAGCCAATTTTTGTTTAGGGGATTACTACCTTTTCGTAGTTTTTTTGGGGGGGAGGGATTTTCTTTTTTTTTTCTTCATTTTTTTTTAGTTTTTAATTTCTGATTTTTTTTATTGGAGGGCCTATATACATTGATTTGAGTTTTTATATAACAATATTATTGGTATTTAGTAATTATAGTAGATATGTCAAAGTTGAGGTTTGCTACTTTTAATGTTCGAGGATTAAATAGTACGATTAAACGTAAATGAGTCTTGCCGTATATTAAGAAAATGAAAATTGATATTGCCTTTTTACAAGAAACAGATTTGAATGTGAAGGAAAGTGTGAAATTAAAAAGGGACTGGGTAGGGCATGTATATTCTTCTTCATTTAATTCTAGAGCTAAAGGTGTAGCAATTTTGATACATAAAAATTTATCTTTTGAATTACAATCAATGGAGGAAAAGGCAGGATGTATTCTTAAATTGAATTGTAAGATTTTTAGTAAATTTTGGACTTTACTTAATATTTATGCTCCAAATGCAGATGATGAAGTATTTATTTCAGATGCATTTTTATGTTTGAGTCAGGCTAATGATAATATTTTAGTTGGTGGTGATTTTAATTGTGTTTTGGAACCTTTATTAGATAAATCTCCGAAGAAAGTTAAAAAATCCAAGATGGCAATTCAGGTCCAAGAGTTGATGAAAGATCTTAATTTAGTAGATATTTGGAGACGTCTTAATCTGACAGAGAAAGATTTTTCCTTTTATTCATCTAGACATGAATTGTTTTCAAGGATTGACTTATTTTTAGTATCGGCACATTTACAAGGGAAAATACAACAAGCGGAATATAAAATTACTGTGATCTGATATATTTTACATATGAGACTTCTGAGGAAATTCAAATAGCTTATCATTGAAGATTTAATACAATATTGTTAAAATATATGGAATTTATTGATTTTTTGAAAAAACAAATTAATTTTTTTGAAAGAAAATTTTAATTCTGTTCAAAGTAAGTTTGTATTATGGGATGCTATAAAAGCCTATTTGAGAGGACAAATAATTAGTTATACTTCTAAAATAAAAAAGAATCGATTGAATCAGAGTCTTGAATTAGAGAAATAGATCGATGAGTTAGAAAAGGAATTTCAGAAAGATGCTACAGAAGATCAGAAAATAGAATTATCTAGGCTGAAATTGAAATATAATACTTTACAATCTTATCAATTTAAATGTGTGATTAATAGGACTAAACAATGGTATTACAAATGGGGAGAGAAAGCACATAAGGTATTGACGTGGCAATTAAAGAAAGAACAGATATCGAGGACTATTAATGCTGTTACTTATAGACTATAACTTATAAACCTCGTGAGATTAATGATGAGTTTTATTCATTTTATAAAAAGTTATATACATCGGAAGGAAAACAGAAAACTGGATCGATTGATCTTTTTTATCACAGTTGAATTTATCGATATTAGAGGATGGAGATATACAGGAGTTAGAAGAACCATTTACTGATTTGGAAATTAAAATGGCTATGCTGGAAATGCCGAACAGTAAATTGCCTGGTGATGATGGATTTTCAGTTGAATTTTATAAAAATTTTTATGATGATTTATCTACAGTGTTTGGGGATGTATTATGTCAAGTTGGAGAACATTATGAATTACCTGAGTCATGTTCTAGTGCTTTAATTATAGTAATTCCTAAAAAAGATAGAGATCCTTTGAAAGTATCTTCATATAGACCAATTTCGTTGTTAAATGTAGATCATAAAATATTCGCTAAAATATTAGCGAATAGATTGGCTAAATTTTTACCAAAGTTGATTCATATTGATCAAACTGGTTTTATAAAGAATAGATATGCTTCAGATAACATTTTGCGCGTGATTAGTTTGATTAATAGATTTCGACAATCTTTAGATCATTTGATGGTGATATCCTTAGAAGCAGAAAAAGCATTTGATAGAGTTGAATGGAATGTTTTGTTTAAAGTTTTGGAGAAATTTAAGTTTGGTCCTTCTTTTATTGGTTGGATTAGGGCTCTATATAGTAAACCGATAGCTAGAGTATTGATGAATGGTTTGATTTCGGAATCTTTTAAGTTAACTCGATCAACTCATCAAGGTTGTCCTTTATCACCAGCTTTGTTTGCGTTAGTGATTGAACCTTTAGCACAGTTGATAAGACAAAATACACAGATACAAGGTATGAAAGTTTTAGATGAGAAGGATAAAATTAATTTATTTGCTGATGATGTATTGGTGTATTTAATAAACCCAGCTCAGTCACTTTTGCACTTGAAGGAATATTTAATATAATATGGACATCTTTCTGGATATAAAGTTAATTGGGAAAAAAGTGAAATATTACAGGTAAGTGAAGGAGATTATTCAGTTTATAAGACTATTATTAATTTGAAGTGGACTGATCGAATTAAATATCTGTGTATAATTTTGAATGTTAATTATCAATCTTTATATAAATTAAATTATGCTCCGTTAATGAAAAAAATTAAAACTTATTTGATTAAATGGAAAGATTTACCTATTAATTTAATGGGAAGGATAAATACAATTAAGATAAATATCTTTCCACGTATACAATATTTGTTTCAATCTATTCCGTATTTACTTGATAAAAAATTTTTTCAAGATTTAAATAAAATGGTTATGGAGTTTTTATGGAGGGGTAAATTTTCGAGAGTAGCTTTGAATAAATTAACTTGGAAATATGAATTAGGGGGACTATGCTTACCACATTTTCAAAATTATTATGAGGCAGCCCAACTTAAATTTATTAGTTCATTGATGGATTTGGTACGGCCTCCTAGTTGGGCTAAAATTGAATTGGCAAGTATTTCTGAATTTGAAATACATCAATTTTTGTTTAGGTGGAATATAAATTTGTTACAACAATATAATGTGCCTATACTAAAACATTTAATGAAGTTATGGATAAAGAAAAATAAAATGATAGGCTCTAGGGATAAATTATTGGCTTTGACTCCATTGTATAATAATTAACTTATTCCTTTTTCAATACATAATCAAAGTTTATTGCATTGGAGATTTAAAGGTGTGAAAAATTTGGGAGATTGTTTTAAAGAAGGTAAGTTTTTGTCTTTTAATCAGAGGAGAGGGAAGATTTTGGTATTGATAAGAATTCTTTATTTCTTTATTATCTTGGGTAAAATGTATGTTTGGTAGAGATATGATTTTACCTAAAATGACTAAATTTGAAACTTTTCTTATGAAGGTACCAGAGAAGGGTTATATTTCATCTATGTATCAAATATTGCAGGATGGTATGGATAAAAAGGGTTGGGATAGATCTAAAATTAAATGGGAAGCGGATATTGGTTTTATTTTTTTCTGAAGATGATTGGTTAGATATCAGTTATGATAGTATAACTAGATTGCAATGATTAATTACAATTTTTTACATCAATTATATTTGACACCTGAAAAATTTAAAAAATATGGTTTTAATGAATCAGATTTGTGTTTTAGATGTGGTGATACGGTTGGAACATTTTTTCATGCTGTTTGATTATGTATACACATACAAACTTTTTGGAAGAAAATTCAATTGTTTTTAGAATATCTGTATAAGATTAAAATAGTTTTAGATCCAACAGTATTTTTTATTGGGTAGTTTGCAACCTCTGAAAGGCTTGGGATTAGATAAATTCCAGCTTGCTTTTGTATATTTAGCTTTATCCGTAGCGAAAAAATGTCTTGCTAGTACATGGAAAGATACAAATATGATTGATATTAATAAATTGCATAATGAGATTAAATATTATTTAATAATGGAAAAAATTACCTATGTTTCGCATAATAATTATAATTTTTTATTAATAAGTGGCTGTTATATTTGGAATATTTACATTTCAATTTATATTGATTAGATTTTAATATGTATATTTAACTCTTTTATAATATTCTTTATTTTTTCTTTTTTTATGGCTCTCCTTAGGAGAGTTGGCTGAAGGGGGGGTTCTTTTCTTTTCTTTTTTTTCTTTTTTTCTATATATATATTAAAAAAACATTCATGTTCATGTTTAATTGCTGTATATGTCATATATTATTTGTTTTTTGAATGAATAAATAAAGTTTTTTTAAAAAAAGAACCATCTTAAACATTCAATACTTCTATTACAATGCAGAGAATACAAAATGCAAGATATTCAGCAGCCACTGGATCTTTGACCCATCATGTTAATGCTGACCAACAAAGACCCATCCATTCTTTTATCTATAGCTTTTGAAGTTTTGGCAATTGAAGTGCTTCTTAACTATTGTGAGAGTATCTGCTTCCAACACCTACACAGAAAGTGTGATCCAGACTCCACCACACTTTGGGTGAAAAGATTCTTTCTCAGATTGTCTCCAAACTTTTAGCCCATCATCATAAACCTATGCCCTCTTGCTTTAGACACTTCTGTGTTGGAGAGAAGTTTCCTACCATCTACTCCATCAACCTGCCTAAACACTAATAAGAACTCTAAATGCAGTACATTGGATTGGAAGAAATACAAGTGAAGAAAGATAGGTTGTTTTCATCCCTGGTGGATGGGAAGGAAGGAGTGCCAGGGCTTCTTAAACCTTTAATTCCTATCAGCTTCTTCTCACTGCTACCTTCAGGCTGACGATACAGAAGTCTGAAGACCAACACCTCTACATTCAAGAACTGTTTATTTCTAACAGAAATAGCATAACACTGTTACAGTGTTACAGCAACCTGAAATCCAGCAGTGTCTATAAGGAGTTTGTACGTTCTCCCCATATTTGTGTGGGTTTTCTCCAAGTGCTCTGGTTTCCTCATACCCTTTAAAATGTATGGCTTTTGCAGGTTAATTGGGGTATTTGGGTGGCACAGGCTAGTGGGCTGGAAGGGCCTGTTACCATGAAGCATGACTAAATTTTTAAAAATCATTTCCTCTTGTTATACTGATCATGGACTAGTCTGACATCACAAAGTCACCTTTTTAGCAGTAGGACATGGGTTCTCAACCTTTTTTTTCCCACTCACATCCCACCTTAAGTAACACCTTACTAACCACAGAGCACCAATTAATAGGATGCTCTGATCTCATAGGATGTTATTAAAGGATTACTTAAGGTGGGATGTGAGTGGAAAGAAAAAGGTTGAGAACCATTGCTCTGGTTTAACTGTGAATATTTATGATCTATCATTTTTGTTTATTGTCCCTTTTCTACTCAATTATGTACACATTTGTCATTTTTCTTACAAAGTGTCTGTTAGCTGCAACAAGTAAGAATTATGGTTCATTTGTACCAGTGGTTTTCAAACTTTCCCCCCTACATTCACCTTCCACCTTAACCAATCCCTATGCCATAAGTGCTCTGTGATTAGTAAGGGATTGCTTAGGTGGTATGTTATGTAAGTGGAAAGAAAAAGTTTGGAAACCACTGTTCTAATCGTACCTAATTGGCTCGTTATGTGCACAGTTTCAGAACTCCAGAGGAAATGGGCCAATTTCCTCAAATTTTCTCAAGCAAAATATTTCAGTTACAATTGGGTCTAGAGCAGTGGTTCTCAACCTTCCCTTCCCACTCACATACCACCTTAAGCAATCCCTTACTAATCATAGAGCACCTAGTGGCATAGGGAATACTTAAGGTGGAATGTGAGTTTAGGGGGGAAAGTCTGAAAACCACTGATGTGTATGTTGCACAATGTTTATGACAATAAACTCATTATCATGAAAAGGGTACAGATATATGGAAACACCATCTCCTACAATTTCTCCTCCAAATCATGTCACATTAATAATTGGAAAATATCACCCAAAAACAAACAATTGCTGGAGAAACTCAGGTGGTCAGGCAATATTTGTAGAGACCGCAGGATAATTAGAGTCATGCAGCGAAGAAACGGGCCCTTTTCCCCCAACTTGCCCACATTGACCAAAATGTTCCAACTGCCTACGTTTGGCTCATTTCCTTCTAAATCCATTTTATCCATGTTCAACTTTTTCTTAAACACTGCAATCATCGTTGCCTTATCTGCCTCCTCCGGCAGCCCTTTCTATACACCCACTACCATCTGTGTAAAAAAGTTACTCCTCAGGTTCCTGTTAAATCTCTCCCATCCCCTTCAATTTAAACCTATGACTTCTTGTTATCAATTCCCCTGCTCTGGGCAAAAGACTCTGTGCATTCACCCAATCCATTGCTCTCATGAAATCATCCCTCATCCTCCTGCAAGCCCTAGCCATCTCAACCTCTCCCTATAGCTCAGACCCTTAAGTCCAGGCAACAGGTTGATGCCCCAGGTTTGGACAATGTTGAGGATTTTAAAATCTTCGGTGTTACCAATAGCATCATTTTATATTCATAGAGCTCCTTGAATAAAGGAAGCAGTCCAAGACATATCAGAATGTAACTCAAGATAAAGGGAATTAAACAAAAATGGATGAATAGGCAGTATGATTGTTGAATTTGTTAAAGAATTGGACTTGAAGAAAGTAGCAGAGGAGAGACAGGTAAGCTTAAGGAATTCTGAAAAATATCCTGCCATCTTTAAGATAGTTACATAGTCGTAAAATTGACATTATTTTAATCCAGGTAAAATGACAGGGGTTGAAATGTTATCCAAATTTCATGAACGTCAACATGTTCACATGAAATTCCATTTCTCTTAATTTAACAGGGGCAGAGCCATTTGAAACACATTTAAATATTACGCAGAATTTCATTAAAAATTAAATATAATTTCAACCTAGGAAGTGCTGCAATTTAAGCTTCCAAATGCCTCAAAACATTTCTACAGCTGGGTGTGTATTTCCATGTAAACTTGCCCTCTGGTGTGCTGGTTCTCATTTGCTGATGCCCATGTGTACCTCGAAGATACACATGGATACTGCCTGACCTACTGATTTCCTCCGGCATCGCTTTGTCTGCTTGAGATTCTAGTATCAGCAGTTCTGGTGTTTCGCATTTACTTTGTTTAATCGCTGCTGCCTTTTTGAAATTAAAGTATTCTAAAATAGGTCAAGTATCCACCAGGAAAGAACTGAAGGGAAGAAACATACTGAGAGCAAGTGACCCTCAAACAGAATCAGATAAAAGCAAAATAGTCACAAGGCAAAGAGAGATTTATTCCTTTCCTCTGTAATCCTAAAGGCGCTGGTATGTGCCAACTGTTCATTGATACCTAACACAGTGACAATCGAGCATATGTGAGTACGGGCAATGCGTACTGGGCAGACAATTTCATTTCTGAAGCTGACCTCATTTTTAATCCTTCTTTCCAGCAGGAACCAATGGAAAGTCCAAAATCCCTGACTGATTCTTTGTCCCTCTCTGAACCCATGTATGGCCTGCCCCCAGCCTCAGGTATCGTTCTTATTAAAAGACATACTGGGAAAGAAATCTTCTGCTCCATTGTGAGATTGCACAAAAAATGGTTTCTATGAAACTGTGATCACTAATTCTATAAACATTTTTGGCTGAGACTGATCTTGAAGTCCCTAATAAGTCTGGAGGAAGGAGCTTTCCTTCTCTGACCTTTTGAAAAGAATATGAAAGGAAGTTTTAGACACATCATAATTATTTTTGTAAGTACCCATTAAATGAGCTTTCTTTGTCAAGCTTCACAGCCATGGGTGGGAGTGCAGGGAAGGAATCCCAAAGGTTTTGGCAGGTACTTCAGCACTGGCTAGTCAACAGCTTCATGCCATTTGACTAGAATTTACCGTTGATTAATTTGTTCAGATCCATGAGTACAGACTGCTTTCAACCAATGACTTCTGACTGGGTAAATTGAAAGTCAATGAAAGAGCTGAATTAAAAAAAAGAGTTAACTCTGTGTATTTCCCTGACTCCACACATTGCACTCACTGATGCAGATAAAGTGAATTTATCAGGCTTCAATGTGCTAGCCTTAAGGGAACCTTTAAACGTTCTCCTGCACGACCGCACAGACGTCTCCCCAAGAGATCTTTTGGATTAACAACGTTGAAGATGCACTAAAACCGAAGGCAGACAGACAGGCTTCTAATACCCCATTGAGTCTCAGTGTAATTGCCAAAGAGATATGATCCAAATACAGGAGAATGTTAGGATATTATGCAATGAGACAGAACAAGAATACTTTGAGAAAATGAACTAGGTTGCCACATCCTGTATTTGCATGGCATTTTAATACATTTTTAAAAAACCAAACACTAAACTTGAATGGAAGTAACGTACTTGAAGCAAGGTTTGGAGAATGTTTTTCAAAGAACACGTGCATAAGTGGCTGGGGCTGAAACAAATGGAGAATGTGAGGAAGTGTTTGTAGATCTGAACAAAGTTACAGAGGTAGGAAAAGGCTAGGTCACTAACCAATCAAACACAAGAATGCACAGTTAAATGTGTGGTGTTGAAGAACTTTCAGCCAATGTAGGAAGGCAAGGGGAGGGAGGATGGATGTTGTTGCAATGTCTTAGATAGTCTAGTACAGTGTTTCTCAACCTTGTTCAGTCTAAGGCCCAACTGGCATCTGGACTAATATGCAGTTGCCCACGTGTGGCAAAGATTGAGTAATATTTTCAAGTCAAAGGCAGCTCTGTAAGAAATACATCTTTATCTAACAAAGTATTTTACCTAACATTTTTAAAGACCCACTGGTTAAGAACAACTGGTCTACTATTTATCTAAGAAAGAGATGAGATGCTGGCCAGGAGCATTAGCATTATCAAGATTAAAGGTGACAAGGAATGGAGGATGGTGAGGTTTCAAGGTGGTTGATAGATGAGTATAGGGATCATAAACTCAGTTTAGAAGGATAACATCCATGACATGTTTTCTTAAGGAATGTGAGAAATAACTGTACTTGCACTGACTAGATAGTGGCCAATGTTGTACTTTTATTTAAAAAGGTCTGCAAGGAAAAGGCAGGAAACTATAGGCTGGTGAGCCTCACATCAGTGGTGGGAAGGTTACTGGAGGGGATTCTGAGAGTCAGGGTTTATCTGCAAAGGCAAGAACAGATTATCAGCATGACTTTGTGTCTGGAAAATCATGTCTCATAGATTTAATGTAGTTTTTTTTAAAAGGTGACCAAAAGGATTGATGAAGGAATGACAGATCAGTGGATGTTGTCTATAGGGACTTTAGCAAGACAATTGACAAGGTCCTGCATGTTAGGCTGGTCCAGAAGGTTAAATCACATGTGATATGGGGTGAACCAGTCAACTGGATACAAAATTGGCTTGAAGGTAAGAGTCAGAGGATAGTAGAGGATGGTTGCTTTCAGATTGGAAGCCTGCGACCAGTAGTGTGTAACAGTAATCAGTGCTGCATCCACTGCTATTCATCATCTCTATAACAATTTAGATGTGAATGTAGATGGCATGGTTATTAGGTTTGTGGGTGACACCAAAATCAGTGGTATATTGGACAGCGAAGAAGGATATCTGCGATTACAACAGAATCTCGATCAACTGGGAATGCAGGGCAAAGAATGGCAGATGAAATTTAACTTAGACAAGCATGAAGTGTTGTATTTTGGAAAGTTAAATGTCAACAGGACCTACATAGTAAATGCTCCGGAGATTGTTGCAGAACTGAGGGACCTAGTGGTATAAGTTCATAGTTCCCTGAAAGTGATGACCCTGGTAGACAGGGAGGTGAAGAAACTGTTTGACAAGCTTGCTTTTATCTGTCAGAACACTGAGTAGAAGAGTTGAAAGGTCATGGTACAACTGTACAAGACATTGGTAAGACCATACATGGAGCATTCAATTAGCTGGGTGAGCAGTTCTGCTCATCCAGCTAAAGGAATGGTGTCATAAGCTGGAAAAGATGCAGAAAAGATTCATCAGAATGTTCCAAGGAATGAAGAGCATAAGTTACCAACAGAGACTGGATTGGTTGAGACATTTGTCCCTGGAGTGTAGTGGGTTGAAGGTTGTCTCTTAACATAAGAAATAGGAGCAGGAGTCAGCCATCTTTTGAGTCTGCTCTACTTTCCATAAGATCATAGATGATCTGGCCATGGACTCAGCTCCACCTACCTGCCTTTCCCCCATACCCCTTAATTCCCCTACTATGCCAAAATCTATCTCACTCAGTCTTAAATATATTTAATGAGGCAGTGTCTTCTGCTTCCTCGGGCAGAGAATTCACAGATTGGCTACTAAATGGGAGTAGTGAATCAACAAGGATAAATTGCACCAAAGGGTCTATTTCTGTGCTCTATGACTCAACAGATAGATGTTAGATCATTGAGATATACAAGAGACTGCAGGTGATCAGATATATTTGGATTAGATTAGATTAATTGTCTTCAAATGTGATATATTCTACCTGGATGAATCAACTTAGAATGTGATTCCAGCCATAGCCAAGAGCTATATATTATAATGAAGTTTATGTTATTAGATTGTATTTTATTGTAATACAATGTTGTCCAATAATCTGGATGAATGCAGCTTCAACAACACTAAAGAAGTTTGAAACCATACAGGTAATAGTAGACCAGTTGATAGGCACCCCATCTGCAACCATTCACTTACTCTGTCACCAAGGACCAGTAGCAGAGTTTGTACTGCAGCAACTCACCAAGATTTCTTAAAGAGCTTCTTCCAAATCTATGATCTCTCCCAGCTAGAAGAACGTGGGTAGCAAAAGCATGGGAACGCCACCAGCTGGAAATTCCCCTCCAAGCCACACACCATCCTGACTTGGAAATATCTTGCTATTTCTTTATTGTCACTATGTCAAAATCTTGGGACCCATCAAGAACTTCAGCATTTCAAGAAGGCAGCTCACCACCATCTTCTCAAGGGCAATTAGGGGTGGGCAATTAAATGCTGACTCAGCTTGCAAGCCCACATCCTTGATCTGAATAAAATCGTGCACTTTCTCTGTGCCTGTGTGATAATGCATAAAATTTTAACTCACACATTCAGCCCACCAAATAAAGTCCTGGCCAATGCTTCCATAGAATGTGATAAATCATTGCTAATAAATCCTACTACACTGTAAATTTAGACAATATTGTGGGCACTGTCCCACAGAAAATTACACAAATATAGAACTGCAAAGCAGAATAGGAGGCCTTTAGGCCAATGTGTTCTTGACTACGCTTCCAACAAATCATCCAATCATTCCATTTCCCATTCTCTGCACTTTCCTCATTTTGCCACAAATGAATCCCCTTAATATATCTTTACCTCTCGTGGACACTGCGAGATCTGCTGAGCTCTTCCAGCATTTGTGTGTGTTTTACTACGATCACAGCCTCTACAGACTTTAATGTTTCACCCCTTACCCAAATCCCTTTTGCAATTTTTTTTATTTAATCTGTTTTCACCTCCACATTTTGACCAGTAACATTTTGTTTCTCTCTGCAGTGGTGATGCCTGGTTGGATGATCATCTCTCATGTTAATTTCAGACTTCCAGCATTTGTTGATTTTCTGGTTTTTTTCTTTTTCTAATATTATTTCCTTTTTTATCAATTACCTCAAATTTGATCTCTCTAATTATAGAAATTTTCAACAATGTGCAAGTGAACAGGTCTCAGAAAACAACTTTTTCCAGATGGTTTACAAATGAGTCTTTTTATTAGTAAGGATAGAGCACTCCGGATCCACAAAGGGTTAATGTTTGGGCAAGTAAAACTCTCACTGCTTCCAATTTAAAATGTGTCAATGAGTCCTTCAGGTTGTTGATGTACTATCAACAAACATACTAATTGACCCTATAATTTGATATCATGCTTTGATGTCAGTGCAGATATATTGACTACTGCAGAAATCCTGAGATTCAATTTAATTTTTGAATTCAGTCTTAACAAGCATCACATTTAAGTAAGTGCATGTAAAAAGCAAAGAACCCCTTCACTTCCCATCACACCTCTTTATTCTTCTTATGACAAATCCTCTCAATGACATAAATCTTTCAAATAAGGAATAAAGCTGACATCAAATCTAAAGCATGGAACTCAGTTAATTTAATGTTATAACGCAAAAGTAATGTTGGTCAAATGTTGTATCCTTGGGTTATTTCTGTAATTACCATAATTAGAGAAGATCATTTTGTTTTATTAGGAGAAACACAGTTTTTTTTAAAAACAACTTGTATTGTATTGTATTTTTAATGCTGAAACACATCCCAACTTGCTTATGCAAGTGGCAAAAAATACAACCACATTAAAACTGGTCTTAGAAATTTTAAAACAGCTGTAAAGGTAGTGTGAATGCATTGGTGCTAGTGTTGGGTACACCAATTAGTTCTGCTACCTCACAGCTCCAAAGAACACGGTTCAATCGTGACCTCGGCTGCTGTTTGACTGGACTTTGCATGTTCGCCCTGTGACTGCATAAATTTCATCCTGTGCTTTGGTTTCCTCCCCATAATGAAGATTTGCTGGTAGGTTTTGAACAAGGAAGTTTGCAAATGCTGGGGTTGAGTTCAATACAAAAATGTGGTAGAGGAACTCAGTAGGTTACGTAGCATCCATAGGAAGTAAAGGGTAATCAACGTTTTGAGCGTGGGCCCCTCATCAGGTTGGAACATTGGTTACCCTTTACTCCCTATGGATGCCACATAACCTGCTGAGTTTCTCCAGCACATTTGTGCATTGCACGTGGTGGCAGATTAATCAGATAATATGTTACCTTGACTATAGGTGAGTGGCAAACATTTCAAAGGGATTTGATAAACATGTGAGAAGTATAAGGGCGATAGGGAAATGAGAGGAGGAATAGACCAATGGGATTGTTCTGCTGGGATCAGTACTATGTGGGCAATAGGACTCCTTCATTGTCTTACAAAGTAAGTTAATTTCTAAAGGATGGGGCAGATCGCTGAAGTTATAGTAAGAAAAATAGTCCACAGGGAAATGGGACACCCAGGAACACAGAGTCTGATGAAATCTAGGATTGAACAAGCAAAAGCATGGGAAATCACACAAAAAAGATCTAGTGGGCAAGGAGAAGGTTTTTAAACTTCAAAAATTTAGGTTTGTGACAACTCTTCTGGACTTGGTTCAGGATAGAATAGAGTTGTCAGAATGTTGAATGATCACGAGAGAGAAGACACTTAGGAAGCTAAATGTTCTAAAGGTAGGTAAGTCTCGTGGACTGGATGGTTCTGAAGGAGGTTGCTGCAGAGATTATGGAGACATTGGTAATAATCTTCCAGCAATCAATGGATTCTGCCATGGTTGCAGAGGGCTGGAGAATTATGAATGACACTCTGCTGTTTAAGAAGGGAAGGAGGCAGCAGAAAGGAAACTATAGACCTATTAGTCTGACATCAGTAGTTGAGAAGATGCTGGAATCAATTGTCGAAGATGAGGTTATAAAGTACCTAGAGGAGCATCACAAGATAGGTCCAAGTCAGCATGGTTTCCTTAAAAGAAAATCCGCCTGACAAACCTACTACAATTTTTTGAGGAGATAACATACAAGATAGACAGGGGAGAAGTTGTGTACTTGGACTTTCAACAGGCCTTCGATAAGGTGCCATATATGAGGCTGCTTAACAAGATGAGAGATCATGCAATTACAGGAAGGTAGAGCATTGATTAATGGACAGGAAACAGACAGTGGAAATAAAGGGATCCTATTCGGGTTGGTTGATGTTCCACAGGGGTCCAGGTGGGTCTGCATCTTTTTACGTTGTATATAAATGATTTGATAATGGAATAGATAGCTTTGTGGCTACATTGATAGATAACACCAAAATAGGTGGTAGAGCTGGTGGTGCTGAGGACATGGAAAGGCTGCAGAGAGATGGATAGATTAGGAGAATGGGAAAAGATGGCAGAAGTAATACAATGTTGGGAAGTATACAGTCATACACTTTGGTACAAGAAATAGACAGGCAGACTATAACTTAGATGAGGAGAAAATTCAAAATTAAGAGGTGCAAAGAGGTTTGGGAGTCCTCATACAAATTTCCCAAAGATTAATCTCCAGATTGAGTTGGGAATGAAGAAAGTGAGTGCAATATTGGCATTAATTTCCAGGGGAATAACATACAAGAGAAGGAATGTAATGATCAGACTCTATTGGGCACTGGTGAGACATCAATTAGAATTCTGTGTACAATTAATGGATACCTTATTTGAGAAAGGATATGCTAGCATTGGAGAGGGTTCAAAGAAGATTTACTAGAATGATTCCAGGAATGAAAGGGTTGCCATAGGAGAAACATTGTCAGCTCTTGGAATGCACTCACTGGAGTACAGAAGGATGAGCGGGGACCTCATAGAGACATTGCGAATGTTGAAAAGCCTGGACGGAGTAGATGTGACAAAGTTGTTTCCCATGGTAGGGAAGTCTAGGACAAGAGACCACAATTTCAGGAAAAAAGGGTGTCAATTTCAAACAGAAATGCAGAGAAATTTCTTGAGCTAGAGGGTCATGAGTCTTGTTGCCACAGGCAAGGTTGTTGGGTGCATTTAAGACAGAAATTGACAGGTATTTGATTAGCCAGAGCATCAAGGGGAGTAGGCCTGAGTAATAAGAATCAGTTTGTTCTGGTCTTGTATCTTGTGATCTTGATTTTAGTTTGGAGCATGAAACATGGTGAATGAGGGGTCATGTGGAATGTCATTAATTGCAAAGTGACTGGAAATGGTGAGACAGGATAGGTCATCAAACCTCTAACGAGTTTGATCAATTGCCTTCAAATAAGCATTAATTTCTATGTAAACTGTTGTTGCCTGAATACTATTCAGATAGAAGTGGTCAATTTCACTGTACACATAGAACATCAAAATCTACAGGCCCTTTGGCCCACAGTGTTGTGCCGACCTAATAACCTACTCTAACAACTGCCTAGAATTTCCCAACTGCATAACCCTCCATCGTTCTCAATTCCATGTACCTATCTTGAAAGATTCTATTGTACCTCTTTCCACCATCGTTCTTGGCAGTGCATTCCATGCACACACCCCTCTTTGTGGAAAAACGTCTTGCATCTTTCCTGTATTTCAGGAAATACATTTCAGCCCCAGGAAAAATCCTCTGCCCATCCACATTATCAACTCCTTTCATCAAGTTGATATTCTATCTAATTTAAGCCTGTATAACTAAGTCACAACTAAGTCAGGTACAGTAGTTTTTCTGATATAAATACACAGCTTGCACAATATGAAGGTAGTGTCATTTTAATAGGTTACTTAGAGCAGCCTAATTTATGATGTGATAGTTTCAGTGAAACATACTCATGTGAGGCAGCTGCATGCCAGTTACTGATGAACTCCAGATTTTAAAAAAATATTTTGAATCTGCTTGAGCTTTCATGAGCACTTTTGAAAGAACTAATCCTGTTTAAATGCAGATAATTCTAAATTTTAACAAATTATACATACTAACTAATGCAATGATGTTAATTCATAGTAGAAAGCTTCATTATCTATGTTCCATTCAAACAGCTAAGCTGTATCATCAGATGACAGCTATTCTCTTCAAACTGTCTAATGGCAATACTGTGAGATATTTATCCTGGAGTTTGCGTAGTTCAGAGATAGTGTTTATATTTCTGATTCAGAAGGCAAAAGGTCCTCATTCCACTCCAAAGACTTTTGTAGTGGAGCATTGAGTGGTACAGTACTGAATGTGTGGAAATGTGAAACCAACATTCCTTATCAAGTGCCCATAAACAAATCAGTCCCTACATCAATATCAGAATAATTCGTTTTGTGGCTTTTGTTTTTGTGGTGATATGTAATTACACCACTAGGTGTCACAGGGATCTGTACTGGGACCCCAGCTGTTCACAATTTACATTAATGATCTAGATGAGGGGATTGGATGTAATATCTCCAAATTTGCAGACGACACTAAGCTAGGAGGGGTTGTGTGCACTGTAGAGGGGGTCAGGAAGCTCCAGTGTGATTTGGATAAATTGGGGACTGGGCAGATTCATGGCAAATGCCCTACAATGTGGATAAATGTGAGGTTATCCACTTTGGGAATCCAAACCGGAGGGCAGATTACTATTTGAATGGCAATAGATTGGGAGATGGGGATGTGCAGAGAGACCTAGGGGCTCTTGTGCACCAGTCACTGAAGGCGAGCATGGAGGTACAGCAGGCGGTTAAAAAGGCAAATGGTAGGTTGGCCTTCATATCAAGAGGGTTTGAGTATAGGAATAAGGATACCTTACTGCAGCTGTACAGAGCCTTGGTGAGACCCCACCTGGAGTATTGTGTGCAGTTTTGGTCACCTTATCTGAGGAAGTATGTTTTTGCAATGGAGGGAGTGCAGAGGCGATTCACCAGGCTGATACCTGGAATGGCAGGAATAACTTAGGAGGAAAGATTGTGCAATTTGGGATTGTACTCGCTGGAGTTTAGAAGATTGAGAGGGGATCTCATAGAGACATATAAAATTCTGGCAGGACTGGACAGAATGGATGCGGAAGGGATGTTTCCAATGGTGGGGGAGTCCAGAACCCGGGGCCATGGTTTGAGGATAATAGGCAAACCATTTAGAACCGAGATGAGGAGGAATTTCTTTACCCAGAGGGTGGTGAATCTGTGGAATTCATTGCCACAGAGAGCAGTAGAGGCAGGTTCATTGAATATATTTAAGAGGGAATTAGATATATTTCTTCAGTATAAGGGAATTAGGGGTTACGGAGAGAAGGCGGGGACGGGGTACTGAACTTTAAGATCAGCCATGATCTCATTGAATGGCGGAGCAGACTCGAAGGGCCGAATGACCTACTCCTGCTCCTATCTTCTATGTTTCTAGGTCACCAGGGGTCATCTCGATGACCTTGTATATAAAGCAGTCCAGAGCTACAGTCCAACCTTCCAGGTTCATCTTGCAGAGAGACAAGACCTCTTAGTCTACATATTAGTTTATTAAAGCTGTCTTATACTTGCACTGCTGGTGTGGTTATTGTCAGTACAGTTTTGTGAAGTTTGACTGCTGTATTTATATATTACAACAGTAAATAGGCCAGGAAAATATTAACTTGTTGTAATGAGCTTTGTACATACTAAGAACGTGGAAAGGGCTTGGCAAAGGAATGTCTATTTTCTACTGCTCAATGAAGCAAGCCACCCTGGTAAGCTTTTGTCAAGTGTTGTGAGATCTCCCACAGAAATATTCCCTGTAGTCACCATCTGTAAGATGAGTTGCTGCATTTTGGGCTGTGGCCAGGCAGCGACAGATTTAAAATCACCTGGATTATGCTCGGCGGGAGCTTGAGCCGCCTTATTTAGAAGAGGAAACTTTCACACTTGGACTGAGCTGCCAACCAAATGTTTGACATTTTAGTGCTTGTAAAATGAGGAGGGGAAAATCCCTGCTCTTTCAAGATATCTGGCCCATGTCAAGCCAATGCTGTGTGAGATTACCCAGAGACATGGGCTGTGTGCTGTTTAACACCAAACCCTGATTCCTAGACTGATACCGCCAGTTAGGCACTGGCAAAAGCAGAAATTGTTACCCCTAGGAGTAAGGTTTCCTAAACAGCTTCACATTCAGTTCCACCATCACAAAAGAATTCAAACTTGTTTCCATCTACTCGACAAAAATACAGCAATATGCCCTGTCAGCTAGTTGAGCACTGTGAAATACATAATGTACACTTGACAAGGACTGATACAGTGACCTGACTCTTGACCTCTACATCCAACACATTATCCTCTATAATTTCTGCCTCCTACTGATGTCCCACCACCAGACCCATCTTACTGCTCCTTCTGTGACTCCATTGTCCACTCATCCCTTCCTACCAATCACCTCTTTGGCACTTCCCCTGCGGCCGCAGGAAGTACCACACTTACTCCAATGCCTCCTCCCTCACCAAAATTCACTTGTGCATCTGCGGGTTTTATGTAGTGCATCCAGGTCTCCCAGTGTGCCTTTCTTTACATCGGAGACACTGGATGCATCAGTGACAGGGATCTTCCAGTGGGCAACTGCTTCTATTCTACTCCCCACTCCCGTGCTGACATATCTGTCAATGGCTTCATATACTGTCCCATTTACAAAACTCATAATTTGGAGCACCAAAACTTAATTATCCATCTGGGCAATGTCACCAAAACCAAGTAGCTGATTGTTGACTTCAGAAGGGAAAACCAGATGTGTATGATCCAGTGATCAATGGGGGATCAGGGTTGAAGAGGGTGAGCAAATTTAAGTTCTTGGTAGTCACTATCTCAGAGGATATTTCCTGGACCCAGCACATGAATGGCATGTTGAAGAGAGCATGTCAGCGTCTCTACTTCCTCAGGAGGTTTGGTATTACATTGGAAATCCTGGAAAATTTCTACAGATGTGTGGTGGAAGGTTTACTGCTGCATCATGGTCTGGTATGGGGACACTAATATCCCTGAGTATAAAGCCCTGCAAAAGGTAGTTAACCCAGCCCAGGACATCACAGGCAAACCCCTTTCCACCATCGAGAAGATCTACAGGGAACGTTGCTGTTGGAGAGCAGAAGCAACCATCAAAGATTCACCCAACCTAGTACATGCTCTTTTCTCACTGCTACCATCAGGAAAGAGGTATAGGTGCCACAAGACTCGCACCACCAGGGTCAGGACTCCTCAGTAACAAACTCAACCAGGGGAGGATGGGTTTTTAGGGGTTTTTTGTAGTAGTTAGTTTTTTTTAGTTTTTAGTTTTCATATATAGAGT
This sequence comes from Narcine bancroftii, assembly GCF_036971445.1. Classification (NCBI taxonomy): domain Eukaryota; kingdom Metazoa; phylum Chordata; class Chondrichthyes; order Torpediniformes; family Narcinidae; genus Narcine; species Narcine bancroftii. The sequence goes on along the minus strand of NC_091475.1, from coordinate 189,662,497 downwards.
TTCAGCATATATTTGTTAACATTTTATTATGTTCCTATGGTATAATATTTTTAATTCTTGAAATTATATATTGAATAAATAAAATATTAAAATAAACTCAATCAGGGACTCATTTAAGGACTCTTACTTACTTCTGCATTTTATTGTTTATTTTTCTCCTCTCTGTAATGCACAGTCAGTTATTTGCATTTGTTTATTTCTTTACATTGTGTACAGTTTTATTTGCACTACCAATTAATGGTAATTTTGCCTGGCCCGCAGGAAACAACTGATGGCAGGCCAGGCAGAATTACCACTTATTACTTCCCACTGCCATCAGATTCCTGAATGATCAATGAACCAAAGACATTGCCTTATTTTTCGTGCACTACTACTTTAATCTTTTTATATATTATTGTTCTAAGATAGTTCATATTATGAATTTTTTAACTATAATTCTGCTGCAAAACACCAAATTTCATGAATTGTTCATGACAATAAATATTGATTCAGAATCTCATGGTTGCATGTGATGTCATGTATGTACTCTGACAATAAATCTGAAATCTCTCCAACCAGATAGTAATAACATCTACTTCTCGGGTATCTGCTAGCCTATTCTCCATCTGCCTTTCTTCCAGCACTGCAATCTCTTCCCTTTCTATTCACAGAGCCTTCCCTCCTCCCCTAGTGCACCTATTACCTCCTCCATCTGAGACTGTGCTCCTCCCCCCCCCCCCCCCACCAATTTGTTCAGGCATCTGTCTACATTGTGTTCATACCTTGAACTTAAGCCCAAAATGTTGGTTATCTTTGCTATATAAAGTACACTGTTTGTCCTACTGAGTTCCTTCATCATTATGCTTTTACTCCAGACCTCCAGTGCAGTCCAGGGGTAGAGTTGGTGCCTTCTCAATTGGTTTCCTCTGGATGCTCAGGTTTCATCCCAGAACATGTGTAGGGTTGTTAGGTTAATTGGCCACAGATATTTCCCTTAGAGGATAGCTGAGTGGTAGACTCTGGACTTGATGGGAATGTTGTGTTGGATTAACATAAAATGGATGCTTGATTGGAGTCTGTGGAGGTTTGGTATGACATTGAAAATACTGGCAAACTTCTACAGATGTATAGCAGATATATAGATCTACAGGCGTAGATACGGGGGCCAATACCTTTGAGTGGAAAGCCCTGCAAAAGGTAGAGTATACAGCCCAGTACATCGCAGGCAGAACTATCCCTACCATCCGGAAGATCTACATGGAATGCTGCAATCGGAGAGCAGCAGCAATCGTCAAGATTCACACCTCCTAGTTTTCACTGCTGCCATCAAGAAAGAGGTATTGGTGCCACAAGACTCATACCATCAGGTTCAGGTACAGCTGCACCATCAGACTGCTAAACCACAAACTCAAACAGAGACTCTTTTCAGGACTCTTACTTTGTGTATTAGAGAATATTTATTTATTGTATGTATTGCATAGTTCGTTTAAGTTTCTTTCTTTATCTAAATTTCTCTCTTTTGTCTATGTACCTTTTCTTGAATACAGTCCTTTGCAAAGCAAGTTGGTAGCAATTCTGCCAGGCCTGCAGGAAAAAGAATCTCAGGGTTGTGTGTCATGTGTGTACTCTGACAATAAATTTGAACTTTGAATCAAATGTTCCTTTTCTGTGCTGTGTGACTCCACTCTATCATCTGAGTGTGAACTGGAACAAATAGCATTGAGTATTTGCTGAAATCCTCCAGCAGCATTTTTTTGTCCACATTCCTGTAGTCTCTGGCATCTCTGTCCTCACAATTAATCCATTGATTGTTTAAGTGTAGGCCATACAGCCCAGTATGGGCCCATTCACAGGGTCACAAGCTTCAAATGTGGAAACACTTACAAATCAAATTAACAAATGGCACAGTGTGGAAAATCAACACTTGTGCCAATAATTAACACACTTCACACCATGACATAACTTGTGAAACCAATTGCAGAAAACTAACTGCATCAGTATTTTTCAACTGTGGTCTGTTGGTTTCTTATAGGAGTTCCACGTGACACAGTCAAGGTAAATATTACTGCTGATATAATAAACAAGTAATGTGTAAACAAGGCTCTAAATTTGATGAAAAACAAGAGAAAATGCAAAACACTTCGACAAACCAAAAATCCAAGTGGTGGTCTGGAAAAAAACGCGAGCTGGCCAGCCACCTAATCGGTGGTCCGCGGGAAATAAAGGTGGTCTGGAAGTGAAAAGAACATGGAGACCACTACATTATTCTGCAACCTGGAAAGCAAGTCTATGCTGTGTAGGTTTCTTGAACATTATAAAGAAAGGGCCACTTCCCTTACTGATTAAAAAGCAAGAGGGTGTGAAAGAAGAGGTATATAGGATTACAATAGCAAACAATGAGATGCTCAATGGGGCAGGCAGCATCCATGGACCGAAATGGTCAGTCAATGTTTCAGGTCAGGATCCTTAAATAAGACTGTCTAAATAAAGGGTCCCAACCTGAAACACTGACTGACCATTTCTGCCCATAGATTTTGTCTGCCCTGCTGAGTTCTTCCAGCATCTTATCGTTTGCTGAAGGCATTGTAATCGTATATAGCTCTTCTTTCACACCCTTTTTTCTTTAAAATCAGCAAGGGAGGTGACCCTAATTGCTAGCTACAGTCTATCACAACATTACTGTCCACGGTTAGTGTTAAATACTGTGGTCCTGACCATTGACTCCAAGTCTTGAGCCATATGTTCCCAATTGCTTTGAATTACAGCTGAGCCAAATCATTCTGCCAGAAGTTTCAAAATAAATCCAGCACAAACAGAACCAACAACCATTTTAAACAGGAAACAGACCAACAACCATTTTAAACAGGAAACAGACCAACAACCATTTTAAATAGGAAACAGACCAACAACCATTTTAAACAGGAAACAGACCAACAACCATTTTAAATGGGAAACAGAATCAACAACCATTTAAAAATGAAAGTGTAATGACAACAAAAATATAAGAAAATTAACTAGCAATAGGGAGAAACTACATACATATGATAAAAAAAACTATAACAGGTTTTCTATTATTGTATGATCTAAAATATGGAAGCCATGTGAAATTATGTTAAACTGTTTGGTGTGCACACACACACATGCACATGCACACGCACTGAAATACTTATATGCATATACCTCATGGGTTGAATAGAGTCCTCAGGATTTGCATCATTCTGTTTCACCAATTTAGCACATACCTATTCTACATATTCTACATACATCGAGTCCACGCTGCTGAAGATCCAGCTGCGCTGGATGGGTCACGTCTCCAGAATGGAGGACCATCGCCTTCCCAAGATCCTGTTATATGGCGAGCTCTCCACTGGCCACCATGACAGAGGTGCACCAAAGAAAAGGTACAAGGACTGCCTAAAGAAATCTCTTGGTGCCTGCCACATTGACCACCGCCAGTGGGCTGATAACGCCTCAAACCGTGCATCTTGGCGCCTCAGTTTGGCGGGCAGCAACCTCCTTTGAAGAAGACCGCAGAGCCCACCTCACTGACAAAAGGCAAAGGAGGAAAAACCCAACACCCAACCCCAACCAACCAATTTTCCCTTGCAACCGCTGCAATCGTGTCTGCCTGTCCCGCATCGGACTTGTCAGCCACAAACGAGCCTGCAGCTGACGTGGACTTTTTACCCCCTCCATAAATCTTCGTCCGCGAAGCCAAGCCAAAGAAAAGAAAAGAGCTCCCATCTTAATCTTCAAGGCCAGAATATCCTGTTGTTTTGATCAGAAATCAATTCATACCCCAGATATTTCTAATTATTTCTTTGTTCTCATCCATATTCTTCTGTTCTACTCAACACCTCCTTCTGTCTTAGCTTCTTTCTTACTGATTCTATTCTCTTTGTTTCTGACAGTCTCTGTCAGGATTCTTTTTGTTTGTGCTAATCAGCACCTCCTTTTGCCTTAACCTTCCTACTAAATTGTTTCATACATATCCTCTCTTTTGTATTTGGGGAGCAGGCAATTCTAAACCTACTGTAATCTGCCAACTTTGCTACATACTGTGGCTGCCCCTTACTTACATTACTCTTTCCCTTCACCATGAGGTAAATATTAAATTGTCCTCCATCAGCCAGCTCCCCACCATGACTACCAGCCCCCCCACATCTCCATCGGGCACACAAAACTCAAAACGGTCAACCAGTTTACCTATCTCGGCTGCACCATTTCATCAGATGCAAGGATCGACAATGAGATAGACAACAGACTCGCCAAGGCAAATAGCGCCTTTGGAAGACTACACAAAAGAGTCTGAAAAAACAACCAACTGAAAAACCTCACAAAGATAAGCGTATACAGAGCCGTTGTCATACCCACACTCCTGTTCGGCTCCGAATCATGGGTCATCTACCGGCACCACCTACGGCTCCTAGAACGCTTCCACCAGCGTTGTCTCCGCTCCATCCTCAACATCCATTGGAGCGCTTACACCCCTAACGTTGAAGTACTCGAGATGGCAGAGGTCGACAGCATCGAGTCCACGCTGCTGAAGATCCAGCTGCGCTGGATGGGTCACGTCTCCAGAATGGAGGACCATCGCCTTCCCAAGATCGTGTTCTATGGCGAGCTCTCCACTGGCCACCGTGACAGAGGTGCACCAAAGAAAAGGTACAAGGACTGCCTAAAGAAATCTCTTGGTGCCTGCCACATTGACCACCGCCAGTGGGCTGATATCGCCTCAAACCGTGCATCTTGGCACCTCACAGTTCGGCGGGCAGCAACCTCCTTTGAAGAAGACCGCAGAGCCCACCTCACTGACAAAAGGCAAAGGAGGAAAAACCCAACACCCAACCCCAACCAACCAATTTTCCCTTGCAACCGCTGCAACCGTGTCTGCCTGTCCCGCATCGGACTTGTCAGCCACCAACGAGCCTGCGGCTGACGTGGACTTTTACCCCCTCCATAAATCTTCGTCCGCGAAGCCAAGCCAAAGAAACATATTGTTATGTACCTAGATGAGAACAGTTCTTATTTAACTTCCCAAATAAGCCAACTTGCCAGGTACCTCTCAGGCAAGATACTTAATTTGAATTTGGTCAGGGCAGATGGGGAGGAAGTCCATCATGTAAGATAATGGATACAATTGTCTAATGTTTAATATATGCTGGGCTGAACTATCCATACCATATTCTTCACTGGATATTTCCAAGACTGATAAACAAAACTACTTAAATAAGGTGAAAGGTAACAAATGCTGCATATGTTACCAACTATCATTACCAATGAATGCAAAGGGGATCTCATAACTGACTTTAACAATAAACTGTTGAGAAGAACTCAGAGCAACTCTTATGAGGATCAGGTATTGTTAACTGCCCCTCTAATTTATATTGTTTTTGTTTGCACTAAAGTTGGGCCTTGGTCATTTATTTCCAAGATATCTGAAGGGTGGTTGGCAAACTATTAAACTTCTCTCCATGAAGCTTCTTCTCCACTGCTGTATTAAGTGTATCTCTCAATTTTCAAAGTTGGGATTCCTCTTTGGCACAGATGTTTAAATATTTAAATAGTACAAATGAAAGAGTTGAAAATATGAAGTCCAGCAAATAGCAATGAGCCATGTTTCTACCTATGAATCTCTGGCATATTCCAATCCTCTTTTAACATGGCAGTACATGTACCTTAGATCTGAAGCACTGCACACCACTAATGCAGTCAGTCTGTAAATGCAGTTTGAATTTAATGTCAGTGTTTTTGATCTGACACCATAGCAAATGATAGCCTGGAGGAAGGAGTTTCACTTTGTTGTTCAACATCAGAACCTTATAAGTTTCACATCAGTGTAAAATTAAAACTGTATCACATGAACACTAAATTTGGAAATACAAACATACCCAAAAATGTCAAGAGATGGCTACTCTCTTAAGATACTACAATCCCCTTTCCAGCAATAGTCACAGAAAGGAAAGGATCCAAACTGACTGGGACTCGTATTCAGCAGGTGCAGTTCTAAAAAGTTATGCCTATTTCTGTACTCGATACTGGAGGAAATCGGTGGGGATTTAAATTCGGCCAGCGGCACCTAAACTCTTGCCAAAGCACTCACTAATGGATGCCTCAAGTTCTCTGCCTTTCCTCTCAGGTCAGGGGCTAAAGCTACGTCTCTGGAGGCTGGAAACACAAAGTAACCCAGAAGCAGCTGTTCAGTTAACTAATTTGATCACACATCCTCTGACTGCTTTAGGTGATGGCCGAAGAGATATTAAAAGGACATTAATAATGCTGCGGCCTTAATCTATGCCATTGCTGGGCCACCGGTGATTAAATGAATCACTCTCCAGTCTAATCTAAATAAAAACTTGGATTGTTGCAGTCCTTTAGAGGCCGCTAGAGGTAATAAAACTCAATGAAAGAGGGACAATAGGCAACTCTAATCAAGCTGATTTTATTGATGTTCCAGGAGCAAATCTTTGGCTTATGCCAACAGGACAGGGGCTACGCAAACATTTAAAATAATCAAAGGGGAAGGTGCACGAGAGGGATTGACTTTCGTTTGGTTTGGCTGCTGGAATAAAGGTCAGAAAATAAGCTTGGACATTTTTTTTAAAGAGGAACTCCCTGCAAAGCTGTGTTCACGCTGCTTGGTTCTACAACTGCAAGGCTTTAACAGTCAGCTGTTAACAGTGACAAAAAAATAAATAACCAGAGACTCAGTCAGGCCAGTTACTAGAAAGTTCTGTTTTAGAAGACGGTCTTCCAGGACAATGATCCAAACATAATTTGGTCTAATGTACCATGCTTACTAGAGTTTATCCAAACCAAACTTTTGAAAATTGGGCTCCATATTGTGTTTGGCAGCTTGACTTTTAAAGAAGATTTCTGAGATTCAGAAAAAATGTGTATAAATTTTTAGAACAAATATTTGAGATAAAACGAGATAAAACTATAAAACGTATATATAGCAGTATTTCGGGAGATAATCAAGGTCGTACCACAGAGATCACAGGCACAGAATGCACCCAAGTCACTGAGCCAGGACTGGCCAGAAGGGCAGAGAGGTAAACTAAATTTGTTGCTAGCAACCTGAGGCCAAATGACAGTGCCAAATCCAGAGGGAAGAGATCTCCAGTCCGTGCAGCACTAATAACCATGCTAACTGGAAAGCTGTCGATGCAAGAACAGCAGATATTGGAATCCTAAGCAAACAATGTTGGAGGGTCTCAGCAGGTCAGACAGCATCCAAGGAGAAGAATGAAGTGTTGATGTTTCACCATTTCTCCCACCTTCATTTGTCCAATATCGCATTGCCTCTTGGCCTCGCCTCAGCCCTCCACCCAATGCCCTTTTTTTTGTTTGATATCTCCTCTTCCCTTCCTAGATAAAGAGTTCTGCACTGAAACACTGACTATCCATTTCTCTCCAAGGAGGCTGAGTCCCTCCAGCTCCTCTTTGTTTGCTCAAGTTATCAACAGCAGTCTGGAAGACTGGATCACCAATGTGGCCTCAATTTCTGATCATCAAGGAATCTATTTCAAACAATGCAGTCCCCGCTCTCAGACAGATTCATCATCTTGCTTGCCTTTGCATCTGCGCCACTCCAGTGACAGAGAGATATTGTGACTGGATTGTTGAATTGCCTGGAAATCATTTGATTTTCAAGAATCAGTCAGCTCAGAAGCCAGAATTGAGACAGTTCAAAACCATGATGGCTCCCATTGTGATTTAGTGTCAGAGGCTGCAAACTGTACTATCTGAAAAAATGTTTTAATAACTGCTCTTTCAAACTTATACACTTCCTTCCTCCTGAGGAATTCCAGGTGATTAATAACCTCGCTGCAAACAAGGGAGGCTCTACAATTATATTTGGCTTGATTCCACCTTACTAGGAACAATCCTTAAAACTGATGGATAATTTACAGAAGGTATATTAATTAGAGTATAATCAATTAAAAAGTAAGCAAGTCTCTTGAAATTTTTCCTCTTTTCATGTGAGAAATGAGGTTCAGGTATAATATTAGATGTATTTCACCACAGCTTAGGAACAGTCGCTGTCAATTTTAACAGCCAATTAAACAGACGTGCCACTTCTTACCACACTAGAATTTATTTATGCAATATTTCCAAGTTTGATGATAATATAAAGCTAATGGGATTCTGAGTAAGAAGGAGGATGTAAAGATGAATGACCGAAGGGATGCACATAGGCTGAGTTAGCAGGGAAAAAGATGGCAGAATGATGGGCAGAAATGGGATGTTTTCTGGTGTAGAAGCAAAGGAAGTAATGGTATATTTTATTAAAATGTGGTGTTCAGGTCGACCTTGTTGTTCTTAGTCACTGCAAGCCAACATGGAGGGGAAAGAAGTATTGGAAAGGCACTTGAAAAAATCCCTTTATTACAAAAGGATTTAATTATAAGAAAAGATGTCTTGCTTCAGTTACACAAAGCCGTACTGAGACCACACGTCTTGTACTGCATACAGTTTTGGATTCTTTCCTCAAAAGGACTGCAAGGAAGATTACTAGACTGGTTCTAGTGACGATGGCTTTTCCATATGAGGAGAGGTTAAATAGAATAGCACTGCATATTCTAGAGTTTTCCACAATATTGGATCTCATTGAAACTTACAAAATTCTTACAGGGTTCAACAAGTTTGATGCAGGAAGAATGCTTCTGTTGACTGACATGTCTAGAACTGAGGGTCATAATCACCCCATGAGGAGAAAGTGAGGAGAAATGTCTTCATGCAGTGGATAGTAAAGATTTGGAATGCTCTACCAAAGTGGGTTGTGGAGGTTTAGTCACTGACTTAACTCAAAACATGGGTGAATAGAATTCTGAATATTAAGGGAATGAATGGATATCAGGGATAGTGAATGAAAATGGAATTGAGAGGAAAATCAGGTGTGATCTTGATGAATAGCAGAACAGGTTAAAAAAAAGGTCATCTGACTTACTCCTGCTTTTTTTAAAAATTTTCTGATGAAGACCAGGTTAAAATAAATTGTAGACCCCATGCTTTCAAATGGGTGGAGAAGGATATCAAGATGGAAGGAAGATATTACAGGTCAGCAAAGAGATGTAGACTGGCTAAGTTAATGGAAGAAGATGGTGGATGTATTTCACCAAATAGTTGCTGTTAATTTTAACAGCCAATTAAGCAGACTTGCCACTTTTAACCACACTACCTCACCACCATCTTCTTGCATTAACTTAGCCTGTCTATATCTCTTTGCTGACCTATATATCTTCCTTCCATCTTAATAAAATATTATTCATTTTGGTGAAAGAGAAAAAATAGAATATTATTTAAAAGATGTATAAATGTAGATGAACGGTGTATCCTGGAAGGTCAGAAGGACAAAATACAGAAAAATATCTCATTGATAAGGGAAACGATTAAAAATATATCTTGGCCTTTACATAATAGTAATGATGTTCTGGCAGTTGGAGAGAGTTTTGGTGAGATCATGACTGAAGTATTGAGTGCATGTTAGTCACCCAAGAACAATAATGGAAGCAAATCATCTTCGATCCTGTGAGACTAGCTGAGAAGATTGAGTGCAGTTATCATTACCCAAAGACCCACTAATATGTTCACAAGATTTAGATTGAGATGGCAGTGTTGTCCTATGATTAGAAATTGAGTTGAAAGGGGTCTAAAGCCATGGAAGTCAAGAGAAATTTGAGAGATGAGCTCACTGAAGGGTGAAAGGAATTAATAGATCTTAATGTTTATAGGGTGTTTTCTCCACTTAGAATGTGTAGAAAGAGTTGTGTTGATAAAGTGGTCATCCATTTATGGTTGGAAAGAGACAAAGTGATTTGACTCACAGGGCTGCGCAACTTAAGAATTCTCTGCTCAAGAAGGCCATGGATGATAAGTTTATGGATAATACTAATAATATTTTGTACCATAAGGGAATCAATGCATATGAAGATCAAGTTGGAAAAGAGTCTTCAAATAGAGGATGCTATGATCATACTGAATGGCAAAGAAAATGGCTATTTCTGTTCGTATTTCTCATATTTTGTAGCTGGAGGATTAAAATGTAATGGTTGAATCAGTCCAGGTTATTAGGCAATGTCAACAGGCTAAACATGAGACTAGAAAACCTTTGTGCAAAGTTGAAAGGAGCAAATTAAAATACGGTAGAAAGTCAAATGAAAAAGCATGATTTGGAAAAAAACTCAGTTTGTGCTCTTCATCAATGAAAATATTCAAAAAGACCAAACTGCAAAAGTGCAAAATACTTAGCAGCATATATTTCGAAGGAATCCATATCAGAATCAGGATTTATTGTCATCAACAAGTCATGAAATTTGGTATTTTGCGGGAGCATCATAGAGAAAACATTCATGTTATAACCATCTTATGACCTTACTATAAAAATAATTAAATAATAGTGCACAAAAAGTTAGGCAGTGACTTTGGTTCAATGATCATTCAGGGAAGAAGCTGTCCTTGTGTCGCTAAATATTCGTCTTTAGGCTACTATACCTTTTTCCCGATGTGAAGAGGGCATGGTCTGGATGGTGGGGGGTCTTTGAGGATAGAGGCTCCCCTCATGTAACTGTCTTCGATGAAGTGAAGTCTGGTGCCTGTGATGTCGCAGGCTGAGCTAACAACCCTCTGGAGTTTATTCTTGTCCTGAGAGTTGGCGCCTCCATACCTGGCAGTGATGCAACCAGCCATAATGGTCTCCACAGAACACCTGTGAAGTTTACGAAAGTCTTCGGTGACATAACGAATCTCCTCAGACACCTCACAAAGTATGGCCACTGGCAAGCCTTCTTTGTGATTGCATCAACACGGAGGCTCCAAGACAGATCCTCAGAGATGTTGACACACAGGAATTTGAAGTTCTTGACTCTCTCCACTACTGAGCCCTCGATGAAGACTGGGTTATGTTCCCCTGACTTCCTCCTGAATCATCTCCTTGGTTTTGTTGACATTATGCACAAGGTTGTTGTTGTTACACCATTCAACGAGCTGATCTATCTCTCTCCTGTTCACTTCCTCATTGCCATTTGTGATTCTGCCCACAACTGTGGTGTCAACGGCAAACTTGTAGATAGCATTGGAATTGTGCCTGACCACACAGTCATGGGTGTATAATGAGTAGAGCAGTGGTCTAAGCATGCATCGTTGGGGTGCGTCTGTGTTGATTATCAGTGAGGAGGAAACACTGTTTCCAATTAGTACTAACTGAGGTCTTCCAATGAGTAAGTCGAGGATCCATTTGCAGAGTGGGGAACAAAGGCCTATAGCTTGTAGACCCGCACTGAGGGAATAATGGCATTGAAGGGTGAACTGTAGTCGATGAAGAGCAGCTGTAGGTATGAATTGCTGTTTTTGAGGTGATCCAGAGCGTAGTAGGGAGCCAGTGATACTGCATCTGCTGTGGAGCGATTGTGACAATAGGCAAATTGTAGTGGGTCCAGGTCCTTCTTCTCTCAGAGGTTCTTCTACCAGGAATATATAGTTAAATAAAAATGAGTGACACAGGAAAGATGCGCATACTCCAACCGTGCTTCCTCTGTCTGGAAATGTACCTCTGAGTGAAAGCATCTGTCATTATTCTTGCAATAATAGTAGAAATTAGCTTGTGAATATCATATCTTTTATTCATAAACATATACATAAATAAAACATTCATATCAATGACAAACTTGAAAGTTCAGATCATCTGCATTTAAACTATTTTGCAGATACATTGCTTGATCATGTTAAACACCCATTGGCTGTTATTCATCTAGACATCTACGTTGCATGTTGTTGCCTAGCAAAGATTTTCAAATTGGTTGTTTTCATTCTCAACAATATTTTAAATTAATCAGTGACAGCATGTTTAACACAGCAATGAGAAGCTTTTCATTTTGTCAATAAGTCAAGGCAGATGGACTGTGTATTACAAATTCTCACTGCAAACAGAGTTATTTTTTGAGTGTGACAGTGATCGAAAGCCAGTTAATCACCTCTGCCCTAGAAATAACAGACAGAGATGGACAGTGATTTGCCCATTTCTCACTCCAAGCAGACAGCTGCCATTCAGAATCCGCCCCTTGACTGGATTAATGCTGACAGACTTTCACAGCCATAACTGATGGATTCACTTGGCCGTGTTTTTGCTTTTCTGCATTCCAAACAAATTGGAGACATTGAAGTTGACTGATGGTAGCCCTTTTACCAAGTATATTTTAGTCTATTTCATGCTGCCAACAATTTCTCAGAAGAACAGAGATGATAACCAATGAACCATAAGGTTTCAGAGGAGTATTTAAAGTAAAAGTACCCGGTACATGTCTGATGTGTGGAAAATCTTGTGAGGATCAAGTTGATGTGAAGGTGATGCCAAGACCGTGATAAAACATAAAAAGGAATTGCTGGAACTTCAGCAATCTGCTCCCTACCAGCTGTTGCTTATGTGTAAGACTAAAGACATTTAATGAGATTTCCAAAATTAGTCTTGTAATGATGGCCATTTAATAGCATACAGAAATTGTAAGAACAACACGTAATCCCGAAATATAACTCCCGCTCTTCAAACAAGTTTAAAACATAATGATCAACCAGATGCAATGAATATGGTAAAATCTTGTGGATTTTGTTTAGTGCAGCTGTAACATTTAAATATTTGGTATCCATTTTGATTAAGGTGATTAGGGAAGGGGTGGTGGTGATTACCAAAGGGTCAAAGTCAGAGTTCATGGCCAGGGCAAGTGAAATGATATCGCGCATATGTTTAGATCCGTTTAGTCAAGCTGGAAATGTAGGAGAAGGGATTGTCAAATTATTTGATTAACAATGTCCACAAGCATGAAAAAGATAGAAGACTTCAAGTTTGATAATCCTGTTATATTCTAAACTAAATGGCAATGTGTGTTCTCGATACAGAAATTGGACCAGTGGGTTGAGCAATCTGTGATAAATTAACTCAGGGAATGATTATTAAAATGCACATTGAAGTCAGAATATTTTTCAAAAAAACACAAGAGCACAGGTCCAGTTAATCTATTGGTTTTCAACTAATTGGAAGAATCAACGATGCTTTAAAATGCTTCAATACAAAATCCCTTTGAGTGTAATTCTCAGTCAGAAGGTTCAGTCTACTTGTGTGATTTGATAATGACTGTATAAGCAGCTGCTTTACGAAGAGCTGTGTCAGGGCAAGCGCTCAGTTGGACGGGGCGGGGGGGCGAGCAGAAGAAACGTTACAAAGATTGCCTCAAAGTGTCCCTCAAAGGCCTAGGTGTCGACATCAACACGTGGGAGACACTTGCCCTCGACCGCCCAGCTTGGCACAGCAAGATCACCACAGGAGCCCGTGCAGCTGAAGTCAGGTGCATCACTGAGGTACAAAGAAAGCGTCCTGCGCGCAAGGCCCGAGCAGCATCCACTGCCACAACGGCACCCACCCACTTGTGTCCCGCATGTGGGCGAGCCTTCAGGGCCCACGGACTGGTCTCGTCAGTCACTTCCGGACCCACAGCCACCAATCTCCCGTTTGATTTTGAAGTCATGGTCATCTTTGACGACGAAGGGCAAACAATTCAACAACAACTTGTGTCATTTGATAACGACTGTATAAAACTCTCGAGAAATAACAATCAACACATTTAATGTGCATCTTTCATATTGATGTCATAGATGTTAATAAGATATAAACATGTACAGGTGGCAGCTATTAATAAAATGATGCAGTGATTTAGGTGTTACACATAACAGTCCTAAAGAGTTAAATTGTTTGCTGAGGGCTTTGTCAGTTTCTCATTGAAAACACCTCTCCACAAATGCTGAGGCAGGTATAATTTGAGAGCTGACACTTTTTTTAATGACTGCCTTACTAATTTATTTCACTTCTCAGCTATCACTGTATATCAAAGTAATGTTTTCCAATCAAAAATTCTAAGAAGATCAACACAGCAAGTCAACTGGTAGCCCAAAGAAAAACAGGAGATGAGAAATGCAGGCTGACACTTCTGCTTTTATAACTTAGCAGCTAATGATCTCTTGAATCCTCCTCAGTCAGCATATTTGAATCCATTCTTATGTTTATTTTTGCATCGGACTTAATTTTGTGTATAGGCAGTGATATATTTTCAACATCGGAATTGTATCTGTTTTTACTTCCTGCTTTATCAGAATTGCAGTTTATATTGACTACAAACGTAAATGGTAATTTAAAGAATTGCTTGCAAACCTCAACCTCACTGAGGTCAGCACACTTGGCATTGTTTGTGGTTTAGTCAAAGACTGAACATGATCTCTTCAGAGATTTTTTCTGAATTCAGGACTTCTGTTCTCCAGTTTTAGGTCAAAACTAAAGCGTTAGATTGGACATGGTGTGAAAAATAATGCAGGACACAGTTCTGTCAAAGGTCACTGAAATAACACTCTTCATTACAACAGACCGGCACAGGGCTGCACCGTAGGCATAACAGTCAGTTCAACGCTCTTACAGCACCAGAGATCAGGACTGGGCTTCGAATCCCACGCTGCTTGTGAAGAGTTAGTACGTTCTCCCCATGTCTGCGTGCATTTCCTCACGGGCTCCAGTTTCCTCCCACCATTCTGGGGTTGTAGGTTAATTGGGTGTAATTGGTCGGCACGGGCTCATGGGCTGAAAGGGCCTGTTACTGTACTGTCTGTCTAGAAAGATTGATCCTTTCCTTAATAATAGCATACTACCTCAGACGTTACATTTTCAATCGCCTGTCTGACTACATCTATGACAATACATAAAATAAATGTGTCAAACACTGTGACAAGTGCATGCGCCGATCACACGCCAATATCATCTCAAGCAACAACTGGAATACCTGGAATTCTAGTACTCTGAATCTATTTCTTAATTTTAAAAAATCTCCACAAGATGTAGGAGCAGTAGACATGCAAACTCTTGAGTGGCTCTGCTATTTTACAAGATAACGTCTCCTTTCAGTCTCTTAAAGTTGGATTCTTTGGTCTCCTGTGGGCTTCAGCATTCTTCAACTCAAACTCAAAGGCTTGATCTTTGCCACCTCTTCTCTGGCTTCAGACACTACATCAATCTTACTTCATCAAGGCTTCAGCAACATATGGTGCTTCCTGCGAACTGTTCTACTGACTGAGCCCCACAGTGCTCAAAGTGCAGGGTGGTGGCTCTGCATGAACAGACATTGTTTCTAGAGGTAAAGTTGCTGCAGACTGATTAGTTTGGGTTCATGCTGCAGGGCAGGTTCTATGATGAACCAGTGTTATCAACATGTGAATACAATTGGTGCATGTAAAAAATCAATCTGAGGAATTTATTCAAGCTCTAAAGTTTCAAACTTATGAAAAAGCAACAAAATCCCAAAATGCTGCATAAAATAAATTGTTCAGATGTATATGAAATAACTAAACCACAGACTTCTATATAAACATAAAACAATTAACATTCTTCTGCGATTGTCATCTCAAATGAGTAACGAGATAGTAAAAATATTTTCATTAAAATTAATGCTAAAATAATTGCCAAAAACACGAGTAGTATTCTTCTAGCTCTCTAAATAGTTTCAACGCAATTTTCACTAAGAGCAACTTCGTAGTTTTACACTTAAAGAGACTGGTGATAAGGCCCACAGATAAAATTATCCATTGTTTCAATGTCTCTGTTTGAATCATAACAGACAAATGGTTAGCTAAATTTCTGAATGGTAGCAAATTATTTTTTGTTATATATGCATAGATGTTTTAAAACTTTGTTCCCATTGTATGTTATGGTACCTGAAATTAAATTATTGTGAGCATGTATTCACACACACACACACACACACACACACACACACACACACACACACACACACACACACACGGGTCCTCCAATGCAAACTTCAAAAATCCTCATGACCTTGCAAGGCATGAGCACTGCACATTTCTAGGGGATGAAAATGAGCCGTCTGGGGGGAAGTATGCACCCAAGTCCTGCGACCCAGGGTACGGCTGGCTTTCAGGGAAATGGTTGAGGTGGGAGGGGTGGTGCTGGAGACTAGGTTCTCTCTCTGGGAAAGGGTGTGTTTGGAGAGTCGCTGACTGAATTAGAGAGTCAAGAGAATCCTGAATGGAGAACAATTTTAAATTTAAATTTAAACATACAGCATGATAACAGGCCATTTCAGTCCATGAGTCCACGCCGCCCAATTTACACCCATTTAACTTACACCCCCGGTATGTCTCAAATGGTGAGAGGAAACCGGAGCCCCCAGGGAAAACCCACAGAGACACGGGGAAACGTATAAACTCCTTACAGACAGTGTGGGATTCAAACCCTGGTGCCGATCGCTGGCGCTGTAACAGCGTACGCTAACCATTACACCATCCGTGCCGCCAATGGCTTCAAAATCTACATAATGGGAGATCAGTGGGCTCGGAGTGGCAAAAGGAGTGAGTGAAGGAGCAGTGATGGCAAAGTGGCTAAAAGATATACATGGGATACAGGACAAGTTCTGTAATTCTCAGCAGCATTCCAAAAAGAGCATGGCACTGGAAACTTGATGAATGTCTGACACAGAAAGTATGGTAAACATTGTGAAGTACTGGGTCAAATAATCAAAATGATGCAAAACCACCCAGATTTACTATCACATTTCACCTTGCTCCAAGGCCATGTTAACTGATCATGCCGAATTTAACAGTTGATCTAATTTCTGAGCAGAGAGCTAGTAAAATTATAGCTCAAATATATGATATAAACTAAATAAAATAATAAATCCTTTACCAGAACTCCTCAAAGTAGAGGTGAATAATTGAATAACAGCTTCTGCCACGGTTGTCATTGATGTGCTGAGCTACACAACTGATATGAAGACAAAGCTGACAGTTTGTCTTCACTTATTCTTCACAGACTTGAGTGAAATAACCTTCAGAAGCTGGAGAAGGGCAATCCCCCTTTGTTTCTGTGTGAAAGGAACAATCCAGGCCTGCATCTTATAGTGTTATTCTGACCTTGCACACTGCCGGCACATTGTCCCCTCTCACCAGGAGTCTTGAACACAACCTGACCAGGAAGATACAAGCTTTGTTACTGTGTGACCTATTGGGGTCAAAGAGTCAGCAAGGATCAGGACAAAAGGTGGTAAACACTTTACCGAGGAAGTTCCAGACGCAGAGTATCTGATGTAGGTCTCTACTACCGTGCAAATTAATTCCAATCATTTGATTTGAAAAGCCTTTTTTCACATCCTGTAAGTACCAATGACTAATCTTATAACATATATTATTGGTTTAAAAAAAATGATACCAAAATGCTATGAATTGAAAGGTTGAGGAAGCAGATTATATAGAACAGCAAGGTCTCAAAATCAATGGCTTGCATGCTCAAATTAAATTATTGTGAGCTGTAGTAAAGCTGGGGTTTATAAATCACAATGGTTCTTACCCATGGACAGAAACTAGTTATGTTTTTTTTTAAACACAGCCGCTGTGTCCCAAATTCACAGTACGCAGTCTGTGTAAAAAGATCGGAACAGAAATGAGTGACTCATGCCCATTCCAAAATTTTACTTGTGGCACCCCTGTCTAAACTGAGCTGCATGTTGTCCACAACAATGGGCTAATGAATAGCTCGTACTTGCAAATCCCGCCTCTTTACTTACCACACTTCCAGTATTCAGTATAAGGAGATGGAGATTTCGAGTTTTGGTCATTTGGCCACTCCAGAGGGTAGGAAAAAAATTTTGAACATAAAAAAACATAAAATCTATGTAAAAAATAATTGACTGTTGTGACGGATGCAGTGGCTTTTAATACTGGGTCAGATCAGCAGTGGAACTTGACTGTACTTTCCTACTGAAGTCAAATGCCCTACCAACAATCATTATGCTCACACACTTAATGTGGGTCTGAGAGATGGCAGGCAATGAAGGCCTCTATCATAGTCCATAGAGGAGAAAGATTTTAACCAGATCTTATCTGGTTAGGTCAAGTAAACATCTTCCCAGCTTGTGAGTTTTGTTTCTTTTAGTATCTAGCTGGGTGAACATGGAAATTACTTGCACAGTTTTGTTTCTCATGCACTCACCTTTGAACATTGCTTGTGATTTTGACACCAATTCAAAGATCCATTGTTCTGCAAAAAAAAAGGAGAGAAGCTGTTAAATCCTGTACAACTTTGCATCCCAAATCAATGACAAATCTGGTGTAATTATGCAAAGCAAGAAAATTGTTTCCATGATTGACAGCATCCTACTCAGAGGACAGGCAATAGTTTTAGTTCAGTTCTTGCAAAGTTCAGCATACCAGCAGTAGCCTGGAGATACTAACTAAATGTTCTGCAGATAACATTGACATTGCAGAGTAATTTTTCCTCCCTTGTGTTGCTCTTGCCCTAAAGCCATATCATAAAACATTGAACAGGCAGAACTCATAATTTTGCCACTTGTAAATTGAGACCTGCGCCCTTCAATGGCCTTAATATGTGATCCCAGTGAGTGAGGCTGCACATCTGGAACACAAGAGGTGAGATATGACCCTTAATTCTAAAACCATTCAGCAATGATATAATGACCAGTGCAATTTTAAAAAAAGACATGTTCACCTGCAGCTCTTGCTGAACCACAGGATCAGCAAAATCTTTGGTTTGAAGCTGATGTGTGTTCACCCAGAGCCATAGCAGACATAATTAACCTCAGCAATCCTGAAGTAGGAAGGAAGGTGTCAAATCAACCAACAGAGAAAGAACAATTGTGTGAAACGAGAGAAGGAAAAATTGTGTTTTTATAAAAACACTGCAACAACATTCAGGAGAGGGAAAAATCTGATTACCACTCAGTGATTTAGGATACTAAGAATGCAAACAGAGATATCAGATTAAAACACTATTGGTCTTGGCTGGGGTGAACTCCAGTGATGGTTATTCCATGAATAAGTCCTATTTAAGCCCATAAAAATAACCTCCACTAACTTCAGACATCTGTCGATACCCTTGGAATGATAGCCGACAGTGGAAGAAGTGAGAAAATTAAATCTTCTAAAGATTACAGAGGCTAATGTTATGTTTTATTCTTCTATTCATTGTGAAATGGTCGTCATCCTCCTTGTCGCTCCCTAATCACAAACTACCTCCAGCACCATAAATAGATCTGTCTGCATTATTGAAACGTTACTTTTCATTTGCACCAAATGCAACTGTGAATGGTTATTTATCTATCTTTCATTTGTTTTTGTCTTGTGGTGCATTGTGGTAATTTAATGTATACTGTGTTGTTGGTGTGCTTGTGTGACAGCAGAAGGTAAGAATTTTGGTGCATCTGCACATTGTACATGACAGTAAGCGTTCAGATCATATAGTCTTCAAGTGATAAATGCAAAAGATTTTCATGATACATACCTTTTACACAAATGTAACAGCTAAGTACGTTACTTTGGATTTATAACACAGCTAAAATACCAGGATTTTGTTTTAATGTGTCCATACAAAGAGACATTAATGCTATATTTTGAGGCAAAACTGATAAAATCACAGCATCGCCCTCTCCATCCTCTCAAAAATATACTGTACTCTAGATCATTTTATTAAGAGCCAAATCTCAGAAGGTTTAAAACTGGGCAATGGTTTCTTATGAAATACTTCGTGTTATTTTAAATGTGTATCTTTTTTTCCAGAGATTCTTTAATCTTACACACATTTTGCTTTACACTGCAAAGATTCAATTTGGTGATGAAATATTACTTAAGTGCTGGAATAAACTCTGACCACTCTTGGGAGGCATGTAAATGTATCGAGAGCATATGCGGTAATTCAACAAAAGTTTGTCACAAAACCCATTACACACACGTATGCTATTTGCTCACATAGATTTTGTTGAGACATAAGTTTGTGCGTATTTGATGTCACGAAAAAAAAACTTTTAAAAAAGGAACAAAATATGAGAAAGGGTGAACAATTCAGAAAATGCATATGAACAATCTTATTGTTGGGCCCCATTCTCAAATATTAAATAAACCCTTCTCCAACAAACATACTTCTGACTTTTGTTCCAGCAGTTAGAAGAAATAGAATGTCTGTGAACTGAAAGTCATTTGGATCCTTGCCAGTATTAATAATGATACATCTGCATATACACCAATTGTATCCAAAAGCATAACTTCATGAACTATATGTTTTCACTTTAATCCAACCATAAAATTATGC
Source organism: Narcine bancroftii (assembly GCF_036971445.1). NCBI lineage: Eukaryota > Metazoa > Chordata > Chondrichthyes > Torpediniformes > Narcinidae > Narcine > Narcine bancroftii. Next base: position 189,642,366 of record NC_091475.1, on the reverse strand, counting down.
CAAGACCAATACAGAGGAACACAGTTAAAGCTTCTGCCTCTTAACCAGCTGCTCAGATTCAGTCTTGATCACCAGTGTTATCTGTGCAGTCTCTAAATGAGTGCTGCTTTAAGTTTTCCATTCCTGCTCCTGTCTCCTCTAACATCCCAAATCACTTGGGATGTTAGATTAGTAGACCACTACCAATTGCACCCTCACCACCCCGAGTGTTTAAGATCAAGGAGAAAGCTGTTGGGAATGTGAGGAGAATTAAATAGCTTTGAATTGAATGGTAATGTTTGATGTTTGGTGTTTTGAAAAATTTGCTTTATTGGCAGTTCGATATATAACCAGTCATTAGCTAAAACTATTTAAATGTTCAAAGCATACTTAAATGCTTTGTAAAAGATCATGTCTGTGGATCTATTTTTAATGGTGCATTTATCCATGGCCCTACTCCTCCCACATCTCCAAGATATACTAAATACATCCTAGAATGCATCCTGGCATAGACCAGCTGCATCACCATCTGTTATTGGGACACCAATACCCCTGACCATAAAGCCCTGCAAAAGGTAGTGGACACAGCCCAGGATATCACAGGCAAAACTCTCCCCACCATCAAGAACATCTACAGAGAGCTCTGCCGTCAGGGAGCAGCAGCATTCATCAAGGATCCACACCACCCAGTACACACTCTGTTCTCACTGCCACCATCAGGAAAGAGGTTTTGGTGCCACAAAAATCACACCACTTGGTTCAGGAACAGCTGCTACCCTCCACCATCAGACTCCCTAACAACAAATTCAATCAGGGACTCTTTTAAGGACTTGCTTTTGCAAATTATTGATTTTTTTCCCTCTGTATTATGCAGTCAGTTTATTTACATTTATTTACTAGTTTACGTGTGTACGTTGTAGACTTTTTTTTGCACTATTAATTTGTAGTAATTCTGCCTTGCTCACAGGAAAAAGAATGTTAGGGTTGTCCATGATGTCATGTATGAACTCTGACAATAAATCTGAATCTGAATTGGCCACTGTAAATTGCACCGTTATATCATGAGGTGGCAGGAGAATTAGAGTGAAGTTGATAGATATGTGAGAAAATAGGTTACAGGGTTATAAATGAGGAAATAATTTGAGTGCTATCGTAAACTCAATGGGCCAAACAGTTTGCTACCTTATTGTAATAATGCATTTGGGAATCATTCCAAACAAGTGGAGATATAACTTTTCAGATGAAGCATTTAGCTTTGTGCTTTTAGTTCTCCAGGACTAACAACCAATACATGACAAAAGTTATTAAAAACCCATAAGTAGTGGTTCCCAAGTAGGTGACAGCTGGCAGAGTAAAGTGTCTATCAACCTGTGAAGCCTGGATAGAGTATTACCATTTCAAGCAACATAGCTAAAATGTGACAAAATGAACTTCCTTTAAGAGGTAACTGCTAACAATATATACAAATTCAAACAATATTCTGTGCTGATAAGCAAGTTGCTATGTGTTTAGAAATTCTTAATTTTTAGTTTAGATCAACCCCAAATATTTGTGGAAAGCACTGCTAGCTACTGAAGAACAATTGCATTTTACCGCTTTTATAATGCGGTAAAATGTTCCAAAGAATTTTGACACTGAGCCGTAGAAAGGTATGTGTCAAAAACTTTGGGCAAATGGGTAGGTTGTAATTTGCAAGTTCTGGTATGGTGTTCCCAAATTTAGAGCACAGGAGGCAACTTAGCTCTCCTTCACGATATAAAGTATTTTGAGTTTTTTGCAATGAAATAAAACAAATGTTATTACTTATAAATAATTTATTGTATTAGTGTCAGTATTTATTGTCATAAGTAATGTGTAACTATGCTCTGAAATTCTTACTAGCTGCAGCCACACAAGTATGTTAGATACACCAACTATAATATTTAGAACATGACATCACAGCACAGAATAGGCCCTTCAGATCACAGATCAGATGGTGCCTGACCTACTGTACTTGAACTTAATTCACAACAAACCTTCCTCACACCTGTAACCCTCTATTTTTCTTACATTCATGTGCCATCTAAGAATCTTTTGAATATTGCTCTCGCAGCATCCTCAACCACCACCACCACCTCCAGCAACGCATTGCGGACACCCACCATTCTCTCTCTGAGTCATAGATGAACCTCTGAAATCTCCCCTGAACTTTCCTCTACTCACCTTAAACAGATGCCTTCTGGTGTTTGCTGGTATAAATTAAAATTCCACAACATGTCACGAAACAATAAAAGAGATAAAAGGCTGGATAGATATTTTGAAAAATTTGCTTTATTGGCAGTTCGATATATAACCAGTTATTAGCTAAAACTATTTAAATGTTCAAAGCACACTTGAATGCATCCCAGTAAAAGATAATTCAGACTGTAACGTGTACCCTTCACTTTGCTTTGACCATACTAGATGTGGATATAAATACCCTACCAGGCAATATGACATTTGAGGTTAATTATTTTGAAACTGACAGCCCGAGATGCAGAGTGGCACCTCTTTAAATTCATGATGGAGAAATGCAAATTAATATCACAAGATGTCAGAAATATTAAGTCAAAATCTTGGAGCGGCTCATTTGTATATTGTACTCGACACTAGGATCAGCAGACTTTCTTGTTATCACTTAATGAGTGCTATTAGTTTCAATTAAATCGTGACTACCAAATACAATTATATACAGTGGAATTTCTGCACTCGCTCTGTGATAGACAAATATAACAGTGAAAAATATCTCTCTTTTTCAATTGTGTTTTGTAACATTTCTGGTCTAGATTGATTTCTACATCAAATGATGGCAGAATGGCTGCAGTAGATATTAAGTACAGAATTAGTAGTCAAATTTAAATGTTCAATTTATTCCTCTCACCTCAAAGATGTTGTCTTTTATTAGGACACTGTTTCAGAGCTCTCCTAGCATGTCACACAGGAGGTTGCACAGTGATGCAGGCTGTGGAGAGTATCATAGCCAAGCATGATCTCATTCATACACACATGCATGTTCACACTTGCTTTTATGGAGGGGTCACTGGATGGGAATCAGAAGAGTGAAAACAGTTAATTGTTTCCTTGTCTAGCCCAGGGACACAAACCAAGGTGACATCCAGCTACAGTCATATAATTAAGCAGAATATGAAACAAACTCTTAAAGCCTGACAACATGAGATAATTAGAGCAGCTATACATCTTAGATTCAAAATATAAAAAAACCACTTTGGTCAGTCAATGTTTCAGGTCTGAATCCTTTGTCAGGACCCAAACCTGAAACTTTGACTGAGCATTTTTGCTTGAGCTGCTGAGTTCCTGTAGCATTTCTTTGTTTGCACACAATTCCAGCATCTGAAGCTGTTGTGTTTCCCTATTTTTAAATTTTTAAAAAATGATTTGTACTTGCGAAAAATGCATTCATAATTAGATTTACTTCCAAATCAAAAATCATAAAATTAGCTTTAAGAGTCAAGAAGAACTCAAAAATTACATTTTTAATAGCTCTAATTAAAGTATGTATCACATCTGGCGCTTTTACATAGCCAATGGAGAGCAGAAAATTTCAGGAAAATTTCTGCTCCCGGTGGCAGTGTAAAAATGTCAGGTCAGAATTTTTATGCAAATTCTATCCCATAATTTTTCCACTCATACCCCTGCATATTTTTACAAAATGGCTGCAGTGTAAATTGACCACAACCACTCCGTAAGAAACAGGTCTAATGTTCCCCCTCTGATAAACGCTACAGCACAGGAAGGCTGTGTAAAAGTGCCCTAAATGTGCCCCTATGTAAACGACCACATCAGGATACACCAGTATGTAAGTATGCTAATTTTTTTCAGAATAATTCCAAAGTTTCTTTGTGAAAAAATGCCAATTGACTGAGAGGTTTTCAATTGTAAACTTCAAAATCCTTGGGCATGAAATTAAACTCCCCTATAAAAGTGAATGTGTCAGAATTACACTGCAATAAAATAAGTGTTAATTAACAAACTAACTTTATTTTAAACAATGAATGGGCAAACTGAAGAGACCATTTTAAGCCTACTTCAAATATGCACACATCTCTCAATTAGAACATCCTCCTGCAAGCAAAATACTTCTTTATCTGATCCTGTGTAATTGGTAAACACTCTCAAATGGGCAGAGAACAAATCTCATCAAACTAATATTTGTCATGTTGAAAAGAAAAGATGTTTTGTGTCGAATGGGGACTCCATTAACACCATCAAAACAATGGGAAGCACTGAAATAGCATTAGGCATTTTATGACTTCGCTCCTGCTTAAATTTAGTCAAGTTGAATGGCTCAAATTTTCATTCTTTTCGGGAAGTAAAGTTTTTTTTTCCTATATTCTGGAATATGGCTGTCCAAACAGTGCATTATTGAGTGTATTCGACAAATCTTTAATTAATTTGTAGAATAATGAACATTATTTCCACAAGATCTTGCTTTGTCCACCATATCAAGCCTCTTCTACCCATTTTTAATTGCTTAGAGTGCCAGCTTCCTACGCATGAGAGAGAGAGAAAAAATCAAAATTCTCGACGCAAAGGCTTCCAGTGCCCTTTCCTTGAATAAAGGTTCTCTTCTCCAGTTAAATATCATTCATTTGGTATTAAGCAAATAAGACTTTCAAAGGAACCTATGGTGTTTTGATAAAAATGCTGAAAGGACGTTGATAGGAGGTTGAGCAACAATTGTTTTGCTTTGCTTTTTTAACCACCTGATGACAATAATAAGACAATAGTGTACGGTATTTGTGAGCATGTCACAAATGATATTCTGTAATGTGAGGAGATTGTGAAAACTACAATTAGCAATACAATGAAGGTGACAGATGATTCTTTTAAGTGTCTCTGCAGAATCCCATTTTTTTAAATGAAAGAGATTGAGAAACTTGTACTTTTCACCTCCTGAGACCTGGGTTCAAATGCAACCAGCAAACAGGCCATGCATCTTTTCTTTCTAGTGAATCCTAAGGGTAACAAATGAAATTAGCTTCAATATTCTCACTGTATTCCCCATGGATACTATTGTAAAGAACAAATTAGAAATTGTCATTAATTAGACAATCTTGCTTCCCAAGGTCAGAGGACAGATGGTGGCAACAAACGAAACACGTTACCATACCATGCACTTTCCCTGATATTTCAGAGAGAAATCAATGAGAAATGCTGCAATGAAAGTGTTGCTTTATTTTGGGAGGTTTTGCATCATCCTTACAAATATCGGGGAAAAAAATCCAAAGTCTGTCAGAGCAAGATGCTCATATTTGATTTCATTAAATATTTGCTTTGATTAAATATGATTTAATGCCAAGACAAAGATTTATTATAATTAATTGAAAATAACCTTGTCACAATCCTATATAAATTACTTTTTTATATTTTATATTGTGTGTCAATTTTTAAAAAGGACTTTTGTCCTGCCTATCCAATGACTTGCCAAAAGGAAAATGAAAAGAACACAATCTGAATAGGTTGCCTCACCTCTGCACACCGACCGGGTTTCTCGTCAGGCTCTCATTTTACTGCTGAAAGGGCCAACATATTTGTTCAGCTGACTACGAGCTAGCCAGTTGGTTTCCTGCTGCTTTCAAAAGGGTGGAATGAGGAACGATGGACACGCAGGTTTCCCACAGCAGTAAAAATGTAACAGAAGGCATCGCCTTCCCTTCTCTCTGAAGAGAGGAAACATAACACACACCCGAGGTAACTAGGGATAATGACAGCATTGCTATTTTAGAGGAAAAGTGTTGCATACTTAGCTAAAAACAGAAATCCAATCTGTTGTGGCAAATGACAGGCTCAGATTCCTCTTTACACATGTACAGATGCTCATCAAACCAGATTATTAAAAGTAAAGGAACTGCACACAAGAGGGAAAACACAAGTTTTACATTTTATGACACACTAATTCAAGAATTGTGCTTTAAAATGAGAACAATGAGAGGTAAAATAGGTTTGCCAATGGTTAAGTTAGATCATGCAATTGAAACTCAGTGGAAGCAATTACATGTTCCAGCCATCCTGTCAGGTATCTTCTGCCCAGGTGTGGTTGCCTTTATGTCTCTCATGCTGCTCTCATCCGACAGCTCAAAATCCGCAGAATCAGCGTAGAAGTTAAGTCTTCCTCAATCCCAAATAATGATCAGAGAAGATGAGGCAACGCAGTGGTGCAGTGTCTTCTTTGGCTTGGCTTCGCGGACGAAGATTTATGGAGGGGGTAAAAAGTCCATGTCAGCTGCAGGCTCGTTTGTGGCTGACAAGTCCGATGCGGGACAGGCAGACACGATTGCAGCGGTTGCAGGGGAAAATTGGTTGGTTGGGGTTGGGTGTTGGGTTTTTCCTCCTTTGCCTTTTGTCAGTGAGGTGGGCTCTGCGGTCTTCTTCAAAGGAGGTTGCTGCCCGCCAAACTGTGAGGCGCCAAGATGCACGGTTTGAGGCGTTATCAGCCCACTGGCGGTGGTCAATGTGGCAGGCACCAAGAGATTTCTTTAGGCAGTCCTTGTACCTTTTCTTTGGTGCACCTCTGTCACGGTGGCCAGTGGAGAGCTCGCCATATAACACGATCTTGGGAAGGCAATGGTCCTCCGTTCTGGAGACATGACCCATCCAGCGCAGCTGGATCTTCAGCAGCGTGGACTCGATGCTGTCGACCTCTGCCATCTCGAGTACTTCGATGTTAGGGGTGTAAGCGCTCCAATGGATGTTGAGGATGGAGCGGAGACAACGCTGGTGGATGGTGTATGGTGTTGCTAAAGGCACCAGTGTGGTGCAGGGAACGAGGCTGCTATCTCATGGGTTCTCCAGTTCATTCCAGATCTCGCTACTGTCGGTGTGGAGTTTGTTTCATCTGTGGCTTGGTAGGTGCTCTTCCTGTATCCCAGAAACATGCTGGTGGGCTACGGGGAATTGCTCCAAGTGTGGTCGGTGGCAGGAGAACCAAGACTTAATCTATGACTTTGAAAGAAAATGTTTGCAGGGAGATAAATGGGGGAATTGGAGCAATGGGCATGCTCTGAGAGCCAGCATGGACCAAATGTCATCTTTCTGTGCGGTATGGAAACAAAGGAGAAAAGAAGAAGTGGTTTTTTAAAGGACTTTAAAAAGAAGAATGAGGACCTCATGAGGGCAAATGTAGTTAGGTCAGGTAGTGAGCCCAAGGGCCTGTTTCTGTGCAATATGGCCATTTGGCACAAAAGTCCATTCTCCCAGATGCCTCCAAAGCTGAACACAAAAACAGCAAATATCAAAGAGAATCAAAATATAAAACTGTCTGTAAGAAGTGTCAGAAGATGGATTTCCACTGGGAACTTCAGTTTCCTTCCACATTTCAACATACAGGGTTAGTAGATTAATTGGTTACGTGGGGTGTATTTGGGGCGACACGGGTTAGTGAGCTGGAAAAGCCTATCACTGTGCTGCATTTCTAATTAGATTAACTTACACAGTGTTATATTTGGATTTTAAATCCCAATATGAAGAAAAAAAAGGTGAAATCCCATAACGTTTCTTAAGGATGAATACTAGTGGGAAATAGAGTGAAGAGGCTTGGTTTCAACACAAGGAGATTGCCAAAATCATGAAAATTATGCAAGATTGTACTGATAAAGAAGACCAATGACAAACAGGACCTCAGAGGCAATTTAGTAGAGCCAGCCAACAATCTCCTGATTAACTTGTTAATCCATCCGTTTTCCTCAAATTAGCAATTCATTTCCCAATGTTAATTAATTGACATGAATACTCTTGGCACTCCAATATTGAAGTAAGATACATGACCATAACTTAATTAGTGGTAATCTCATTTAAGTAGTCATTTATCAACCACCAGGCACCTCTTTCTATTGCCATCCCTTTCTTTTTGAACACCATTCATTCACAAATTAGATCCCACAATATTACATAGAATCATTCCTTAGATATGATTCAGTCGTGTTGCTTTTACTGTGGTGAGAGATTTGTGAAGAGTCTTGAACATGCTTACACTGAACCATCAGATCTACTGTTTAAAGTGCAGCAGGAGGAAAGTGTAACAGTTTTCATGGCACCTTCCAGCCTCAAGCAATGCAGTCTCTGGTTCAACTTCTTGTATCACTTTAAACAAAAAGGGCTTCATAGCAGAGTTCTGAATTATTCATAAAGGAAGGGCAGAACATTTTATGAAAGATCTGACATTATTCAAAGACTCTTAAGTGCCCTTGCAATTAGGATACATCACCTAACAAATAATTTCACTCAAGAGGAAAAGACATTATCACTTTACCATTGACGACCTGCTATTGAAAAGACCTTACAACTGCAATCCCCAATTGAAGTTTTTTTGCAACTTTGTTTACCACAGTAAAGGACAAATCTCATGTCAAAAGTTGTATTGGAAGATACAGAATCTGGAAGATACAGAATCTCTCACAGAACTACATTTAAATTATATCACTAGAAGCTAAAATAATGGAAGGAATTTCTAAAGATGGCATAGTTCTGGCAGAAAGAGAAATGTAAAGGCACCTAAAAGCAACTTCCAAAACAGAAAAATATGAAGGAGAACATGTACTTGTAGCCTATTCCTTTAATATGGTTTTCAGACTGCAGACATGTCAAGGAAATGTTGCCGTTACACAGGCAATCTGAAAAGGAATGTGCAGGAATTTTGAGTCAATTTCTGCACCGCGATTTATCCTGCAGGACCCCTACAGCTTTTTGGAGGAAGTCTGCAGTGTAAATCATACCAGAAAAATGTGTTGACAGTCATCCCCTCTACTGCATGACCAACCACCATGAATGTTGCAATCAGGAACTAGCAGTCTAAAAAGGTGCCCAATGTCAATGACCACACAGGCAGTAATTATGCTAATTTTTTCCGTGATTTTCCCAACATTGCAGCGTTCCTCAAACTGGGTTCCCCGGAAAGGTGTAGGAATTCCATGGAAGAAATAGGTTACAATAACTGTAACTAGTAATAACAGCTTTTATTTCAGTGACTTTTTAACTGTGATTTTAAATCCCTGTGTTTCTGTGATGGCAGGAAACAGTTGCCTCGACCACAACAAAACAAACTTGGGTCTTGAGGCCTGATGACAGCAGTGCAGACATCAGGCCTCAAAACGTCATTTTCAACCAATGAGACTTGGATTTCTTTTGGTGTGAGGTTGGCCACATTTTTAAAATTTAAACTGAAAGATATTCCACGAGTGCACTGCAGCGGGAATGGTTTTTGCTGACTCTCTGTGGTCCCTTTCCCTCACTCTTGCTCACTCACTCACTCTTGCCCCCCTCCCCATTCACTTGCTCCCTCTTGCTGAGGTTGGTGTGGGAACTAGTGATGGAGTCGGCATGGGCACCGGAATGGTGTTAGTTGGGAGTTCCTGATGCCTCTGACGTGGGTTTGCATCCTGGCCCCTGCTGAGGCACTAGAGGCACTGTGGCTACGGTAAGTTGGAAGTTGGAGTCACTGGCGAAGGTAACAGTGGCTCCAGCACATGGTTGCATGGATGGGGGTTAATGTTGGAGGTGATGAAAGCCATCATATACTGCCAGTGGGCAGTAGGGGCCAGGATGCAAACCCACGTCAGAGGCATCAGGAGCTCCACCTGCAAGCAGCCGAGGCCAAGGTGGATACCCACATCAGAAGCATTGGGAGAGCTGGCCTGTGAGTGGCTGGGACAGGTTGGAAACCCACTTCTGGAAGATCAGTGTTGGTGGGCATTTGGGGTCTGGGAAGTCGGTGATATTTGTATTTGCAATTTTGATAATATTCAGTTGAAACAAAACAATCAAATTTGAAGAAATGGGATTTTGCACGTCCACAGTGCAAATGAGGAAATTATTACTTATTTCCACTACAAGAAAATGCAATTATAAGAAACTCTGCTTAAATAATAAAACATCACTTTCCTTGTTCTTTGGCTTGGCAGATGAAGATTTATGGAGGGGTAAATGTCCACGTCTGCTGCAGGCTCGTTTGTGGCTGACAAGTCCGATGCGGGACAGGCAGACACAGTTGCAGCGGTTGCAAGGGAAAATTGGTTGGTTGGGGTTGGGTGTTGGGTTTTTCCTCCTTTGTCTTTTGTCAGTGAGGTGGGCTCTGCGGTCTTCTTCAAAGGAGGTTGCTGCACGCCGAACTTTGAGGCGCCAAGATGCACGGTTTGAGGCGATATCAGCCCACTGGCGGTGGTCAATGTGGCAGGCACCAAGAGATTTATTTAGGCAGTCCTTGTACCTCTTCTTTGGTGCACCTCTGACACGATGGCCAGTGGAGAGCTCGCCATATAACACGATCTTGGGGAGGCGATGGTCCTCCATTCTGGAGACGTGACCTACCCAGCGCAGTTGGATCTTCAGCAGCGTGGATTCGATGCTGTCGGCCTCTGCCATCTCGAGTACTTCGACGTTGGAGATGAAGTCGCTCCAATGAATGTTGAGGATGGAGCGGAGACAACGCTGGCTCTGAATGGGCAACTAAAGCGGCATCGTCTGCAAAGAGTAGTTCACGGACAAGTTGCTCTTGTGTCTTGGTGTGAGCTTTCAGGCGCCTCAGATTGAAGAGACTGCCATCCGTGCGGTACCGGATGTAATAATACCTATTTTCCAATAAAATAATTAATTTACATGCCTACAGTTTATTGATTGATATAACCAGCATTCTACACAATCCAAATTCAAATAAGGGGCACACATATTTATTGAAAATCACACATATGGGAATTAAGGAATACTTCAAATGTCTTCAATGAAATGCTTCCAATTCAAGTTTTATTTCTCCCATCTTGTAAATTAACATCTATTCCTTTAAGAATCAATACATAGAAACAAAAGACTCAATTTTCAAATAGGAGACGAATTAAGTTGAATTGATAATTAAAGAAATTCTAATTTAAATTTCCTTTTACATCCTAAAGACTTATTACCCTATCACAACAGGAAGGAGAAAGATCATCACATGTGTGATGTTGGCTTTTGTTTGATGAACGTAAAGGCCTTATCATTTACTCAAAAGTAAAGTGCATTTTTTAGATAATTTATCAAATTATATCAGTACCATTTTCTAGATGAGTTGTAGTGAACAACCATTACTTTCTAGAAAATTAAAGAAAAAATATAACTGATTTTTATGATACTTTTTAAGTTACAAAGGAACTTGCAACAATATATTTCAATGCAATTCAACACAAGTTGCTCAATTTATATCTTTAACACACTGGAATCTGACTCATATTTATGTTACACCTTTATTACTGACAGAATACAAGTCAAGTTTATGCACAAGTACAACCTGATGAAACAACATTCTCCAGTCCTCAGTACAAAGCACAGACACACATTCAGACATAACACACATACATACAGACAAACAATACATGTGCAGGGCAAGTATTCATATATACAAATAAACAAATATTGTTTCATGAATATGAGATTTTCAGATGGTTAGTATGAGCAGTACTTTTGGTTATTCAGCATTCTCACTGCCCATGGGAAGATGTTCCTCAGCCTGGTGGTTCTGGCTCTGATACTCCTGTATCTTTTTCCCGATGGGAGCAGCTGAAAAATGGTGTGTGCGGGGTGGAAGGAGTCCTCAATATTTTTTTAAGACAATGATCCAAGTAGATCACGTTGACGATAGGGAGTGGGTGAGAAGGGAGACTCCAGTGACCCACTCAGCAACTCTGACGGTCCTGTGGATTGACCACCGATCCATTTCTCTGCTACTACCAATACCATACTGTGAGGCAATTGGCCAGGACTTTCTCAATAGAGCTCTTGTACAAAGGTGATGTGATGGTGGCTGGTAGCTTTGCTCACTCCAGTCCTCTCAGGCAGTGCAGTTGCTTTTGTGCCTTCCTGACAGGTGAGGAGGTGTGTGTGTCCATGATAAGTCACTCCTTAAGTGAACTCCAAAGAGCTTCGTGCTCTCCACTCTCTCCATTACAGTTATTGATGTGCAGTGGAGGGTCCTCCTGACGCCCACCATCATGAGAGTCGGGTGGTTACTTTCACACCATATCATGAGATTTTCAAGCCCTTCTCTGTGCTGAGACTCCTCATTGTTGCTGTTGAGGCCGACCACTGTTGTGTCATCTGCAAATTTGATGACAATGTCGCAGCTGGATCTGGTGATGCAGTCGTGAGTCAGTCGCATGAACAGGAGCAGGCTGTGGTCTTTCCATTAGGGAGTCCCGAATCTAGTTACAGAGAGGGGTGCCGAGACCCAGCGAGGACAGCTTCTCCACCTGCCTCTGGGGTATTATTGCATTAAACTTTGAGTTGGCATAATAATAATGCATTGCTTCACTTGTGATCTTCAATTGTGATATGGCTGTTCAACGTTTGGAGGTAGAAATATAATGTATGATCAATTTACATCTTTATTATCCACAACATAAACTCTATCTTAATTCATTTCCAAAAAGGAATAGGAATAGAGACAGACCCTTTAGCCCACTGAGTCTGTGCACACAACAAGCACCCGTTTAGACTAATCTGTTTTATTTTTCTCACCTCCTTTTCAAGTCCTTCCAGATTCTACCATTCACCTGTACACTAGGGCCAATTTACAATGGTCAATTAATCTAACAGCCTTACATACTGAGATATTTGAGAAACTTGGGCATCAAGGATACCTGCAATCTTCACAGGGACAGCATTGGAGATCAGAATTAAACCCAGGTCATTAACATTGTGAGGCAGCAGGCTGGACTGACTGGATTGGTGCCACCCAGTATCATGCTTCTGGTGAGGCAAAATAATCAAATAGTTGGTTGAGGTTGCAGCCCTTTTAAATTAGACATTATGTGGATTGGAAGAATCCCAGACTTGACCTGAGACACATTATCTTTCTTTTAATCTGGGTCGCTGATGCATGTTCAGCACCTGGCCTCAATTTAACTAGGCACAAAGGAATTGTTCATGGAGCACCAAGTACCTTGCAACAATTAAGCACTTTTGAAGTGTGGCCACTTTTGTAATGCAAGAAACACCACAGACAAATGATATAAAATGGGAAGCTTTGAGATAATGACCAGATTATATTGAATGACTGTGTTTGAGGGACAACTACAGTAATGACAAGTCATTATCCTCTGCAGCCCAGAGAAAAAAACTTTGATTAAGATCTTAGAATAGCAAAGGAAACAAAAGATGCCCATTGATTTTTGAACCATCTCTTTTAAAGAAATGCACTTTGTCTAATTCCTGTGTCTTTTCCCTATGATTTTGATTTTCCTTCTAATATTTATGTAAATCCCTCTGAAAGTGATTACTTACTCAGGCAATGGATTCCAAATCCTAATAATTCATTCCATAAAAATGTTTGTCCTCACGTCATCTCTGTTTCTTTTGCTAAGCATCTTCCACCCTTGGTCTATTAAACCTTCAGCCATTGGAACAAAGAGAAGCTGGTGGAAGTCAGAGAACCAGGCAACATCCCATGAATAGTAAAAACACAGAAATCCTGGAAGAACTCAACAGGTCATATGGCATCCATAGGAGAAAAAGATTTATAAAGTTCAGGCCTGAGGCCTTCTTCAAGGTATGAGCAAAAAGCAGACAGCCACCTGAATAAAAGGACTTGGGAAGGAGGGAAGGGCATGGAACCACAGGGGAAAAAGGGCCATTAATGGATATGGATAGAAATGGTCAGTCAACATTTCAAGTCAGGATCCTTTTTCAAGATTAAAGTAGTGTGATATCAAGTATATCAAGTGGGTGGAGGGGGGGGGAAGGGGCTAAGAGATTATTTGAGTATTAGACTTGTTAGAAACAAGAAACCACTGGGAGGAAGGGGGAGTATTAGAGAGAAAAGTAAGAATGGGAAATGTTGAGCAAAGTGGGTCAGATGTTTTCCTTCTCCCTCTCACTGTTTTTGATCCAAGTGTAAATATCCCCCAACTTATCCACATATAAGTCCTTGCCATCAGAATATTTCCAGCAAATCTCTGTGCTCCAACTGAAACCTCCATGACATTTCTAAATTGTGAAGGCCAAGTGGTGTTTTATTTCAATATACTGTATCATTAGTCTCCAGGTCCACTATGTTCCCTTTTTAACAATGGTAGAACAAGTTTTACTAATTGGTTAATTAACAAAACTTCCTCCTTCAAATATTTCTTCAGCAGGCACAAGTCATTTTCTATTCCATTTAAAGTTATACCATTCATCTTATTTTCACCAAAAATATTACCTTGTCTTCTTCTAATTGAATTTCAATTTGTTTGTGTCTATTTCTATCTTTCTCACCACTTAATAGTTCTAAGTTCTGTGCCACATGTAAATCTGAAACTTCTGTCCCATATTCTCCTACATATCAAGAGCAAAAATAATCCTACTCCGAAAATCTGAATAAATCCACTGTGTATCATTTGACCAAAAGTGGCTAATCCTTAGCTAATTATGTTGCTGACTCCTTGGTCCAATGAGCTTCCACTTTGCTCAGAAGGCTAATGAGGGTGCTTTATCAAAATGAGTTTTACAAGGTGTGAGCTTATGTTAATATTGGGGGTAAACCAAACAAGATATGCACTTAAGCGATTCCTTGCATGGCTTCAGTGCACCGAGAGCAAACCCATCTTGCTGCAGAACGTACAGTCTTGACAGTCCTGGATCCAGTGGATGGTCTGTCTTTAAAGAAAACTGTTGAACTTTACAATCATAATCTGGCTCCCTCTTCAGGAAAAAAAATTCAGAGAGCAAATACACAGTTGGATAGAGCGGATATGATACAGAGGCTCCCCAGATTACAGATGAAATATATAAATTTGACTTTATCCAATACATTTTAAAGCATTTTTTAAGATACTAATACTAACCACTGTATTTATTCAAGACTGGGTGCATTATAGTCTATTTGCTTAATTATGGGTAGTGCAAGCACAACTATTCAATTAAATGAAACAATTACTGGTACTCCTCAACTTACGTCCATGTTCCATTCTGACCAACCGGTCATATCTCGAAATGAACGTATATTGAAATTGCACTGTATCCGTGTTATAGTTCAACAAATACAACGTGGTGGTCACTAAGGCCAGCTCTCACAGGAGGTTGGCCACCCCTGCCAAACTTGCACGAGAGGCATTATTTTCCATAGATAGGTCCCGACTTTCACCGTAAAAGTGTAATTTTTATATTTTTTCTTTACTTTCTTTGGCCATATGTATGGATGGCTGTAAGTCACACAGGTGGTAAGTTGAGGACTACCTGTTCAGCAGGTGTATACAGAGCAACACAATATGGGCTCCTGTTGAAAAAGGACACTTGCCTTCGAGAACTCAGGTAATCAGGAACAAATGTTTACATCTGGAGATTGCCCATACAAAGCAAGGTCATGTCATCAACAAAGAGATTTCATAAGATTGATCTTACCCAAAAAGTTCCCCGTGTGTTGAGTTCTGTATATTTTTTTCCCTCCAACAGTATTTGTAATAACTGAACTTGAAATTCCTTTGCATGAGAAGAGCTAAGTTAAGCCTAGAGATTGATTAGTTTCAGGGGTAGGCCACTCAGCCTCTTGAGCTCTTTCAGTAAGATGTAAAAATGAAGGCCTGCAGACACAATGGTTAAAGTAATAACACAATGCTGAAGAAACTCAGCAGGTCAAACAGTATCCTTTATAAAGCAAAGATAAAGATACATAACCAACATTTCAGGCTTAAGCCCTTCATCAAGGTATGGAAATCATTCATACTTTGATGAAGGCCTCAAGCCCGAAACATTGGTTTTGTATCTTTATCTTTGCTTTATAAAAGATACTGTTTGACCTGCTGAGTTTCTACAGCATTGTGTTTTTACAGGATCCTATCTCACCTTGTTGTAAATTCCACTTCCATTCTCAACTACCTCAATAACCTTTCGTTGCCTTGCTGATCAAGTATCTATTTATTTCTGCCTTAAAAATATTCAGTCTCCATTTCCATTGCCATTTGAGTGGGAAGCCTGGTAGTGTAATGATTAGCACAACAGTATTACTGTGCCAGCGACACCACTGCTGTCTGTTCTATTACATCAGTACATGGAATTGAGAAAAGTGGAGGGTTATTAAATTTAAATTCAGACAAAGAGTAACAGGCTCTTGTGGCCCACGAGCCCATGCCACCCAAATACTCCAATTGATCTACACCCCTATACATTTTGAAAGGTGGGAGGAAACCGAAGCGCATGGAGGAAACCCACCCAGACACAAGGAGAATGTACAAACTCCTTACAGCCAGTGCCAGATTCAAACCAAGGGATATGTAGTAGGAAAACTCTAGGCTCGTGGTTCTCAATCATTTTGCTTTCCACTCACATACCACTTTAAGTATTCCCTAGGCCAAAGGTGTTCTGTAATTATCAAGGGATTGCTTAAAGTCATATGTGGATGGAAAGAAAAGGATTGAAAACCACTATTTTAATCGTACCTAACTGACTCATTATGTGCACGGTTTCATAACTCCAAAGGAAATGGGCCAATGGCAATTTTTCTCAAGTAAAATATTTCAGTAACAATTGAGTTTAGAGCAGTGATTCTTAACCTTCCTTCCCACTCACATACCACTTTAAGTAATCCCTTTCTAATCACAGAGCACCGATGGCATAGGGATTACTTAAAGTGGTATGTGAGTGGAAAGAAAAAGGTTGAGAACCACTGGTAGGCAGTGTGAAAGTCATCAGCACAGCTTTGGAGGCCAAAGGGACTGTACTGTGATGTAGATCTGGTTTCCTCTCATGTTCCAAAAGGGTTAGTCATTCATTGGTCACATCGGGCAGGGTGAGCTCCAGAGCTGAAGGGCCTGTTACCGTGCTATTTTTTAAAAATATTTTTAAAATATTTAAAGTCTGGCATCTCTGAGAGGAAAAAGAATCACTTCATCACTTTATTAAATGGGTGACTTTTTACTTTCAAACAGTGAACGCTAGTTCTAGATGCTGCCACAAGACGAAACATCTTCACAACCATCCTGTCAAACCCCTTCTTCATTAAAAATACATTGCTTCTGAATTGGGCATCTTCTGTGATGATCTTAACTAACAGTCTTTGCACCATAATTATCGTGGTCATTTTCCCTCTCTGGCATCGGCCACTATTTGGGAATGCACCTGAATTTTGATTGGATTGAGTCTATTCATGAATATACCCATCCATCGGGTATATTTATGTGCCTGAACCTCCAGAGGGGAACGTTTGAAACTTCTTTCCTCGTCTCTACCAATGCCTCCACTTCACCGCCCCGGCGAAGTCGTGCCCGTTCCCCTGTTGATGTTTGCCCAAATTCACAGAAGACATTCATCTCAGGGAAAGTAAACTCCACCCCACCAGAAACCTGCACTTTCCCATTTGCACTGATAGGTTTTCCTCCATTGTATAGCTCTTACCAGTTCCTGTCTATCCAAGGCTGGCCCGTCCACTAAAAATTCATCCCTTAAGTCTCCTCCCTTTTTGCCCTGGCCATAAAGGACCATGGACGCGAAAAAAAAGGGGATTACTCCCCCTTTCTGGCAGTCCTGTACCTGGATCCGGGCCAGCCAAAGAGTTGTGTGCATTAAAGCCTATTGTTCCTGCAGCTTATGACTCTGTGGTTATTGGCAATTGAAAAGATAGTTCTCAGACATTTTTTTCACTATTTTAGATTCCGTCCAAAATCACTTGAAATGCCACTCTTTACAAAAGGTAAAGAAGAAGGTGAGGTCTGGGAAGGCGGTGAATGCGGGGTGGGTGGCGGTCTCTCCGTGTTGGAGACTGCCAGACCACGGGACAACTTTCACCAGCTGAGCCGAGCGGGGGGCATGCGAGCTGCTTAGTGGGCGAGCCGGCGCTGGGTGGGAAGGGGGATAAACGCGGTGACCAGAAGTCTGCATTTCTGGTAGGCTTTAAGCTGCCTCCGGATCTGTGCAGGGTCAATGACGAGAAAACCCCGCAGAAGATTTTCTGAGACCCCGTTGGAGGGACGCTTATCAATATGCAAGTCAGTCGTGACTTTAACCTGCAGCTGTCGGCGGAGGGGGGGGGGGGGGGGGGCTATGTCCATGTGGGTGGGTCGAGAGTGGAGAGGACGGGTGAGACTCTCGGGGATTGATGGAAGGGGCGAAGGATGGAGTACAGATGAGGAGCGCGAAGGGTGAATTTGGAAGAGACTCCATGATCAGAGTGGATGAAGGGGTTGGAACCGAAACATTAATAATTCCTTTCCTAACCACAGAAAATGCTCGATCCTCTAAATCCTCCAGCAGAGGTTTATTTTGCTCCAGATTTCAGCATCTGCAGGCTCTTTGGTGGCCAGAATCTGTGAGCATGCCGTTATTTATCTCCTTTCACCCCCCCCCCCCCCCCCCCCCACAACACTGGTCAAGGCAGACCGAGTAAAATGACAAGACATCCTCCCTCTTGTGTGTGTATTTCATGTAGGATTCTCGTTCCAGTCTCACTGAACTGCTGAAGTTTGACAACGGGAACCAGAACTGTTGTGAGGATTTGCCTTCGACCTGAGGCTTCTATTTCCACATCCACTGACTGACCTTCTGAGTGCTTCCAGTTTTTTTCCTGCTTTTATAACAACCGCGTCCAAACAAAACCCATTAAAGCCTTTAAAACGGAGACAGTGCTCGGAAGGAGGAGCTGCAATCAGGCTGAGCCGAATCGCCGCTCCCTGTGGATGTACCATTCAATGATTTGAAATAACTCCCTCTCCACTAAGTCATGGTTTTGCGACTGCATACTGGAAAGGCAAGGCACTAAGTGAATTTGCACACCACACAGCTTTCCATAAAACTACCACGACCTTGCCACATTTCCACGGATTATCATTTTGGGGTCTCGTAACGTCAAGCACACTCGCTTCATCCCAACCGAATGAATAATATTTTAGTCCCACAGGGTGCACGCTGCTGGAGATTTTCGGCGCCCGCTTCATTTTACATGTGTGTGAGCTGGGACGGGCGAGGGTGATTTTGCTCGCACACCCAATTACAGCAGTGTAAATGGGGGGGAGATTCTCCATCAGCGAGGGTTTTCAGAGATAAAATGTGATTTTAACTTTTTTTTTAAACGTTGGCTAATTGATTTGCAGGGTCGAAGTCGGTTTTTAGTGACTTTTTTAAACCTGTTGTCTGCGACAAAACTTCTGCGGCACAAGTTTCTTTAAGAACCGGGATTACACACGCAGTGGGACGAATGAGTCCTTATTTTTCTTTGCCTTGTCCTATTAGCGACATCGCTATTTGAAAGGACCGACTTTTAGGTCAATATTATCTTTCCCACGTACAAAATAGTTCCCTTCTCTCACTGTGAGCAGATGCCGTGTCCCCTCCCTGTCCCCCCACCCCCCCCTGTCCCCCCACCCCCCCCCCCCCCCGTCCCCCCGCTGGATGTTTCCTGGCATTCAAGTTCTTGCTGTTTGTTTCTATTTTCCATTTCGGGAGCGACAGGTGACAGAACGTCGAGGTGAGAAGCGCCGACCCTGATCGCTCCGGATCACTTCGAAATCCCCCACCTCCGCATTGTGTTCCCACCTCGTTCTGAACAACCCGCCGTTACGAGGAGGGCGACAGATGCGACTTGTGTCGTTGAAACAGGTCACTTCCACCCACTGTCCTTGCTGCAGAACAGAGGAAAAGAAAGCAGAGCCCGCCACGATGTTGAGACCAGGTACAGTTGCATCACATCCTTCGGAACGAGAGCAATTCAAATCGAATCCGACATGGGGCGAATATTAGGAAATCAAAATTCCAATATCAGAGATAAGTGTTGACTAAAAATGCTTTCTATGGGGGGCCCTGTGCAATGTGATGTGATGGAATTTCCAGCAGTTATTTCCAGAATACATTCCCCAATATATTTATGCCCAACGCCCCAAATCTGTCTCGAACCCCCGAAAGAACTCAGACATCGTGGCGGTTCGCTCACCTGATTTAGGACGGGCATCTTCAACTCAAATTCAATTTACACTCGATATTTAACTAAAAAGCACCGAGCCAGTAAAACCACCCATCAACTTTCGAATCCCGACTCCACTGTTTAATACATGAACGGTGCAAGGTTCTCACTGAGTTGAGTTGGGAATCTTGTGGAACCAGCAAGTGAAACGAAACGGCGCCGATCAAATCCATCTAAGCGATAGTTTGTGTTAAGAAGGAGAACTCAGATCATACCTGAACCTGTCTTCAGCACCTGATAAACTGAGTACACTGTCAGGGCTACTAGTTCACAGCGAAAGCTCCTCAGAACTTCGTGTTGTGTCGAAGCCCTCAAGAGCCCTCAAGAGCTGTGAATGCGTGGGCGTGTGGATGTCTTTGAGGGTAAAGAGGTGGGATGTCTGTTCTACCTGAAAGTTCTTGAACAAAGCTGAGAGGCGAGTGATGTGCAGGCTCAGACAACGCGATGTACATCGAGCTTTGCAAACACTGTCGGTGGTGAGCGATTCCTCTTGCTTGCGACCAGCCCAGCTCCATCCGGCTGTAATCCACAGGGCCAGTGCCAAACGGGTAGCCAGTGCATTGCACCGAGCCATCTAATGCCAGGGTAACACGAGGGGTGGACGTTTGAGCAGCTGGTTGATGAGCCCGTCCAGAACGCGAGCAGTTCTCAGTCTCCAGGCTCACAGCCCTTTCTCAGGCAGGAGTCAAAACTCCAGTCACCGCCTCCAGGAGGCGGCACCAAGCGCCCATTGGCTCAGTGCTGCCTGAATGACAGGCAGGGGTCGACCGTCCAGCGGACACCCCGCCACTCTGCGCACACAAAATCCTGGAACAGGATGAACGCGCTCAAGCCAAAGGAAAGCACCGAAGAAAATAGGTCGAAGAGAAGCGAAGAACCCATTCGTTTCCCCATTACTAACAAGTTCCAAGGCAAATTAAGTTCTTCATAAAGCTCATGTCAGCCAGCAAGAATCAAGTGAGTCAGCCAACGTGAAATGAATTGTTGAACTGTCACGTGTAGAGAGATCCAGTGAAAAACATTTCTTGGCATGCTATCCAGACAAGTCAGCCTATTCATAGTGCAGCTGGCAGTGAAAAAATAAAAGCAATGTCACAAATGTCTCAAACTAAAAGTGCAGGTTACAATGTTAAATCTATCCACAGCAAGCTTCTGCAACAACTTTAATTTATACAGTGCCTCTTGTGTGATAACCCATACCATTGAACGATAGCAAAACACAAATTATTCCCATAATGTGGCAGATGGGAGAAGGAATTGTACCAATTTCTGGGAGGAATTGGCCATTGATTTTACCCAGAAGTTACTGTAATGGTTGATCAATTCTCTCAATTTCACTTTCCTTGACCTTCCTCGATTTAATTTATATCTGAAAATTATATATAAATTTATTTTGAATTTCATGACTGAGCTACTATACCTGTCCTGGGTTGAGAATAGATCGTACAGTGCAAAAGACATGGGTTCGATCCTGACTTTAGTCTCTATCTCTGTGGAATTCATACATTCTACCTTGGAGCCAATGGATTTCCTCTGCATGCACCAGTTTCCTCCCACAGCCCAAAGTAATGATTTAGTGATGGCTAATAGTGATTTGGCCCCTAGTGTGTACGTAAATGGTAGAAATTGGAGAGTTATTAGAGAATGTGAGGAAAACTGGAAAAAAAAATAGGAATAATCAGTGTTTAAGATTGTGAGGGGCAACAATTGCCTATACCCGTGGATATCTGTTTAAGATGAGTTGAGGAAAGTTTAGGGGAGATGTCAGAGGTGGAGAGAGTGGATGGTACCTGCAATGCATTACCAGGGTTAGGGGTTGAGGCTGATACAATAGGGACATTTAAAAATCTCTTAGATATGCAAATAGAATGTAAGAAAAAATAGTGAGTTGTGGTCTGTGAGGGAGAGAAGGGTTAGATTAATTGTGGAAAATAAAAACACACTGCTGGAGAAACTCAGCTGGTCAAACTGTGTACTTTATATGGGAAAGATAAAGATACATAACCAATGTTTCACGCTTGAGCCCTTCGTCAAGGTATGAGCAAAATGGAGGCAGGCGTCTGAACAAAATGGTGGGGTGGAGGAGCACATTCTCATGGGCGGGAGTTAATATCAGCAAACGAGGGGAAATGGAGATGGTTCTGTGAATAGAGAAGGGAGGGCTGGAGAGCTGGAGGAGAGAAGACACAGGGATGGTGAAAAGAGGGAGAATGAGGAATGAGCTAGCAGAAACTGGAGAAGTTGATGTTCATGCCATCCAGAAGGAGAGTGCCCAGCCAGAAACTTAGGTGTTGTTCCTCCAATTTGCAGGTGGTCTTGATTTGTAACAATGCATGAGGCCATGGACAGACATGTCAGCAAAGGAGCGGGGCACAGAATTGAAATGGTTGGCCATGGGGAGATCCCCATCACTGATGCTGACAGGGCAAATTAACTGAAGAGTAGGTTTATATCAGTCAGCATAACATTGTGGGCAGAAGGGCATATACTGTTCTCTGTTCTAATGTAGAAATAGTGTAAATGGGTGATTTGATGCTCAGTGGGCCAAAGATTCCATTTGGATGCTGTGTCTCTCTAAAACTATGAGAGCAACAAACCACCCAGTGGGTGAAGAAATGTTTCTCATCTCAGCCTTGAACGGCAGCCCTTATTTGAAACTGTGACCCTCCATTCTGGATAAGCCATATAAAATACAGTTGGGTTGTTGAAGAGATTCTGGATTCAGATTTATTGTCAGAGAACATACATGATATCACTTACAACCCTGAGATTCTCTTTTTTCCTGCGGGTGCAATAGAATTACCACTAATTGGTAGTGCAAAAAAAAACTGTACACAGTGTATACATGTAAACAAATAAAGAACTGTAAACAGATAACAAAGGTAAACAAAGTGTGTGCAATACAAAGAGAATAAAAAAGAAAATCAATAAAGTGCACAAGTAAGAGTCCTTAAATGAGCCTCTGACTGAGTTTGTTATTGAGGAGTTTGATAGTGGAGGGGTAGCAGCTGTTCCTGAACTTGGTGATGAGTCTTGTGGCACCGAAACCTGTTTCCTGATGGCAGCAGTGAGAACAGAGTATGTGCTGGGAGGTGTGAGTCTTTCATGATTCCAGTAGTCACCTCTGAGAAGTGATGAGGGAGGGCAGCCAGAGCCAAAGCCATAGTACCAGGGTTAGCTCTATCATACAGGAATGGAGCAGATGCTTGTTATAAGGGATTCCATAGTTTAAGTAGCATTTTCTATGGTTATAGAAATAATTCCATGAATATATGTTGTCCACCTGGTGCCATGGTTAAGATATCATTGAGCAGCTGTAGGCACTTCCAACATGGTGGTTAAATAATGGTTGTGGTCCAAGTCAGTGCCAAAAGCATAGGGAGAATAAAGAGATTAAAAAGCAAGACCTCAAAGGAAGTAATCTCTAGGCTATTCCCTGTTCTACGTGGCTGTGGTAAAACCAAAGTTTAGATTAATAAGATGGTTGAAGGACTAGTTATGAGGAATTGTTTACAATTTTGAGGGTATTGGAACCAGAGCTGGGGTTGGTGCGATGAGCACAAGCTGGAAAAATGGCACCTCAGCAGAGTTAGAATCAGTGTGAATGTTCGGTGGGTTGAGGTGAGATAGAAACTAATTCTGCAGAAGGATGGTATCAGGAAGTGTGCACTGAAAAGAAATAATTAAAGATGTTTGGGAGAGATTGTGACACCAGAAGAATAAATAAAGTTTTTTTTAAAGGTAGGACTAAATCAAAATGAGAACATGAGGTTTGTTTGATAAGTCTACAAAGCACGTAAACACAAAAAGCATGTTAAATAATGTTAAACAGGAGCAACTAACCATTAAGCCTTGTCAATAAGGTAGAGTTAAAAAAGGTAAGAATGGGTTCTAAATATTTCTGGAGATAAGGTGTACAGGAAAGATGGGGAAGGGAAAAAAGGGAATGGCAGTATTAATTAAGGAAAAAATAAACAAAAAGTTCCTGAAACATCAACTGTTTTATATTCAGTTCTGACAGTGTTTCAACTGATACATTAATTCCTTTTTCTCTCTATTGTTGCTGCCTGGCCTTTTTGTGTTTCCAGCATTTTCTATTTTTATATTAGTGTGTAGCATCTACATTTTTGTTATTTTATTTGGGGAAATGTTGCAGGACTGGAGAGTGATAGAGGATGTCTTGGAATTTTCAAGGACAGAATCTGTTAGCTTCCACTCTTTAGAGTCTAACCTTCCTGCCTCCTCTTTTTTGCTACTGTCACCCATTACCTCTCCATGTGCAGTGTCTTGGGATGCAGGGTGATGTCTCATACTAATTAAATGGAGCCTTGTTACGACTGCACCTGAACATTGTTTGCTGGCTTGGTCTCCCCACCTGAGCAGAGGCATACTTGGAGTAGAGGAGGTACAACAAAGGTTCACCAAATTGATCTCTATGGATTTTAGTTAGAGTCAAGAAACAAGGTGGCAGGATTATATTATTGTCACTATTCTACAGGTGGCCAATTTGTGAGAATGATATTGAGGAGAATATTCCAAGGAAAAAGAAAAATTTTCAAAAACTAGAAGAGTTGTCATTATAGGGGACTTTACCTATTCAAATAGAAATTGGAATAGAAATCAGCTCGGGAGCAGAGACAAGGAGGAGTTTCTGAAATAGTTAAAGAAGTATTTTCTCGAATAGTGTATTTTTGGCCTGATAAGGGATTCTATTGCTGGACTGATCCACAGAAATGAGCCAGGCCCAGTGGAGCAATCGGTAGGGGAGCTTCAAGGAAAGAACAAGCATAACCTAAAGAGAGACAATTTGAGAAAGGTCAACTTCAAAGGTATTGAGAACTTAACTGGCCCATGTAATTAAACAGGCCTTTAATGTGGAGATGTTTCATGTACAGTTTGGATACAGTCCCATAAGCAAGATGAGTAGAGAAGTGAAAGCTGGAAGCCCTGCATAATTAAAAAATAAGAATGTAAGATTGAGAATTATAAGGGCACCTAACAAACACCAACACAAGCGACAGCCATGACAATTACAGAAAGTTCAGTGGGGAGTTAAACACAAGACACAAGGGAAACTTATTGAAAATGTAAAGATGAATCAAAAAATATTCTGAAAGAAATAGTTGTCAGAGAGATATGACTAATTAAAGAACAAATAGAAAAGCTACGCAGCCTTACATAGGACACAGTGGAGATAGTACTGTACATGAATACTTAACATCAGTCTTTTCTGAGGAAGATGGTGCTGGAGTGTGAACAAAGGAAAACATAGATTGAGATTTTGATAGGTAAGAGATTGATAATAGCAAGGTAGATGAAGTGGAAGAAACATCTGGTTCAAATTGCCTAGGCAAGTATGGGGCAACTTTCAGAGGGTTGGCTACAATCTTCCAAGCATCATTAGATTGAGGGCAGGGCCTAAGGGAAGGGAAATTGTAGCTGTAGCACCCTTGCTCAAAATGGTTGGAGGAATAAACATTAGTTACAAAGCTGTCAGTTTAATCTCAGTGGTGGGGAATGTTCCAGAAACAATCATCGGGGGTGGGGGGGGGGGAAGTACCAGTTACTTGGACAATGTGAAATGATTAGAGAGGGTCACCATCAAATTAATAAAGGCAAATTGTGTGCAACTAACTTTTTTGCTGAAGTGACAGAGAGAATTGATATGGTATAAACAGACTTCCGAAAGAAGTTTCAGAAAGATGTCATCATTGAGATTAAAGCACCAGGAATAATAAGGGTTGTAGGTGCATGGATAGAACATTGGCAAAGTAAAATGGAAAAAAGAGCAGGGGTGAAAGATTGTTTTTAAGGCTAGAAGTATAAAGTTGAATCCCCAAGGGATCGGTAATGGGATTATTGATTTACTTATTATATGTATATCAATAACTTGAACTTGGGTGCATGAGGTAGTTTTCAGATGACACAAAATTTAAAGGCATGGCAAGCTGAGAGGATGATAGTAAGAGACCTCAGGGAGATATAGGTAGGATGGAGAAATAGGTAGAAAAGTAGCAGGTGACATCAATAAATGCAAAACATTGCACTTTTGAGGAAAGTAGGAAAGGTAATGGAAACTCGAGAGCACGATAGTTGTGAGGAGTTTTGTGCGCAGTTCAGTGGAAGTGGCAGAGTGGGTGAAGGAAATGGGATCCTAGGCTTTACAAATGGAGGTTATGTAGACACCTGGACAGCAAAGATCCATTCATCAGGCTTCTCTTTTTTTTTAACTACAGATCAGCATTCAACACCAGCACTAAACTGATAAGCGAACTCCAAGATATGGCCCTCAGTATGCAATTGGATTCTGGATTTCCTCATGTTTCAGACCCCAGTCAGTGTGGATTGGCAAGAACATCTCCTCCACAATCTCTATCAGCATTGGAGAAGCAGACTGTGTGGCTCAGTACAATGACACCTTATACAAATTTGCTGATGGTATCGTTGTAGTGGGCTGTATAAAGTGGGGGACAGGGAAGCAATGAGACAGCATACAGGAGGGAGATTGAAAACTCAGTTGAATGGTGTACCGTCACTCATCAACTTGCTGGATGCCGACAGCAGTGAGAAATCAAAACTGATACATTATTTATGGCATCAATAATAGTATCTGTCTTCATTTAGAATGCATGACTGCTGGCCTGGTGGAAAGAAAACATTTTTTGGTGTTCCACACTGGAGGCAAGGGTAACAAGAAGCATTGCACAAAAAAAAAATGAAGTATTAGCCTTTTGATCATTACAGTGAGATTTCCAGGATTAGAGATTAAAAATTCTTCTGGTAAAATCACATTACATTTTCTGTTTCCAAACAAGATTTCAGAATAATTGTCAAGAGTGTATATACATATATATATATATATATATATATATATATGACATCACATACCATTCTGAGATTATTTTTTCTGTGGGTGAGGCAAAATTACCACTTACTCGTAGAGAAAAAAACTGTACTCAGTGTACACATGTAAATAAAGAACTGTGAAAAGATGATGAATGTAAACAAATCGACTGTGCATACATAGAGAATAAAAGAACAAAAAAGTGCAGAAGCAGGAGGGCTTAAATGAGTCCCTTAAATGAAGGGTCTGATGGTGGAGGGTAGCAGCTGTTCCTGAACCTGGTGCTGTGAGTTTTGTGGCACCTAGACCTCTTTCCTGGTGGCAAAAGTGAGAATAGAGCATGTGCTGAGTGGGGTGGATCGTTGATAGCTGCTGATCTCCGATGGCAGCGTTCCCTGTAGATGTACTCAATAGCGGAGAGGGTTTTGCTTTGATGTCCTGAACTGTGTCCACTACCTTTTGCAAGGCTTTATGCTAATGGGTATTGGAGTCCCCATACCAGATCGTGATGCAGCCGAACAGCACACATCTGTAGAAATTTGCCAGGGTTTCTGATGTCAAGCCAAACCTCTGCGAACTCCTGATTAGGTGCAGGCACTGGCGTGTTTTCTTCATGATCCCCTTAGTACGTTCAGTCCAGGAAAGATCCTCCAAGGTACTGACTCCCAAGAACTTAAATTTGCTCACCCTCTCCATCTCTGATCTCCAATGATCAATGCATTGTATACCCCTGGGTTTCCTTTCCTGAACTCAACAATCAACTCCTTAGTTTTGGTGACATTGAGACCGAGGTTGTTGTTGGTGCACCATTCAGTCAAGTTTCCAATCTCCCTTCTGTATGCTAACTCATCACCTTTCTTTATACCACCCACTACCATGGTATCGTTGGCAAATTTGTAATTGGTTTTATTGTCGTACTAAACCACACATTTTTAAGTGTAGATCAGTAGAGCAAGGGGCTAAGAACACAGCCCTGTGGTGTTCCGGTACCGATGGAGATTGTGGAGGAGATGTTCTAAACAATCCACACTGATTGTGGTCTGGAGGTGAGGAAATCCATGATCCAATTATACAGTGGAATCCCAGATCCTAGAGTTTGCTGATCAGTTTTGAGAGGATGATGGTGTTAAATGCTGAACTGTAATCAATAAAGAACCTCCTGATGTATACATCTTTACTGTCCAGGTGTTCCAGGTCTTTATGCAGACCCAATGTCACTGCTCAGAGATTAGCTGATATGCTTAAACACCTGGCCCATCATACTAATGCCACCATGAAGAAAACATTTACCTCCTCAGGAGTTTGTGGAGGTTCAGAATATCATCAGAAACTTGGCAAACTTCTGCAAGTGTGTAGTGGCCTGATATGGAGGTACAGATACCTCTGAGTGGAAAGCCCTGCAAAAGTTAGTAGACATAGCCCAGAACACCACAGGTAAAACGCTCCCCACCATTCAGAACATCTACATGGAACGTTGCTGTCAGAGAGCAGCAGCCATAATCAGGGATCTACACCACCCAGGGCGATCTCTGTTCTTGCTGCTGCCATCAGGAGGCCAAACCTCCAGGTTTAGGAATAGTTGCTCTCAGACTCTCAACTATCAGACTCCTCAAGGACAGACTCATTCATTTAAGGACTCATACTCTACCCATTATTTATTATAGCTTTTCTGATTGCATGCTCCACTGCATGTTAACTTGAAGTGATTGTACCCAAGAATTTTGATCACAAAATCTCTCTGACCATTTAGTGCAAGGGCAGATGATTAGAGGCAGATGATGAAAGGGTTAATTAAAAAGGCAGCCATTGAGGAATATCTTAAAAAAGGAAAAAGGAGATAGATAAGAAATTTTGGTGATGTATTCCAGACCTTTCATGTCATTCCAGCTGAAGGCACTTCTGTCGATGACGGAGCAATTAGATTCAGGAATGAACAACACCTCAAATGTCTCAGCGCATAAAGAGGTGTAGGAATCAGAGATGGGAGAACTAAAACCACAAAAGGGATTCGAAACAACTATGATCATTTTAAAATCGAGACCAGGAACCAATGAGTCCAGCAAGCACAGGAGCGATGGGTTAAGATAAATTGGTGTGTCAGGAAAGGAACCGCAATTTTGGATAAGTGTACATAGCTCCCCACCATGATTACCAGCCCCCCCACATCTCCATCGGGCACACAAAACTCAAAACGGTCAACCAGTTTACCTATCTCGGCTGCACCATTTCATCAGATGCAAGGATCGACAATGAGATAGACAACAGACTCGCCAAGGCAAATAGCGCCTTTGGAAGACTACACAAAAGAGTCTGGAAAAACAACCAACTGAAAAACCTCACAAAGATAAGCGTATACAGAGCCGTTGTCATACCCACACTCCTGTTCGGCTCCGAATCATGGGTCCTCTACCGGCACCACCTACGGCTCCTAGAACGCTTCCACCAGCGTTGTCTCCGCTCCATTCTCAACATCCATTGGAGCGCTTACATCCCTAACGTCGAAGTACTCGAGATGGCAGAGGTCGACAGCATCGAGTCCACGCTGCTGAAGATCCAGCTGCGCTGGATGGGTCACGTCTCCAGAATGGAGGACCATCGCCTTCCCAAGATCGTGTTATATGGCGAGCTCTCCACTGGCCACCGTGACAGAGGTGCACCAAAGAAAAGGTACAAGGACTGCCTAAAGAAATCTCTTGGTGCCTGCCACATTGACCACCGCCAGTGGGCTGATATCGCCTCAAACTGTGCATCTTGGCGCCTCACAGTTTGGCGGGCAGCAACCTCCTTTGAAGAAGACCGCAGAGCCTACCTCACTGACAAAAGGCAAAGGAGGAAAAACCCAACACCCATCCCCAACCAACCAATTTTCCCCTGCAACCGCTGCAATCGTGTCTGCCTGTCCCGCATCGGACTTGTCAGCCACAAACGAGTCTGCAGCTGACGTGGACTTTTTACCCCCTCCATAAATCTTCGTCCGCGAAGCCAAGCCAAAGAAAGAAACATAGGAGTATAGTAGGGGAGGTGAGCTAACATCGCAAAATCTACAGGTTGCAAAGCATGGATCAGCATTTCATCAGTAGGAAAGCTGAGGCAGGGCAGGGTGATGAGGTTGCCACTGAGGTTGAAGCAGGTGATGAGACCACAGCAACGTGAACACCTGACAAATCACTTAAGCGTTAATGAGAGGCGCAGTATTATTCTAATTTATAATAGGCCCTATTATAGTTTTATTATCACTCTAAATAGTACCAACCAACAGCTAAGAGAGCACCTGCAAAGATTATGGGACCACACCTGATGTCTGAAGTGAGCCTCAAAATAGGATACAATATTGGCCATCAACTTAGCTTGGTAGAAAATTGTTTGCCAACAAAATCTAAAACAAGATCCAAGCCGAATAATTACTCCCATCATCAGCCAACATGATGCAAGGCAAAAGAGCTGAGTTGAGTGTTCGAGAGCCCTGGTAACACTGAAGATAGCACAATGTTTGTAACTGATGGAGGTGATGATTGCCCAATGTTCCATTTGTTATTCCTCAGAAAATGTTACATTCCATACCTGCATATAGCAAGACATTGGTCAACTTTCAAGGACAAAGTGAAAGGTGGTCACCAATATTGGCCCACATAAGTACCCTCTTCAACAATGACCCCATCACTTGCATTCAATGGAATTAGTATCACGGCCATTCTCATCATAATTTTTCAAGTAAGTGACCATAAATTTAAATGGACTGGCCACATTAACACTATGCAGGTCAAAAGATGGGTATCCTAGGGTGAATGAGTTAACTCCTGAGTCACTTGTCACTATTTTGCCTGCCACTCGAGATTGGTGGAATGCATGAAGATAGCTCAGCACCATTCAGGATAAAACAGTCGATTAGTACACCAGCCAGCATCACAAACATGTATTACTTCCACCCCACTGCAATGTGCCTGCCGTTTGTGTTACCAATAAGTGGCCACTTATTCCTAAGGAGTCTTTGATAGCACCTCCCGAACAACTTACCTCTACCATTTAAATAAGAGCAGCTAGTACATAGGGACACCACAAGCTAACTTGGAAATATGTGGCCGTCACAACCTCATCTTTGGGTTTAAATCCAACAGCAAGTCTCTTCAGCAGATACAGTGGTTCAAGGTTACACATGACAGTTTGGTAAATAAATGCTGGCCTTTCAAGCAAAATCCATATTTCATTAAAAATTCAAAATAAATAAATATCATTTTATGAACCAAAAGACTTGACATGCGTCATATAAAGTCCTTCCTTTACCATGTTATGTTGTATTAAATACATGGGTGACAGAATGTCACGAGCCCGGCAAGTAAAGAGATTTGTTGTCATTTTTATTGTGTGTTAAAGTCAATTACACTCACTAAATTAGACCTCTCTAAAACTAAATGGGGTGGCACAGTCAGTGTAGGGGGCGGAATGGTTAGCCTAGTGCTTACAATGCTATTACAGCGCCAGTGACT
The DNA here is from genome assembly GCF_036971445.1 of Narcine bancroftii. NCBI lineage: Eukaryota > Metazoa > Chordata > Chondrichthyes > Torpediniformes > Narcinidae > Narcine > Narcine bancroftii. The sequence continues at coordinate 189,611,132 of NC_091475.1, read as the reverse complement.
CAGATTCGAATCCAGCCCTATCTGAATAGAGTTTGTACGTTCTCCCCCTGTCTGCACGTGTTTCCTCCAGGTAGGTCCTTTGGGTGTATTTGTGCGGCAAGGGATCGCAGGCCAAAATGGACAATTACCATGCTGCATGTCTGAAAAAGTATTTTCTTTCTAATATATTTTAATTGAGTTTAACACAATAAGCATACATAATAAATGATAATTACATAATGAATCAGTCGTATACAAGCAAATGTCTCAGAGAAGGGAGAGGAGAAAAAAGAGTAAATAATGAAATGAGATTTCTTCATTAATAGTTACTTGTAATAACTCCACCTGGTAATAAACATAATGAATGCAACCATGTCAGATCCATTATTAGGCTGTTATATTAATTTAATAAGGATAAAACAAAAGAAAAAAAACCTAAAAGACTAAACTAAACTAATCCCCTACCCCTAATCAAGGTTACTTTTTTGAAAGAAAAAGAAATCAATAATGATGTGGAATCACTGGTGACCCCCGGAGAACAGACAAAGAATTACCGGAACGTGTAATACTTATTCACTCTTCCAATTATAAAAAAATTCTAAGAATGAGCCCCATAACTTCATAAATTGACACTTTCTACCTTTCTATCTGATTTTCTCTAAATTTAAATACGACATTATATCATATAACCACTGCATATGCGTAGGAGATGCATCTCCTTTCCATTTCAATAAAATAGCTTGTCTGGCTATTTATTTTCTGCATTGAGTAAATTTAATTTTGGTCCAGATGTTATTAAATGGATTAAATCATTATATTCAAGTCCCAAAGCGACGGTCCGCTCTAATCTACACCAATCGGCTATGTTTAATCTCAATAGGGAAACAAGGCAGGGTTGTCCTTTAAGTCCTTTGCATTTTTGATATAGTATTGAAACTATTAACTGTTTCTCTTTGACAGTGTAGAGAATTTAATGGGATAATTAGAGGAGGAATTGAACATAAAGTATCACTATACGGATGATTTATTGCTCTTTATTTCAAATCCTGTAGTTTCATTCAGTTATCAGGTTATAAATTAAATTTACACAAGAGTGACCTTTTGCCCTCAAAAGGTGCTTCTGAAGGATATTCCAATTTTCCATTCAAAGTCGTGAAAGAACATTTTCAATATTTAGGAATTACAATTCAAAAAATTTTAAAACTTACTGAAAGAGAATTTATGGGTATTGTTTAATAGGAATAAACAATCATTATCGGGTTGGTCTCTCTCATCTGTTACAATGATGAGATGTATTAATTTGATTAAAATGAATATTTTACCTACGTTCTTGTATCTTTTTCAAGCATTATCAATTTTTATCCCCAAATTCTTTTTCAGCTCATTGGATTCGGCTATTTTTGCATATATTTGGCAAGGGGGAAAACCGTGTATAAATAAAGCCTGCCTTCACAAAACTACATTAAATGGAGAATTATCATTTCCAGATTTAGATTATACCATTGGGCAATTAATTTACTTTTACTATTACATTTGGATAAATCAGTGAATCGCCCTTCCTCTACGTTCGCAGTTTTAGGTTCCTTCTTACCATTTTCCTTTTCCAAATTAACAAATAATCATTTAGGTTCAGTTCCAGAAATTATTTGGAATTAAGGGTTTTCCATTGGCTAGTCCAATTATAGATAACCATCTATTTCAACCGTCTTTGTTAGATGCAGGTTTCAAGAAAAGGTATTCAAAGTTTCAAGGATCTTTTTATTCAAAATAATTTTGCATCTTTCGAAGAATTATCAGCCAAATTTAATCTTTCCAATAGGCATTTCTTTAGATATTTACAAATTAGGCATTTTGCTCACTCCAAGCTTTCATATTTTCCTTCAAATATCTAATTCTAAGATTCTTGATCTGCTTTTTAACATACGATTTTATTTTCATGGTAGATTAATAGCACATATTTATAATAATTTAGTGGACTTAAATTCAGTTCTAATGGCTGGGATCAAGACAGATTGGGAAAGAAACTTGTATATAATTTTTTCAGATGAAGATTTAAAGTATCAATCTTCTTGATTAATGATTCCTCATTTTGTGCAAGACACTGCTTATTACAATTTAAGGTGGTGCACCGAATTAATTTGTCTAAACTTACATTTTCTTACTTTATGCAGACATTGATCCTTTTTGTGAGAAATGCAACATTTTTGAAGCATTTCTAATTCATATTGTCTGGGAATGGCCAAATTTGGAGAGATTCTGGAAAGAGATTTTTCAAACTCTGTCAACAATTTTTAAGATTTAACTTGGAATCCTGTCAGTTAATTGCTGTTTGTTTTTTCTCATGACTCAGATGAACCTCCATTGGCATCTCAAGAAAAAAGTCAGTTTTTACTACATTGAAAAACTCATATTCTAATATGTGCAAAATCTAGAATCTAATACTTTACATTTGATGTACATATTTAATACATTCATAATTACATCTATGAAAGCATCACTTTAGTTTCAAATAAAGATAAGATGGAGGGTCTCATTATATTCTGATTTACAGAGAAGGGTGTGTGTCATATCAACAAGGAAAAATGAGAAAACCAACACTAGTGAATATCCCCAGTGTTGAGCCTTTAATTACACTCAAGCAGCCTTGATGGGTGGGCCACATCATTCAGATGGCCCAAAGTAGTCATTCTGCTCTGAGCTCCATCATAGCAAGAGAAGCCCATGGGAATAAAGCAAGGGCTACAAGGAGGGTAACAGAGCTCCTTTAAATGATGTTTACACCCCACTGACTTTCAAAGACCTTGGGAAGGAGTCCTGATGAAGGCACTTTGGAACCTTGAATCTCTGTATTCGAAATACGTGGAAGCCTTAATAAAAAAAAAAGACATGAGCTATTATTGTCTCCTGCCTCACCTGCAGCAGGTGATTGTTAATGAGGCCAAGTAACTGAGAAGAACCAAGTAATTTTTCACCCCAAAAGACAGGGGAATGGTAAGGTTCCTGGCTGAAATATACTGTGCTGATGTGAAATGGAAATTGAGATGCAAGGCTCGTGGTTTTGATCTCTCCTCATTGCTTTATTGCAACTATGCAACTTCTGTGGAAGAGGTCATATTTGTTTCCACTATGTTTTGGGCACCACCAAATTCAAGAACATTTTCTTTCAGGCTATAATCAGACTCCAGATTGAACGTCACATTGTAAAAATAATGTCTTTGCTCTGTTCTAACTCCTCTTTCTTTGCAACTCTGTAATTCTGCACTTTATCCACAGTTTGTCCGGGTCGATAGCAGAACATCGAGCACCGTCACCTGCACCTCAAGGCTGTGTGCTCAGCCCTCTCTGGTTCATGCTTCTTACTGACAACTGCATCGCCAGATCCATCTTCAACAATGTCATAAAGTTTGCAGATGACACAACAGTAGTTGGCCTCATTAGCAATCACAATGAGTTGCTCTACAGAGGTGGAAAATCTCGTGAAATGGTGTGAGAGTAACAACCTGAGTCTTAACATGGACAAGATGAAGGAGATGATCATGGATTTCAGGAGGACCAGGAACGACCACCCTTTACTATACATCAACAACTCTGTAGTAGAGAGAATGGAGCTACATTCTTTGGAGTTCACTTAATTAGTGACCAATCATGGATACTCAACATCTCCTCACTCATCAGGAAGGCCCAAAAATGACTGCACTTCCTGAGAGGACTGAAGCAGGCAAAGCTACCAGCCACCATTATGTCAACTTTCTATAGGAGCTCTATCGAGAATGTCCTGGCTGGCTGCATTACAATGTGGTACAGATGATGCAGAGAAATGGATTGGAGGTCAATCCCCAGGACCATAAGAGTGGCAAAGACAATCACTGGAGTCTCCTGCCCCTCCCATCGATGTGATCTACCAGGATCATTGTCTGAAGAGGGCACACAAAATCAATGAGGACCACTTTCCACCCTGTACACAGCATCTTTCAGCTGGTTGTATGTCTGCATACTTTGCACCGAGAACTGGTGAACACTGTTTCTTCAGGTTGTACTTGTACAATTTGATGGCAATAAACTTGACTTTATGGGTTGACCAAATGGATTGCTCACAAAATAAACTTTATCATTATGCCTCAGTATATGTGACAATCTTTTTTTTTTTTGGCTTGGCTTCGCGGTCGAAGATTTATGGAGGGGTAAATGTCCACGTGACAATAACTTGATTTTCATTTGGTATTTTAATCACAGTTTTGGCTTCAACATGTTACATGAACAGATGAGTTCTAATACACTTGGGTTGTATTTTCATCCAAGGGCACTGAATGAACAGATTACACTAGACAACAATTTTTTTCCTAAAGGTCTGCTTCCTAAAAACAAATTGGAGATCATGATCGACAATTTCAAGATGAACGCAAAGATAATTTCAGCTTTGCTGTATCATGCAGAAAGTTGGGGAAATATTAAATTAACTTTTATTGAATTTAGCATATTTAATCGCATAATGGTGCTGACTCATGACGTTAGTTCAACTGACCTAAAAATGTTTTGCCACTGATTTTCATCTGATGCTTCTTGTGTCAGTCCAACAATAGTCAACTAGCACTGATGGATTTCAGTTGCCATGGTACCACTTTTCCATGGTCACAATGTCCTGGTGAAGCCTTTCACTATTTTCGTCACTCACTGACTGCTCCAAGATCAGCAGGGAAGAAGTTCAAGTGCGAATGAAGAAAATTAATTTTCAATAACGTTACATTTCATTGTTTTGCATACTTGAAGTAGGCTTAAAATATGACAGAAAACCACAAAAAGAGGTTATATCTAAAAACAGTACATGGTAGGAAAATTTTAAGGTGATTTCCATGATAAGCAGCCAAAAATTCATATGGTAAAAAACACCCAAAAGTGTTCAGGAAGCAAAATCTTCACTGTTTCATGTTATTGCTGCTTGGGTAAACACATTTTTGATTTTGATTGACTTGGTCAAATTCAGATCAAAATGTGAAAACTTATTGTCTCCTTGTCAATTGTAGGGCTAAAGGTCGGACATTGCCACACCAGCAAGAATTCCATGTATGGGATTTTTGATCAAGCGAATACCAGCAGGTGATGCTCACACATTCACACTGATGGCAATTGCATTCTCAGGTCCTTCATTCTTGTCACCAACTTTGACAGTACACCCCTTGTACATGTTGAAATATACAGACTAATGGGTGAGCCCTATGTAAACAAATGCTGGTGGTTTCTATTACACATCTGGGAACCTGTGCAGGCTCAAAATAAATGAATACTTCAAGAGGAAATAATAGTGTCCTTAAAAAAAACGAACATAGTATTATAATGCCATACAATAACAATGTTAAATGACAAGAAAATCTGATGTTGGATAGATTCACTGAAAGATATTTGTTGTCATACACAGGAAGAACAGCTTTATTGCGCTAGAATTACTGACAAAGGGATTTTAATATTCACCTGATCAGGTTAATCTACTTATTTGTAAGATAGCCCCTCTAATAATTGCCATAGAACTCATAAAAGCACAGTGAATTTTACAGCAAGTAGAAGAATTTTGAACCAAGTTTTATTGGAGTAAGGAGAGCAAAGTATTGGAGAAGTTGGAGATCCTGGAAGTAGGCTGTGTCCAGAGAAATTTCAAATTAATTGCAATTTGACAAAAGATGGCAACAAGAGAGGTTGAGACTTGAGTGATAAGGAATGACAACAGTGCCCAGGTAATGCTGCACAAGATTAATAAGCAATGTTGATGGAGCAGGTGGAGCCAAGGCATACACTGCTGTTCTACAGAGGCTGATTCCCTTTTCAGAAATGCAGTCACCTAAATGGAATCATCGTTTCAGAAACAGCACAGTAATGCGCCCTTCCGGCGCATGAGTCCGTGTCACCCAAATACACCAATTAACCTACAAACCCCACATATTTTGAAGGGTGGAAGGAACCCGGAACACCCAGAGGGAACCTACGCAGACTCAGGGAGATCATACAAACTCCTTACAGACAGTGCCAGATTCAAACCCAGATTGCTGGTTTGTGCTAACCACTACAGGAACCGTGCCACACAAACTGATTAAGATTTTCCCAAGCAACACTAAAATTATACTGACATGCACAGCTACTTCATTATTTTTAAACCTGGGATTTCTTTGGCTTACTGACCAGCTAGCAACAAAGAATTCATGTAGCTTTGGGATGAATAGAGACTTGCAAGAGATGAAAGCCAAACACTTCAGGGCATGTTATTGAGTGGTATATAGTGGCCAATTATCAGCTGCATCGGATTTGTGAGTGCAACACATTCTCCTATTAAGTGACCTGGATTTTGCTACTGGTTCAGCTCGGTCACTGATCTAGAATTTGGAATATCCGGGAGAGATTAAGAGCAGCTCATAAAGCTCAGGAGACCAGGCTAAGAGTTATCCTATCAGCTGTGTGTCACAATATGTTAAATGCATTTTTAAAAACTGTTTATAATTTCATTATCATCGGGTGACAAGTGCAATTTTACCCCTCCCCCCAACCCACCCATATCCTCTTAATTCATTCAACAATGGTCTGCAGGTAATTCTTTCACCTAACTTTAACTGAAGATTAAATATCCAACACTTTGATATAAATATTTGAGTTTATGGCAATGTACAATCAAGCCTCTCTCTTTTGAAATCTCTGGTCTGCCATTTCTTTTGAGATAATTCAATTTCTCACGAACACTGCAGTTAATCTGTTAATTTCCATTTATACACATTTCACTTCAGTTTCCTGTCAACTCTTCTTCTGCTTTCAAATGGACTTTCTCCTCATTTCTCAGAGCAGCCCAAATAACTATGAATCCAATTCATGCTTCAATCTATCAATGACCACAGAACGTAACTGAAATGGCTCAATTTGAAGTGAAATATCTGATAACCAATTTTAATTTTTGCAGTCTTATCTCTGTTCCGCCTCCCCCACTGTCTAACATTGAACATATTGTGCTCCAAGTCACTTCACCTAAAAGAAATAAAAAACACAGAACTAAAGCTGACCTGTGCACACTTATAAATATTGTGTTACTTATTTTCCTTCACAGGTCAGAGTAAACTTCCAATCCATATGTCTCAATTTCACTTTTATATATATAAATTCAATGTAACGACAACAAACAATGACTTAGCTATATATCGCATTTAAAGTAGAAAAACATTTCAAGATGCTTCACAGAAAGGTTTAAGGAAAAACAGATGCCAAGTCAGAGAAGAGATTAAGAGAGGAAGATCAAGAATCTGATCACTGAGTTGGTTTAAGGAAGGTTCTTAAAGGAGAAGATGTAAAGAAGCAGAGGAATTTATGGAGTGAATTTCAAAGTGTGGTCTCTTAGCTGAAGGTATGGCCTCCATTGGTGAAGTTCCTCAGAGAACTTGAGAGTTCAGAAGAGTAGGTGGTCACAAGGCTGGACAAGGTTGTAGAAATTGGGCAGCACACAGTAGTTAGTGCAACACTCTATTACAGTGCCAGCGACATGGTTTCGAATCCAGTCCTGTCTGTTAGGGAGGGCTTTGTACATTCTTCCCATGTTTGTATAGGTTTTACCCTGATTTCCTCTCACCCCCTAAAAATGTATGAGGTTTGTGTGTTAATTTGGTTGTAATTAGACAGCACATGTTTAAATGGCTGGAATTGGCTTCTACCATGCTGTAAATAATTTTTAAAAAGAGAGATTACATAGAAGAATTATTAAGGCATTAGATTAGAGGATTTAAAGGACATGGAGGGCACAAGAACGAGCAGAATTTGGAGCATGATCCAAAAGAAAAGCAGTAAGTATTGAATAAGTTAGCTTGAAAATAGTAAAGGATGTGTGGCTGGGTAAAAGTGGAACAGGGTAATCAAGAGAGAAACACAAAAAGCTGCACATGCAGGAATCTCGAGGAGACAATGAATTGCTGGAGCAACTCAGCAGATCAGGCAGCGTCCATGGATAGACGTGGTGAGTCAACATTTTGAGTCAGAACACTTTGTCAAGACGAAGATTAACAAAAAGTAATATTACATAATATAAAGGGGGAAAATAGCCGGAGGGAGGGAAGGGCACAGAGGTGATGAGATAGAAGATGAAGTGGCAAAGAAACAGGTGGAAGGAGAACACATAAGGATGAAGGAGGGAAGAAGAAGAGTTAGAAAAAGGAAAACCCATTTCTAACCATGGATGGTGTCCAATTTGCTTTGTCTGCAATAGAATAGTCATGTTGAGATCTATGGATAAGGGTTTCACATCTAAATAGGCTGATGTAAAATCAGAGACAAACAATGCCCTCTCTCAGCTGATAATAACAACATGCTTAAAAGTGATTGCATGAAATGGGTAATCTTCAGATAAGGAAGAGAATACCCCAAGTGAAGAATTTAAGGGAAGTCAGACTCAACAATTCAGAGAGGAGAAGCACAATCTTATAACAGATGTTTAGACTAGAACTGATTAGATAAAAGTAACTGGAGGACACACCAAGTGAGTAAGTGGAGAGATGTTGGGGAGAAATTATATAATTACTTTTGCCATAGTCATTGGGGAAGGAATAAGGAAATACATTGTGCTGTATCGTAGATGCACACATTGTGATGCAAGAGTTTGATTTCAGTTACTTGAAAGGCAGCAATGTTCTTTATCTCTTCATTCTCATACTCCATTTGGAATTATGAGGAGTCAAGATGGAGTAAATATGGGAGGAGGGGGGGGGGGAGAAAAAGTCAATGTATATGTGTGAAAAAGAAATAGTGTATATCATGGCTAATGTGATTTATGGTGTGAAAAATTTAAAAAAAAAGATGGAGTAAATAAAAGAACCTACTCCGCTCAGTAGAGAGAGTGAAAACTATCAGGTGTAGATTTAAACTGAAGACAGAGTGCAAAAGCTGCAATCTGGAGCAAAGCACGATCTGCTGGAAGAGTTCAACAGGTCAAGCAGCAGCAAATGGAGAAAAAGAATTGACAATATTTCAGGCAGGGTCATTCATCAAGACAAACTCATTGACAAAAGAATTAGAGGGATGGGAGGAAGAATTCATTCAGAGGGCAGTAGAGTTCTAGAACATATTGGCTGAAAATGTGATCAAGGCAAAAAAAAACCTTAATTTCATCTAAAGGTATTTTCCTGTGCATTTGAAAATCCATGACCTGCCTGGCCAAGGATATAGTACTAGAAGGTGGCATTAGACTGACTCGGTATTGTTTGACTAAGAGAAAAAAGTTGGCCTATCTCATAAATATTCTACGATTTCCATGGTTCTAAGTTGCAGGAGACATGGGCATGGATTTGATAGAGGTGACATTATCTCAGACTCTGAAGGGGGTAAGAAAAATGAGAAATAATTAGTAAGCTTTGATTTTCTTTTAAAAAACCATATTATTCCATTAATGAGATTTGATTTTTGCCAAAATACTGTTTTTTTTTATCTACATTAATGAAAAATGAAAAATCCTGTTCTTGTGACACCAGTAAGTTTTCCTACTGCAATACAAATTTGCTGGGAAAAGCCTCATGTGACCTGAATAACTTCATTAACATTAAAACCAAACAGAAGGTATTACTTTCATGCTCAAATTTCAATGCTAATTCAATCAGTAAATTCTCAGTTTGTATTAGGTAATACAATAACAATTTGCATTTATGACATTTTTTTTAATGGGAAAATGCCCTGAGTATTGAAAGGAACTATTTATTGTCATGTACAAACCAAGCTTTGTTTTTCATGCTATCCAGGCAACTCAACCCATACTTAATAAAGTAGGCCGTACACTAATAACAAAGGAACTGGGTTTAGGTTACAGTGTTAACATTAAAGGGTATAAACTCCCACTGGCTCTACACAAAGTCATGGACAGCAAACATACACCAGGATGCTCTTTATTGACCACAGTTCGGCATTTAAACAGTTCCCCTCAAAACTGATCAGCAAACTCCAGGACCTGGGATTCAACACTCCACTGTGTAACTGAATCTTGGATTTCCTCACTTGCAGACCACAATCACTGAGGATTAGTAAGAACATCTCCATCACAATCTCCATCAGTACTGGAGCACCACAGAGATGCATTCTTAGACCCCTGCTCTACTCGCTGTACACCTAGGATTGTGTGGCTTGGTACAACAAAACCATCTATAAATTGGCTGACAATAACATGCTACAAGATTATATAAAATGGGTGATGAGTCAACATACAGAAGGGAGATTGAAAACTTGGCTGAATTGTGAACCAAACCCAAGGAGCTGATTGTTGACTTCAGGAAGGGAAAATCAGAGGTGTATGATCCAGTAGTCATTGGGGAGTCAGAGGTGGAGAGGGGTAGGCAAATTTAAGCTCTTGGGAGTTTCTATCTTGGAGGATAATTCCTGGACACAACACACAATGGCATCATGAAGAAAGCACATCAGTGTCTCTACTTCCTCAGGAGTTTTCGGAGGTTTGATATGACACCAGAAACCCTGGCAAATTTCTACACTGCCATCGGAGTACAGCAGCAATCATCAAAGATCCACACTACCCAGCACACGCTCTGTTCTCAATGCTACCATCAGGAAAAAGGTATAGGTGCCACAAAACTCATATCACAAGGTTTAGGAACAGCTGCTAACCCTCCAGCATCAGACTCCTCAAAAACAAACTCTATCTGCACCCTCTCTACCTTATTGATATCCTTCCAATAATTTGGGGACCAGAACTGCACAAAATTTTCTAAACCTGGTCTCACTCATACCTTGAACAGTCTCAACATCACCTCCCAGCTCCTATATTCTATGCTTTGATTTATAAAGGCCAGCATACCAAAAGCCTTCATCACCACCCTATCTACATGAGAATCCACTTTCAAAGAAGGATGAACCATTACTCCAAGATCACTCTGTTCCTCTGCATTCCTCAATCCCCTCCCCTTCACTGCATATGTCCTATTTTGATTATTCTTCCCAAAATTAAGCACTTCACACTTATCTACATTAAACTCCATCTGCCACCTTTCCACCCACTCTTTTAAGCAGTCCAAATCCTTCTGCAGTCCCCGAAAACCATTCTCACTATCCACAACTCCCCCTATTTTTGTATCATCAGCATACTTACTCACCCAATTTACCACTCCATTATTCAAATTATTAATGTAAAAGACAAACAACAAGGGACCCAACACCGATCCCTGAGGCACACCGCTCATCACTGTCCTCCATCCTGACAAACAGTTATCCACCATGACTCTCTAGTGCCTATCTTTTAGCCACCGTTGAACCCATCTGACTATCTCGACATTAATCCCTTGTGCCTGAACCTTCCTCACCAACCTTCCATGTGGAACCTTATCAAAAGCCTAACTGAAATCTAGATAGACTACATCTACTGCTCTACCCTCATCAACCTTTCTAGTCATTTCCTCAAAAAATTCAACAAAATTTATCAAACATGAACTTCCCCTCACAAACCCATGTTGGTTGTCCCTGATCAATCCCTGCCCCTCTAGATAGTCATATACATTATCTCTAAGAATACTTTCCATTAGTTTACCAACCACTAACGTCAAACTTACTGGCCAATAATTGCTGGGCCTACACCTGTACCCCTTTTTAAACAGAGGAACCACGTTTGCAACATGCCAATCCTGCAACACCACATCTTCCTCCAGTGACTGTTGAAAAATCACTGTCAGAGCCCCCGCTATTTCATCCCTGACTTCCTTCAAAGTCCTGGGGAAAATCCCATCTGGACCTGGAGACTTATCTACCTTTATATGCCTCAGAAGTTCCAACACCCATTCTTTCCTAATCCCTATGTTTTCCATAATTACCCCTTTTGCCTCACTTATCCTACACAATTCCATATTTTTTTCCCTAGTGAATACTGACGAGAAGAACTCATTCAATATCTCCCCCCATCTCATTTGACTCCTCACACATTCGTCCTCTCTGATTCTCAAGTGGACCAATTCTATCCTTCACTCTCCTTATGCTATTCACATATTTGCAAAACCCCTTTGCATTTACTTTCACCCTGTTCGCTATAGCCACCTCGTACCTTCTTTTCACTATCCTAATTTCCTTCTTAAGCTTTTTTCTACAATCCATATATATTCCAAGCATCTCGTCCATACCTTGCTTATTGTATTTAACATAGGCCTCCCTTTTATCTCGAACCAACTTCCTAATCTCCCTTGAAAACCACGGTTCTCTTGAACTTTTGGCCCTGCCTTTTTTCCTAACAGGAAAATAGAGATTCTGCACCCTCAAAATCTCACCTTTAAATGACCTCCAATTCTCCTTTATCTCCTTCACAAAAAAAAACAAATCAACCCAAACCACTCCCTGCAAATCCCTTCTCATTTCATCAAATCTAGCTTTCCCCCACTCAAAAACCTTCATTGTTGGACCAGTCCTATCCTTTTCCATAATTATGTTGAAACTAATGGTACCATGATCACTGGATCCAAAGTGCTCCCCAACAAACACCTCAGTAACCTGCCCTTTTTCATTCTCCAACAGTAGATCCAACACTGCCCCTTCTCTAGTGGGGTACCTCAACATACTGCTGCTTTAAGTGGTAATTCTGATGCCCACTGGAAAAAGAATCTCAGGGTTGTATGTGATGTCATGTATTTTCTATGAAAATAAATCTGAAATCTAAACCCAGCATCTTTTTAAATTCCACTACCCGCTGTATTTAAGTATAGGGTCACTTGGACAAAATGCAGGAGATAGGAAAAAGCCCAGTAAAATAATGCAGGGGAAGCTCATGGAGCCCCATTAAATAAAATGTACTGAGCCACAAGATACAAAAGAAAATGAACATATTTTGGTCAGTGTGTTCGGTTTTAGGAAGCATCTTGAGGGAGAAGAGGGAGATGGAAGATTTAGAGAAGGAACTCCAAAGCTTCAAGCAACAAACTGGTGATTCTGTAAAGGTTAGTGTGAATGGTGAAGTGTCCAGAATTGGAGGAATGCAGAGTGTAAATTGTTTTGAAATATGAAGGGATCGCTGTAACGGAGTCCAGAGGACCCCCAAAACCAGCAGCATTAGATATGCACCACAACACAGAGTTACTTAAACAACAGTAGTTTTTAATTATATTTGAACAAGAAAACAGAATTAAACTTTATACTTATTACTTAACCTACTTAATTAACCTATCTAACCTACTTAATTCCCCCTCTAATACTAAGCACAGGTGTGTATAATGTGTATTTAAGATTAGAAAAGTTCTTTGGATCACAGTCCAATCTCACTGGTTGCAGGCCATTCTTGTACTGTGCACAGAAGTTAACATTAACAAAGTTACCAGTCTTTGGTGCTTAACAGGCAAATGGTTGCCACTCAGGAGGGTCCTTGTTGGTCTTCAGAGAGACATCCGCACCCGATTCCTTCTCAATCAGTCTTGCTGATGAAACTTGCCCCCTCAGGGTTCTCCAGATGATCCTCCTTCTTTTTTTTCATAACTTTATTTATTCGTTCAACAAAGTTATTACATACAATAAGAAAAATACATATTATGAATGATTTAAAAATTTCATTATATATATAAAAAAAAGAAAAAGAAAAAGAACCCCCACCCTCCCCCTCTCAGCCAAAGAAAAAGAAAAAAAACTGAAATATATTTACTAAAATCTAATCAAGGTAAATCTAAATGTAAATATTCTAAATATAAAGACCACTTATTTAAAAAAAATTATCATGTAAATCATAAGTAATTTTTTCCATTACTAAACAAGTTTTCATCTCATTATACCACCTATTAATATCAATCACTTTAGCATTTTTCCATGTACTTGCTATACATTTTTTTGCAACAGATAAAGCTAAATACACAAAAGCAATCTGAAATTTATCTAATCCCAAATCTTTCAAAGGATTCAACTCACCCAACAAAAGTATTGTCGGATCCAGAGGTATTTTGATCTTATACAAATGTTCCAAAAACAGTTGAATTGCTTTCCAAACAAATTGTATATGTACACATAACCAAACAGCATTTTAAAAAATTCCAACGAAATTACCACACCTAAAACAAGAATCTGACTCACTAAAACCATATTTTTTAAAAAACTTTTCAAATGTTAAATACAATTGATGTAAAAAATTGTAATTAACCATTCTTCTTTGGCTTGGCTTCGCGGACGAAGATTTATGGAGGGGGTAAAAGTCCACGTCAGCTGCAGGCTCGATTGTGGCTGACAAGTCCGATGCGGGACAGGCAGACACGGTTGCAGCGGTTGCAGGGGAAAATTGGTTGGTTGGGGTTGGGTGTTGGGTTTTTTCTCCTTTGCCTTTTGTCAGTGAGGTGGGCTCTGCGGTCTTCTTCAAAGGAGGTTGCTGCCCGCCGAACTGTGAGGTGACAAGATGCACGGTTTGAGGTGATATCAGCCCACTGGCGGTGGTCAATGTGGCAGGCACCAAGAGATTTCTTTAGGCAGTCCTTGTACCTCTTCTTTGGTGCACCTCTGTCACGGTGGCCAGTGGAGAGCTCGCCATATAACAGGATCTTGGGAAGGCGATGGTCCTCCATTCTGGAGACGTGACCCACCCAGCGCAGCTGGATCTTCAGTAGCGTGGACTCGATGCTGTCGGCTTCTGCCATCTCGAGTACTTCGATGTTAGGGATGAAGTCGCTCCAATGAATTTTGAGGATGGAGCGGAGACAACGCTGGTGGAAGCGTTCTAGGAGCCGTAGGTGATGCCGGTAGAGGACCCATGATTCGGAGCCGAACAGGAGTGTGAGTATGACAACGGCTCTGTATACGCTAATCTTTGTGAGGTTTTTCAGTTGGTTGTTTTTCCAGACTCTTTTGTGTAGTCTTCCAAAGGCGCTATTTGCCTTGGAGAGTCTGTTGTCTATCTCGTTGTCGATCCTTGCATCTGATGAAATGGTGCAGCCGAGATAGGTAAACTGGTTGACTGTTTTGAGTTTTGTGTGCCCGATGGAGATGTGGGGGGGCTGGTAGTCTTGGTGGGGAGCTGGCTGATGGAGGACCTCCGTTTTCTTCAGGCTGACTTCCAGGCCAAACATTTTGGCAGTTTCCGCAAAACAGGACGTCAAGCGCTGAAGAGCTGGCTCTGAATGGGCAACTAAAGCGGCATCGTCTGCAAAGAGTAGTTCACGGACAAGTTTCTCTTGTGTCTTGGTGTGAGCTTGCAGGCGCCTCAGATTGAAGAGACTGCCATCCGTGCGGTACCGGATGTAAACAGCGTCTTCATTGTTGAGGTCTTTCATGGCTTGGTTCAGCATCATGCTGAAGAAGATTGAAAAGAGGGTTGGTGCGAGAACACAGCCTTGCTTCACGCCATTGTTAATGGAGAAGGGTTCAGAGAGCTCATTGCTGTATCTGACCCGACCTTGTTGGTTTTCGTGCAGTTGGATAACCATGTTGAGGAACTTATTAACCATTACATAACGAACATTTATCAATCTAGTAACACTAACATGACAAATATCTAACCAATCATCCTCAGAAAAAGTAAAGTTGATATCCCTTTCCCATTTAATCTTAGATCTATTCCATCCCTTTTTTTCCATATTTTCCTGTAATATTTGATACATCAATAAAATACATCCCTTCTTTGATGCAATCACAAGAAAAGATTCAAATTTAGTCAATTTAGGTAAAATCATATTTCTACCAAATATTTGTTTTGCTAGAGATTGAAGTTGATAATAAGCAAATAAAAAATTCTCATTAATACCAAAATCTTCCCTCATTTGATTAAATGATAAAAATTGATCCTTTAAAACAATTCCCCAAGTTTTTTATACCTTTAGATTTCCAATGTAATCTTTTTCATTCAAATGCATCTCCTGTAAAAAAGCAATATCAATCTTCATCTTTTTATGGTAAGCCAAAACTCGCTTACCATATCTAATACAATTGCTAGATACCAAAAATAGTCACAAAATTAATAATAACAAAGGAAAAAAAAGGAAAAGAAAAAAAATGTTATATATAGAACTGTCAAATTAAAATATATAGGCCCTCCAAATAAAAATAATATTTGTTAATAAGAGAGAATAAAACAACAAAAAAAACTACCAAAAGGTAGTAACTCCCTAAAAAAAAACTGGGTGTGGATTACCCACTAGTGACTGATGACTAAACAAAGAAATTAATGCAATCCCCTCCTCCCCAGCCAGCTAGTCAGAAATATTAACATATTACAAAAAAAATCAACCTTGAGATTCCAGTCCAGATGGTGAACTCATTTCAATAGTAGATGAACTCTTTCCATTCCCGTTCTTTCCATTTCTGCCATTTTGTCCATTTCCAAGTCTATCAGATTTTCTTTTAGGAGATAATGGTGAACTCTTTCTTTGTCCTCTGACATCCGGTAATGAATTAGCAAAAACCATTGCCTCATGCTCACTCTCAAAAATTGAAACTGATAATTTCCATAAAACACTTTCAACACAGCAGAATAACGAAAAGCGAATTTATAACCTTTACGCCATAAAACATCTTTAACTGGATTAAATTCACGTCGGCATCGGATGATATCTTGACGCAGATCAGGATAGAAGAAAACTCTCCTATTCTGAATCATTATTGGAGCTTGCCTTTGTCTTGCATTTTGAACTGCAAGTTGAAGAATTGTCTCTCTATCCAAACAATTCAAACAACGAACTATCACAGCTCTTGGCGGCTGACCAGATAAAGGCGGTCTTCTTAAAGCTCTATGTGCTCTTTCCAATACCAGTACGTCAGGAAAGGACTCTTCCCCCAACATCTGGGAATCCAATTTTTAAAAAATTTGATGGGATCTTGACCTTCTATACCTTCTGGCAAACCCACAATTTTCACATTATTTCTTCTGCTTTGATTTTCCAAATAGTCCATTTTTTTTATTAACTCTTTTTCCCGGGCTCCTAAATCTTTAACTGAATTTTCCACCTTTACTATTATTTCTGTATTGGATTGTACCTGGTGTTTACATTCAGAAAGAGAAGCTTCAAATTTTTTAAAGATTTCCCTGTTTTCTTTAACTTCTGCCTTAATCACATTTAAGTCTGAAATTATATCAGTATTCATTTGAACTACCTGGTTCAATTGACCAGTAATAACATCCAAAGAGGAAGCAATACCTTCAAACATCATGTAGACAGGCTGAAGTGCAGTTTGAGTTACAGGATCTGGTTCCATAATTTGTAACACACTTTCTTCCAGCTCTTCTTCCATTTCCTGTACAGCAGTAGAGTAAGGTAAGTCTTCTTCTTGTTGCTCTTCAAAAGGTAGCATTCTAGTTGTTTTACTGCGAGTTTGGACACCCAATGACGATCCCCTGACTTCCTCAGGGGGGTCGTCACTGCTGTCCCCCTGCAGACCATTTTTAAATAAAATTACGGAGTTCTCCGTAATTAACAGTGCCACCCAAGCACATAGTCGCTGCAGACTGCGTGTCTGCCGTTGGAATCTTCTTCCTCCGTGCTCCCATCTCTTCCAACGGGAGAGTTCTTTGTAGCAAGCCTCCAGGCTTGAGCCCGACATCTCGGGAGCGTGATCCTTCCGGAGAACGGGTCAAACCAGCACCGTCTTGAGACTGGTGAGTAACTGTTACCTTTGCTTTTGTTCCCACTGGCGATCGTTGAAGCTTGGGAATAGCAGAAAACGGGTCCGAGGCTGTTCCAAGTTGTTTAGGCCCCAATTCTTCTGCACTTCGAAACTGTATTTTCTTTTGTAACTGAGACTTAGTTTTTTTTTACATTAGTAGCCATAATGGCTCACCAAAATATCAAACTAAAAATTTAAGTTTTAAAATTAAAAATAAAGGGTTAAAACACAGGCATTTAAAAGTCTGACCGGAGAGGACAGGGATTACACGTCTGATCTCTACGCAAAAGTTTGCTAGCTTTGTCCTTCTGGAACTGATTTCTGTCTCCTTTCTCTCTGTTTCATACCCTACCTCTCTGAGAGCAAAACTATTCTGTCTGCCTGAAAAAATCACATGCTCTCCCAGGCAAACTGTATGCTGCAACTTTGTTGCTCTTTTTGCAAAAAGCACTCTGCAGAAGTCCGGCAAATATTCTGTGTTTTAAAATGTTTGTGTTCAACTTGCTCTAATAAATCTTCCCAAAACACCTCTAAATACTCTGTCACAATCACTACAACTCCAAAATTTGATGTGGGTTCCATAAACTACTCCAAATTGTTGAATACTTGAAATTACAGTATACACCAGGGCAACCTTTCCAGCAAGATGTTCCCTGCATTCAGAAAGGTACCGTCTTTCTGGAGTGTGATACAAGAAGTAAAACTTAATCCTTGTTTTTCAACACCATAACACAATTGTATCTCCCACTGCCATCAGATCCATTGCTTCAGCAGGCAGAGCCCATGGACACTGTAACCCTCATCCAACAGCTTTCTCCAGAAATAGTTCAGATTCAAATTTCAGATTTATTGTTGGAGTACATACTTGACATCACATACACCCCTGAGATTCTTCTTCCTGCAGGTGCACAGAATTACCACTAATTGATAGTGCAAAAAAAAAACTGTACACAGCTTATTCTTGAAAACAGTGAATCCAGAGTATAAAAAAGAAAATCAATAAAGTGCACAAGTAAGAGTACTTAAATCAGTCTCTGAGTTTGTTGTTGAGGAGTCTTGTGGTGCAAGGGTAGCAGCTGTTTCTGAACCTGGTGGTGAGTGTCTTGTGGTGTACCACCTATATCTCTTTCCTGATGGCAGCAGCGAGAACAGAGGATGTGCTAGGTGTTGTGGGTCTTTGATGATTGCTGCTGCCCTCTGATGGCAGCGTTCCCTGTAGATGTTCTCAATAGTTGGGATGGTTTTGCTTGTGATGTCTTGGGCTGTGTCCACTACCTTTTGGAGAGCTTTACGCTCAGGGGTTTTGGAGTCCCCATACCAGTCTGTGATGCACTCTTTTCACCACACGTCTGTAGAAATTTGCCAGGGTTTTTGGTGTCATACCAGATCTCCACAAACTCCTGAGAAAGTTGAGGTGCAGACGTGCTTTCTTCATAATACCATTGGAGTGTTGGGTCCAGGAAAGATCTTCTGAGATAGTAATTCCAAGAACTTAAATTTGCTCACTCTCTCCACCACTGATCTCCCAATGATCACTGGATTGTATACCTCTGGCTTTTGTTTGCACTCCTATCCCCTCCCCCAACCACAACCCCATTCTGACATCAGTATGCCTTTGCTTTGTCACTAAACATGCTGGAATGGTTCCTGATTTTGGAGTGATGGGAGAGAAAATAAATTGCCCAACCATTTTTCTCAGCATTCATCTCAATTGAACATTGACAGATCATTGCTTTCTGGTAATAAAGGCTTCCTTTAAACCAGAATGTTTTGTCAGTGGATAATGATCTTTATTGCCCATGTGTGATTCCAAATAAAGCAAAATGCAACCAAAGGAGCACCTAATGGTGTGAAACACTGTGCACCAGCAAGTTTAATAATTGCATTGTTGGAGATGTAAAACACGAAAGTTTGCAGACACCATGATTGAAGTAAAAACACAATGCTGGAGGAAAGCACATATAAGTGCTGGAGGAACTCATCCGGTTTTTCAGGTACCTTGAAGAAGGGCTCAGGCCCAAAACGTCGATAATACATCCTTACCTTCTATGGATACTGCGAGACTAGCTGAGTTCCTCCAGCATTTCTGTGTGCTTTTACTACAATCACAACATCTACAGACTTTCATGTTTCACCACAATGCTGGAGAAACTTAGCAGGTCAAATAGGGTACTTTAGATAGCAAAGATAAAAATACAGATAAAGCTGTCCCCAGCTTAGATGTTCTTTATCCAACAATCAGTAAATAAGAACTGTGCCAAACTGCCATTACATGGTCTCTTTGTTTTGTGGCCCTACACCACTGTGTTCAAAAATGTCAACGTTTTCTAAAACAAAGTCTTTTCTACATGTTCACACATTTAAAAGTTAATGAACAGTAAAATGCAGAAGATATTTAAATAACTGGGAAAGTTTCCAGTTTCAACTGACTTTAATTCTGCGGCCTTATCTGTGTCTTTTGGCCTCTTGATCAGCTTCAGTGGAATCTGTCATAAGCTCAGGAACTCGTAGCTCATCTTTTGCATTTCATTATCATCTGATTGCTCAAGTACAACCCGATGAAACTGCGTTCTCTGATCCTCGGTGCAAAACACTCAGACATAGCCAGACGTAACACATACAGACAAACAATACATATGCAGGACAAATATTCATATGAATAAATAAATAGATAAATGCTGTTTCATAGAATCTCGGATGGTCAGTGTGAGGAGTTCCTTTGTTTAGCATTCTCGCTGCCCATGGGAAAAAGCTGATCCCACTGTATCTCTTTCCCCAATGGGAATAGCTGAAAGATGCTGTGTGCAGGGTGGAAGGCATCCTCCACGATTTTGTGCTGTCTGTTCAGACAATGATCCCGGTAGATCATGTCATTGGTGGGGGGGGGGGGGGGGGGGTTGGGGTGGGAGGGATTGAGGGATTGGGGGCGGTGGGGGGTGAGCCAGTAGCCTTGTCCACTTCAATCTACTAAGGAAGTGGAGTCACTGGGCATTTTTAAACAGAGACTTCAGAATTATTCCCCAAAAAATTAGCATACTTACCTCTGGTGTGTCCCAATGTGGTTGTTTACACAGGGGCACTTTTACACAGCCTTCCTGTGCTGCGGAGTTTATCGGACGGGAAACATCGTATTCATTAGGCCTGTTTCTTATGGAGTGGCTGTGGTCAATTTACACTGCAGCCGCTCTGTCAAAATGTGTAGGGGATGGAATTTGCATAAAGAAATTCCATCCCCAACATTTTTACACGGCCACCAGTGCAAAAATTTTCTGGAAATTTCCTGCTGTTCATTGGCTGTGTAAAAGTGTCTAATGTGATACTTACTTTAATTAGAGCTATTAAAAATGTAATTTTTGAGCCCTAAAGAAAGTAAAGTTCTTCTTGACTCTTAAAGCTAATTTTATGATTTTTGATTTGGAAGTAAATCTAATTTATGAAAGCATTTTGCTCAAGTACAAATTATTTTCGACAAGCGAGGAGATGTGTGGCCATAATAGGTCACTAGTTAAGTGAACTCCAAGGAACTTCTGACTCACTCCTCTCTCTCTACAGGTGTGGTCAAGCTTGCTGACGATTTCTGTTCTAATAGGGAAATTTACAAATCTAAGAGGAGGTGTAAGAAATGGAACGACTTTAAAAATCAATTCATTTCTCAGTTTAAAACAAACCCACAGATAACAGCAATTGGATATACATTTCCTACAAGCATACACATGTTCATAGATATACTTACATGGAAGCACATACACGCTCTCAGTTAACTGAAAACTAATGACTGAAGGTTCACTATAATCTCAAATGAGATTGAAAGATAAAAATAAAATTATTAAAAATGCCCTCTGCTTGAAAAAGAGCTTAAATTACTGTAACCTCAAAGCATTTCACAGTTACTAAAAAGGGTTGTATTTTCCTGATGTAAAGGTTGGATATTCAGAACGGGATGGAAGTGAGATTGATTATATTAATCAGCGTGTTTGGCGATAACTGGCTCCCATGGCACTGAAAGTCTCATCGTAATCAATGCTGATTATGTGAATACAAAATGAAACTAGCATTTAAATTCCAAGGCTTAAACCTGCTTTCAGTTCACTCTTAAGAATGCAACCGATGTCACTGGTGATGATTATTTTATTCTGAGGATTTTTATGAAATTGAACTCTGCAGTAATCATTTTGTGATTGATATATGGGCATTCAAGTAACCAAGAAAGGCATTTATGATGTTTCAAGATGCAAGACTCAAGATTCAAGCCTCCTTTATTCTCGGGTAATGAAACACAGTGCAATATTACACAGAATTTGCTTTTGCCTGCTGTAAGGCAGAGAGATTTTTCATCAGCAGAAATTGCCTGAAGTGCCTCTTACAGTCAGAGAAAGAGAATCTCCCCAGAGTCACCCTTGGATTAACACTGGTACAGCCCTGCAGCCACAGAGTCCGGTCCAAACCATCAGCAGCCTGAGCTCCAGATCCGAACCTCCGACACAATTAGGAACCCTCTTGCATCCCAGTTCCAATACCTGGTACCCCTTCAGCCAGTTTTGAGCTAGTCGTCAACAGTCTGCAGCCTGGTGTTGAATCCCTCAACTGCAGTTGCCTACAACCACACAGCCTGCTGCCCCATGGGTTATCTCCTCTGCTTCTCCTTCTCAAAATGATGGGGGGGGGGGGTGGTGGTGGTGGTGTTTTCTGGTGCCTTCCACTAGTCCTCTGCTTCCCCAGAGTCTGCAACCCCTCATGGCCTGCTGCCAATCATGGACATAGATCCATGATAAATAAAACCACCGTTGGTTCCATTTTCAGTCCATTTAAAGCCTGCACGGAGCTGACGGCAGTTGGACCGCGGTGGGGGGGGGGGGGGGAGGGCACAGTGTCTCCACTCCCCGCTCTCCGTGGGTCCACACCAGCAGTAGCACTGCTATTACAGCAGCTCCGGCTGCGACACCATTTACTCATCCTATGAGAAGTGCCCGAGAGATCCCAGCAAGTTCTGACATACACTGGTTCCAGCAGTGCTCAGCAGCATGTAGAGTGCTGATCTATGCCAGCCCTGACATTTCAAAGCTGTGCACACCACCCTCAACCATATTTTGACTACCTAGAACTGAATGATGGTCACTCCTATTCTACCTCACAAGCTCTTTGAAGCTACCAGCAGTTTAATTGGCAGATTACTTCTGGTTAAGGCTGAAAATATAAAGCCTTTTTGGTTGATTTTCATACATTAATCTCCAACTGTCCTCAGGTAAGATTCTGGTTAATGGCAAAGTGTTCCTTGAGCGACTTAAGCCAGTTGCTTCCAGATTTGGGTGACCTGGTAAAATTTCCTCAAGATTGGGAAAAAATAGAAGTAATCAAATCACGTCACCCAGAAACAGAGCTAACAGCACCCCAAGTCCATACAATTATCAAGCAAACAAAGAAGGTAGAGGGATCAGCTGGCCAGGCCACATCCACAGAGAGAAGTGGAACCATTTACTTTAATGGATGCTGTCTGCCCATTGAGTCCCTCAGCTTCCCTTTGTTCACGATTCTACCAGCATCTGTATTTCTTGTATTTCACCAAGCACCTACTTAATCCTTTCTTTCTTTTTAAAAATTTTTTATTGAATTTAACAAAAACCATTTTCTATACAGATATACATTAACTTATTTCATTCAGGACATCACATTCTATAATTAAACAATTAAATCATAATTCATATTATATCAAAAATCAATATTGAATACAAAAATTATACAAATAATACCACATAAAATTCCCTTATACAAGATATTTTATAGTTCTCTGATTTGATCATTGTTCCGTGATCTATAGTTAAACCCCTTTTACTTATTAGTCTTAATAGTGAAAAGGAAAAAAAATGTCTCCCTACTTATCTACCCACCCCCTCTAAACAAGGTTGTAAATATGAACAAAATAATGGCCCCCAGACACTAGCCAGTGAATTCCCGGAGCATCCACTATTTAATCCTAAGCATATTTTATTCTCCCCTCATTTTCATCAATTAATCCCCATTTCCCCACTCTCAAATACTTGCACACAAGTACTCAACTAACCTACCAACCCCACCATGTCTTTGGGATGTGGGAGGAACCTGGAGGCCCAGGACAAAAGGACTCAGGCAGCAGGGTTAGTTAGTGTAGCGGTTAGTGCAAAGCTGTTAGACCTAGGTTCGAATCCAGAACTGTCTGTAAGGAGTTTGTACTTTGTCTGCGTGGGTTTCTTCTGAGTGCTCCGGTTTCCTCTCACCCTTCAAAACGTAGAGGTTGTAGATCGATTAGTTGTATTCGGGCGGCACAGGTTCATGGGCGGAAGGGCCTGTTACCTTGCTGTATGCTTAATTTTTTTTTAAATGTAAAAACTGGAGCTGAAAGTGTTTCATTACCTGTGCCACTGAGCTGCCACAAAATGACCAGAAGTCAAGAAGAACAGGACAAACATTTCAAAGAGTGTGTCACAAACTCAAAAGACTGTACAACAGGCTTTATTCCAGTAAAAGTCTGAACACCAGTTCAAGCCTGGGTGGCTCTCCATGTGACTGGCTCAGGAGGAGCCAGCTCAGGTTTATATTCAGGTCGGCTGATTGACAGCCGGCCAGGTAGAGTCAGCTCAATAGGTGGTCTTCCTGCAGGTACAGAAATCGCCCACAGTAGTAGGGTGGTGATTGTATCACCACAAAGAGGGAAGCAGGGGAGGGAAGCCAGCACACTCAGCAAGGTGCTCTACCCACAGAGTGTCTTTGCAGAGCAGATTCATTGAAGAACTGCATCAATCTGACTTCTCTAACAAACCTGAGCTTCCCTGACAAAGTAAAACATCACAGATAAAACCATTATAGGAGCGGAAATAGGCCATTCAACCAATTGAGTCGACCCTGTCTTTCCATCTTTTTCAACCTCTTTCTCTTACCTTCTCCTTGTAACTTTTGATCCCCTTCCTAAACAAGAACCTCTCCACCTCTACTTTAAATATCCCCAATAACTTTGCTTCCACAGGCATCCATGCCAAGAATTTCCACAAATTCACTACCTCTCTGGGTAAAAAAAATTTCTCCTCATCTCTGTTCTAAATGGATAGTTTTGTATTCTGAGGCTGTACCCACTGGTCCCAGACTCCCCCACCATAGGAAAATCTGCTCCACATTTACATAGAGACCACATCCACTGCCCTACCTTCATCAATTTCTTTGGTCTCCTTCTTGAAAAACTCAATTAGGTTCCTGAGACATGATGATTTGCTGGAAATCTGAAATAAAACCAGAAAAAGCTGAAGATTCCTGGCAGTACAGGCAGCATCTACAGAGGTGGAAAGGTTCTGTTGAAAGGCCGTTGACCTGAAACATCAACTCTTTCTTTCTCCACAGATGCTGCCTTAACTCAAGGGGGTTCTAGGAGATTTTGAGCTTCTATGACAGTTGAGTAATTGTTGGATTGGAGGTTGTTGCTTCAGCGGGAGCTGGAACAATAATTAGCAAACATTCTTTCAACAGATCACCAGGTGGATGTAGACTCCATCGTGAAAGACACAGGCTGCAAGCTCTACAGAAGATCTTGGTGTCAGGTTCCTTTATTTACTTCATATTAACCTCAGGCTATTTGACATCCTTTTGACATTGGGGTGGGGGAAAGGTGGTTGTTCAGTATGAGAGTTCATTGCTGTAATGAAGGAGGGGAGGGGCTGAAGTGAACAGAGAGCTTTTTTGTGGGTGTGTGAGAGGTAAGTCCCCATCGCAAACTCCATGGCTTTGGACCAACTGAGATAGAACATCACTAATCAATGATGACACATATTATAAAGGCTTGCTCCAGCACATATAGCTCAATTCAACAGCAATCCATACAAGAAAGGACAATGTCCAAACCTGCATTGCCCACAATTAGCCACAACTGGTAAACTCACAATTTCTTTCCCAGTTACGTCCAAAAACATCACTCAAGCAAAAAAAAAAGAATTGGACGTAATTATAAGAATTTCAGAAGCTGTCATCATGCCTTGAATGAAATTAGATTAGAATATTTAGGAGAGCATCTCACGGTCCCACCACCCAATAGGTGATGTTATGTCCAGTTATACATCACCTTTTGCTAAAAAAAAATCGAAGGGTGCAGTGAGGCTCATATAATATGGACCTGCCATGATTGATTTGTTGTCTGTATATACACATTGTAACACATGGGGTTTAACCATAATCAAGAGTGAGATGAACCATATAGGCATGAATTCTGATTGATAGCGTGTTGACAGGTGAGTGATGAGTATATTGTGAATTGAACGGTGCCTGAGGCTAATATTGTAGTGAATACAATTTACATTTGAAGACACATTCATATTTTAAAATATTGAAACTCCTTCCTATCTCACGTCCATGTTTTGGAGCTATACGTGGATGTTGACACATAGCTAGTTCTTGCCAGGTCCTTCAGAGCAAGTGCTTGGTGTGAATGTAGGTCATTGAAGAAGGCATGAATGAATGTTTGATAGCTATGGAAATTAATAAGGATCTGAATAATCAATCTTCAAAGCAAAAGGAAGTATTAAATTATGATGTGCCTTCACAGATCTTCAAGCACTTACTTTTGAAAACTAAAATATCAGTTACACAGGAAATTAGATCACTTCTTATCACTTTTTTCATTTGGAAGGGAGTTGCAGTGCTTGTCTGGTTTTGTTACACGGTTAGATTTTTAAAATCGATTAATATCAGTGTAAATTAACCCCTAGTTCAATGTCCTGGATCTTACTGTTCATATTGCACGTTATTTCAATAAGGTATAGCTAGACGACTGAAGAATGTGAAAAGGAATACAGTAGTCCCCCCTAATCCATGGGTCTTATGTTCCAAGACCCCCCCTTGCAGATGCCTGAAACCACCCTATATATACACTGTGTTTTTTTTTCACCGATACATAGACCTATGATAAAGTTTAATTTATAAATTAGGCACAAAAAGGATTAAAAACAATGATTAATAATAAAATAGATCAATTATAACAATATTTTTAAAAAACAATTACTTGAACACAAGCACTAGGATACTGTGACAGCTGATCTGATAACCAAGACAGCTACTAAATAACTAACAGACGGGTAGCATATGCAGATTGGATACGCTGGACAAAGGGCCTGTGTGTGATTTCATCAAGATATTCAGAACGGCGCACAATTTAAAACATGAATTGTTTATTTCTGGAATTTTCCATTTAATATTTTCGAACCACGGTTGGCCCCGGGTGACTGAAACCGCTGAAAGTGAAACCACGGATAAGGGGGGACTACTGTATGAAGAAATAATATTTCTATATTTATTTAATATACCTTAGAATTATTCTGTATAGAATACATTTCTTGATGTGCTTTCTCAGACGTTGAATGCAATACACAACCAAGGAACCAATCAGGACATGTAACACTAAATCTTCACCCTCGAAGCAGGGATCTTTTAATGATACAAAAGGAAGACGTGATTTATGTTTTTAATTAAATTACTCCATATTTTCTCAGCACTTGTGCCATTTCACTGTTACCATTATTTTCTCTGCATTACTGGAATCCACAGCAATTGTCATGTTGCTACAATACAACTGCTTCTAATGTACACTTAGTACCTCCATATAAAAGAATTTGCATTTATATACTCAGTGGAAAATGCTCCAAGTTTTTTTTTGTGGATGAGAGGGTAGAAAAGAAAAAAAAGTGTGAAAAATTAGAGCATGTTACTGTGCTGGTGTGGTCCCACCAAAAGGGATAGAACTGTTGCCCCTGAGTAATGCCTTTGGCCTTATTGTAAATGGCTTGATTTATTTGCACAATTTTTAATAAGCTGCCAGGGAGAACAGGCATAATGCAAGAAAAAAGACATGATTGCATTTGTTAATTTGATGTACACATATCTGTTGAAACCAGTAACTTGGTACGTTTCCAGAATGGTGATTTCATTCCCCTCACCCTGTGAATGCTCCAGGGGCTCCAATTGTTTATGTGTTAAAATTCACAACTTGTGTATATTTTTTAAGAACATGGCTAATTAGAAAATGTGTTCAATCTCTTAAAGCTGCCTAATAAGTTATTACAATTTGGTTGTACTTACAAAAATAAGTTGGTTTAAGATAATTGTTTTCATTACAGCGTGAGCCTGGGAATTATTGATATTCTTACAAGAACATAAGAAATACAAGCAACAATAGGTGCTTTGGCCCCTCATGTTTGCTTTGAATCTTTCACCTCGGCACCACTTTGCTGTACTATTCCCATATCCCTTACATGTCTTAATATTAAGAAATATATTGTTAACCATCATCTCAGAATCAGGTTTATTGTTATGACCATGTGTCACAAAATATGCTGTTTTACACCTTATAGGTGTAAAAATTCCTATAAATGACATTTCTGTAACTACACTATTTAAAAACAAATAAATTAGTGCAAAAGAAGGGAGAAGAAAAAAAGTGAGGTCGTGTCGGTGATTCACTGTCCGTTCAGAAATCTGATGGTGGAGGGGAAGAAGCTATTTTTGTAATATTGGGTGTTCGTCTTCAGGCTCCTGTGGTTAGAGTGAGAAGAAGGCGGCATGACCAGGGTGGCGAGGCCATAAATATATCTATAAATTAAGTACTCTTATCTAATAAATTACCTATTAATATTAAATTCTGGTCTGTACTACATTAATAGAGGCATTAACTGAGTGCTTTATTGAGCAAATTCCAAATTATAATCAGAACATCTATAAATGGGAGTGAATAAGTAATATTGGTGCATGAAATCAAGTTCAAATACAAATGAGTTTTCAATTAGAAATAGGGTAATTATTTGCAATTCTTACATGGCAAGTATCTGTGATAGGTTAAATCAAGATGCAAAATTCCTTTATTGTCATGTACACAAATACAGAAAATGTGCTTCCTCCATTTGCTCTGTAAAGGCACCCAAAGAGGTGCCATTAGTCCAGCGCCACTATCAAGATAAGAAAGAGAAGCAAAAGAGAGTCCCTTCATAGTGTTCATGTCTAGTAAAACAGAGTAGTATATGTAACAGTTACTATAAGTTGTTTATATTATATTTAACCCAACCATTCATGCACACATGGGGCGTAGCCAAGTTCTAAAGTTTGGGGGAGCGAGCACATAAAAAAGGCACCACGACTCATGCCAGATGGTGAGTCAGTGGTTGAATGGTGGGCTGCACTGATTTTTTGACGACTTTGAGCCGGGGTGGTGTTAGGTCTGCTTTGTTCATGAATGAGTGAGACAAACACCAGACTGAGTCGAAATCAGGGTTCTTTGTTCTTTATTACCGGATTGTAACACTTGCGACTAACAATGTTAGTTGGAGAATGCATTCTGCCGTTATCAGCAAAATGGTGATTTTTTATACCCTTGGATACATGCTTAGAACATCATCATATCATTACTTGTCCAATGACTAAAACTGTTGCTATCCTTTCCCTGCTAGCTTCCTGCCTCTCAATCCATCAATGTCTCTCTTATCTTGTAAGTACAAGGATGCATTCACATCTTGTTACAGCCCTGTACAGGGTAACTCCTTACACATTCCCATCTCATGATGTTTTACCTTACAGTGGGGAGTTGGAAGGGCAGGGGGGTTGGCAGCGTGAGACCAAGGGCAGGGGCAGGCAGAGGTGGCATTGGACCTGGTGCCATGTTTGAAAAATTTCCACGCTCCCGTTGCACCCCCTCTAGCTATGCTGCTGTATATCTTTTTCAATCTCTTTTATTGGTTTTTATAATACACAATGAAGAAAAGGAAACAAAACTGAAAATATAATGTCACATATGTATATATATATCGAGATAAAACTTCCAACTGTATAAACTCGGTTTCCCCCCACCCCACTACCCTGAGTGAAGACAGGAAAGTATATAAGTATATAAATAAACCCACCTAACCTACTCTATTAAAAAAAAACTAACCAAAAAATATCTGGGCAGCTCATGTACATATCTAAATATAACTAAAACCAACAGTTTGAATTGCACTAACATAAAACTAAAAAGTGTTCAGGAAGCAAGTAGTTTTTGGTAACTGTTGAAATAATTTGATCCAAGAATTGCGTTCTACTTTTTAAATTGGTCCCATTTTTATATGATCAGGGTCATGTTCTTCAGTTAAGCTATATAACTTCTTCAAATATTTGACTGATTTATCAAGTGCTATTACTACAACAACAAAATCCTGCATTTATATCGCACATTTGTTTTGATGAGCTGGAAATTCACTGCTGCCAAAGGATACATTGCACTAATGATCATTTGGTCGCCAGAGCAAAATTCAGGCATCCGAAGCCCAAAGCATCAGAAGCTACTGGAATGGTCATTGCTCACCTTCCTTCATGAATAAAGGAAGGCCCTGGACAAGTCCATGAATAGAATCCAATCTGCAGGGTGGGGGTGGGGAAGATCAGAGACAAAAGCAGACTGGTCCTCAGGTCAGAGCTTTGCACAGGTGTCCAGAACGGAGGAGATGATGCCAAATTGGTGTTGGTCAACCAAGGAGTTGTGAGGGTGCAGGTGTGGTGCATTTGGGGATTCTGTGAGGGTGCAGGTGTGGTGCATTTGGGGATTCTGTGAGGGTGCAGGTGTGGTGCATTTGGGGATTTTGTGAGGGTGCAGGTGTAGTACATTTGGGGATTTTGAATGATGATGGTTAAGCAGTCAGGAGTGGGTAAATGTTTGTCAGCGTGGTAGGGGTTTGATGGGTAGCAGGAGTAGGTCAAGAGCAGAATCTCAGTGAGAATTCACTTTACTTTCAGCAATTATGTACTCCTTGTTTTATTAAAGCATATAAACGGAAGCTGTAGGTTTCAATCTTGAGATTCATTTTCTGACTAAGTAATCAATGATTCCATCACATAATCACTTTTTTTACATGTGATTTATGCATTAAAATTCCAGTTTAATTATTTATTCTAATACAGTTTCTAGCCATTAGTGTTTGAAACAAATATATTCAGAAAGAATATTCATAAATGAATAATCAAAATATTTATTGTGAGAAGGGCCTGATTAAGTGCATCTTCAGACCTCGTGGGAAACCTGTGGAAGAAGTTAAGGAGGCTGTAGCAAAGATATTTACATCAGCTTTGGTTCAGGTGAAGTGCCGGAAGACTGAAGGGTGGCTAATGTTGAACCATTATTTAAAAAAGTCCAGCAAGGTCAAGCTAGTGAACTACAGGCCAGAGATAGTCAGCATGGTTTTGTATGTGGGAAACAGTCTCTCATGGATTTGATAAAAGTATTTAGAAGAAATTACAAGAGGAATGATGAGGGTCGAGTAGTGGACATTGTACATATAGACTTCAGGAAGGCCTTTGACCCAAGGGGTACAGGTTCATAATTTAATATAAGTGGTGACTCAGGTGGACAGGGTGGTGAATGAAGCAAGTCACACATTTGCCTTCATTGGTTAGAGGTTGGGACCTCATGATTACTCATAGCTACTGTGGGAAGTGAAGATGGAGATTGCTGAGGCACTAGTGATGATCTTTGCATCACCACTGAGGACAGCACAAGAACTGGAAGATTGGAGGGTTGCAAGTGTTGTTCTCCTGTTTAAGAAAGGGAGTAGAGATAACCCAGAAAATTGTAGACTTCAGTGGTGGGCAAACTGTTGGAGAAGATCCTGAGAGATAGGATTTGCAAGCATTTTGAGAAGTATTATCCAATTAGGGACAGTCAACATGGTTTTGTCAGGGGATGATCGTGTCTTACAAGCCTGAGAATGTTATTTGAGGATGTTGCACTAAACATTGATGAAGTTAGAGTGGTGGATGTCGTATACATGAATCTCAGTAAAACATTTGATAAGGTTTGCCATGTAAAGTTCATTCAGAAATACAAGGGGGTCTCGCTTTGTGGATAAAGAATTGGCTTGCCCAGAGAAGGCAGAGGGTGATTGTAGATGGTTCATATTCAGCATGAAGGTCAGTGACCAGTGATATTCTGTTGGTCAGCATGGATGAGTTGGGCTGAGGGGCCTGTTCCATTCTCTATAACTTGAAGTATTTTGAATTATTAATTGAATACAAGATTTCAAGTTATACATTCTCATGCAACTTTACAAACAACATTGACACTTCTCATCATAGTTCTATCTTGCATCAAATTCTGCATCTTGCAAGCTAACCAGAATGCATAATCAATGTATTTATAAAGCAATGCAGTTTCATATCCTGCTATGTGAGAAAGCTAATGTTTCCAATGCTTTTCAACAATATCAATATTCAAAAACTGCAGCACTCACAAATCTCTGGGTATTATAGATAGATACAGATACACATGAACAAACAGATATCGATATCATATCAATATGGATACAAATAAAATGGAAACAGATGCTTTGATTTACCGAGTCTGTCCAAATATCATCCATCCATTTGCATTAGTCTACTTTCATTCCTATCAACTCCTCCGACATTCTGCCACCACCTACGCACTGGAGGAAATTTACAATGACAAATTAACTGACTAACCCACAGTCTTTGGGTGGGAAGAAGCCAGAGGACGTGGTGGAAACCCATGCAGTCACAGGATGCATGTACAAATCCGACGTAGATAGTGCAAGAGGTCA
This sequence comes from Narcine bancroftii, assembly GCF_036971445.1. Taxonomy (NCBI): domain Eukaryota; kingdom Metazoa; phylum Chordata; class Chondrichthyes; order Torpediniformes; family Narcinidae; genus Narcine; species Narcine bancroftii. Next base: position 189,579,012 of record NC_091475.1, on the reverse strand, counting down.
GGATTGAAATCCGTCCTCGGGCCATGAGGCAGCAGCTCTATCAGTGGCACATCTGATTCACTCTAAATGACTGGCTACCAATGGTGTCCCCCAAGGGCCAGTCCTTTGAATGTGTAAAAAGCCTGGACAGAGCAGAAATGGCAAAGTTGTTTCCCATGGTGGGGGAGTCTAGGACAAGAGGGCAGAGCTTCAGTTTGAAGTACACCTATTTAAAACAAAAATAAGGAGGAATTTCTTCAGCCAGAGATGAATCTCTGGAATTTGGTACCACTGGCAGCTGTGGAGGCCAGGCCGATGGGTGTATTATGGCAGAGAATGAAATATATCTGAATAGTCAAGGTATCAAAGGTTATGAGAAGGCAGGGGAGTAGGGCTGAGTGGGTGAATGGATCAGCTCATGATGGATTGGTGGAGCAGACTGACTGGTCTATTTCTGCTCCTTTATCTTATGGACATAGGATCACTGTAAAAATAAAGGTATTTTTCACCCACCATTTTAAATCTTTAATGCAATCCCTTTCTTACTGTTCACTTACTCTGGCTCTACTGAAACCATAGTTACACACCCATTCAGCACAGAAATAATGTCCTTTATGCCCAACCTTATTCATCCTATTTACCTACATTATTTTGATATCCTTCAATGTTTTGACTATTCAATTGCCTGTCTAAATGCCTTTTAAATTTCCAGTTATCAACCACCTGCCTAAAGAATATTGCCCTTCAAAATCCCTTTAAAACTCCTGTTTCTTATCTTACTCCTGTGCCCTCTTGTTCTTGAAACCCCTGCCATGGGGGAAAAAAAAATTATGAGGATCTACCCTATTTCACCTCTTATAATCTTATATTTTAGGGTTAGGGTTAGGGATATTGATATGATATCAATATCTGTTTGTTCATGTGTATCTGTATCTTTTAGATAACACCTCAACCTCATTTGCTCTAGGGAAAATGAGATCAGTCTAACCAATCATTTACCTCAACTTGTGACATTCTTCCATATTTCAGTTCATTTTATTTGTGTGGGACTGTCCCTTTAAGAGAACAGATTTAATATCCTGCCTGCAGGATTTGAAGTGACTGTGAACTAGCTGCAGGCTTTGGAGACAGCATGTTCTTTATTTGATGTATTTTTGCACAGTGAAGGGAAGCAGAGACCATGTGACAATCTTTTTTAAAAGACAGTACACATTTGGGTCAAGAGGCCATTTTAAGAATCCTTTGTGGGATTGAGAAACCCACCTGGCCTCATTGTGTGATTATAGACAGAATTGTCAGATTGCCTCATCTTACTTACCGAGGGATTAAAAACCACTTTGACTGACCCCCTGAAAAGGGTTTTAAATGTTGCAGAAATACTGCACTCCAATTCAACTGACCCATAAAAAAGGGTTCTAACTGCAGAAGAAGGACTCGTATATAAAAAGGACATTGCTCTGAAGTACCAGGACAAGGGTTTTCATGAGTTAATCAACCTACTGTCACCCCGGTCTCTTCCATCCACTTCATGAACTGCTCCTTCCATCTAAGAGTGTGTCTCCACCATTTAAGGCCTGCATTTCTTCCCATTCATCTAAGGCCTGCATTCTTCCCATTCATCTAAGGCCTGCGTTTCTTCCCATTCATCTAAAGCCTGCGTTTCTTCCCATTCATCTAAGGTCAGCGTTTCTTCCCATTCACCTAAGGCCTGTGTTTCTTCCCATTCATCTAAGGTCAACGTATCTTCCCATTCATCTAAGGCCTGCGTTTCTTCCCATTCATCTAAGGCCTGCGTTTCTTCCCATTCATCTAAGGCCTGCATGCCTCACCATTCACATAATTGTATATAAATTTAGTTAAGTTTAGATAAGTTAGTTAAATTAGAGTAGGTGTTATATAATTGTTAATTAATAATTTAAAATATTATTTTAAATATATAGCACCATCTGGGCTAATCTTTATTGGTACTGTTGTGGACATAACAAACTGAACTCCTCCAATCTATGCAATAGCCTGATTAATCTCTTCTGCACTCTCTCTAGCACAACCACATCCTTCCTATCAGTTGATGATCAGAACTGCATACATGCATCCAAGTGTGGATGTAATGTAACATCTCAAGTTTTAAATTCTGTGCCCCAAGCTATGAAGTCAAATATGTCAAATACTTTCTTCTCCACCAATGTTGACACTTTCAGGGAACTATGGACTTGAATCCTAAGATCCATCTGTCCATCAACATTCCCCAGCACACAAGCATTTACCCATATATCCTACACTTGTTTGACTTTCCAAAATGCATTATGTCACCCTCGTTAAGATTAAATTCCACCTACCAAAATGTTACCCAATTCTACACCTTATTTGAATGCCATTGTCATCTTAACCAGCCTCCCTCACTGTCCAAAATATTACCATTTCTCATATCATCCATGTTGTAAATGTGCTGAATGTTTGTGCTGTTCAAGCGTTGTGTGGAATACAATCTTCCACCTCATTAAACCCAGAGAGAAATGACAAACACCGGAGTTTTTCCAAATCCAAAGAATGAACCCTTTTTATTTACAATTAGAGAACATTTTGTAGTATTTACAATGTCCTTGGTCCTGATATCCTTGGTCTCACGAGTCATCTCACACACATGACTGGATTAGTTGATTGACAGCTCAAGTCCAGAGAACTGGTAACACCCATTCCTGGCGACAGCAGGGTTGTTCTGTTTAGGGCATCCTAGTACCTCCTCCTTTGAGCTGGTTACTCATACGAGCAGAGTCTGAGATCCACTTGGAAGAGCTTCACTGGTTTCCAAACTCATTGAGACTTCCTTATGGGTTCCAGTGATGTAGAGAGTATAGGTTTGTTTCAGTGTGAAGGGTGTGATTGGTGGTTCAATGGTTTCTGAATTTCAAATGTGTCCAACAGGGCATCCAGGCTGAATGTCTTGTTTCCAAGAGGTTGCATTCTGTTGGTCGCAACTGGTTGGCATGCCTGGTCTAACTTGTACATGGTAAAGAACATCTCCAATTTTTATTAGGATTCTCCCCAGCTGCCATTCATCAGACTTATCTATGTATTTCTGCACCAACACATGTTGACCATCATGAAATGTGCTTTCTTTGGATCCATGCCAGCGATTGTACTTTTGTTCCATATCATAATCTCTTGGTCCAGATTCTAGTCTTTGTGGAAATATAACATCAAATGGTGCTCGTATTTTTCGACCAAAGAGGTTTTCACCAGGTGAAGTGCCACCTGTAGTTTGTAGGTTTGGAGTGATCGTGTAATTTAACAAGAATGTCTGCAGGATCTCCTCCGTTTGACCCTCCCCCTTGATCTTGTTCAGAGCTTGTTTGAATGTATCCACAAAACGTTCTGCTTGACCATTGGACTCTGGATGATATGGAGCAGAGTGAATATATGTGATGCCATATTGCTTGCAAAAAAATATATATCGAAGCTGGCTGCAGTGAATTGTGTCCCATTGTCTGAAACTAATGTTACAGGAGAACCAAATCAATTGAATATGGGCTTGAGTTCCACGATTGTAGCCAATCCAGTTGGTCAGGTGGCTTTGATGATCTCAGACCATTTGGAGTATACATCCATTATAATTAGGTAGTACTCCACATTAATTGGTCCTGCATAGCCAATATGAAGATGATTCCATGGCCTTCTTGGTTGAGACCAGGAATGTAGATTCATCTTAATAGGGAAATTCACAGCTGAGGCACATCGGATACATGACCGAGTCAGTTGTTCAATCTGGTCATCCATTAGAGGCCAATAAACATAGCTTCGTGGAAGTGCTTTCCTTTGATTCATTCCAGGATGTCCCCTGTGAAACTGTTTGAGGATTGCGGACCTTTGGGAATCACAATCCTTTTTGCAAACAAAAGACAGCGATTAGTGATTCTCATCTTTTCAAGAATGGGTGGATTTCCATTTATGAACAAGTTTTTGGGCACCCTGAACAAAGATAATGCATCATCTCTTGGAGGTCATCTTCGCTCGTTGCTTGTCTGACTCTTTCTGCTGTGACCAGCAGTGAGTCAATAACATCTTTAAATACCTGGTTGACCTCTGCCTCTACAGAGAGTTCCACGACAAGAATATCTTCCGGCTCTGTCTTCTGCTTGCTAATGAGTCATGATAAATCCATCTGTTTGCCCGATACTTGTGGTCAGCAGGTGTTTAAATTTGAAGTCATAACCAAGTAGCATAGTTGCCCATCTTTGTAGATGGTTTGCCGTGTAAATTGGAATTCCTTTCTTTGAACCAAATACTGCTAGGAGAGGCTTGTGATCTGTCAGAAGAGTGAAATGCCATCCATAGAGCATTTTATGGAATTTCTTCACCGCAAAAACGATTGCTAGAGCTTCCTTTTCAATTTGTCTATAGTTACCCTCTAGTGCTGTTAAGGAGCATGCTGCATGTGGTTCGGCCTTTTGATTCCCACCTGAATATGTGGGAAATGACTCACCCACCCCATACATCTGACTGCACCCACCCCATACATCTGAAGCTACAACAATCTCCAAGCTTGAATCATATTGCGTCAAAAGAAGGCTCGAGTTTAGCATCGACTTAACTTGAATGAACGACTCTTAACATTTTGATGTATATTTCCATTTGCTACCCATGTTAAGGAGCTTGTTGAATGGATCACAGAGTTTATGCATCTCTGGCAGAAATGAATTGAAGTGATTGATAAGACCCGGAATGAATGTCGTATGATCACATCTGTGAGTGCAGGCATGCACTTGGTAGCATCGGTATTTTGTGGATCTGCCTGTCGTCCATGTTTGTCAATGATGAAACCAAGATATTTCACTGACTTCATGAAAACCATAGTCTCTGATGTGGGACAAAACACAATCAAGACGATCAAACAATTCTCGACCGTGAGGTCCCATTACCAGAATGTCATCTGGATACACTGCAACTCCCAGAATATCATTCAGAATTGTGTCTATGATATGTTGAAAGATAGCTGGAGCAGTTTTCACTCTGAATGGTAGACCTGTGTATTTGAACAGTCCCAGTGTTGATGGTTAACAATTCCTTGGATTTGTCATTAACCTTCACCTGTTGATAAGCCTCTGCTAAGTCAATCTTTGCAAAGCATTTGCCACCATTCAGCTTAGTGAAGAGGTCATCAGGCAGTGGCAGTGGGTATTGATGGGTGTCCAATTCAGACCAGTTAAGAAATCAGCCCACGATAGATGCAGCCCATGATGAGAAGCTGACCTCTTCAATTACTCCTCCATGTTGCAGCCGTTCCAATTCTTGTTCCACATCTTGCAGTGCTGTGTACGGGACAGGTCGTTTTGGCTTGAAAGTCAGTTTCTCGTTTGGGAGAAGACAGAGTTTCACCTTTGTTTTAGTGCACCGTCCGAGGCCTTCGGAAAATACCATTGGGTGGTGTTGCTTTAGCTGTGCCAGCAATGTTTGTGGGTATTTGCAGCTTGTGGGGTATGTGCCACTTGCAACTTGTGGCAAATATTGTTGAGTGGCTGATCTAGAAGGTTCAACCTTTCAATCAAGTCAAGACCCATTAAATTGAATTTAGGACATTTTACCAGATAACACGTTCCATTTTCTTCTGCGCCATTTAAGCTGACAGAACAGTCAACCGAACCGAACAACTCCAGGATTCCCCCGGAAGCGTTCCGTGCCGTGTTTTTGGTTGGGGTCATCTCTGGCTGACCAATCAGTTTCCACGTCATCTTTGATATTAGGGTAATGTCAGACTGTATCAATTTGAAGCCTTACTGAGATGCCGTTAATGTCCACTTTCACATGTTTCCTGCATTTGAGGTTATTGACCTTACTAGGTTTTTGCCTTCTTAAATGAAGGAATAACACAAGCTATCTTTTCAGTCTTCTGATACCTCCCCTGTGGATAACAAAAATGAAAAATCTTCATCAGTGCATCAGCTATCCATATAACCATATAACAATTACAGCACGGAAACAGGCCATTTTGGCCCCTTTAGTCCCCACCGAACTAAGTACTCTCCTTTAGTCCCACCTACCTGCACCCTGCCCATAACCCTCCATTCCCCTTCCATCCATATACCTATCCAATTTTTCCTTCAGTGACAAAATGGATCCTGTCGCCACGAATTCTCCCGGAAGCTCATTACGCACAACCACCACTCTCTGAGTGAAGAAGTTCCCCCTTAACTCATGACCTTGTATTTCAATTTCTCCTACTCTCAATGGAAAAAGCCTATCCACATCAACTCTATCTATCCCTCTCATAATCTTAAATACCTTTATCAAATCCCCTCTCTACCTTCTATGCTCCAAAGAATAAAGACCTAATTTGCTCAGTCTTTCTTTGTCATCTAGATTCTGATACCCAGGTAACATTTTCGTTAATCTTCTCTGCACTCTATCCCTTGTTGATATCCTTTCTATTATTTAGTGACCAGAACTACACAATATTCCGAATGTGGCCGCACCAATGCCTTGTACAATCTCAATATCACTTCCCAACTCCTGTATTCTATGCTTTGATTTATAAAGGCCAGCATACTAAAAGCCTTCTTCACCACCCTATCCTCATGAGATTTTACCCTCAGGGAACGACGCACCATTATTCCTAGATCTTTCTATTCCACTCCATTCCTCAATACCCTCCCATTTACTACATACGTCCTGTTTTGATTATTCCTCCCAAAATGAAGCACTTCAAATTTATCAGCATTAAACTCCATCTGCCATCTTTCAGCCCACTCTTCTAAGCAGTCCAAATCCTTCTGCAGTCTTTGTAAACCTTCTTCATTATCCACAATTCCACCTATTTATTATCATTGCATACTTACTAATCCAATTTACCATCCCATCATCTAGATCATTAATGCATATGACAAACAGCAAAGGACCCAATACAGATACCCAGGGCACACCGCTTGTCACCAGCCTCTAGTCTAACAATTATCCTCTATGACTCTCTGGCATCTCCCATCCAGCCACTGTTGAATCCATTTGACTATCTCAAAATTAATACCTAATGACTGAACCTTCCTAACTAACCTTCCATGCAGAACCATATCAAAGGCCTTACTGAAGTCCATATAGATAACATCCACTGCTCTACCCTCATTAACATTCCTAGTCACCTCTTCAAAAAAATTCAACAAAATTGGTCAAACCTGACCTTCCATGCACAAATCCATGTTGATTGTTCCTGATCAGACCCTGTCTCTCTATATACTTATATATACGCACACTAAGAATGCTTTCCATTAATTTATCTACCACAAATGTCAAATATACAGGCCAATAATTGCTAGGTTTGCTCCTCGAACCCTTTTTAAACAAAGGAGCCACATATGCAATACGCCAATCCTCCGGCACTATACCCATCTCTAAAGACATTTGAAAAACCACTGTTGGAGCCTCTGCTATTTCCTCAATAACTTCTCTCAAGGTCCTGTGGAAAATCCTGTTTGGACCTGGAGACTTATGCCTGAAAAGCTCCAGTACTTCCTCTTTCTTAATCACTATAGTCTCCATAATTACCCTCTTTGCTTCCTTTACCCTGCACAATTTAATATCCTCTCCTTAGTGAATAGTGAAAAAAAGAAATTGTTCAAGATCTCCCCCATCTCTTGTGGCTCCACACACAGTTGTCCACTCTGATTCTCTAAGGGACAAATTTTATCCCTCACTTTCCTTTTACTATTAACATATTTGTAGAAACCAATTGGATTTATTTTCACCCTACTTCCTATAGCTACCTCATACCTTCTTTTAGTTTTTCTAATTTCTTTCTTAAGATTCTTTTTAGATTCAATGTATTCTCCAAACAACTTTTTTCCTTGTTTCTTATATTTATTGTAGGTCTCCCTCTTTTTTTGAACCAAGTTTCCATTATCCCTTAAAAACCATGGCTCTCTTAAACTTTTGACCTTGCCTTTTAAGTTTATAGGAACACAAAGATTTTGGACCCTCAAAATCTCACCTTTAAAAGACCTCAATTTCTCTACTACACCAACCCATAAAACAAACTGTCCCAATCCACTCCTTGTAAATCTATTCGCATCTCCTCAAATATAGCTCTTCCATAATCGAAAACCTCAACCCTAGGCCCTGACATATCCCTTTCCATAATTACATTGAAGCTAATGGCACTATGATCACTGGACCTGAAGTGCTCCCCAACACATACCTCTGTCACCTGACCTATCTCATTCCCCAATGATAGATCCAACATTGCCTCTTCTCTTATTGGTACCTCTATATATTGCTGTAAAAAACTATCCTGCACACATTTTACCAACTCCAAACCATCACAGAATGGATTTCCCAATTTATATTTGGAAAATTAAATTTCCCACAATCCTTGACTTCTCACAGCATCCTAGAATAATTCTCATCCAACTCTGGGGACTTGAGTCTATATTTATTTGGATAAGAATGTTAAGTTTAAAATGTATGCATCCTTACATGAGGATTTTTGGTCATAACAACAAAACAGATACAATCATGAAAATGGCTTCTGCAAACAGTTGTAGCCAATAGAATTTTTGGCTCAATTACATCCAGTGACATCTCTGTGATGGAACTCATTCACAATCATTCTGGCTCAATGCTAAATTGAACTGATAGTTCTTTATCTTTCTCCATTTTGCCAATTCACACAGCTTCATTCAAACTGAAATAAATAGAAATCTTGATGCAGGAAAGCCCAAATTTAATTTGCTTTAAAAGTGCATGAACAATTGCCTATTTATGAATGGAATTTTAAATCAGGTTAAGCAGATCTAAGAAGGGTGATTTAACATCCAAACCATTCCACCTACCTGCTTCCCCCTCCATAGTTCTTATAATTAGCAAGGCAAATTTGAAAGTAAAACCTTACAGGACTACCTCTACTATTATATACTGCTGTGTGAAGAGCACCATTTATTGAATATATGATTACAATGAAAAAGAAGATGAACTGACACACAGCAAATGGAGCATGATAGCACTGTTATGGTTTTTTTTTCAGGAGCTTGATGACTCTTGGGAAGAAACTGTTTTTAAGCCTGTTAGTGTAAGTTTTCACTTTCTTAATCCTTTTACCCAGGGTGGATTGTGTCACATTTGTGGCCCGAAATGTGAAGTTAATAAAACATTAAACACAAGTTATATCAGGTAAACTTCTCTGTGGCTTTATTCTCCCATTTCCTTTGTCCTCTTGCTTGTGTTCTTATCTCTGTCTCATACCACGTGACTTCCGGTACATCTCATACATATTCATTATCATGACATCCCTCCTTTAATCAGAAATAAACTTTACCTTCACTTACCAATATCCCTCGGAAACCTACAAACATCGTAACTAATGGTAATGCTATGACTCAACTACATAAAATTTACTTCCTACAGCACTCATACATGCACTTTATGATATAAGATTAAATACCGTCCCAAAGTTCTTATTAAAACTATGGCACAAAGTCTTCGTATCGTTTGGGCGCTTTCCGGTTTCGTTTCGGCCTGCCTGCGATATTGTCGTCGCTTCTCGGTTGTTCACTCTCGGCGTCGGAAATACTGCTCGCCACGGCTTCGGGTGTTTCTGGCGCTCTAGTCACTTCATCAGGAGTGCTGGTAACTGCCTCTGGAACATCATCAGGTCTCTCAGTTTCAGCATCTCGTATTGGCCTTTCAACCTCTTCGCTCGATGCATTTCTGGACTGGTACCTTTTTACACCTGAGACATTTCTCTTATACAGGACTCCAGTCGGAGACTTGACTGTCACCATACTGCCACTTCTGGATACGACAGTATAGGGTTGATGGTAATAAGGTGTGTCTAGCTTAGCACCAGTTTCATGCCTCACTAGAACATTATCTCCTGGCATGATGTCTGAGTACTTGGCTCCACGTTTCGAATCTGTGTACAGCTTTGCTGCACCTTTCTTTTCAGCATCGTGGTCCCTCATCTCCTGGTCGTCTCGGATTTCCTTTATTTCTGGCATTTTTGTGCGGATTTTTCTCCCAAAAAATGCTTCTGCAGGACATTTTCCAGTGGTTGCACGAGGCGTTGCTCGATAGACAGCCACATAAGATAGCAATGCTTCTCGCCAATTTTGTCCTTCTGCGTGTGCAATCCTCAATCGTTTTTCAATGGACTGATTTTGTCTCTCTACTTCTCCATTGGCTTGCGGCCATTTCAGAGTTACTTTATGATGGTGGATACCTGTGGTCCTCATGTATTCTGCAAATGTCTCTGAAACGAATTGTGGACCATTGTCAGAGTATAATGTAACAGGTAATCCATATCTTGCGAATATCTCTGCTAACGCTTGTATTGTTTTTTCAGTGGTTGTGGACTTCAACACCACGTACTCATAGTATCTGCTGTATTAATCTATCACTACCATAATTGATTCACCCGTCGGTAAAGGTTCAAGAAAATCAATAGCTACGTCGATCCATGGTCCTGTCGGAAGTTGCGTACTCCAGATCGGTTCTGGCGGATTATTCCTACTTGTGATTTGACATCCGTGACAAGTTTTAACAAATTTCTCTGCGTCTTTATCACAATTTGGCCACCATACCTTGGTTCTGAGGTTTTGCTTGGTACCAACAATACCTAGGTGTCCTTCATGCGCTAAGGATACGATCTTCGGTCTCAATCTTTGCGGTATCACCAATCTGCAACCTCTTAATACACACTGTCCGATGCAACAAAGTTCGTCTCTAATGGGAATGTAAGCCTTGTGAGTACACTTGTCCCATTGTCCACTCTGTATGCATTCTCTTACTTCCATGAGTTCTGGATCACGTTCGGATTCTCTCTCGACTTCCTTCGTAGTCACAGCTTTCGGTGTCGCCTGAATAACTACGAAGCGTACAAAGCTCTCTGTTTCTGTTCCCAATTCTGACTTGGATTGTGGACCACCATCCTTCACCAATCTTGACAGCAGATCAGCAATGTTTGCTTTCCCTGCAATGTGGATTACTTTATATTTGTAGGGTTGTAGTCTGAGTACCCATCTCTCTATTCTGGCACATGGTTTGGATCTCGGTGCATAGATCACCTCTAATGGCTTATGATCTGTGATGAGTTCAAATTCAATGCCGTATAAATATGCATGGAACCTCTCACAGGCCCATACAAGTCCGAGTGCTTCTTTCTCTGTCTGAGAGTATCTTCTTTCCACATCAGATAACAATCTGCTGGCATAGGCAATGATTCTTGGTCCTCCATCATGCATCTGGACCAACACAGCTCCTAAACCAACCTGGCTGGCATCTGCTATGACTTTGGTTGATGCCGCCGGATCGTAATATCCAAGAGTTTTTGCATCTGTCAGGCTTTGCTTCAGCGCTGTGAACGCTTTCTTCTGCTCAGATCCAAAATGAAATGGTATTCCTTTCCTGGTTAGTTTCCTTAGTGGTTCTGCCATTGTAGCGAAATTAGGAATGAACTTTGCACAAAAATTAACCAATCCCAGGAAACTCCTCACCTCTGTTGCGTTCTGAGGTGCACATGCCTCTGCAATAGCTTTCACCTTGGCCTCTGCAGGGTTTAGTCCTTCCCGTGTAAGTCTGTGTCCCATGAAGTCCATTTCTGACACACCGAACTGGCACTTGTTTCCATTCACGGTAAGGCCTGCTTCCTGTAGTCTAGATAGTACACGCCTCAACCGTTTGTCATGCTCTTCCTTCGTTGGTGCATGGATAATGATGTCATCAGAAATGTTGGCAACTCCAGGAATGCCTTGAATCACTCGATGGATTTCATACTGGTAGATCTCCGAAGCTGCATTAATTCCAAATGATAGTCTCTTGTAACGATACAATCCACAGTGAGTCACAAATGTAGTTACATCTCGGGAACCCGGATCCAGCTCTAATTGATGATAGCCCCATTTCAGATCAATTTTTGAGAATACCTTGCTGATAGTTAGTTCTTGAAGTATTTCCTCCACTGTTGGTATAGGATGTCGTTCTCTAATTAAAGCTTCATTGGCCATTCTCATGTCAACACATAGTCTTATGTCACCCTTTGGTTTGGGCACAATCACTACGGGACTGACCCATTGTGTCAAATGTTCCACAGGTTCAATAATGTCTTGTTCGATCAATTCTTTAATTTTGGCTTCAACTTTCCCACGAAGTCCAAACGGAGTTCGGCGCATTGGTTGTGCCTTGGGTTTGACTGTTTCATCTACCGCTTGCTTCATTTGTCGACCTTTCAGCTTTCCTACTCCTTGGAAGACTGCGGGGAATTCTTGCTTCATATCCTCGTATGACTGAATTGAATTGACACAAGCTCCAATATGAAGTATTGCCAGGTCTTGCGCTGTTCTACTGAGCAATGGCTCTCCCCTCTCTTCTATGACCATAAACTCTGCTTCGGTGTACTTATCTCCAGCTTCAACAGTTGCAGTAACACATTCAATGGTCTGCAATGGCTTGGTTGCTGTGTATGGATACAGTTTCTTGGAACACTTCTTTGAGGTACAGATGATCTTTTTCCTTTTCAACTTCTCCCATAAATGTCGATCAATCACATTACTGTCACTGCCTGAGTCTACAATGACCTGAACTGTCACTCCACCAATGATCACTGGGACCTTCTCATGACGTACTTCATTCAACGTAAATTGGTAACAACTCTGTTCCTCCTGGGTATCATCATCGTCACCGTCTATCTAGCGAATGGTATCTTTCTTTCCAGGATACTTTCCTTTCCCCCAGGCTTTGCCTTTGGAAGTTGTACTCTTCCTCTTCTGGTCTGCATTGGACTTGCTTTTGCACTTCTTTGCAAAGTGGTCCTTACCTCCACACTTTCCGCAAACTTTGCCTTTGGCCGGGCAATATGGGTCTTTTCCAAAGTGACCTCGGTTTCCACATCGAAAACACTCCACGTCATGTGTCGGCGTATATCTTGGCTGTTTATGGCGATGTGAGAGCCTCTTAATTTGCTGGCTTAAGTTGTCTTTCAGGGTCATGGTATGAAATTGCCCTTCAACAGCCTCTAATGCAGCAGCAATGGCTAAAGCATCGGTGAGTTCCAACTCACTCCCTCTTTCCAGTAGACGTCTTCTGAGTTTATCTGATCTGCAATGCTGTACGACTTGATCCAATAATTAGTTGTCCAAATCAGCTGGCATGTAATTGCATCCAACAGCTAGCTGGCGTAGTCTCGTCACGTACTGAGCAATTGTCTGGCCATCTTCTTGTCTCGTTCTCCGAAACAAATGGCATTGAAATGTAGCATTCAGTGTCACTACATAGTGTGCATTTAATGCATCTACCGCTTTCCGGTACTCATCCTTTCTTCCAGTATTCAAAAGTGTCTTAAATGTTTCCCGAACTGAGGGTCCTGCAGTGAAAAGAAGTAACGCCCTTCTCTGCACTTTTTGTTCAACCGTACCGGTATCTAGAAATAGGCCACGACTGTCGGCGTAGGATTCAAATTCTTCCAGCCATGCCTTCCACTTCACACTTACAGTGCTTGCATCACCAGTCGGGTCAAAATGAGCAATTCCACTATGTGTTAGAAAGTCACTGTCTTCACCAGCCATGAGGAAATATTCCAGCTCCAAAAGTACTGAGTCACACAGAAAATTCTTATCACCTTGAAGTTGTCTGCAATCCTCTGTAATCTTGTTTAGTCTTTAATTTTCTTCAAGCTTCTTTCATCCTCGTCGCCAATGTCACATTTGTGGCCCGAAATGTGAAGTTAATAAAACATTAAACACAAGTTATATCAGGTAAACTTCTCTGTGGCTTTATTCTCCCGTTTCCTTTGTCCTCTTGCTTATGTTCTTATCTCTGTCTCATACCACGTGACTTCCGGTACATCTCATACATATTCATTATCATGACAGATTGGTCCTTCAGTTTGTTGGCTACCTTTCCTGGTGGGAGATGTAGATGGAGTCAATGGAGGGGAGGGAAGTTTTTGTTCTGTTCTGAACTGCATTCACGATCTTCTGTAACTTCTTCCAATCTTATGTAGAGCAGCTCCCATACCATGCTGTCATGAATCCAACAAGTATGCTTTTGATGGTGCATCTATAGAAGTTGTTGATGGACAAGAGGGACATACCCAACTTCCTTAGAGTTCTAAGAAATTAGAGGTGTTTTCTTGACCATTGTGTCAATGTGCTTGTCGCAGGACAGGTCATTGGAGATACAATATATATTCCTAAGAACTTGAATCTGTCCACTTTTTTGACTTCATTGCCATTAATGTAAACAGGGGTGTGGATTCTGCTCCTGCTCCTGAAGTCAATGTTCATCTCCTTCGTCTTACTGATGTTGAGAGAGAGGTTGTTTTCTTGGCACCATGCCACTGGATTTTCTCTCTATCTCCTATATTCATTTCATTGTTGTTTGATTTCTGGCCTACTCCAGTGATTTCATCACAAATTTGAGGTGGCCTTGGAACAGTATTTAGCTGTAGAGTCATGGGTGTAGAGGGAGTACAATAGAGAACTGATACACCTCCTTGAGGAGTATCTGTGTTGAGTGTCATTCTGGAGGAGATGCTGTTACCCATCTTAACTGTTTTGCAAAGATAATGAAAACAAATTTATTGAATATACATTTTAATTAAGTAAGCAAAATAAAATGGTGTTGAAATGCATAATGGGCAGATTCACCATCATAAGGAGGGGTATAAATGTTGATATAAGTGAAGTACCATTTCAATTCAACTCCCAACTCCCATCCTCACATGTCTGTCCATGTCCTCATGAACTATCCCACCAAGACTACCTGTAAATTGGAGGGAAAAAAACTTGATTTTCCATCTGGATGGCATTAACATTTCACTTCTTTGGTTTCTGCTACCCTACTCTCCATTCTCCCTCCCTTCCCTTTCCCCTAACTCTCCACCCCTCCCCTCTCTATTCCCAGAGTCATCCTTTCTCTCCCTGCTTGCTGGTGTGCCCTCCCTCCTTTATCCATCTATTACATCCTGCCTTTGTGATCGTGCTCTTCCCCCAACCCCTTCCCCCCCCCTTACCATTTTGTCTGGGTGCCTGCCGACATTTCTCCATACCTTGACGAAGGGCTCAAGCCCGAAACATTGGTGTTTGCTGTTTGACCTGCTGAGTTTCTCTAGCATTTTTTGTGTTTTTATCTCAATGTTAATACAAGGAACAACAAAAATTTGGCCTTTCTTTCACTTTCATAAAACTGATTGGACATCTGAACTACAGATACAAGACCCATGGCCATATAAGACCCCCCCCCCCCACCCCATTTTAGTGAGAAATGTTTTAGGAAATATTTGTTTTAGTGTATTTACAGGAAAAAAAATCTGGACAACACATGCAACTAGGATAATGGTAAAAATTGTTTTAATATACTGCTGTATAAGAGAAAACCTTTTATAAGAGAACATTAAAACAAGTAACTATCATAAACAAAAACACAAAAGGTTTGGGAAACATCAAAAACTTTAATCATCTTCAAAGCCTGAACATTCATCAACATCCTCACTGTCAAAGCCCAAAAACTCATCATCGCTACTGCTGGTATCACTGTCTTCAAATAATGTATCCTCTTCAGTGCCATCAAAGGCATTACTAATTCCACACCTTAAAAGCCTTAACAATAATTTTAATTCTTACATTTTTCCAAAATAGTCTTCACCCACTCACTCACCTGTGTAATGGTGGGTCATTTCACTCTTCCTGCTTGTGTAGTTCACGGTCCTTTTCTCCCATTCATTTGTTTGTGATCCCTCATGCTATTTTTAAATAGCTTGTTTATACACACACATTTAAAGACTGTAATTGGCTTGTAAGACCAACAGGAAAAACAGCTATCTGGGTTTTCAGTTCTCCTGCCTATATATAAAAATCAGCTTCAGTTCTGTGTGCTTTGAACTGATCCCTGACCAGAAATGCAGGGCTTTTTTTTAAAAAATAGTCCACTGGGACACCTTTGCCATATTTTCAGTTACCATAAACTGATTCAGTTGCGTCCAGCCACCCTTTTGTATGTTCATGAACAAATGCATGAACAAATGTGTTATTTTTTTCCTTTAATATTCCTTTAAATATTACAAACGATGGCAGTTCTCAAGATCAAGGAACTGAAGTAGGCCATTCAGCTCATCGAGTCTCCTTCACAACTCCACCCTGAGCTAAACCATTCTCACATCTAGTTCCAAATTCCAGCCTTATCCCCATATCTAATTAGTCAGGGTATCAAAGGATATCTATCAATCTCCTTAAACTACCCCAATGATCGGGCCTCCACAGCTGGATGTGGCAATGAATTCCACAAATCCACAACCCTCTGGCTAAAGAAATTTCTCCTCATCTGTTTTTAATGGGTACCTTTTAATTCCAAGACTGTGCCCTCTTGTCCTGGATTCACCTACCAAGGGAATCAACTTATTCACATCTACTCTCTCAATCCTTTCAGCATTCAAACTGTTTCTATGAGATCCCCTCTCATTCTTCCATACTCCAATGAATACAGTGCAAAAGCTGACAAACATTTCTCTTATGTTAGCCCTTGCATTCCGGGAATCATCCTGCTCAGAACAAGTTCTTTTTCATGCATTTATTACAAATTTATTAAGTTCTAATATTTTGTCTTTATAATTCTTTGGCACTTTCTGTGTAATGGATGTTTTTGTACGCATTGATAAACCATGCCTTTTCATGAACTGGTAACACCCACCTGAAGGTAGGCAGCGGAGGCCCCGATCTTGGCAAAAGCGAGGGGGAGGCGGCAGCCCCGGCCTCGGTAGAGCGAAGCCGGCGGAGGCCCCGGTCCGGGACCTTTGTTTACAATTCCCTTAATCACCCTGCTTTTACCCTATGAGAGACACTTGCCCCTTGCAAATAGCGCCTTTGGAAGACTACACAAAAGAGTCTGGAAAAACAACCAAATGAAAAACCTCACAAAGATTAGCGTATACAGAGCCGTTGTCATACCCACACTCCTGTTCGGCTCCGAATCATGGGTCCTTTACCGGCATCACCTACGGCTCCTAGAACGCTTCCACCAGCGTTGTCTCCGCTCCATCCTCAACATTCATTGGAGCGACTTCATCTCCAACATCGAAGTACTCGAGATGGTTCGAACAAGTATGGGAGCCTTACATTAAATACAATAGCGAAAACCTACCGGGGACAAACATTACCTAAGTTGATGGAAGGAGAAGGAAAGAAAAGAATGGACTCAGTAGAATTTCTGGTGTATTTTTGTTGAATGATAACATTGTCTGACTGGCTTAATGCAACCTAGATTGTATACCTAAAATGGATGAGGGGGGGGTGGGGGGTGGCTTGGGAGGAGGGAGGGGGGGAGAAAAAGTCACTGTATATGTGTGAAAAAGAAATAGTGTATATCATGGCTAATGTGATTTATGGTGTGAAAAATAAAAAAATTTTTTAAAAAAGTACTCGAGATGGCAGAGGCCGACAGCATCGAATCCACGCTGCTGAAGATCCAACTGCGCTGGGTAGGTCACGTCTCCAGAATGGAGGACCATCGCCTTCCCAAGATCGTGTTATATGGTGAGCTCTCCACTGGCCACCGAGACAGAGGTGCACCAAAGAAGAGGTACAAGGACTGCCTAAAGAAATCTCTTGGTGCCTGCCTCATTGACCATCGCCAGTGGGCTGATATCACCTCAAACTGTGCATCTTGGCGCCTCACAGTTCGGCGGGCAGCAACCTCCTTTGAAGAAGACCGCAGAGCCCACCTCACTGTCAAAAGACAAAGGAGGAAAAACCCAACACCCAACCCCAACCAACCAATTTTCCCTTGCAACCGCTGACTTGTCAGTCACAAATGAGCCTGCAGCTGACGTGGACATTACCCCTCCATAAATCTTCATCCGCGAAGCCAAGCCAAAGAACACCCACCTCCTGTTTCAGTAAAATCCTTATGCTTTTGTTCTTCTAATCTCCTGGCCTCCTGGCCTCATGAATTATCATCTTGGTAGAAACGGATTTCCCTGAATCCCTTTCATTTATTACCCTGTTTATTTTTAACTCCTGCTTCAGTTGTGGCCAACATGGGGCTGGACAGTGAGGGTTATGTTTACCCTTTTAAGCAGCCCCTAGCCATTTTTCTCCACGAACGTACCATTTTTACGGTAGGCGGCATTCCAAAATCTTTATCTGCTGCTCTATTACCATGCTCCTTGAATGCAATAGTATAGCTTGAGCAATTTCCTCCTGTCGCCATCTTGCCATCTTGCGGATAAAAGCCTCCACTATGTTTGCATTTCAGTGCTCGACGCAAGATGGTGACACCAAAAGGGTCTTATATGCCATCAGATCTGTTCTTCCGCAGTGAAATATGTCATAAAAAGTCTCCTTCCAAAGTTGATTAATTTCTTCGCACATCCTGACATGCTCATGAGATGACATTCTGTGTAAAATAATGCAATCCATTGTCCAAAGTAAACTTGAGAATTATCTGGACAACAAAAAGTTGTCATGGATTTAGAGAGAAAAAATCCAAATGGTTTGATTTATTTGGAACGTTGAAAGCCTTGTGTGCTTAACTGTTACTGCTTCAAAAGGCAAATAAGAGTGTTTGATCTCTCAATGGAAGATCCTTTGTATTAAGCAGTTAACTCTCAAAATAAAAGTATTGTTGGTCCACCAGGGCATCTGTTCTTAAAGATATGTTTACACTTATAACTTCTCCATAGATTGTCACCATGTGGTGGAAAAGTTTGTGGTCCAGAGATCCAGAGAATGATGCTGTCTGGAACTATGTTCCTGGTAGGGCCACCCATGGCGGTAAGGTCCCTGACAAAGAACAATCCAACCAAGATCTCAATGGTGGAACAGGCAGACAAAGTTACTTTAAACTCAATTACTGTGAAGGTGAATGAAATCCATCAGCTTCAATCGTCGTGGTTTCCATGCCATTGGAACTAGTTTGTTGATTTGTGAAGTATCGTGTGCTTCTTGGAATGCAACATTAAGTACGCATTAAACAAATACAGGCATCTTTGCTCTGTGGGCCACTTTCCAAGATTGGACTCATAAACCACTTGAGAGCTCAAAGGAATGAAGACCATCATCCTCGACCTCCAGGGATAGCCATGATGATGACGACACATGATCTAGAGCAGCCATTCTCAACTTTCTTTCAGCTATGGCCCCCTAGGACTCTGCTCAAAAGGTGTGCCCCCCCTTCCCTGAAAAGCAGTAAATTTTGGTTTCTTTCATACTTCTTCTCTACTACATAAAAACATGAAACATACAGTATTTATGTTACCTTAGGTGAAAGAAAGCAAGGTGTAGAGCTCGTCGAAAGAACCAAAGACTTGTTGATCCAAACCAAGGCTTTTATTAGCAAAAGACTGGAGCTCTTCACAGGTGGCCGACCAGTCCGGAATGATCCGACCTGGCTAGGGACACAACCCTTTAAGGCCCAGACAATAGGTGTGGCTTAGCTCTCAGCCAATCGCTGTAAGCACAGTCTAGATACAGTAACTATATACACTATGTACATTGGTGATAGATCTGTACTATCACACAAGGCTTTTACTTAAATGCGCTGTGGCCCCCAGGGGGAGCTGTAAGGTCCCCACTGAAAATGCCTTCTTTAGAGAGCAACATTAAATTCATTCATTTCCAGAATGATGATGAGTTTATTGTCATACACACAAAGGCAATCTTCATATGCATTCAAAATTCTTTCTTGCTGCAAAAAAAAATAGATACTATGTAACAAGAAAACCAACCCCAACAATGCACATTAAAGTACTGTGTGGTAAAGTTAATATAAAAAGATAGATAACGAACAGCTTTGTTAGTGTAAGTCACTTCAGTCATGCAGACCGTAATTTGTGTTTATGATTAGGATAATAAGGAAAGGTTCAAGAACCTGAACATTGTGGGAAAATAATTGTTCATGAACCGAGAGGTACTGGATTCGGGCTTCTGTACCTTCTTCCTGAGAAGTGACCAGAGTGTTGGGGTGTCCTTTGTGATATGGGTTGCCTTCTTAAGGTACCACCTCACATAGATGCCTTCAATGGATGGGAGGTCAGAGCCTGTGATGGACCTGGCTATGTTTGCTACCTTCTGTGTTCCTGGACAATCAAATTACCATATCAGGGTGTGCTGCAACTGGTCAGTACACTTTCCATAGTACAAGTGCAGAAGTTTGTTAGAGTAAATATCAACATGCCTAATCTCCTCACACTCCTCAGAGCATTGGTGAAGCTTTTTAATGACTGCAGAAGTATTCCATTGCTTGCAGACCAGCATTTGTAGACCATCTTTGAGATTGGGTTACCTTTGCACTGGAGTCATTCCTAGCACTGAGGTATTGTTTCATTTCCAGCCTTTGTCACATCTTGTACACCTGAATGATTTTGCGGCACCTCTGAGGGCAGTTAAGATTGTGGGATAGGAGTCAAAAAAGGCTAATCTATAAAAGGACAGCAAACTTCCTCCTTTATACCTCCATGTTAATTTTATTATTATAAACTGTATTAATATTCTCATATTAATGTGCTCATTGATTTTGCAAGAATGGATTTCAAAGACAAGGGGCAGTATGACCGAGAGTCAACATTCTTTGATCTTTCATATGGTTACATCATTGTGTCACTCATTTGACTGATGTAAGTGCCAATGTGTTGAGAGGACGTCTTCATTTTATGGTGATTATAGGTACTGCAATAATGCCTTGATGTGACAGGTTGAGTTTTGGATCATTGCATTAATTGATGCTAATCTACCAGCCATTATTTGAGCATTCTTCTTCTAATATGCACTCCTATTGACCCCATCTCATCAATTCCTTGAAATGTACAAATCAGACTAAGTTTACTTATACAATGCAGAAATTACAGAGACATCACAATTTGTTTGGTTTTTGAAACAGTCATGAGGATTTAAAATTTGTGTTGAATCTGCAACTTTGAATTTCCAGATGTTATTATTTTATTCTGATTGCATCCATGTGATATGAATCTAAACTGGAATAATGAGAAAGAACAGCAGATGCTCATCAGATAACCTGCTGGAATGAAATGATAATTATCTCTCTCCAGGATGTTGCTCTTCCACCAGCAATTACACAAGCAAATGTGCCAGAAGTGGTCCATCAATTACATGCTTTTTGTTACTGATTGGAACTCCTATTATTATCCATTATTTTAGTCAGTCGATTGATGTTTCCACTCAATATCCTTGTAAGCTTGTAGGTCACAGAAAAAGAACACAAATCTTCATTTGCTTTCATTATAACTTCCAGTGTAAGGCACACATGAATATTGAAATAGAAGCAGATTTGAACTTATTCCACTATCTTAATTTTATCATACAAGATGGGTAGCTTATTTTCATTTTACAAATTTCATTCAATACTGTCATCTAACAAAAAAAATCCACAAGATCATTACACATGGGAGCAGAAATAGGCTATTCAGCCCATTAAGTCTACCCAACCATTTAATCATGAGCCGATCTATTTTCCCACTCACCCCCACTCTCTGACCTTCTCCCCAGAACCTTTGATGCCCTTGCTAATCAAGAACACATCAATCTCTGCCTTAAATACATCCTATGGCCTGGCCTCCACAACTGCCTATGGGAACAAATTCCACAGGTATACCACTCTCTGGCTGAAGAAATTCCTCACAAATCTCTGTTCTAAGCAGACACCCTTTAATCCTGATGTTGTGCCCTCTTGTCCTAGACTCTCCCACCATGGGAAATAACCTTTCTACATCTACTCTATGTATGTCTTTCAACATTCAAAATATTTCAATGAAACACCCACCCCCCCCACCTTCTCCAAAATTCCAACAAACACAGGCCAAGCGCTGTCAAATGCTACTCATGTGACAACACTTTCATTCCCAGAATCATCCTCATGAACCTCCTTTGAACCCTCTCCAATGTCAGCACATCATTTCTTAAACGTAGTGCCCAAAATTGCTCACAGTGCTTTATCCATTGGGTCAGACTTGAAAAGTTCAATTGATTCAGTGTCTATAGATCTGGCTTAATACCGACTAGTAATCAGATGCTATTCCAAGGTTCTGAAATGTTAATAATGTTGTAAATCCAGTTTATCATTTTAGGATTGGTGGGAGGTATGAATTTGAGATTGAGAGAGGAACACTTGGTTTTATGTCCAATCTCTGCTGCATTGGTGGTGAGAGTGGGTGGAGGAAGAATTTCCCAATTAGTTTCTCAATGAGGGGTTTGTGTAACCCCTTTTTATACATTTAGAACATAAAATAAAAAGAGAAAATATTTACATCAGGCAGACTGTGCTTTTTGAATTCAGAATACTGAGGAGGAAGGAGAATCACTCCAGCTGTTGCTAAAGGAGGTAAGATAATTCTGGGAGAAGTAGCCCATCAGGTGATTGAAATGACATTGTAGGGATTCTTAAAGGAACCAACAACACAAATGATTCTACAAAGCAGTCTTTATCTTTACTAGTTAGTTGTTTGCTGCCTTTGTTTGCAGTTTATTGCTCTGCTCTTTATTTTGTTTTTAAGATGTAATTTAATTTAGAAATACAGCACAGTAACAGCCCCATCCAGCCCACAAGCCCATGCCCCCCCATGTGACCAATTAACCTACAATCCCATATGTGGGAGGAAACCGGAGGACCCAGAAGGAACCCAGGCAGAACGTAAACGTGCAAACTCCTGACAGACAGCGCAGGATTCAGAACTGGGTTGCTGGCGCTTTAATAATATCAAACTAACCATGCCTTCTTTATGCTCAATGCTGTTTAGCACGTGCAGAAAACACAAAAACTGTGATTATTTTAGATTTACTGATCCAGACAACTGCAAAAATATGTAGATCCTGAATTCTCTGTCAATCATTGACCTGCTTGCTTCTATGCAGCGTTTTTGCATATCATATCCTACACAGGGCTGCCTCATGCACCCGTGATAAGTTTGTCAACTTCATCCACTTCACGGCCAACTTCCACCCCAATTTCAAACTCACCTGGTCCATCTCCGACAACATTCTCCCCTTCCTGGATCTCTCTATCTCAATCTCGGGAGACAAGCTTTTCACCGATATATATTACAAACCCACAACTACCTTGACTACATTTCCTCACATCCTGTCCCCTGCAAGGATACCATCCCCTTCTCTCAATTTCTCCGTCTCTGCTGCATCTGTTCCCAAGATGAGGTCTTCCAGTCCAGATCTTCAAAAACGTCAACCTTCTTCCACAAACGTGGCTTCCTCTCCACCAGCCTTCACCCACATCACTTCCATTTCCCGCTCATCTGCCTTGGCCCCCTCTGACCCCTAATACCTCAAACATAGAATCCCCCTTAACCTCACCTACAATCCTGAGAGGGGGGGGGGTGGGGGGGTGGCTTGGGAGGAGGGGGGGGGAGAAAAAGTCACTGTATATGTGTGAAAAAGAAAAAGTGTACATCATGGCTAATGTGATTTATGGTGTGAAAAATAAAAAATTTAAAAAAAAAAAAAAACCTCACCTACCATCCCACCAGCCTTTGTGTCCAACACATTATTCTCCAGAATTTCCGGCACCTATAACTGGATCCTACCACCAGACACATCATCCCCTCTCCTTCCCCTCTGCCTTCTGCAGGGATCGCTCCCTTGTGCACTCATCCCCCCCCACCAATCACCCCCAACCCTCACCCTGACACCTTCCTCTGTGGCCACAGGAGATTCTACATTTTCACCCACATCTACTCCCTCACCATGGACCAGAACCCAAAATAAAGCAACACTTCACTTGTGTATCCATAGGACTGATTTACTGAATCCGACGCAGACTTGGAGATCACTTCGCTGAGCACCTTCATTCCGTCCATATCAGTGACAGGGACATCCCAGTAGCCAATAATTTCAGTTTTGTGTCACACTCCCACATTCACATGGCCATCCGCAAATTGGAGGAACAACACCTGATTTTCCATCTCGGCACACTCCAGCCAGATGGCATTAACATCAACTTTCCCAGTTTCTGCTAACCTGCTCTCATCTTCCCCCTCCCCCTTACCGTCCCTTTTCCAGTTCACCTCCCTGCCTTCCCTCTCCCTTTCCCTAGCCATCACTTCTCCAGTGGTGAGGCTAGGAAGTGGGGGGGTGGGGGGTGCAAGGGGAGCAACTAATGCCCCTTTCTTCAAAAGTAGCTTCTGTTTTTGAATTGTGAGATCACAGTTCAAAAGCAGGTGCCACTGATCTGCCCTTCTGTCTCCTTGTATGTGCTCCCTGCTATTAACTGGCATGGATCACATGCTGCACATACGTAAATCACCATGAACACAAGGCATGAAAAAAAATTGAGATTTATGTTTGAACAGTAAATCGGAGAGGGAGAGCCTAAGAGGCAAGAGCTGTGAGTAAAATGTTTGTTTTATTTAAAACTGAATTGCAAATTGTGCCCCACATTTCAGGTAAGCCAAGGGAAGTGTTTGGAGTCTGGCGTCAGGAGCTCCGGTCACCAGTGCTCCCGACGCCTGATTCTGAATCCTCCCCTCAGCGTACACTGGAGCTCCCAATGCCCAATTCCAAGTCATGTGTCCACTCAGGCTACAGCACATGCACGCCAGAGTCCATGTGGTATCATGCCATTAGACTTCAGGCTCAAGGAATTATTCCAAACACTTCTGCAGAAAGATTGCTTTGCCCTGCATGATAGATCATTCAATGTAAAATTATGCCAGGGCATCCCGAGACCAATGTAATAAACAGACAAGTGTGTGGTCATTTTCTTTTGTGGTAGCTTGCTCTGCAGATTGTCTTCCACGTTTCCTCCATCAATTCAGCTCCTGCACTCTACAGGAACATCAATGGCTGTTCACCAGCTTGAAGGAGTTGGGAGAGGTGTAAAAGAAAAATCATTCATTGTTTCTTTCAATCAAGGGCAGAGGAGGAGGAAGAAGACTAGAGGGGGAGAGGGAAGGGGAGAGAAGGGAGGGAAGTGGATGGGAGGGAGGGAAGGAAAGGAAGATGGAGGGAGGGAGGAAAGGGGAGAGGGAGAGAGGGGGGAGGGAGGGAAGGGAAGATGAGGGACGGAAGGGGAGAGTAGGGAGGGGAGAGGAGGGGTGCGTGGAGGCTTTGTGCGCTGGTTGCAAAACCTGTGTGCACGTGCACAAATGCACAACTATGGTCGAGTGCCTTTTCTATGTGCTCTCGCTCCCCCTAACATCAAAACCTGGCTGCCACACTATCCTCTTCCCCTTGATTGCTGCTCTCCCCTCCCTCCCTCCCTTCTCCACCTATCACCTCCCGCCTTTTTTTCATACGCCTGCTGACATTTTTCCATACCTTGAAGAAGGGCTCAAGCCGAAATGTCAGTCATGTATTTTTACCTATGCTATATGAAAGTGCACTGTTTGACCTGCTGAGTTTCTTTCTCCAGCTTTGTTTTTTCACTTTGACCAGGGTGTCTGCAGACTTTCTTTTTTTACTGCATTCCTTATGCTATACAATTCTCTGCTGCGCTACTTCTAAGTGGAACATACCTAATATTTAATTATTGATTGTGAGGTTGGGAGATGCTCAGAAATGTTCATGTCATTTGAGAACATTGCCAAGCAGTTCAACCTGTGGCTGTAACTTGGACAGCTGTCAAACCTTTTCCATTGGATTTCCAACAGAAAGACAATGCAAGACCTTGCCAATCATTTGAGTACCAGCTTGGGTGAGCACCTTTTCACCGGGGATCTGCGGAAGAAAAGAATGATTGGTGGAGCAGTGAATATGGCTAGATCATCACTCTGAGGAAAGAAAGCCTGGCCACTGAATGGGCTGAATAGCCACCTACCTGGGGTACCGGAAAACAGGGAGAATACTCTCTGTTGAGAAGAAGAAGCATGCCTGATGACCCAACAGGGAAAGTGACCACAGCAGTGGACTAGCAAGCGGCTCAGCAGCTGAAGGACCCACACAGGCACTGCGTGACCTGTGGTCAATGTGCTCACACAGGCTGCAGGCTGCTGGGAACCAGATATCAGCACTGGGATTCGAAATGATGCTGAGGCCAAGAAGAGCACCCTTAGTGCCTCAGGCACTGAAGGTTTCCTGATCTTATTGGAGGTTTAAACCTCAGGTTGCCATTGATTTGAACAGGAGTCTGTGAGGCGGCAGGAGCACTGGAGGTGAATCCACGGGCTCTCAATCTCTCTAAAGGGGCTTTCTTTTGCTTCTCTTTCACTTATTATTAGGGTTGCCGGGCAATGCTCATGGTGACTCTACCTTGTGGCTGACAAAAGTTGAGATAAACAGTAAAACCCCCAGTATCCGGCACCTACAGGGATTGGAAGTCGTCAGTTGCGTGAGATTGTGTGTTGCGTGGATTGACATCACACAACACCATCGTTAAATTTTCGTATTTTTTATCTATTTATTTACCACGATTTTTTGTTTGCTAGTTGCTTGAATTGGGATCAGGGATGTTACTATACCATGCATATTACATTTTTATGTGTTACTGTATGGCAATTCATTGTTGGGGTCTTTCATGGCTTGGTTCAGCATCATGCTGAAGAAGATTGAAAAGAGGGTTGGTGCGAGAACACAGCCTTGCTTCACGCCATTGTTAATGGAGAAGGGTTCAGAGAGCTCATTGCTGTATCTGACCCGACCTTGTTGGTTTTCGTGCAGTTGGATAATCATGTTGAGGAACTTTGGGGGACATCCGATGCGCTCTAGTATTTGCCAAAGCCCTTTCCTGCTCACGGTGTCGAAGGCTTTGGTGAGGTCAACAAAGGTGATGTAGAGTCCTTTGTTTTGTTCTCTGCACTGACGCTGTTTACATCCGGTACCGCACAGATGGCAGTCTCTTCAATCTGAGGCGCCTGCAAGCTCACACCAAGACACAAGAGAAACTTGTCCGTGAACTACTCTTTGCAGACGATGCCGCTTTAGTTGCCCATTCAGAGCCAGCTCTTCAGCGCTTGACGTCCTGCTTTGCGGAAACTGCCAAAATGTTTGGCCTGGAAGTCAGCCTGAAGAAAACTGAGGTCCTCCATCAGCCAGCTCCCCACCATGACTACCAGCCCCCCCACATCTCCATCGGGCACACAAAACTCAAAACGGTCAACCAGTTTACCTATCTCGGCTGCACCATTTCATCAGATGCAAGGATCGACAATGAGATAGACAACAGACTCGCCGAGGCAAATAGCGCCTTTGGAAGACTACACAAAAGAGTCTGGAAAAACAACCAACTGAAAAACCTCACAAAGATAAGCGTATACAGAGCCGTTGTCATACCCACACTCCTGTTCGGCTCCGAATCATGGGTCCTCTACCGGCACCACCTACGGCTCCTAGAACGCTTCCACCAGCGTTGTCTCCGCTCCATCCTCAACATCCATTGGAGCGCTTACACCCCTAACGTCGAAGTACTCGAGATGGCAGAGGTCGACAGCATCGAGTCCACGCTGCTGAAGATCCAGCTGCGCTGGATGGGTCACGTCTCCAGAATGGAGGACCATCGCCTTCCCAAGATCGTGTTATATGGCGAGCTCTCCACTGGCCACCGTGACAGAGGTGCACCAAAGAAAAGGTACAAGGACTGCCTAAAGAAATCTCTTGGTGCCTGCCACATTGACCACCGCCAGTGGGCTGATAACGCCTCAAACCGTGCATCTTGGCGCCTCACAGTTTGGCGGGCAGCAACCTCCTTTGAAGAAGACCGCAGAGCCCACCTCACTGACAAAAGGCAAAGGAGGAAAAACCCAACACCCAACCCCAACCAACCAATTTTCCCTTGCAACCGCTGCAATCGTGTCTGCCTGTCCCGCATCGGACTTGTCAGCCACAAACGAGACTGCAGCTGATGTGGACTTTTTACCCCCTCCATAAATCTTTGTCCGCGAAGCCAAGCCAAAGAAGAAAAGAAAAAGAAGTATGGCAATAAAAGGAATCGACGAACCTTAAACACTTCTATGATTCTAGTCATAGATGTGGACAGAACGCACAGAAACAACATTGAACAGGCAGTACTTATTTTATTAATAAAATTGCAAAACAAGAAATTTGCTGATCAATTCATCTGGAGGCAAGAGAAAGAGTAACCGCAAGGATAACCCTACCTTTTGTATAAAATAGTATTTTTACATTTTAATTTATTGTTCAAGTAACCTTGAGCAAAGATTGGAGTATGCCTGTTCTGTATTAAATGGAGCAGTCGAGTTCATAAATAAGATTCATCATGATTGGTCATGCTACAGTTGACAGGCAAATCACTCCACAGCTTTCTTATTCTGTTATATGCTGCCCCCCGCCGACGCTAATAACGAACTACAAGTGTTTTGGATAACCTCGAGTTGAATGAATGAGCAAAGACAATTGCCCTCATAGTCTTGTAACTTCTTTGGAAACGATGAACTTTATTATCATACTTATTTATCCCGCAACAACATAAAGGTGGGCAACTGTGTAACTGATTTTCTTCAACACCAGTGGACAGAGAAAGCCTAATGCTTTGAGCCCCATTTCAGAATCAGGATTTATTATAATGAGTAACTTGCATGAACAATGTGTTCCTTCTAAATTGATTGTCGACAGATTTTGTGTTTAATTTCACATTTGAGAGAAAAATGTCAGTGTTTTGATTTGCTGCTTAATACATCACGGAATAAAAAACACCCAGTAAATGGGAAAAGAGGACTTTCAATGTATATGTAGTGTTTATGTTAAAAAAAAGTCACCAAACTCAGTGTTTTGCAGAAGCAGTCATAGTGCACGCATTCATATAAACCACCTTCACAAGAATAAATTTTTAAAAAATTAAAATAATGCACAAAAAGAAAGGCAGTGTCTTTGGTTCATTCATTATCAGGAATCTGACGGCAGCAAGGAAGATTTTGAGTGCTCGTCTTTAGGCTCCTGTATATTTTTCTTGATGGTAGCAGAGTGAGGGATCTTTGAGGATAGAGACTGGTTTATTAAGGCACCTCTTTGTGTAGATGTCGTGAATGGAGTGAAGGCTGGTGCCCTGTGATGTCGCAGGCCGAGTCGAGTTAACAAACCTCTGGAGTTTCTTTCTTGTTCTGAGGGTTGGTGCCACCATACCAAACAGTGATGCTCTCCATGGTAAACCTGTGGAATTTTTCAAGAGCTTCAGTGACATACAGAATTTCCTCAGACGCCTCACAAAGTATAGCCGTTGGTGAGACCTCTTAGTGATTGCATCGGCATGGAGGCTCCAGGAGAGATCCTCAGAGATGTAGACACCCTGGAATTTGAAGTTCTTGACCCTCTCCACTACTGAGCCCTCAATGAGGACTGGTTGTGTTCCCCTGACTTCCTCCTGAAGTCCACAAACATCTCCTTGGTTTTGCTCACGTTGAGGACAAGTTTGTTGGCATGACATTACTCAACAAGCTGATCTCTCTCCCTCCTCTACACTCCCTCATTGCCTTTTCTGATTCTGCCAACAACTGTGGCGTCATCGGCAAATTTATAGATAGCAGTGGAATTGTGCCTGGCCACACAATCAGCAGTGGGGTAACCTTGAGGTGTGCCTGTGTTTTAGATATAAGCATGGAGTTGTTGGTGCTAATTATTGAACATAATTACATCAATCCCTCCCCTTTTGAAGACCAATGCAATCAGTCCCATTTGAAGGAAGGTACAGTAAATTCGTTAACTATAATTAGTTTCCTATATGCATTATGCATGTATACATGCACTAAAATCCTCTTCAAACAAATTAATCTAGTGTCTATAAGTAAAGACATAGATCCCATAAATATAAACCTACAAAATTACTCAATGGTAAACACCATAGACCATGCACTATTCACACTGTCTATAAGTAATTTCAGAATCAGTGGAATTTCTTGTTTATTTTTATTGAGTGACAACATTGTTTGACGGGTTTAATGTACCTTAGATTCTGTACTTTAAATGAATGGGAGGGGAGGTAGGGAGGGTGGGATGGGAAGAGGGAGGGGGGAGAAAATGACACTGTATATATCTGAAAAGAAAAATGTATGTATCTTGATCAATGTGGTTTATAGTGTGAAAAATAAAAAAAATTATTAAAAAAAAGTAATTTCAGAATCAGAATCCATTGTCATTAAATATTGTAAAAGGGCTGGATGGGTTGGAGTTTATCAAATGTGTTCAGGAAAGTTTTCTAAGTCAATACAAAGAAGAACCAACTAAAGAAGGGGTAGTATCGGGGGAGGAGTCACATGATGGAGTAGTGGCCGGTCAGGAAAACCGGTCCTCTCCAGGAAAATAGGAAAAAAGTTAGGAAAAGGCAAAGCGTAACAAAAATAAAATATAAGAAATAGAAGATAAAGATACAGAGAAGAAAAAGAAGATGGCTCCCAAGAAGGAGAAAGTAAAAGCAACTGACAAAAAAAGAAGTAGAAAAGTCGTGGGAGAAGATAGAAGAAGGCCTTACCTGCACGAAGGAACAGGACGCTGCGGTGGAGAGGAGTGCTTGACCCTTGAGGTCACTGCCTGTCCTGCGGAGTCGCAACTTACCAGCCAGTGCACTACAAAAATGGCTCTCGGACCCAAACAAAAGTGCGCAATCAGAGGAGAAGGAGGACACCGGCGGGAGGGGGGCTCAGCAGAGGAGCGGGCTGTCACAGAGCGAACAGCTGAGGGACACCCAACACCAGGGCGCTCAGCTGGAGGACAAGGAAGGAAGCAGAAGAGGAAGCGATGAAACAGACGAGGGAGATAGACGGAGGGATGACCGACAAGAAGATCAACATCAGGAAGCACAACAGACGAGCAGCCCAGGACGGGAGGACCAGCAACAAGAGGCCCAGAAAAAAGAAGCCCGACAAAGAGATACAAGCAGCTCATCAGGAAAAACAGAAGAGACACAGACACAAAGAAGAGAAGAAGACACAAACACAGATACAGACACAGAAGAAGAGGAATAAGAAGACCAAGATCTTCACAGAGAAATAGAAGGTAAAACTGATGAACAGAATATAGATAAAGTCTTTTTTGAAGAACAAATGAGATCATTAAAAGAATGGTTATCATTCGAGTTTAACGCAATTAAAAGGAAAGTGAAAAGAACAGAAGATAAAATGCAAAGGTTAGAACTGGTAATGACAGAAATAGGGAAAAGAGTAGAGAATGTGTAAGAGTGGGAAACAGCTGTAGAAATGGAAGTAAACGACTTAAGAGAAAAATTGGAAGAAAGTGACAAAAAAATCAAAGAGACACAAGAGTTGTTATCTCAGAAAATTGATATGTTGGAAAATTATAGTAGGTGAAACAACATAAAAATAGTGGACCTGAAAGAGGGTGAAGAAGGCACAGATATGAAGGAATTTATAAAAGGATGGATCCTGAAGGTCCTGGGAATGACAGAAATGCAAGAAGGAATGGAAATAGAAAGGGCACACAGAGCATTAGCTCAGAAACCACAGACACATCAAAAACCAAGATTCATCTTAGTAAAATTTTTGAGATACACGACAAGAGAAAATATACTGGAATGGGCAAGGAATAAAGTTAGAGAAGATATAATAAACCATTGGAATACAAGGGTCAAAAAATATTTTTTTACCCAGGCATAAATTTTGAACTCTTAAAGAGGAGGAAGGAGTTTAATACAGCGAAAGTGATTTTATGAAGACATCCAGCCATGCTTAAAATATTTATACCCAGGGAGAAAAGCAGACGGTTCTCGGATCCAGAGAAAGCGCAAGAATTCGCAAAACCTTTGCAGGACAGGAGAAGAGATGAAGAGATGTAACAAGAATGAAGAAAGGCGATAAAGTATATATAAAGATGTAAAAACAATGTATATGTAAAGAACTAAAGAGGGAAAAGAGAAGGGAAGGAAGGGAGTAAAGGGGGGAAATAAGGAGAGAGCTTTGTTATATTTGTTTAAAAAAAAGTGTTTTCTGGAGAGGGCTGGGTAGAGGGGGAATAACCGTCACTGGAAAATCAGTTGATGCTGTGAACAAGATCGCAATCAAAATTAAAAAGGGAGTTGTGGTTGCCCAGCAAGGAATATGGGGCAACTCAGAGAGGAGGAGAACTTTTGGGGTTAAGGTATTAGTGGATGTGGGAACTGCGGGGGGAAAATTTATGTTTTAAATATGTTGTCGTACATTAAGTGCAATAAGAGAAAACTAAGAGATGAAAATGGGGAAAAGGGGGATGGAGATGGTGAAGAGGTGGAAAAGAGGTGTATGCAAGATATAAGATGGCCATGTTGAACTATATGATTATAAACATTATTGGATACATAACCAAATTAAAAGGAAGAGGCTACTAAATTTATTAAAGAAGAAAACAAATAGATATAGCATTTGTGCAGGAAACGCATCTAACTGAAGCAGAACATAACAAATTAAAGAGAGACTGGGTAGGACACATAATGGCAGCATCCTATAATTCAAAAGCTAGAGGTGTAGCCATACTAGTTCACAAAAATGCACCAATCAAAATAGAGGAGGAAATAATAGATCCAGCAGGGAGGTATGCAATGATAAAGTGTCAGATATACTCAGAATTTTGGAATTTGCTCAATATATATGCGCCTAACGAGGAGGATTAAAAGTTTATGCAGGATATTTTTCTTGAAGATTGCAGACACACAAGGAAATATATTGATAGGAGAGGATTGTAACCTTAATTTGGACCCAATGTTGGATAAAACTGGACAAAAGACAAGTAAAAAGAATAAACTAGCCAAATTTATGGTTAAATCAATGCAGGAAATGAAACTTATGGATATATGGAGGAGGCAACACCCAAGAGAGAAGGAATTTTCATATTACTTGAGTAGGCACAAAACTTATTCAAGGATTGTTATGTTTTTGTTGTCAGCCCATATTCAAGGGAGAGTTAGGAAAACTGAATATAAAGTAAGACTACTATCAGATCATTCACTCTTATTATTAGCAATAGAACTGGAGGACATCCCACCAAGAACATATAGATGGAGGTTAAACTCCATGCTATTTAAAAGACAGGAATTTAGGGAGTTTATTGAATGCCAAATTAAAACATATTTTGAAATAAACACAGGATCAGTGAAAGACAAATTTACATTATGGGACGCAATGTAAGCCTTCATTAGAGAGCAGATAATAAGTTATGTGATTAAGATGAAAAGGGATTACAATCGGGAAATAGAGCAGTTGGAAAGGGAGATAGTAAGTACAGAAAAGGAATTAGTAAAAAGGGATGATATAAGGAAAAGGAGAGAACTGGCAGACAAAAAAATTAAATACGAAACATTACCAACATACAAGGTGGAGAAGAACATAATGAAAACAACGAAAAAGTATTACAAACTGGGAGAAAAAACACATAAATTAGCCTGGCAACTTAAAACAGAACAAGCTAAAAGAATGATACTGGCATCAAGGAAAAAGGACAAACAAATTATATATAATCCAACAGAGATTAATGAAAATTTTAAGGAATTTTATGAACAATTGTATCAAACTGAGAAGGAGGGGAAAGATGATAAAATAGAGAAATTTTTAGCTAAAATTGAACTCCCAAAATTGCAAGAAGAGGAACAAAACAAACTAATAAAACCATTTGAAATAGAGGAAATACAGGATATATTAAAAAAGCTGCTGAACAATAAAACACCAGGAGAGGATGGATTTCCAATAGAATTCTATAAAACATTTGAAGAGTTATTAATTCCTCCTCTCCTGGAAGTAATGAACCAGATAGAAGAAACACAAAACTTGCCAGATTCATGTAAGACATCAATAATTACAGTAATACCAAAGTCGGGGAAGGATCCACTAATGCCAGCATCATATAGACCAATATCTCTACTTAACTCAGACTATAAGATAATAGCAAAATTATTAGCAAACAGATTGGCTGATTGTGTACCTAAAATAGTAAAAGAAGATCAAACTGGATTTATTAAGAAAAGACAAACAGCGGACAATGTCTACAAACTTATTAATCTAATCCATGCAGTTCAAAGAAATAAGAAACCAACAGTGGCTGTTGCTCTTGATGCATAAAAAGCCTTTGACAGGGTAGAGTGGAATTACTTATTTAAAGTATTACAGAAGTTCAATCTACCAGAAAAATATATAAATTGGATTAAAGCATTGTATAATGGACCGTTGGCGAAGGTAACAGTAAATGGATATGTATCGAGTCACTTTAAATTAAGTAGGTTAACTGGACAGGGATGTCCACTATCCCCCTCATTGTTCACCTTAGCAATAGAACCTTTGGCAGAACTGATAAGAATAGAAAATAAAATAAAAGGGATAAAAATAAAGGAGAAGGAGTATAAAATCAGCTTATTTGCAGATGACATCATAGTATACCTAACAGAACCAGAGGTATCAGTAAAAGAATTATATAAGAAATTGAAGAAATATGGAGAAATATCGGGGTACAAGATCAACACAAATAAAAGTGAAATGATGCCAATGAGTAACGCAGACTATACAGAATTTTTAAAAGAATCACCATTTAAATGGCAAGCACAAGTAATCCGATACCTAGGGATCAGGTTAGATAATAACTTAAGCCACTTGTACAAACTAAATTATCAGCCACTAATAAAGAAATTGCAGGAAGACTTAGAACATTGGAAAGAATTATTCTAACGTTGATAGGGAGGGTAAACTGCACTAAAATGAACGTGTTCCCAAGGATACAATACTTATTTCAAACATTACCAATTACCTTAACAGAGAAATTCTTTAAGGAACTAAAGAGAATAATATGGAAATTCTTGTGGAAAGGGAGGAAACAGAGGGTAGCTTCAGATAAATTAGCAGAGAGGTATAATCAAGGTGGATTGCAGTTACTAAATTTTAGAAATTATTATAGAGCTGCACAATTAAGGAATTTATCAGATTTTTACTAGACAAGAGAAAAACCAGCCTGGACTAAGATAGAACTAGATAAAATAGGGGAAAGGTACCGGAACATATACTTTATAAGTGGGATGAAAAGCTGGTGCAATATAAAAACTCACCAGTACTGCATCATTTACTTAATACATGGAAGAAGATCCACTTAGAAAGGAAACAAACAAATTATCAAATACCAAAATTATTATTGACACAAAATCCACTAATCCCTTTTACAATAGACAACCTTTCCTTTAGAGAACAGGAGAGAAAAGGAATCAAAAGAATAGAAAATTGTTTTTTGGGAAATAATTTACTAACATTTGAACAGTTGAAGTACAAATATGGAATAATTCATGGTACAATGTTTGCATATCATCAATTGAAAGCTTTTTTAAAGGATAAATTGGGAAACAGCTTGAGATTACCTGAAGGAAGCAGCTTTGAATATGTGATTACAGACACAATGATAATTAAAAGATTTATAACCAACATGTACATTAAGCTGAAAGATAAGGAAAATGAAATAAACTATAAACCTAAGCAGAAGTGGGAAAAGGATCTAAACATAAAGATAAAAAATGAAGTATGGGAAAAGTTATGTTGTGGAACTATGAAGAATACAATAAACACAAGGTTACGCATGATACAGTAGAATTGGTTACACAGGTTATATATCACTCCTCAAAAATTAAAATTATGGGATTCAACATTATCGGGTAGATGTTTTCGCTGTAAGAAGGAAATGGGAACAACATTACATGCAACTTGGGCATGTACGAAAGTAAATACGTTTTGGGAAGAATTAAATCAGATACTAAATAAAATTACAAAAAATAACATACCAAAAAACCAGAGATATTTCTTTTAAGTAACATAAGAAGTAGAGAATTAGGCCTCAAAATGGATAAAGTGCAAAAAAAAATTCATCATGATAGCCTTAGCAATAGCAAAAAAATGTATAATGTCAACTTGGAAAATGGAAGAGAGCATGAGTATAAAGCATGTACCACAGCAGTGGTACATGGAAATGAATAAATGTATTCCATTGGAAAAAAAAAATTAAAAAATGAAGTCACAATGTTTGAACAAATTTGGGAACCATACATGGAACAGATCAGAGAGAGCTTGCCTACGACCTCCATCCCCTAAAATGAGAATGAAAATTATAAGACAAAACGACTAGATTCAGTGTGTAATAAATAGATGATGCATTTTTCTTGTTTATTTTCCTTTGTGTGAAGATATTGTTTTGTTGTATTGTATATGTTGAATATTTATGGGTTTTGGAGGGGAGTGGGTAGAGGGGAGGGAGGGAAAGGGGAAAAAAAGGGGAGAAAAGACCACTGTGTAAATTTAATGAGAAAAGTTTGTACATATTTTGGTTGATATGGTTCATAGTGTGAAAAATAAAAAATTATTAAAAAAAAGAGAAGGGGTAGTATTGGATCTCCTATTAAGGAACGAGATAGGTCAGGTGACAAAGGTTTGTGTTGGGGAACACTTTGGGTCTAGTGATCATAATACTATTAGTTTTAGTTTAATAATGGAGAAGAATTGTACTGGACTTAAGGTTGAGATTCTTGATTGGAATAAGGCAAATTTCAAGGAGATGCAAAAGGACTTAGAGGGTGTGGATTGGGATCATTTATTTTCAGGGAAGGATGTAACAAATAAATGGAGGATATTCAAAAGGGAAATCTTGAGAGTACAGAGTCGGTATGTTCCTGTGTGGATTCAAGGGAAGGTTAGAAAATTTAGGGAGCCTTGGTTTTCAAAGGCTATTGGGAAGTTGGTTTGGAGGAAGAGGGATGTGTACAAAAGATATAGACAGCAGGCAATATAAGGAGTGTAAAAAAAAATCTTAAGAAAAAAATTAGCAAGGCTAAAAGGAGATATGAGGCTGCTTTGGCAGGCAAGGTAAAAATAAATCCAAAGGGTTTCTACAGGTACATTAAAAATAAAAGAATAGTAAGGATCAGAGAGGAAGGCTATGTGAGAAGTGAGAAGTGATGGGGGAAATTTTAAATGATTTTTTTTTCTTCAGTATTATGGTGAACTTATTAATCTGGTTTCACCCCTTCTTGTGATATACCTGTGGCTCCTCCCTCTTGACGCTGTATAAAGGCTCCAAAACCTCAACTCCTTCCCAGAGAGCCTGGGTCACAGCACAGGAAGACCTTCGTTTATTGTAAATAAAAGCCTATAGTTCTGTAACTCTAGTTTGCACTGTGATCCTGCTGTCCATATAACCATATAACAATTATTTTTCTTTGGCTTGGCTTCACGGATGAAGATTTATGGAGGGGTAATGTCTACGTCAGCTGCAGGCTCATTTGTGGCTGACAAGTCCGATGCGGGACAGGCAGACACGGTTGCAGCAGTTGCAAGGGGAAAATTGGTTGGTTGGGGTTGGGTGTTGGGTTTTTCCTCCTTTGATATAACAATTACAGCACAGAAATAGGCCAACTTGGCCCTTCTGGCTCATGCTGAACACTTTCTTCCCCCTAACCCCACTGACCTTTGTAAGACATTGTGCCCCACTTCACCCTGCTGGATTTGTTTCTGTGCTGTAATTGTTATATGGTTATATTATATGATTGTTTGGTGACAACATCACAATGCAAGCAGTTAAAAAAACTTTAAAAATAAATAAAAATAGATTAAAATAGTGCAAGAAAAAGTTAAAATAAGGCAGTGTCTGATGACAGCGGGGAAGAAGCTGTTCTTGTGCTGCTGTGAGCTCATCTTCAGGCTCCTGAACCTTTTTCCCACTGGTAGTAGGGCGAAGAGGGATTGGCCTGGGTAGTGAGGATAAAGGCTGCTTTCTTAAGACACTGCTTCTTGTAGATGTCCTCGATGGACTTGTGCCAGTGATGTTGTAGGCTGATTTAACAACCCTCTGGAGTTTTTTCTTGTCCTGAACATTGGCATCTCTAGACCAGACAGTGATGCAAACACCCAGAATTCTCACCACGGTACTCCTGTAGAAGTTTTCAGAGTCTTTGGTCACACACCAAATCTCTTCAAACTCCTCATGAAGTATAGCTGCTGGTGAGCCTCCAGGACAGATCCTCAGAGATGTTGACACCCTGGAATTTGAAGTTCTTGACCCTTTTCACTAATGAGCTTTCGATAATGACTGGATTGTGTTCTCCTGACTCCCTCCTGAAGTCCACAATCACCTCCTTGGTTTTTCCAACGATGAGTGCAAGATTGTTGGTGTGACATCATTCAACAAGCTGATCTATCTCCTTCCTGTACACTTCCTCATTACCATTTGTGATTCGGCTGACAACTGTGGTGTCATTGGCAAATTGTAGACAGGATTGGAATTGTGTCTAGCCACACAGACATGGATGTATAATGAGTAGAGCAGTGGGCTTAAGCACACATTCTGGAGGTGCACCTGTTTTGAACATCAGTGAGGAGGAGATGTTGTTTCCAATTCGTACTGACTATGGTCTTGTGATGAGGAAGTCAAGGATCCAGTTGCAGAGGGGGGTGCAGAGACCCTGG
The DNA here is from genome assembly GCF_036971445.1 of Narcine bancroftii. Lineage (NCBI taxonomy): Eukaryota > Metazoa > Chordata > Chondrichthyes > Torpediniformes > Narcinidae > Narcine > Narcine bancroftii. The sequence continues at coordinate 189,540,749 of NC_091475.1, read as the reverse complement.
GTTTGGAGCTTGTTGGCCAGGGAATAATGATTGAAGGCTGAACTATAGTCGTGAACAGCAACCGTACGCATGAATTAATGTTTTCTAGATGATCCAAAGCTAAGTGGAGAGCCAGTGATATTATGTCTGCTGTGGAGTGACTGTGATTGAGATGGAAGACGAATTCCAGTGGCTCCAGTTCTTTGCTTAGGTACGTGTTAATTCTGCCCATAATCTTAGTGCTACTGGGCGATAGTCGTTGAGGCAGTTCACTTTGCTCTTCTTGGGCACCGAGATGATTGATGGCTTTTTGAACCTTCAACTGCACCAGCGAGAGATTAAAAATGTCCATGAACACTCCAGTTAGTTGGCTGGCACTGATTACCAGTACCCTTCCAGGTACACCATCAGGGTCTAACGCCTTGGGAGAGTTTACCCTCTTGAATGATGTTCTGACATAGGCCCCAGAGACAGATATCGCAGGTTCTCAACCTTTGCATAGATTTTCGCAGGCGAGGTTGGGTGCTCCTTCTTAAAGCAGGCATAGAAGGTGTTCAGCTTATTGGGTAGTGAAGCCTCACTTGCCTGCACTTTGTAGGCTGTAATGGCCTGCACTCCCTGCCATAGCTGGCATGTATCTTTCTCAGTCTTCAGCTTCCTCCATAATTGCCACTTAGTTGCAGAGATATTTGTCCACAGATGGTGCCTGGACTTCTTTTAGAAATCCAGATCCTTGGCTTTAAACGCCCTTGATCTCACCCTCAGCAGGTTGTGAATCCTTTGATTCATTCAAGGCTTCTGGTTGGGGAACTCTTGGCATGTGCATGTGGGCACACACTTGGCCACGCAGGATTTGATGAAGTTGATGACACCTGTTGCATATTCATTCGGGACTGAGGATGAGTCCTTGAATATGGTCTAGTCCACTGATTCAAACAATCCTGTAGGTGCTCCTCTGCTTCTCTCAACCATACTTTCGCCATCTTTACCACTGGTGTTACATCAGGTTCTATTAGTAAAAGCCTGAAACTCCAGCCCTCCTGATCTCTCTCCACCACCGTGGGTTAGCAATGACTTCTATTACATGGAATTTTGATGAACACATCTTCGGTCCAAGGGAATACATTAACTTTTCGAGGCCATTACAAAGACTTGGCTGACACAAGGACAGGATTGGCTGATGCAGGTTCCAGGATTTAGATGCTTTAAAATGGAAAGAATTGGAGGTAAAAGAGGAATATCATTAATATTCAGGAGCAGTATCACCACATCAGAAAGGGAGGACGTTGTGGAGGGGTTGCCTCCTGAGTCAATGTGGGTGAAAGTCAGAAACAGGAAGGGAGTGATCGTTCTGTTTGGGAGCTCTCAAATAGCGCTCAGGTCACTGAGGAACAGGTAAGTAAGCAGATTTTGGATTGGTGCAGAAATAACAGGGTTGGTGTTATTAGAGGCTTCAGCTTCTCAAATATTGTCTGGTGCCTCATTACTGCAAGAGGGCTAGATAGATAGGTGACAGACCAATCTGTGGGGGAGCATTTCAGTGACTCTGGGCACAACACACTGACCTTTAGCACAGCAGTGGACAAGGATCTGAGAATACAAAATGAAAAAGTGTTTTATTGGAGAAGAGGTAACTACGATGGAATTAGGCAGGAACTGGGGTGAGTAAATTCAGAACAGATGTTCTCTGGGTAAAGTACAGAAGTAATGTGGAGGAATTTTAGGGACCACTTCTGCAGGGCTCTGGATACTTCAAGTTCCTATTTATTGTCAGTCTACTTACATGACATCACATACAACCCTGAAATTCTTTTTTCTGTGGTAGTGTAAACAGCTTTCAAGAGAAAGATACATAGGCAAAAGATAGAAATGTAAACAAAGAAAAGTATGAACAAACTTACTGTGTGAATTCAGAAAAAGTTAATACTCAGTAATAAATAATGTGCAAAGTAAGATCCTTAAATGAGTCTCTGATGGAGTTTGTTGTTGAGGAATCTGATAGTGGAGGGGTAGCAGCTGTTCCTGAACCTGGTGGTATGAATCCTGTGGCACCTCTTTCCTGATGGAAGCAGCAAGAACAGCATGTGTGTTGGGAAGTGTGGATCCTTCTTGATTGCTGCTGCTCTTTGACGGAAGTGCTCCGTGTACATCTGTAGAGGTTTGCCACAATTTCTGATCTCATTCCGAACCTCCGCAAACTCCTGCAGAAGGCACTGACCTGCTTTCTTCATGATGACATTAGAACATTGGGTCCAGAAGAAGTCCTCCAAGTTAGTGACATTTTTATATTTGCTCAATCTCTCCACCTCTGATCCCATAATGATCACTGGATGATTTTCCCCTCCTGAAGTCAACAATCCTCTCCTTGGTTTTGGCAACATTGATTGAGAGATTGTTAGTGTATCATTCATACTGGTTTTCAATCTCCCTCCTGTATGCTAACTCATTGCACCTTTTTATACACCCCACTACAGTGGTATCATCAGCGAACTTGTAGTTGGTGTAATTGTCGTACTGAGCCATACAGTCATAGGTGTATAGTGAGTAGAGCAGGGGCCAAGTATGCATCCCTGTGGTGCTCCAATACTGATGGAGGTTGTGGAGAGGTTCTTGCCAATATGCACTGATTGAGGTGTGAAGGTGAAGAAATCCAGTATCCAATTACACAGTAGGGTGTTAACTCCCATTCTTGGGGTTTTCTGATCAGTTTTGAGAGAATGATGGCCAGGGATACAGTACTCATTTTTTAGGTACCGGAGCTGACAAAATGCCTACCATTTCCTATATCCTCTCTCTATATATGTCACACCCAATTTGTGTACCTACTCATTACATGAATGGGGCAAGGAAGTTGAATATATATGAATAGGGCTTCTTACTAAACCAAGATGAAAGAAATATATGAATTCCAGAGCTCCACACAAATATAGTGATAGTTAAAACATTAACAAGATTATAGCCTATCACTATATTTCAGTGTATAACTGGTACAATAAAACATATAATACCTATTTTAATAATATGACAAAGAATTGCACTTAATAATTATCATAAAATATAATTATCAACAAAAGAAAAAGATGGCAATCATTCATTTTACCAATTTAAAACTAATTGCCTACTTACAAAATCCCATCGATGTTAAGTTTCACAATAACTTCCACAAAGAATCAGGCATAACTTGTTTTCAGAGGTCTGAAGCAACTCTTGTCCTGGTGTCATCTTCTAATCTCTGGTACCGTAGCCATGATATGGCATATGGCTGACGATTCCACTGAACTAGAGGAGGTCCGTGTAGCTTCACAAGGATTAAGTGCTGGTACATGATGAATGTGTTGTTGTTGTTATCAAGTTCATGTGACTGAATCCCCTCTCACTCTCAGCAGTACTAATAGGAATAACCTGTGAACAGCTCAGTAATGGCCGTAAATCTTAGCGGATGCAGTATCCGTGGTCCTCCATATAATCACAGAGGAAGAAGAAAGCTTAAACCTCTTACCAAGAGATAATATTGCAGCTTCTCCATTCTCCGTAATTAGGCAGTATTTTAGCAGCCTTTATCAAGGATACACATTTCATTTAGTAGGTATTTATACATACTTTGAGGTTCAAAAGTTTAATAGCCTTTCAAGAATGTTGTCATAAACATACGGTGCTGCAATTGCTTATAAGACTAATAAGAAATTGTAGATAATTAATGGAGACAATTTTGTTGTTGCTTGTTAAAGGCAATTTCTCCAAACTTCCCCTTTTCTACCTCCTCTTGAGCTTCCAGAGTTTTTATACCAGGTTGCTCTTTCAGTCCATGCAGTGATCTTGTGCTCCATTGGATCACTTTGTCTGCATTAAACAATCATAGTAGGTGCGTTTCTGCAAACACCCGGACAGTAAACCAAGTTCATGCAGCGTGTCATACATTAGAGCTTAGTCTGAGAGAAACTGTTCTGAAGAGAGTCTTTTCAACAGACCTTCATAGGTTTTTCTGTTACTCCCAGAACTCGATTCAGGCTTTTTCAAATTGAAAACACAGCTTCATAATTTTGTCGCATTGCTGAAACTGTTCGAAATGAGCTCGCGACCCACCTGGTGCCCAGAACACAGCCTATTTTGCAAATTTGTTGTTCTAGTTGAGAGGCACATTCAGACAGTTCCTTTGATTTAGCGACAATCTACTCTAAACAGAGTACAATTTGTCCATAAAAATGATTAACTTCTCTCACTGAATCACCTACTGCAAATTCTAATCTGTGATTAAGACATTGCCAAATTATCACATCAGGGTAATATTCCTTGAGAATTGTAGCAACATCAGATTTGACACGAAGCATTATGCTCGCCCTCTCACTTGCAAATGCTACAAGGTTCTGTTTCAACTAAGTCATCAAACCCATATTTATTGAAACAGTTCAATAGATGCTAAGCAATAGTTGTAGGTTTCTGATCAGGCAGTTTAATTAGATCCAAAATCATAAAATGGGGATCGCTTTCCTTTTCACTTTCACATTTCAAATAAACTATTAGGGTGATCTTAATATTCAGGCTTGTTGATTCATTAATGAGAACAGAAATTTTGCCACTTATTTGTTGGCAAATTTTCTTTTATGTATTAATGGCTATGTGATTTTCTCTGTAGCACTTGTGAGGGAATGCAATCCAATTCCAATGTCAATACCATTTTTGATTTGAAACCAGAGTATGGTCTGTCATTCTGAGCTAAATAATATGCTGAACGAAAAATTGAACAAGTTGCCTTTAGATGTGAAGCATTCATGATGTCACATAATTTTCCAAGAGCATCTTCACTTGCTATATTTTCAACACATAGAGCAACAGTGTGAGCTTTTGACAGTTTGTGATCAACGATTTTTGTTTCTAGATGTTCTGGACCAAGCAGTAGAAACACAGACCCTCCCAGAATTATTCTCAACCACGACTAATACTATTACCAAAAAAAAGGACCCATTAAAAACTTTGTCGTATAGACTAATCTCTCTGTTAAATGCCAATTATAAGATGCTAGCAAAAGTGTTGGCTAATAGATTAGGCCAATATCTAATAAAATCAATACATACAGGTAGGATTTGTTAAGGGAAGACATTCTTCAAGTAGCTTTGGAAGATTGTTTAATATAATACACATGGAAAAATATGAAAGGAATCCAAGTATTACAGACTCCCTAGATGCAGAAAAACCATTCAACCACTTGGAATGGTCCTTTCTATTTAAAACACTGTAAAAATTTGGCATAGGCAGAACATTTATAAACTTGATTAAAAACTTTATATCATAAACCACAAGCTAAAATTATAACCAATAATCAGATGTCACCAGTGCTCCCTTGAGTAGATCGAGTAGACACGGATGCTCTGTCCCCAATGTTTTATATTTTAGCAATTAAACCAATGGCAGAGATAATAAGAAGGAATCCAGATATAAAGGGCTTCAAAGTTGGACAAGAAGAACATAGAATTAGTCTATTTGTCAATGATGTGCCTATCAGACCCAGCTAAATGACAAGGAACAATAGAAAAATACAGAAGTATATCTGGTTATAAATAAATATGGAAAAACCCAAGATAATGCCATGACACATTTTGAATATGGAAGACCAAAAATGAAGTAAATTTAATGGAAGATGAATGGAATAAAATATCTTGGTATAGTGTGACAGAGTATATAGAGTATATGGATTTGTTTTTGGGAGATAAATTGGGAAAGGTTTGTTAGAGTAAATTACATACAAACACTTTAAAACAGATCTTATTTGAAATACTGGAGCTCTGCTAATGCTAGACATATTGGGACCTCAGAGCTTTTGCAAGAGCTTTGAAGAGGGCTCAAGAGACTTCACTAATGAATTGTTGTCTACGAAAGGCAATAGATGAAAGAGCATATCGGAGGTGCTTCTGTCTGGAAAAGAGCTTGCTGTTCTAAGAGGGTCAGGTGGTTTTGCAAGCAGAGAGAGAGAGTCAAACAGGCTTTCTCTGAGAGAGAGAGAGGAAGACACAGAGATCTCTTATACAGTGTGACAGCCAGCAGACAGGTCTGGAACAGAACAAGCTAGCAAGTTTATGGAAAGCCCCTGTTGGAAGACAGCCTGGTCAAAGCCCCTGTGGTTCATGCAAGAGGAGAGAACTGGCTGTCTAATATTTCATTTGGAACAAGGGAAACAAAAAGGAACTCTGTAGTGACCTAAAAGAAAGAGGTTATCATCTGGAGAATCCTGAAGGGGCAGGTTTCATCAGCAAAATACTGGAGTGGCTGATGGAAGTACTTCAGTTGTGGATGTCCTGGAATAACAAACCTTTCTCTCTGAAAACTTCCAAGAAACTTTCTGTGCAGTAACCATTTACCTTTCAAGCCCCAAAGTCTGGTGAACATTATATATGTTAAACTCTATGCACAGTATAAGAATTGCCTGCAATCAGTAAACTTGAAGGAATGAGAAGTGAGATTGGTCTATGAACTAAAGAACTTTACTGAACTTACACACACACACATTACATACTCATGGCACTTAGAATTTGAAGGGGGTTAAGTTAGGCTAAGTAAGTTAATAGTGATAAGTTAAATTTTGATTCTATTTTAATGTTTAAGGATAATTAAAAGCAACTTTTGTTTAAGTAACCATTTGTCTTGGTGAATATCTATTGCTGCTGGGTTTTGGGGTCCTCTGGGCTCACAATAGCACCTGACAAGAATTTACAAAATCTATATAAAATAAATTGTTCTCCTTTTGGGGAAGATAGAAGAAGGCCTGCAGAAATGGAGAGACTTACCAATTACTCTAGTGGGAAGGGTTAATTGTGTCAAAATGAATGTAATGCCAAGACAGCAGTATCTTTTTCAATCACTGCCGATTCTGTTACCTAAAAAATCTTTACATTATTAAACAGTTACTATGAAATCACACTGGAAAAATTGATATGGGGCTATATGGGGCTGGGAGAACTTAGACTTCCAGATTTTAAAAAATATACCTAGCTGCACAGGCTAGATTTCTCACAGCCTTCTTTGTGGAAGACAGCTCTGCGCCCCCCACCCCCACCTTGGATTCAGATGGGAATGCACTCAATGGGGGAGGGGAAGCAAAAGATTTTATCTATAAATGGAGTGTCAAATTTCGAGGAAAAAAAAGACAGATAACCCTATACTAATACATATGATCAGAACTTGACAAGAAATTAATGAATGTATAGGAATAAAAGTAGGGATATTAATAAAAACACCATTGGATTAAAAATGTTCTATGGCCTATTTTCCTCAATTCTATAAGGTTCTGATGAATTCATAGGACATAAAATATTACAGCACAGAACAGGCCCTTCAGCCCATGATGTTGTGCCGATCTATATAGACATACTCAACAATCTAAACCTTCCCTACCTCACACCCAGAGCCCTCTATATTTCTTGCAGCTTTTAAATGTTCCTATTATACCAGCCTATACCACTACCCCAGGGAATGCATTCCAGGCACTCAGTCTGTGTACAAAAAAAACTCTGACATCTCCCTTAAACTTTCCTCCCCTCACCTTATAGAGAGGTCCTCTGGAATTTATACTGTTGCCCCGGGAAAAAAAAAGTGCTGGTTGCCAACCTCTATTAAGTTACATCTCATTCATCTTTGTTCAAAAGAGAAAAGCCCTAGCTCTGCTAACCTTGTCTCATAAGACACCTTCTCTAATCCAGGGAGCATCCTTGTAAGTCTCCTCTGGACCCCCTCCATAGCTGCCACATCCTCCTTATGAGGTGACCAGAACTGAACACGATATTTCAAGTGTGGTCTCACCAGAGTTTTATAGAGCTGCAACATTGCAGTTCAACCCTGATTATTCAAAATCCTCAGTTATCCAAAATAAAGCAAAAAGCAAAAATAGCATTCAGCGTTTGTTTTGCAGCGAGCCGTTGCAGAGGCAGTGTGCAACCCGAGCAGCAAGAGTGGTGCCGTCATGCTCCTTCCCCAGGAACTATACTCAGACCTTCGACATGGAGACAGGCGGGCACAGAAGAAGGTATACACGTTAATGGTCTGCCTGCCCTGATGGATGCAGATGACGCCGTTTCTATAGTCATAGATGAGGGCAACCAGCTAAGAGCATTTCTTGTTTTCTCTTGATTTCACCGTTCACTGGTTTTTGAGTACAGCTGATGTAAGGGAATGTAGAATGGTCAGACATTTCCAACCAACAACATGGGTGAGAATAATCCCCAATGACTTTACACATACATACACCAGATTGTAACAGCGCAGAAGGAGGTCATCAATTCCATCAACCCTGTGCTGCCATTTTGTGTTAATATTCCATTTAAACCTCTTCTCTATACTTATCCCATAAGTTGCACAGAAGACTTCATTTTCTATGACCTTGTCCAATCCCCATCAGAAATCTGAGATTCAATTCTCTGCCATCTTTTTTTTCAGGCAATGAATTCATTTCTGCGCAAAAGTGTATTTTGCTCATTTAACCTTTACATTTTTCCAAATCATCTCAAATCTGTAATAAAAAGAAAATATGCTTTAGAATGCCAGCAAGTCAGGTATTGTGTGTGGAAAGAGAAAGAGAGTGAAGATTTCAGGTCAGTGAACTTTCACCAGAACTGCCAAGAGCATCTTAACCCTGTTTCAACTCTCTTGCCAATGGAACAGCTGTTCTTCATTCAGTTTGTCTCAACTTTTCACGGTTTTAACAAGTTATCTCTCAACCTTCTCTGTTCTGAGGAAAACAGTCCCAGTTCCACCTATCCTCAGGGTCGGTGCCATGGTCAGTGCCAGAATGAGGGTTAGAAGGGGGCATTAGCATAACTGGGGTGGGCACAGGGCAACACTCGTAAACTCGCTCAGTGGTAGAGGGGGGGCGAAAAGCATTATAGTCCTCCGACGTAGCAGACAAAAGTGCAGTTTTTATTGCTGGGATGCTTGATGCGTGCCAGTGACGTGGCCGGGGATGGGTGGAGAGTTGCTAGCATGCGTCAAGCTAGACGCCAATGATGCTTGTCGCACACTAGTGATGTGGGAAGGGTAGGTTTAATGGCGAGCGATGACTGTGAACGTATGGGAGAGCACAGCACCTCACTTGGTGGGGGGGGGGGGCAATGCCTGAAAATGCTTCCCCTTGGCACCAGAAAGAGTATTAGTGTAGAGGCATTAGGGTAGCTGAGTGGGGCTATACTCACTCAGTGGGATGGGGGGGGGGGGGTTGCTGCTGGTGGCTTACCCGCCAAGTGGATGTAGACCTCCTCAATTCCTCTGACATAGCAGCTGAAAATGATGGACACCAGTGACATGGGCGGGGGCAGGTCTGACAGCGAGCGATGGTCACAAGCATATGTGGGTACAGCACCTCATAAGGTGGGGCCATGCCTGCAAATTCCCCCCACCTTGGTGCTGACCATGCCTACCCATATGTGTCGTTGAAGGTGTTCACACCTGAAGCTATTCTAGTAGCCCAAGTTTATCTCCAACCAATCTATAAATTCATTGATGTCACCACTGTTGTTGGTCGAATAACAGGAAATGATTGTAGGAGAGAGATTGAAAATCAGGTCACATCGTACTGGAACAACATGCTTGTTTTCAACATCAACAAGAGCATGTTGTGGGTTTGAGGAATGGGGAGGCCACAGGACCATGAATTGATGGGACAGTGATGGAGAGGATTTGAACCTCCACATGCTGAAAGATCTGTCCTAAAACTAACACATTGTGAATGTTAATGCCCATTCTGTCCAAGAAGCCCAAGGAGATATGGCACGTCATCAAATACTCTAAAAAAACTTTGGCAAGTACATTGTGAAAAGCAATCTGATGGGTTACATCACAGCTTGTTTCGGCAAGGCTGCAGAAAGTAGCAAACATAGCCAGGTCTGTCATGGGCTCACACCTCCCATCCATTGCAGGAATCGATAGGACATTTCATGTCAGGCCTCTGCCTGGAGGCCGGCTACAAGAAAGGATCAAAAACTTAAAACTTGCCTTTCAGACAGCATCCCTAAAAGACTGCTCCAGCATCGCATTCATATGGAGAGCCACCTCGTAGCGCCCTCCAGGGCCACAGCACCACCCGTCATAAATACAGGGCAGAGAAATGGCCATCATCCCTACCCATAATCCTCCATGCAGCTGGAACCACTCTGTGTTTCCCAGAACAGTTCCAGCTGCGCGGGTGATTATGGGTAGGGAAGGCAGCCATTGCTCTGCCGCATTTTGAGCTGCGGAAAGCGGCCCCGAAGGCCATCGCGGCCCAGAAGTAAGCTTGATGCACTACTTTAAATTGTAATATTGAGTGTGGGGCACACAGAGAAGGTGAATTTACCAATTTCAAAATAGAATTCCATGTGGCATCAAAAAATAATTGTTGAAAACAACATCTTCTCTATCATATTTAATTAGAAATCTTGAAGGAGTCTCAACACCAAGAAATTCAAGAAGCTCCTAATCTGTAAATATCAAAAAAAAAGATATTTAGATAGTTTAAACTTAGAAAATAATTGTTCAAAAGAATCCAAATTTTGGTCAATAAAAAGATCTTGAAAGGTTTCGATAACCTAACTCCGACCATTCATGAAAACCAAAATCTAGCACCAACGGTTAAAAAAAGAATTAGCTAAAATGGGACTGACTAGCAGAAATCTCTGGTACCAAAATGTTTTCTAAATTGAAACCAAATTCTCAACGTATGTTTAGCTATAAAATTATCATTTAATTTAGACGCTGACGCTGGTGCTTCAACTATCAAAATAAGGGAATACTTCTTAGTTGATTAAATTTCAAGATTAATCAAACTTGCAACATCTTGTCTATCCTTATGATGAATCCAAAAAGTGATATATCTAATATTAGCTGCCCAATAATAAAATCTAAGATTAGGAAATGCCAAAACCTTGCCATACCCTCTTCATGGGTATGAAGAAAAGTTTTATTAAGATGGGGGCATTTCTTTTCCAAACAAAAGAAGAGGTAATTGAATCCAGTGAATCAAAAAAGTTTTGGGAACAAATACAGGACAGAGGTGCACCAAAGAAGAGGTACAAGGTCTGCCTAAAGAAATCTCTTGGTGCCTGCCACATTGACCACCACCAGTGGGCTGATATCACCTCAAACCGTGCATCTTGGCGCCTCACAGTTCGGCGGGCAGCAACCTCCTTTGAAGAAGACTGCAGAGCCCACCTCACTGACAAAAGACAAAGGAGGAAAAACCCAACACCCAACCCCAACCAACCAATTTTCCCTTGCAACCGCTGCAACCGTGTCTGCCTGTCCCGCATCGGACTTGTCAGCCACAAACGAGCCTGCAGCTGACGTGTACATTACCCCTTCATAAATCTTCGTCCGTGAAGCCAAGCCAAAGAAAAAAAAAGAAAGGTAAGATATTCATCTTAATGGCATTAATGCATCCAAGTAAGGACACTGAGAGAGGAGAGCATTGAGCTAAGGACTTCTTGATATAGTTATCCTTAAGCAAATTATTGAAGTTCTTGGTAACAGTAACACCTAAATAATTAAACTGATTTTTAGAAATTTTAAAAGGAATGGTAAAGTGTAGAGTGCTGGAAGAGTTCAAAACAAACATCTCACTTTTCTTGAGATTTAATTTATATCCTGAGAATTGACCAAATTGATGAAGGAGTGATAAAATAGCTAGAACCGAATGATCAGGGTCAGATACATATTATAGAAGGTCATCCACATAAAGTTAGACCTTATGAGCATTCCCACCTCTTATAATTCCAGAAATACGATCAGATTGCCAAAAGACCATTGCTCATAGTTCTAATGCCAGATCTTTAATTGTTGTGGGAACCTGACCTATTTTTAAACTTTTTCTCTGGGAGTAAGATTGAGGAGATAGTTGTTTTGTTTATGAGCATACTGTCATGGACAGTTTGGATTAACTGGGAGGGGGAAGGGAGTAGCAAGCTTAGTCTGGGGTTTGCATGTGAAGTTATTTTGGCTGTTTGTGACTGGGAATCCCACAATACTTTGAGAGTGTTTACTTATTAATACTTTATTTATCTCAGTTTTTTCATTATTTTACTGATTTTGAATTTCTCAGATGTCTAAAGGTATGAAGATAATTTATTGGAATATCTCATGTTTGAACCATCTGATTAAATGTTGTAAAGTCTTTTTGCGTATTAAAAGTTTCAACCTGGGATAATCTTTTTACAAGAAACTCATCTGTGTTTATCTTTACCTCTCATTTCTAAAATGTTTGGAAGGGGACAGCAATTCTACTCATAATTTCTGGCCAGCCTGTTCCATTTATCAAATATAATGTTATTGGTGACACTAATGGATTTTTTTTTAAATTCTGGCCAGTAAACTTTATAATAAACTGTCTTTGTTAATTTTTAAGATCCAATTTTTTCAAACATCTCTCTTTTACTGGATTTAAATTTATATTCTTTGATTGTAGAAGGTGATTTAAACAGTTTTTGGCTAGACCCTGTGCTTAACCATTCATCCCCCAATACTGTTACTTTAAATAAGTCTGCTATACTTATTAACTCATTTATGCTGCCACCTGGAATTAAAGATGTTTGGAGATTTCTTCATCCTAGAGATAAGGAATTCTCTTTTTTTCTCTAATGTACATTATACTTACTCACGGATTGATTATTTCCTCACAGACCAACAATTAATTCCACTTGTTGACTCTTGTAAATATGTGAGTATAATACTTTCAGATCATTCTCCTGTGGTTTCATTTATTAATATCTCAGACTTACAAAGAACCACAAAGCAATGACATCTGAATCCCATTAATTGTCTAATCCTGTTTTCTTGAAATTTATGGAAAATCAAATTGTCTTTTATTTTGATTAAAATTCTTCTCTGAGGTCACTGGTTTCGTAATCTGGGATTCCTTTAAAGCACACATGTCAAACTCAGGCCAAATTTGGCCCGTGATATAATTATATTTGGCCCGCAAGATCATATGAAATATGTATTAGAGCTGGCCCGCTGGCCGCCACGCCAGTATACTGCATGCACAGCTAATACTACAAATCCCAGAATGCTTTACAAATGCATTGGCGCCGGCCTGTCAGCCCGCTAATCGCCCCCACCTCCTCTCTTTACTTTCATTAGCACCTACGACCTGTCGCCTAACTCACATGTAATAAACCCCTTATGAAAAATGGCCAAACGAAAGACAGAAAACAGGACCTTTCAAGACAGGTGGGAGGCAGACTATATGTTCATCATTTTAAAAAACAAACCTGTTTGTCTTGTGTGTGGAGCCAGCGTGTCTGTAGTTAAGGAATATAACATATGACGACACGATGAAATGAAACACCAGGACAGGTATAAGGATCTGAACGAGAAGCAAAAGCTCCAGAAGGTGGAGGAGATGAAAAGAAGTCTGATTTTACAGCAAACTTTATTTTATATTTTATTTCTCATTTGTTAATGCTTCTTCTGGAAAGAGTTTAACCAAAACTATTATTAAACATTTATTTTAATAAGAAAAAGTTTAACATTACATATGTTGAAAGAAGAGAAAACATGCAGATGTTGTTGAAAATTTTCAATAAATATTTAGTTTGGCCCACGACTTAGTCCAAGTTTTTAACTTTGGCCCTCTCTGAATTTGAGTTTGACACCCCTGCTTTAAAGCATACATTAGAGGTCAAATAATCTCTTTTATGGCTAAAGAAAAAAAGAGTGCCATTTCAGAGAGAGATGAACTCGCCAGCCAGTTGAAATGTATTGATTAACAATATGCCTTAACTCCAAAATCTGAGCTTTTTAATAAAATGATTGAACTCAAAACTAGACATGATTTGCTTCTTACTTTCCCCTATACAGACCCAACTTTTAGAAAGTAAATCTAAATTCTACGTACACGGAGATCAGGCTGGGAAGCTTTCAGCCTGCCAAATTAAAAATTTACAGCTAAATGGCTTATTTAGATGGATCATGTTGAGATAAATGAAGCTTTTTATCAATGTTATTCTAAGCTCTATAGTACTGAATCAATTAAAGATTCAGCTTCTGACCCTAATATTAATTTAAATATTCATTGACTGTCTTCAGAGAAGCAGTTACTACTGGAGAAGCCTATTTCTTTTGAGGAGATTGCTGCATCAATTCGTTCTTTGCAGTCCAGCAAAGCTTCCAGACTCAATGGGGGAGTTTTATAAGACTTTTTTTTACATTTATTGATACCATATTTGGAATCGGTTCTTTCGATTATAGCCTGAATCATCGGTTATGTATTTTTACCTTTGCTATATAAAGGACACTGTTTAACCTGCTGAGTTCCTCCAGCCTTGTGTGTGTTTTACTTCAACCATGTTGTCCACTGATTTTCATGTTTTACTTTAACTTGAAGAGACTGTTTCCTTATCTAAACACAAGATGGCAGTGCTTCATTTTCACAAGATGGATAATTTGACAGCTAATAATATGACCACTAAAAATTTGATCCTGCTCCAACTCTTAAAGAGGCTTTTGTGTTTCCAAGGCCAACATTCTAAACAACACAGAAGTGCTGGAATCTTGATAATCTTAACTCTCTATGGATCTTGATACTACTTAACCCATTGAGTTCCTCCAGCCTCTCATTGTTTGTCCTAAACCACACATTGAAACCTACCTCCCTAAAGGCTGCCTCACAGAATATGGTGATTTTCATCATCAATTGCTCAATTAACAGCTGTTTTCAATCCCATTTCAATGGTGAATAGAAAGAGGGAAGATAGCCATTTTCCCCATTAGAAAGAATGTACATTTGAGCAGACACTTCGACCCAAGGACATCCCACAGCTCTCTCCAACTAATGAAATAATTTATGAATTACAGACTGTAACAATGAATAAAGCTGAGTGAAAAACAAAAGTCATTAGATGCTGTAATTGTAGTAAAAACTCAGCCACTGTTACAATGCCCATAGGAGGTAAAGATATACAGTATTACCAACATTTCACATCTGAGCCCATCTTCAAGGTATAAGAAAAAAACAGGCAGACACCTGAATTAAAGATAGGGAGGGGGAGGAGACCAGACCAAAAGACAAAAGGTGTTAATTGGATATGATAAGGTGAGAATTGATTTTAGCTCTGTGAAAAGGAGCCAAAGGGAAAGGGAAAGAAAACATAGGCAGAACTAGAGGAAAGATGACAGGGGGTCGAAGATGGGTGGGGAGAGGTTTTAACAGAAATCGGAGAAATTAATGTTAATGCTATCCAGTTGGAGGGTTCCCTGGAGGAAGATGAGGTGCTTTTTCTCCAATATGTGGGTGGCTTCAGTCTGGCAGTGCGTGAAACTGTAGACAGACATGTCCATAAAGGAATGGGATGGGATATTGAAATGGGTAACCACTGCAAGATTCACTCTATTGTGACGGACAGAGCCAAGGTGCTCAACAAAGTGATCTCCCAGTCTGCACCCAGTCTCTCCGATGTAGAGGAGACCATAGCAGGAGTACTGAATGTAGCAGATGACCCCTACAGATTCACAAGTATAATGTTGCTTCACTTGGAAGAACTGTTTAGGGCCCTGATGGTGCTGAGGGAGAAAGTGTGGGCAAAAATGGAGCATCTCCTGCGTTCACAGGATAGGTGAAAAGGAGACAATTGTTGGGGAAGGAGGAGTGAACAAGGGAGTCACGGAGGGAGTGGTCCCTGCGGAAGGCAGAGAGGGAAGGAGTGGGGAATATGTGTCTGGTGGTGAGATCACATGGTAAGTGGAAGTGGCAGAGGAGGATATGTTGACACGAAGGCTGGTGGGGTGATAGGTGAGGACAGGGAGAATATAATCTTTGTTGCGGATGGGGTGGAGGGGGCCAGGGCAGATGTGCAGGTAATGGAGGATATGCAGGTGAGGACCGAATTGGTTGTTGAGGGAAAGCCACGTTGTTTGAAGAAAGAGGAGATCTCTCATGATCTGGCATGTAAGTCCTCATCCTGGAAGTAGACTTCTATCTGGGCACCTTCCAACTGGATGGCATTAACATTGGGAGTTTTTGTTAAACTCCCACCCCCACCCCCCCCCCGCCCCATCTCCTTTTTTATTTTAGCTCTAGCTCGCGCTCTCTCTCTCTCTCTCTCTCTCTCTCTCTCTATCCTTTCACAGAGCAAAAATCAATTCCTTATCATATCTAATTAACATCTTTTAGTCTTTTGGTCTGGACTCCTACTGCTGCCAAGTTTTAATTCAGATGTCTGCCTGCTTTTTGCTTATACGTTGAAGGTCTCAGAACCAAAACCTCGGTAATATATCTTTACTTCCCATGGACACTGGAATGCCTGCTAAGTTCCTCCAGCATTTACTCTATGGTTTTAGTAAAGCTAAGAAGCCAATCAGGGTTAAAAATCAATAACGTGTCTGGACCATCTTATTTTAACTGCTGTTAAGCAGGGGAAATATATTTTGCAGGGCTCCAGCGAGAACTCTATTGCCAGGAGAAATAGAGTAATGGAATCTTTGCATCTTATGTTATTACATAGACCTTGCGTGATTTTTCTGTTGTCTCTCTACCAGGAATGACCAGTCACACAGGAATGCCCAAAACTCCAATTATCCGTATTTGTCTGTGAGTTCAGACAGAATACTGGAATTAAGTTATGGAAAGAGACCGTGACGTGTAACCACTGCGGTGACATCATCAGTGACATCCCATTCATTAGCCCATTGTTCAAGGATCACCTGCAGTTCAGTTTAGACTGCAGGCGATCCGTAAAAATATCTAGGGGTCGAGAAGGTAAAATAGCAGAACAGGAATGAGTCCCTTATTCCCATTCTGATCCTTTTACACAGATTGCATTCCAAGAAATTGGGAATAATTTCCAAGAATGTAGCGGCTGTGTAAAAAACATATTTGTGAGAGGACCTTTAGCAGGGCAGAACTCCCTCACTCTGACACTCCATATGCAAAACTGAATTGGTTGCTCTGGACCCTGGACTGAGCCAAGTCTACCACCTGCAATGAGCCAAGAGTGCAATTAAAAATCAACAGCTGTCAGATGTTAATTCATTTTAATATGGTTCATCCTGCCCGCCAACATTTACTTTCCTAACAAGAGCAAGATTTCTACAGCTGGTCAAACCATGAATGAAACCCTAGGGATACAAGCAACTGCCACAGAAGGGGAAAAACCAAAAGCCTAATCTGTGTTATGTTAGATGTGTGTGACACATGATCAGAAAATAAACCTTGTTGTGCATTGTGCATTCATCTGAGTCAGTCAATTTATGTTACTTTTTTTGTCAAAAAATATGTATAGAGACATTTGTCAGAGCTGTTCCCACTCCCAAGCCCATTACTCTGATAAAGATGTATCAGCAAACCTATTTCTGGACTTAATTGGGCTCCTGCCACTTACCTACTGAAGTTATGATGGTGGAATGACTTTGAGAAATTTCCTAGCCATGCAGTGGTTTTCAAACTGTCCCCCTAAACTCATAGTGCACCATATGCCATAAGTGCTCTGTGATTAGTAAGGGATTGCTGTGAGTGGGAAAAAAAAGTTGAAAACCACTATTTTAATCATACCTAATTGACTTGTTATGTGCACGGTTCCATAATTCCAAAAGAAATTGGCCAATAACAATTTTTCTCAAGCAAAATATTTCAGTAACAATTGGGTCTAGACCAATGGTTCTCAACCTTCCCTTCCCACTCACATACCACCTTAAGCAATCCCTTACCAATCACAGACCACTTATGGCATAGGGATTGCTTAAGGTGGAATGTGAGTTTGAAGGGAGGGGGTGTTTGAAAACTATTGGAGTCACTAGATTGGGCCTGGCTTTAACTTGGAGTCTAATAGTGTACCTAATGATGTACCTGTAAAATTATTGCAGGATTTCAAAGTCTTGCTACTCCAGACAGTTGCAATTTAAATGTCTGGATTTTTTTTTCCATGGAAAACTGATTTTTTTCTAGCCCATGCCCCTTCTGTCCATTGCAGAAAGCAGAACTAATGCTGATGTGCCCTGCCAGAGTCGGTTCCAACAGGATCATCAAACTTGCAGACAATACACATTGGTTGGCGTCATCAACAACAATAATCAGTCATAATACAGAGAGGAGGTTGAAAGGCTTGTAAATTGGTGTGAAAACCCCAATCTGAGTCTCATTGTGGACAAGATAAAGGAGATGATTGTACAGTTCAGGACGACAAAGGTCAATAATTCTCCACTAAACATCAACGGTTCTATCGTGGAGAGCACAAAATTCCTTGGCTTGCATATACCTGTAAGTGACGACTATCCTGGTCTCACAAAACCTCCTCATTAGTCAACAAGCTGTAGCATTGCCTACACTTCATCAGGAGGCTGAAGAGGAGAAGGTCACCAACCCCATCCTGACAATCTTTTACTGAGATTGTCCTGTCTGGCTGCATCATTGCGTGGTAAGGTAGCAGTAAAGCGTCAGACTAGAAGCTTGTACACAAGATCATTCAAACAGCCGAGAGGATCTCTGGGGTCTCCCTTTCCTCTATAGGTGATATTAACTGGGAGCCTTGTCCATATCAGGCTCAAAGAATTATGGAAGACTCTTTCTATCCAGCGCACAGAATCTTTAACCCCTTACCATCAAGAAGAAGTTGGCACAACATCAAGGCCTGAATGGCCTGTACTGTGCTGTATTGTTCTATGTTCTAAGAAGGTACAGGAGCATCAAAATCAAGATTGACAGGCTGGGGAATAGCTTCTTCCTGCAGGCTGTGAGGCTGATGAACAGTATCCTGCGACCATGTAAATCATCCCAAATATTTATAAACATATTATTTTGATTATTTATATGATCATTATATGCTGCCTATTGTGTGGGCACCATAGTCTGGAGAGACACTCTTTCATTGGCTTGTAGATGCACAATCAGATGATGATAAACTTGAACTATATCAGATAAGGGGGTTGCCAATGGCTGGCTATTAAACACAATCCTGGGAAACCCCAACACAAATCCAGTTTCATTGGTTTTCTAGCTGTCACCATGTGCCTCAAACGCTAAGGATCAGGTGGAAAAATTAGTGAGTAGGTAATGCCTTAGCAATGGATTTCAAGTAACCCTGAAGAGCCAGAGCTAAACCCCTCAACCCCAAGAGCTAGGAATCAGGATAAATCTAAAATCTCATCTCAACAATAGGCCATTACCTGAAATGTTGACCGTCCATCCATGGATGTTGCCTGGCCCATTAACTTTGTTTGTTCAAGAATCCAGCATCTCAGTACCCAAGAAGAGTAGCACTAACTTCTACTGTGATTAAATGCTTTGAGAAGCTGGTCATGGCCGGTATTAATACATACCTAAGCAAAGATCTTGACCCACAGCAGATGCAAGAGCGTGATAATGACAATAAATTCAATAGATTCAGATTCTGCGGCATTTGGGTTTCTCTAATCTAAAATCCATTTTTATCAGTCATGGTCATAATGGACCACCAAGCTCCATGAGTCCACAAATTAATTGGAATATTGCAATTAAATGTAACAGTCCATAGAGTTGCAAAAAATATTTGGAGGCTAGTTAAATCATTGTCTTATATGTGTTGAAAGTGTTCCAACAATGTTCTTATATTGGGAATTCCAGGGTTTTAAAGTAGCTTCTGTAATCTTGATTACCACGTAGCATGAGAGTCAATGATAATTGGTTGTTGAAAATGGGTCTGCAAGTTAAATAAACAATGTACAGAAACTAAGAGCACTGCAGATGCTGGAATCTTGAGCAGACAAAGAATTGCTGGAGGAACTCAGCAGGTCAGGCAGCGTCCATGGGTAGAAATGGTGAGGCAACATTTCAAGGAAATGAAAACCCTTTATCAATTCCTTATCCTCTTATGAACACAGGCTACTTGGGTTCATATACTGTGTGATTGGTGAATAAAGTGCAAAAGCACTTAAAACAATGCTCTAACATGAGTATGCACCTTGAATTTAGGAAGTTGAGGAGAAATGTCAGGGTGATGAAGTCGTGATGAGAATTAGACGGAGGGGAGGGAGTTTGCAAACATTGTCTCCAATTAGAGTTTGACCAGCAAGAAAAAATGTAAAAAGACAAAGATTGAAAGCTTTTGATCCGAATGAACATCAGATTCCTAATGTAATAGATGGGACAAATAGAAACAAATGAATGCTTGTATAATCTTTTCAAGCCCTGTTTGCAAAGTGACCAAGGTTGGAAATTAAGTAATCAAAAATAGTTAACTTTTTGGGTAAAAAAGGACACAATGGAAAAGCCTACAATTAAAACCTTAACAAAACCAATTAGGAAGGAATGAAGCATAAATTAGCTATGGGAGATTTGGGAACTACACAGAAAAGTATGGCAGTAATTATCAATAGTTAACATTTAAATAATACATAATTTGTGAGAAAAAATATATATGGCAGAAAAAATAATAGGAAAAAAGGTTTAATCTTAAAGACTGAGACAAGAGATGCTCTATTGGAAGATAACAAAAAGGCTGAGAAAATTAAATATTTTGTCTCTCCACAGAAGACTCAAAAGGAATGACACGGTTGGCATAGCAGTTAGGGCAACACTTTTACAGAGCCAGCTGTTACAAGTTCAGTGAACCCCATATACCAGCAGCAATAGAAATACACCAAAGCAATATTTCCTTAAACAAAATTAGTTTAATTCTCTGAGTATAGAACAAGATCAACACTTAACTTATCAACACTAAGTTATTTACACAATCCCTCCCACCCCACCTAGTGCAAATGAGTGTAATGTGTCTTCAAGAAAGTCCTTTTTATTGGCCAATCTTCCTCTGTCCATATTTCCAAGGCTACAGTTTCCAGTAATCTTCAATCTTGTGCACAGCATCAAACAGTCATTACATTCAAGCAAACTTCAGAGCTTTACTTAGAATTACCAGGCAGGAAAGTTGTGGAAGGTTACAGAGAGATGGTTTTTGCTTGTTGGATACCCCAAATAGAAGTTTCTTCCAGAAGAAACATCTACTTTCCAGGTTCTTCTCACAGAGTTCTTCTTCTTTTCGCCACACCGAGGAGTCTAGCCATCACTTCTGATTTCCACCGAGAGTGGACTCAGACTACCCTATCAGAACTCTTCCCAGTCTTGAAAAAGGAGCCTTTTTCAGCAGGTTCCTCTTCTGTCCAGCCTATTCTCAGACTGCCTTCTCTCTACTTCTTTGCCCCTCCCCTCCTGATATTCCAGGCACAGTTATTTCTGGTTTTAGTTTGCAAATGTTGCATTAAAGAGGCTTTACAAAAATACACATGGCCCCAACTCTCTGCAAATGTTTCAGTTTCTGGGGTGTGCTTGAACATGTTGCTAAAGCCAAGAACCTTCTGTTTGCACCTGCCTTCGGAACTTGGCAAGGCATTGTTCTGTCTGTAAAATGTATGCAACCTAACAGCTAACCCTTTTATAAGCATATATTTAATTAATCCATTGTGTTACACAGCAATCGGGACCGGGGTTCGAATCCCATGCTGTCTGTAAGGAGTTTGTACTTTCTCCCCATGTCTGCGTGGGTTTTCCCCAGGGCTCCTGTTTCCTCCCACCCTCCAAAATGTACTAGAGCTGTAGGTTAAATTGGTGTAAATTGGGTAGCACGGACTCATGGGCTGAAATGGCCTGTTACCGTGCTGTATGTCTAAATTTAAATTTAAAATTTAACAACCTACCAGAGAACAAGTCCTCCAGTTGTGATTTAACCATGTTTGACAAAGCTGTACCGAAAACTCCCTGCTGTTATATTCTATATTGTGTACGCCTCCCTCAGTGCCTGTGTGATGAGGGGAAATCAGGAGAACATGCAAATGTCACACCCTCAGCGGTGGAGGTCAAAAATGAACCCCGATCACTGATATTGTGAGACAGCTATAGGTGGAAAGGGAAGGGTAAAACCTATTTCCTTTCCTTCTGTTGGCAAAGTTTTAGCTATTTTCTTGATCTATCTGAAAAATTGCACATGATTACTTCTTTGGCTTGGCTTCGCGGACGAAGATTTATGGAGGGGGTAAAAGTCCACGTCAGCTGCAGGCTCGTTTGTGGCTGACAAGTCCGATGCGGGACAGGCAGACACGGTTGCAGCGGCTGCAGGGGAAAATTGGTTGGTTGGGGTTGGGTGTTGGGTTTTTCCTCCTTTGCCTTTTGTCAGTGAGGTGGGCTCTGTGGTCTTCTTCAAAGGAGGTTGCTGCCTGCCAAACTGTGAGGCGCCAAGATGCACGGTTTGAGGCGAGATCAGCCCACTGGCGGTGGTCAATGTGGCAGGCACCAAGAGATTTCTTTAGGCAGTCCTTGTACCTCTTCCTTGGTGCACCTCTGTCACGGTGGCCAGTGGAGAGCTTGCCATATAACACGATCTTGGGAAGGCGATGGTCCTCCATTCTGGAGACGTGACCCATCCAGCGCAGCTGATCTTCAGCAGCGTGGACTCGATGCTGTCGACCTCTGCCATCTCGAGTACTTCGACGTTAGGGATGAAAGCGCTCCAATGGATGTTGAGGATGGAGCGGAGACAACGCTGGTGGAAGCGTTCTAGGAGCCGTAGGTGGTGCCGGTAGATGACCCATGATTCGGAGCCGAACAGGAGTGTGGGTATGACTACGGCTCTGTATACGCTTATCTTTGTGAGGTTTTTCAGTTGGTTGTTTTTCCAGACTCTTTTGTGTAGTCTTCCAAAGGCGCTATTTGCCTTGGCGAGTCTGTTGTCTATCTCATTGTCGATCCTTGCATCTGATGAAATGGTGCAGCCGAGGTAGGTAAACTGGTTGACCGTTTTGAGTTTTGTGTGCCCGATGGAGATGTGGGGGGGCTGGTAGTCATGGTGGGGAGCAAAATGTTTGGCCTGGAAGTCAGCCTGAAGACATGATTACTACTTGCAGTTAAATACAACCAAATGTCACAATTTCATCAACACCAGTAAATTCTCCACCACTTTTGCAAAGTTTCTGGAAATGATGAGATGATGGGTTGGCTTCTACTAAAGACTGTCACTTCTCTGTAACCATAGCACTGAAAGGCATTCTGCTAAGTCAGGAGTTGTACCTTGTGTTTGTGATATACAATAAATGGAAGCTATTGTAACAGTGACAGCAGATAAAGCAAGTCTTATGATGTATTATTATTGGGTCAGCACAGAGGTGAAATCATCACTGCACAAGTAAAAATGGTGAGATACCACTTCAAATACTGTGTAAAAGTTCTGGTAATAGAGCAGAGCAACCTCGCCACAGTTAATTGAATGGATCCAAACAAGGCTCTGATTATGCTCAGCTGGCTCTGATAGATGGGTAGCATCTCACATGCCCAACGCCAAACAGGCACTCCGTGCTCATCGCAAGAGGTTTCCAGAACAGAGAAAATTAAAACCAAGATATCAAAGCAGTCAGTAGAGCCGCTGCCACATAGCTCCAGTGACCTGATCTCCAGTTTCAAGTTAATTTGTCACATTATATCTGGAGCAATGAGAAGCACTCTAACAGGTTAACTCTAACATTTTCATACAGCCATACAAAATAGAAGGGCAAGAGCACAATTGCAGAATATAGAGTTTCAATGAAAAAGATTATTTAGTACACAGGAAGGGGGAGCATGAGAGCACTGTTGGGGGCTTCTTTTAGGGGCCTGCTGGCTGTGGGGAAGAAACTAACTTTAAACCTGTTGGTGCACAATTTTACATGGAAGAGAGGTGGGAAAGAAAGTGAGTCTGGGTCCAAAGTGTCGTTCTGCATTTAGATACACCCCTGCTCCATCTATAACTTTAGTGTGTAGTTCTGTATAACCTCTGTATGTTGACCCACTGAGTTCCTCCAGCAGATTATGTTTGGCTTCTGCTCATCTGGAAGGGCTATTCAGGTCCCTGGATAATGCTGAGCTAGAATTGTTACATGGAACATGGAATTCTGAGGAGAGTGGTCCTTGTAGAAAGCAGAAAAGGGAATTGGGGGGGTAGGTCCATTTGCACTCAGTTGCAGGGGTGTATCTACAGAAAATAGTGCCTATACCAAGCTGTGAAATTGCATCCCTGTCCAAACATCTGACACCCATCTTTTAGATAACCTTACCATAATATCAGATCAAAAATGCAAGCTCATTAATCTTTTAATTAACAAATTATGGCACTACATGAAAATTATAACTGACCTTCCTTGCTTTCACTGATGCAAATTGGTCTATGATGTGATCAAAGTCAGTTTTTTCTCTTTCTGCACTCAGCAGAGCAAGATCACAGAGTTTGCCTCGACCCATGGAGACTCAGTGTGGCCTGCTCCTGAAGACCAGCAGGTCAGATGGGCAGTCTTCGACGTGTGTGTCGTTGAAGAAGTGCAGGGCGACGAGCTCCTGCAGCCTGTCATTGCAGTTCAGCAGCTTCTCGAAAGGTCGGGCTCACTCAGGCCAAATGCCTCATTCATACGGTCCTGGAGCCACTTGAGGTGGGTGGGGAAGGGGGGGATCATTGACCAATATGGCCAGACCAAGACGGGCCCCACCACCAGATCCATGCTCTAACCACTGAGTTCCTGGGCGTATGCCAGAGTCCCATCCCCTCAGAGATCACGACATTTACTCCCATTCCCATGGTAACTGACTTGTCACTTCTCCAGACCGGCAGCAATGTCGATGTCCAAAAATTCTGTTCCTCAGCGGCTGACTTTAATAGAAACTGCTCAGTGGCCTCTCCCTTCAAGTTGTGCCCAGGGCATGTGCAATACCCACCATACCTTAGATACACCACTGAGATGGAGGGCAAGGAGGAGAGGAAGGTTTGCATTACATTCTGAGCTGCATTCACTCACTTTCAAGGCTTCTTCCGATCTTGAGAAGAACAGCTCCCATACCACGCTGTGATACATCTAGCAAGTTTGCTTTCCATGGTGTGCCTGTTGATGCTGTTGAGGGACAAGGGGACAACATGCTGAACCTCCTCAGCCTTTTAAGAAATCAAAGCATTGGTACACTTTCTTTCCATCACGTAAGTCATTGTAAACTTTTACTCTCAAGAACTTGAAGCTATTTATTCGGTCATTGATGTGAACTGGGGTGTGGGCTCAACCCCCTACCCTGAAGTCCATGATCAGTATCTTGGTCTTAATAAGATTAAGAGAGAGGTTGTTTGTTACCTCAAACTGTGCCACTAGATTCTCAATATCCTTTCTGCGTTCCATCTCATTACTATTTGACACTGTGGTGTTATCAGCAAATATAAAGATGGAGTTGAAACCATATTGGGCTGTGTACTCATGGGGGTAGAGGGAGTATAGTACAGGTCTGAGCCTGAAGTGTCAGTGTTGGGTGTGATTGAGATTCTCTCTTTGTGGAGTTTGGATGTTTTTACTGTCATTCCATGAGTTTCTCAAGCTTATTCTAGGAATTTCACCACCTCTCCCCCCCCCCACCCCCCCGCCAATTGTTTCTCTTCTAGCATGCTGAACTCATCAATTTCATCATCGTTGCCACCTCACACACCTGCCCTCAGTTTCACCCAGACCATTTCTGACACTTCTCATTCTTTTCTGGATCTCTCTGCCTCCAGTTCAGGAGATAGACATGCCACTAAAGTTAATATGAAATCCACCCACTCCCGCAGCTCCTTCAACTGTACCTCCAGCCACCCTGACTCCCTTTCTCTTAATTTCTCCATTTCCACCGCATCTGTTACAACGAGGCCTTCCTGCTCCATCTGCCCTGGGGTTCTGAGAGGTTCTCCTTCTTCTCTGCCATGGCTTCCCCTCTGCTTGAGTTTTGTGCACTCTTGCAAGCAATTTCTCCATTTCCCCCCCCCCCTCCTCCCCCCCCCCCCCCCAATCCCAGATAGATCAGGGTCAAAACAAATAATGAGAAGCTAAAGGGACTTGGCAGGTCAGGCAGCATCCATGGAGAGGATAGTCAACATTCAAATAGCTTCCGCATTCAACATTTCATCCTTCATTTGCACTCGCAAATGATTCCAGCAACAGTCACATCTTTCCCTCTTAATTTCCTCCCCCACACCCACCCCCCAATTCCCTTTTCTGCTTTCTGCAAGGACCACTCTCCTCAGAATTCCATGTTCCATGTAACAATTCTAGCTCAGCATTATCCAGGGACCTGAATAGCCCTTCCAGATGAGCAGAAGCCAAACATAATCTGCTGGAGGAACTCAGTGGGTCAAGCACCATCCATGAGAGAAGAGGAATGGTCGACATTTTGAGCCAAAACTCTTCGTCTCGACCCCTCATCTGCTGTCTCCTGTGTGTCAATGAGCCACATCTAAGGCGCTAGACAACAAACTGGCTACAACCTCGAGAACCTCGGCTTAGACTCACCGTTGGTTTGTGGTGGTATTCTACCCCATGTTAATATCCATCCATAAGTTGTATTTTTGGTGTTGGTGTGGCCACTGTGTGTGTGTTCACTTTGTCTTTGTAAGACAGGGCAAACCAGGTGGCCCAAACCCCCCCCCCCCACCCTGCAGTGTCCTTACGAAGGGCCTTTCAAGGTACTGAGAAGAGAGGGTGTTGCATATACTCTAGACATTGGAGGCAGACATGGCATGTTTATAGTCGACCGTCTCAAGAAAGTCCACTTGGACTGTTCAGAGCCTTTTCCTGCCCCTACACCACGGCGCTGGGGCGCCTGCACAAAGACAATGTCCCAAACCTCACCCAAAGAGACTGCAATTCTGGGGGGGATGGGGGGATTGGGGGGGGCTTGGTGTAGCGGGCTGGGTCTACCCCACACATGACAGGCTGAATTGCCGCAGTGAACTGCTAGCATGGCAGGGCACAGGGGCTTTCCCCCCACCGCACAAAAATTCCAGGCTGCAGGACCGTATTGCCAGGGGAACGGCCAGTCCTCGCAGCAGTATTATGACATCACTCCTGTGAGCTTGTCGCCTCCCCTAAAAAGGAAACCACGTGGTTTCAAGGAATGCATTTACTGGTTTACTTGCTTGGTGTGGACAGCATTTATTTCAGCAGCTCTGCCTTTGGCATAGATTCAATGGCTGATAGATCAGGCTTCACTCCCTGTTCAGATATGACATCTCATATGAAGGTTAGTGTCTTCACGCCAAACTCACATTTCTCTTTATTTAATTTCAAATTGACATTTCGTGTCATGTCAAACACTTTCCTTAATCGCGTATTATGTTCATTCTCGGTCGACCTCCATAAAATGACATCATCCATCATGGTCTCAACTCCAGGTATAATTTCAAAGATCATGTGAATGATTTTATGGTGGACTTCTGGCGCGGACTAGATCCCTCATGGTAGTCGAAGAAAATGGCATTTCCTTGTGGAGTATTGAAAGTGCATATTCTCGAACTTGCCTCATCGAGCTTCATCTACCAAAACCCTGATAACACGTTCAGCTTGCTAAACCACTTGGCACCTGAACACTGTGGCATGATTTCCTCATGTGTCGACAATTTAAAATGCCCTCTCTTGATGGCTTTATTGAGATCTCTTGGGTCCAGACATATACATAGTGCTCCATTTTTCTTTTGCACGATGACCAGTGAACTGATCCAATCTGTAGGTTCTTCAATTTTCTGGGTTACTTTCATCCATTCCATGTGTGCTTGCTCTTCTTTAGGTTTGTCTCTATGTGGAAATTGAACATTCCTGCATGCATGGACAATAAGAGCCACTGTCTCATCTATATGGATCTTGTGTGCACTAGATAAACATCCAACCCCCTCAAGCACATCTGCATTCTTTTCCACGAGTGTTGTGTGCTCATCTTCAGTCTTTGAAGCCACTATGAAAACTATTTTCACCAGGTTGAGCTCTTCACATACACTCCAACTTAATATTGGCCATATTCTCTTTTTTACTATGACTTTAGATGCTGCCCTTTGTGTTTGAAAGTCACCATGCAGCCCCCTTTTACTGGAACCTTCTCTCCAGTGGAGCCTGTCACTCTTGATTTCACTGGATAAATCTTGCTTTTTTAGGGTAAGGGTCTTATAATCGTTCATAGATAACAGATTCACCTGGGCACCAGTGTCAAACTAGAATGTAATTACTGTCTCATTCATAGTCACTGGAACGATCCATTCTGTTTTACCAACAGCAGTAGTCTGTAGTGAATCCATGAGCAATTCCTTCATTTGTTTGTCCACTGTGTGTATCTTTCTATTGGTAGCCCCTGCTTTGCAGCACTTAGCAAAATGATTTTTATTCCTACATTTATAGCAGATCTTTCCAATAGGACACCTATTTGGAATATGTCTACCTCTGCACCTGCT
Organism: Narcine bancroftii; assembly: GCF_036971445.1. Lineage (NCBI taxonomy): Eukaryota > Metazoa > Chordata > Chondrichthyes > Torpediniformes > Narcinidae > Narcine > Narcine bancroftii. Next base: position 189,512,604 of record NC_091475.1, on the reverse strand, counting down.
GCATTTGCTGTTTGAGCTTGTCTCTTTGTTTTGCTTAAGCTTTGAGAAACCCTTAGGGGTCTGCTTCTCTGTTTTCATCACATGCACTATTGTGTCTATCCTATGCAGGTCCTTAGCTTGTGCTCGTGTGGTCTCTGCTGCCCTACATATATTCACAGCCTTTTCCAGTGTCAAATCTTTTTCATGCATCAGTCTTTCTCCAAGTCCATTATCTGTAAACTATTCTGTCTCTAATCAGTGAATTTTTCAAATCTCCAAATTCACATGACTTACTCAGTGTGTGAAGCTTGGCTTAGTATTGGTCAAAGCTCATATCTTGTTTCTGGTCACAAGAGAACAACTTGAATCTCTCAAACATGACATTTTTACTTGGAACAAAATACTCCTCAAATTTTGTCATCAGAGTGTCCAACATGAAAGCTGTCTTATCAATCTGAAAAGTGTTATAGATATCCAAGGCATCTTCACCCATCACATGTAGAAATATAGACACTTTCCATTTTTCATCAGCCTCTCTCACTTCATTAGCCTCTTGTGGAGCGCTATCAAACAGAAGCAAACACTCAAAACATAAAGACTGTTCTACAGGCTTTATTCAACATAACCTTCCACAGAGCTGGCTGTGAGAATGGTGTTGCAAGCTCTGAGACTCTCTTCAAAGGGCTGGATCTAGCTTATATCCGGAGGGTGATTGACAGCTGACTGGGAGGGGCTTGATCAATTCAGGTCAGCTGATTGACAGCCAGCCAGGTGTTGCCTTGTCCCCCGTGCTCTTCTGCAGGTACAGAGGTCTCCCCTTGCAGTAGGTTGGTGGTGTATCACCACATTCACCCCCTTCTTTAAAATTGTCCTGGTGGGGGGGGGGGGGGGGTGGAGGTTGCAGTCCATGATCTACCAGAGCCCAAAACATTTATATGGTCCAGCGGCTGTCGGAGTCTCTGCAACCCTGGCAGGGTTGACTCCTGGTCACAGGTCGGTGACGGTATGCGAGGGCTGAGGGCGGGTGCTGGAGTGGCTGGCATGGTGCAGCGCGGAGGGATGGCCGGGGTTGAGGTGTGTGTGATACATTGGATGGGTGGGGGAACAGGTTTGTCCCCCATGGTTGGAGTGTCCTTGGTGCTCGGTGAGGTCTTGAGTGTCCTATAGCTGTCTGGGGTCAGGAGGGTGTGTCAGGCCGGCGTGCTCCTGGGCTGGAGGATGTTGTGCTGTGGTGGGTGCTCCTGCTGGTGCCAGGTCCCTGGTTGATACGGTGTTCTCCCTGCCGCTGCTGAACCTAACATAGGCGTAGTTGTGGTGTGCGTGTAGGAGGAATACCTGCTCGACCAGGGGTTTGGCTTGTGTTCCCGCACACATCTACACAGGAGCACTGGTCCCAGGAACATGAGCCATGCTGGGAGAGATGTTCCTGTCGTCAATTTCCTGGGGAACGAAAACAGGTGTTTGTGAGGGGTCTCATTGGTAGCCGTGCACAGGAGTGACCTAATGGCATGGAGCGCCTCAGGGAGGGCGTCCTGCCAGTATTCTACAGACTATCCCTTTGACTTAAGAGCCAGGAGGACTGCCTTCCAGATTACCCTGTTCTCGTGTTTCACTTGTCTATTTCCCCTCGGATTGTAACTAGTCGTGTGACTAGTTGTGATGCCCCTTACTGTCAGGTACTGGCACAGTTCCTCACTCATGAAGCTAGACCCCCAGTCGGTGTGGATAAATGCGGGGGTAGCCAAATATGGTGAAAATCTGTTCAGTGCCCTGATGGCAGTGGCTATGGAGGTGTCTGGGCAAGGGAAGGCGAAAGGGAACCAGGAGTACTCATCTATGACCGTGAGTAAATAGACGTTCTGATTTGTGGAAGGCAGGGGCCCCTTGAAGTCCATGCTGAGGTGCTTGAAGGGCCGGGTGGAAGAAGCAAGATTTGCATTCCGCGCAGACCTGGCATGCCTCAGTCCTGGTCAGACCTGGTCCTGACGTTCCTGACGGTGTACGGGAGGTTCCGAACTTGATGAAATGGTATAAGCGGGTGACACCCGGGTGGCAGAGGAGCTTGTGCAGTGCTTGCAGCTGGTCATCGTGGAGTGGCGCGTAGGTCCAGGAGAGGGCATCAGGGGAGTCGTTAAATTTCTCTGGGCGATACTGGATGTCGTAGCTGTACGTTGCCAGCTCGGCTCTCCAGCACAAGATCTTATTGTTCTTGATCTTGCCCCTGTGGGTGGTGTTGAACATGAACTCCATGGCCCGCAGGTCAGTGAGGAGGGTGAACCTCCTGCCAGCCAGGTAGTGGTGCCAGTGGCAGACCACTTCCACAATCACCTGGGCCTCCTTTTCAATGGCGGAGTACCCTAGCTTGATACCATGGAGGGTCCTGGAGAAGAAGGCGACCGGGCACCCCCACCCCCTTGGTTGAAGGTAACGGCAAGGGCTACATCGGAGGCATCGCTCTCCAACTGAAAGGGGGAGTCCACATCCACAGCATGCATCCTGGCATTTGAGATATCTTGCCTGATGTGCGTGAAGGCTGCCTGCACCTCAGGTGGGAGAGGAAAAATTGTGACCTGGGCCAGTGGGTGGACCTTGTCCAAGAAGCAGAGAACCCACTGTGAATAGTAGGAGAATAAGCCAAAGCACCTGTGGAGGGCTATGAACATGGGGGGGTGGGGAGGGGCAGCTCCATTAATGAGCACATCCATTCTCGATCTGGGCTGATGACACCATGTGCCACGATGTACCCCAGGATGGCAAGGCGGGTATTGCTGAACACTCACTTCTCCTTGATGTAAGTGAGGTTCAGCTTCTCGGCCATCCGGAGAAATTTCTCCAGGTTGGCATCGTGGTCCTGCTTTTCGTGGCTCAGATGGTGACATTATCCAGGTACAGGAAAGTTGCCTTTAGCTTGTGCTGGTCTACCATCCGATCCATCTCCCGCTGAAAAGTGGAGACCCCATTTGTGACCCTAAACGGAACTCGTTGTAATTGGTACAGGCGGCCGTCTGCCTCGAAGGCAGTGTAAGGCTTGTCCCACAGGTGGATGGGGAGTTGGTGGTAGGCCAACTTCAGGTCAATCGTGGAGAAGACCCGGTAGCAGACTATCTCATTGACCATGTCAGCTATCCTCGGTAAGGGGTAGGCATCCAGCTGGGTGTACCGGTTGATGGTCTGGCTGTAATCCATTACATCCTCGGTTTGCTGCCCCCTTTGACCACCAGGACTTGGGCTCTCCATGGGCTGTTTCTGGGCTCTAAGACACCTTACACCAGAAGCCGCCGCACCTCTGCCCTGATGAAGTCCCTGTCTGCGGCTCAATAACTCTTACTCCTGGCAGCTATCGGCTTGCAGTCTGGTGAGAGGTGTGAGAAGAGAGTGGGGGGGGGGGGGGGGTGGGGCGATGTGCTGCGTGTAGAGGCCACAGGTTGCCCGGGGCTGGTTGGACGGTACGCTGTGGAGCGTGAGTGGGGGTAGGGGGCCCCCCAAAGGTGAGGATGATGCTCTGCAGGTGGCATTGGAAGTCTAAGCCCAGAAGGACTGGAGCGCAGAGTTTGGACATGACAGGAGCCTGAACCCAGTGTATGTCTCCCCCGGATAGTCAGATCAGCCAAGCAGCGCCCTAGGGTATTGATAGTCCAGTCCTGGGCGGCGAAGGCGATAGAGAATGTGATGGGATGGATTTTGAGCTTTAGGGAGTGGGTCACGCTCGGGTGAATAAAGCTCTCAGTCCTCCCACTGTCAATTAGGCACTGCTTCTTACCCGTTGATTTTTGACGTCCATCATGGAGCGCCCGAGGCCGTGGTCTGGGTTGAGGCTGCTAGGACCATCTCGGGGTAAGAGTCATCATTTCCCAATGGCAGAGGCATCCTCAGCAGGTGTCGTGAGAGGTGAGTATCGACTGGTGGTGCACTTCGTAAGTGTGAGCTGTGATAGGCTGTGGTTAGCGGCATCTGGAGGCATGGGGTGCATCGGTAGGGTGGCCTGGTCAATGCCCGTGTTGACCACGTCATCATCGTAGTTGGTATCATCTTCATTGTAGGCGTGGGAGGGCCCAGTTGGCGGTGGCGCCTGCGCTTGACCAGCCCAAGGTGGTGGCGCCGTGTGGGAGTGCAAGGCATGGCTGGCCTTCTACCCTGGCTGCACTGGTTGCGCCAGGGGAAGTGACATCACGCCATTGGCTGTTGGTGAGGGTGGCATCATCACGGGCAGCGGAAGTGATGTCATTCCGTGGACTGGAAGTGACTTCTTTGTAGCCTTCGTGAGGCAGCACTGGCAAGGGCGAGGGCTAGTCTGGGAGCATGGTGTGCGCACAGCAATCATTGCCGGCGAGGCCAGAAGTTGGGCCGCCAAGGTTGGGGAGGCCAGAAGTAGCTGCAGGGGCAATGGTGTCGCCTGGCAATCACACAGGGCGGGGATCGAGAGCGGGTGCAGGTCATAGAGGGCCACTGAGCTGCCAGCAGGCTTTGAGAGGCATACTTTGGTGAAGTGGCCTTTCTTGCCACATCTTGAACAGTACTGGTTTCTGGCCATGCAGTTTTGGCGAAATCAGTGATCAGACCCAAACCGGGACCCACAGTTCTTACAAGGGCACTGGGCGACCACAGCAGCAATGCTTTCGTCCACCATCTGGTCTAGGGCCACAGCTGCTATCTATGCTGAACACACGGCAGCCTGGGGAAGCCTGGAGTCGAAGGCTTCGGTGTGAAGGGCTGCTGCCTCCAAGGTTTGGACTACCTCCACCTTTTTAGCCAGGGAGTAGATATTGTCCTCTAGCAGCTTCTGCATGACAGCTCTCGGACGTAGGCATCTCTGATCAGTCTCTCAACCTCCCTTTCATTTACCCCAGGTTCAGCCAGACAAGGTTGGGCTAACTCACATGGGGCTCCCAAGTAGGACTCGGCCATCTCCCCGGGCAGCTGGGCATGGATACTTAGAAGGTACCTTGTGAAGATCACATTCGTGGGAGGTTTATATGTGGTATCAAGGGGGTTCATCGCTTCCGAGTACCCGGTGCAGTCTTTGAGTGCCTGGAAGGCTCAGGGACCAACTTTGATCAGAGTAAAATGAGTCTTTTCCAGTTGGAGTCCAGGATGTCATCAGCATGTGCCTCGATGATTGCTTTGACTGTGTGCTTTCAGATCTCGAAGCGTGCTTGCACTTCTGGGGGCTTGGGCAGATTTCGAGACTCCCTGCACTCAAGAGCTTCTCTATAGCAGTTTTAAATTTTATGTTGAATAAGTTATGGTGCGATATTGAACAGAAGCAAACACACAAAATATAAAGTCTGTTCTACAGGCTTTATTCAACATAAACTTCCACAAAAACTAGCTGTGAGAATGCTTTTGTAAGCTCTGAGACTGTCTTTAAAGGGCCAGATCTAGCTTATATCCCGGGTGGGGGGGGAAGTGATTGACAGCCGACCGGGTGGGGCTTGGTCCATTCAGGTAGGCTGATTGACAGCTGGCCAGGTGTTGGCTTGTCCCCCCATGCTCTTCTGCAGGTACAGAGGTCACCCTCTGCAGTAGGCTGGTGGTTACCACCACACCTCTAAATAAATGTTGAATCGCTGTTTGAAGCATTTCCAATTACTAGTTAGAATGCCAGTAAACTATATCAGTATGGGAGGACTTATCAAGTATGGGAACCATTGTCACACACTTCTGACACCACGTTATGTGCGTCCCTTGAAGAAGATCAACCTTGCGTGGTTTTAACACTTAAATAACTTTATTTTTCAAGCTGCTTGAATCAACAATGTTCACAACTTCTGTCATGGTCTACCTTTTGTTTCTGCACAGTTTTGGCATTAGAATGAAGGATAAATCAATCCCTTACAAGTGAACATTGCTGGGAATAATTTCTTATTTTTATAAAATTAAGTCAATAGAAATCCAATAGAAATCCATTCCTTTTATTCTTTGTTGATAACCAAATACACACAGATACAATCTGATCAGCAGAGGTCTGCACGAGATTTGTATTGTAACTGTAATAAGTGTATTGTTTTCTCTGCTTTCCTACTTGAAGAGTACTGATAGACCATAGCACCTGTCCTATTATTAGCTATTCACCAGTGGGAAAAGCTCATAAATAATTAGTGCAGGAGACCTATCTTCCTGTTAGAAAAATCTTTTATTTGAGAAATATAATAGTACCAGACACTGAGAAACCATTGGCGTTAGTCTGGTCGTATGTGAAGTAAAAGATGAAGAGTAAAACATAACCCTCCTGTGGTTTCACTAATGGCTAGTGAGTGGTGTGAAATGCAGTTTTCCATTCCTGACCTGGTGGGAGTTTGTTACTCAAGAGATGGCAATTATCCCTCAAGGATTCCGTTTAGCCGTCAACACAGACACAGGTGCTGAGTGCACTCCAAAACCCCTCTGAAGCTGAAATGAGACAAGTTCTTGTCTTGCTGGCTGCACTGTGGCTGGGAGCTCCAGGCAGTGAATATTTTGGATGATGGGGAGATGTAACTGATCCTCTTGGTCATATGTCGATGAGAATACATGTGGAGGTTTGTGGAAAAAGCACTTACCAATAAAAACACAATGCTGGAGAAATTCACCAGGTCAAATAGTGAACTTTATATAGCAAAGATAGATACATAACCAATATTTCAGCCCTAAACCCTTCATCAAGGTATGAGCAAATCACAGTATCTGCAGACTTTCATGTTTTACTCTTACCAGCTAAGTAATGACTCCATTACATTGCACCATTTTGGCTTTTTTTCATTTCATCCATTATTCATTGAGTCCTTTAACTATTTTTATGGTTCCAATGGTCTTACGAGAGTAAAAGTGGATAGTACAGTATCAGAAATAGGGGCATGGGAATCATTATATCTAATTAACCCACACCCATTTGATATGAGGAGATTCTGAGGGATAGGATCTACTAGCATTTGGACAGGCAAGGACCAATGCAAAGAAATTGGCATGGCTTTGTGCATGGGAGATCATGTCTCATAACTTTGAGAGAGTTTTTTAAAGAGATGGCCAAGAAAATTGCTGAGGGCAGGACAGGGCATTGGACATTTTATAGATATGGACTTCAGAAAGGCCTTAGACAAGATCCTGCATTGCAGATTGGTAAGGAAAATTAGCTCATATGGGATCATTCGTGATTTGGCCAATTGGATTCAAAACTGGTTAGGTGAAAGAATTAGAGAGTTATACTGTAGTGAAGGGTTGCTTTACTTGGCCTTTTCACACCACAGTGTAAAATGAAGATTCCTGGAAAATTTTCCCGGAACCCTCCAGTGAACCTACGGTGTGAAAAGGTCAGCCCGGGATTTTTAAATGGTTCTGAGGTCCTACCTCTTAGATACGGCTGCCGATCCAGATACTTTTCCCAGACCACCCACTCCCTTTAATGTGAAAAGGCAAACGGCCAAGCAGGGGAAGCCTTGTGACATCAGCACTTGCATGCTGCACCACATAGGTGATTAAAATTAAAAGATTCATACCTCCTGACAACAGCGGGCCATTTTGGCACATTGCAACAGCAGCACATTAACCATAATCCCTCACGTAGCTGGAACCACTCTGTATTTTCCAGAGTGATTCCAGCTGCGTGAAGGATTATGGGAAACAAAGTCGGCCATTCATCTCATATTGTACCACCATCACAATGTGCCAAAGCGACCCTGAAGCCCAGGGCTGGGGGGACAACCAACCAACCAACTGACAGATGACCGGAGGGGAGGAGGGAGAAAGTGACCAGGCAGGCAAGCAACCAACAGGCGAACAGGGGAAAACTTACTCTTACTCCCGTGAGTGTGTAATGCGTCATCGGTTGGGGGGGCGGGAGCCCTCATAAATTGCCGAGGAGGGCAAATTCCCAGGAATTTGCACCACAGTGTGAAAGGCCCTGGAGATCCTGCATTCCCAGAATTTCACTGGGTCCAAGTAGGGTCAGCACTCACCTGCTATGCAAAAAGGCCTACTGATTGAAGGCCTATGACTAGTTGTGGGCTGCAAAGGTCAGTGCTGGGTTAACTGTTCATGCCGTTGGGTTGCAGTCTACCCAGGTGGAACACGGGTTATCGTTTCTCTAGCTTGCATTTGGCCTCACCCAGAAGTGATGCAACAGGGAACTCAAGGTGGCTATTGCAGACAGAGCTCGGGAGCTCAACAAAGCAATTGTCTCTGTGCTAAGTGGCACTTTTATAGAGGAGGGTAGAGTGAGCACTGAATGCCATAGATGAAGTTGGAGGAGAATGTGAATTTCTGATTCACATAGAAGGGCAGTTTAGGACAGTGGTGAAGGAGGAGGTGTAGGGCACAGGTGTTGCATCTCGTTGTTGCAGGGGAAAGTGCTTGGAGATGGGGGAGGGATGGGTTGGGGGAGAAGATTAGAGCAGGGAGACAAGTAGAGAGAGGGTTCTGTGGAAATAGTTAGGAAGGGGACAATGTGACATTTAGTGTGATCATGTTGTAGCTGGTGAAAATGATGAAGAAGGTTCTGCTGAACCTAAAGTCTGTTATGGCTGCAAGTAGAGAAGAGCAGAAGTATCGGAATTGAAGGAAATGCAGGTGAGGGCTCCATCAACCACAGTGGAGGGGAAGCCTCATTTCTTGGGAAAGGACATTGCTGATGTCCTGGAGTGAAAGCCTCACCTCAACAATAGAAGCAGAAACTGAAAGAAAGGGATGGCATTATGAGAAGAGACATGGTTGGAGGAAGGGGAGAGAGGTGTCAAATAGACTTGAGGTAGAAATAGAAGTTAGTGCCAAAGTTGATAAAATTATCTCTCACCTTTGATGAAGCAGTGTGATGGATTTGTGCTAATATTAATCTTTATTTATATATATATGTAAATATATTTATATATATATAAATTTCTTAGTAAGGGACGTTATGGGCTGGTAAAACAGGGAGACGCTTACAGAGACACACAATTACACACACACAGAACCCTTTGAGATGGCAACTGGCAAATATTGGAGTCTGTCTGCAAATTCATTGTTTAGTGGAAGATGAAAACAAAACCATAAAAAATTAGAATTAAATAGTTCATTGAAAACTAAACTCACTGATGTTTGCTCAGCAAGGACATTTGGTCAAACAAAAGACTCTCTAGAATGAAAACTCAGAAACATTTGTTCAAACAAAGCTGTTTTTTTGCTGTGGCTTCTACAGACAATTCAGAACCATATCAACCTTGCTTTTGGAAGCGAAAAATTTCAAACAAAATCAGCAGTGAGGTCATGTCATGTGATTAAGAAAACTTCAAGGAGACATCTGTAATATTGCACTAGTTTTTAATCTGAGGTCAAAAATGCAGTGACAATCCTTGGACAAGGACAGTTGCTTGTGTTCTCCCTTGTGAAAAGGAGGAACACTGAAGCAGGGACTTTGAAGAAAATGGCCATTTTCAACTGTCTCTTGAGCAGAGAGAGGACAGTTGTGTCCAGTGTAACTTTTTGATTGAAAGAAAGCAAAATTAATCTTGCATTTGAAACATAACCATTTTTTTTTGTTCAACCCTTGCCAGGTTTTCAGATTAATCTTGGAAGAAAGCACAAGTTCTGAAGCCTCCATGCAAGAGAGGTAAATCATTTGTATGAAGAAACAATTCTCTGAAAATGACTCTACTGTGACAGTATATAGATATGTTTTTGGAAGATAAACTGAGGCATATTTCTTTTACAAAATGTAGGTCACATCAAACACTTTAAAACAGATCTAATTTAAAATACTGGAGCTCTGCTAATGCTAGACATGTCGGGGCCTCAGAGACTTTGCTAAAGCTTTGGAGTGTGCCCAAGAGACTTCACTAATGGATTGTTGTTTACAAAAAAGGCAACAGATGAAAGAGCTTGTCAGAGGCACAGACAGTCTGGAGGGGAACTTGCTTTTCTAGGAGGGTCACTTGCTGTTCTAGGAGAGTCATGTGGTTTTGCAAGCAGAGAGAGTCAAACAAGCTTTCTCTGAGAGAGAGAGAGAGAGAGAGAGAGAGAGGGGGAGAGAGAGAGAGAGAGAGAGAGAGAGAGAGAGAGATCAGTTCTACAGTCAGCAGCAGCAGCTGGAACTGGAACAGGACAAGCTGGCAAGCTTGTGGAAAAACCCATTTTGGAAGACGAGTTATGAGTGCTTAGTTCAGCCTGGTCACAGCCCTTGTGGTTCATGTAAGAGGAGAGGACTGGCTGTCTAATGTTTCACTTGGAATAAGGGAAACAAAAAGGCACTCTTTGGTGACCTGAAAGAAAGAGGTTATCATCTGGAAGACCCTGAAGGGGAAAATTTCTTCAGCAAGACACTGAAGTGGCTGATGGAAGTAAATCAGTTGTGGCTGTCCTAGAACAACAAATCTCTCTCTGAAAACCGACAAGAACTATCTTGAACGGTAACCATTTACCTTTCAAGCACCAAAGCCTAGTGAACTTTATAAATGTTAAATTCTGTGCACACCGTAAGAATTTTCTGTAACCAGTAAACTTGGAGGAATGAGAAGTGAGATTGAACTGTGAACCAAACAACTTTTCTGAACTTAAACACACATTACATATCCGTGCACTTAGAATTAGAAGGGGGTTAAGTTAGGTTAGTTAAGTCAATAGTGATAAGTTAAAGTGTGATTCTGCTTTCAAGTTTAAAGATAATTTAAAGCAACTTTTGTATAAGTAACCATTTGTCTTGGTGAATATATTTTGTTGCTGGGTTTTGGGGTCCTCTGGGTTCATAACACTAAGAATTTTGTGAGTTTTGAGGCCTCACACCTACTCCATAATTACTTTTGAACAACAATTTAAAGAATCTGAGTTTCAACACAAAACTGACTGAACTTTAAAAGTGGATTCTATTTTCTAATAGTTTCTAAACTCTAATGGTTTTGGGACCTGCCATGCACACACATACATTTGCGCAGAGTGGGGTTAAGTGAGAGTTAAGTTTAGAGCAGTGCTTCTCAACCTTTTTCTTTCCTCTCACATAGTACTTTAAATAATCCCTGTGCTATCGGTGCTCTGTGATTAGTAAGGGATTTATTAAGATGGTTGCCCATTCAGAGCCAGCTCTTCAGCGCTTGACGTCCTGCTTTGCGGAAACTGCCAAAATGTTTGGCCTGGAAGTCACCCTGAAGAAAACTGAGGTCCTCCATCAGCCAGCTCCCCACCATGACTACCAGCCCCCCCACATCTCCATCGGGCACACAAAACTCAAAACGGTCAACCAGTTTACCTATCTCGGCTGCACCATTTCATCAGATGCAAGGATCGACAATGAGATAGACAACAGACTCGCCAAGGCAAATAGCGCCTTTGGAAGACTACACAAAAGAGTCTGGAAAAACAACCAACTGAAAAACCTCACAAAGATAAGCGTATACAGAGCCGTTGTCATACCCACACTCCTGTTCGGCTCCGAATCATGGGTCCTCTACCGGCACCACCTACGGCTCCTAGAACGCTTCCACCAGCGTTGTCTCCGCTCCATCCTCAACATCCATTGGAGCGCTTACACCCCTAACGTCGAAGTACTCGAGATGGCAGAGGTCGACAGCATCGAGTCCACGCTGCTGAAGATCCAGCTGCGCTGGATGGGTCACGTCTCCAGAATGGAGGACCATCGCCTTCCCAAGATCGTGTTATATGGCGAGCTCTCCACTGGCCACCGTGACAGAGGTGCACCAAAGAAAAGGTACAAGGACTGCCTAAAGAAATCTCTTGGTGCCTGCCACATTGACCACCGCCAGTGGGCTGATAACGCCTCAAACCGTGCATCTTGGCGCCTCACAGTTTGGCGGGCAGCAACCTCCTTTGAAGAAGACCGCAGAGCCCACCTCACTGACAAAAGGCAAAGGAGGAAAAACCCAACACCCAACCCCAACCAACCAATTTTCCCTTGCAACCGCTGCAATCGTGTCTGCCTGTCCCGCATCGGACTTGTCAGCCACAAACGAGCCTGCAGCTGACGTGGACTTTTTACCCCCTCCATAAATCTTCGTCCGCGAAGCCAAGCCAAAGAAAAGAAAAAAAAATTAAGATGGTAAATGAGTGGGAAGGGAAGGTTGAGAATTACTGCTCTAGACAGAATTGTTACTGAAATAGTTTGCTTGAGAAGAATTACCATTGGTTCATTTCCTTTGAAACCATACACATAATGAGTCAATTAGGTACGATTAAAACAGTGGTTTTCAATCCTTTTCTTTCCACCCACATATCACTTTAAGCAATCCTTTGCTAATTACAGAGCACCTTTGGCCTAGGAAATACTTAAAGTGGTATGTAAGTGGAAAGAAAAAGGTTGAGAATCATTGGTTTAGAGTTAAGTAAAAAGTGTTATGTTATTAATAGTTATTAATAAAAATTATTGTTTTATCGATACCATTGTCCTGGTGAATTTCTATTGCTGCTGGTCTCATACGTAACAGCAGGCATTGTTGAGTTCTTGGAGAAGCCAAAACAACTAAAGATAATGGCATCCTCGCAAACGATCCTCCTCCTCATGTCCTACTTTCTCATTGTGCTTCAATATCCTCCATGTCCAAGACAGCAAGGTTAGCGTAGCAGTTGGCGCAACATTGTTACAGCGCCAGCGACCTAGGTTCAAATCCTGTGCTGTCTGTGAGGAGTTGATATGTTCTCACCATGTGTGTATGGTTTTCCTCCACAAGCTCCAATTTCCTCCCATTGTTCAAAATATATGGGGGTTGTCAGGTAATTGGGGAATTTGCGAGGCACAGGCTCATGGGCTGGAAGGGCCTGTTACTGTGCTACATGTCTAAATTTCAAAAGATGTCAATAATCATGTCGAATTCATCACACACCACTTCCTTCACCACAATTTCTCCTCTCAGAGTTAAATTTAAATTTTTTAATTTAGACATACACCACGGTAACAGGCCATTTCAGACAATGAGTCCATGCTGCCCAACTTACACCCAATTAATGTATACCCCGGTACATTTCAGAATGGTGGGAGGAAGCCTATAGAGCCTATCCAGAAAGGGAGGGTGTGAAGATACAGGTGAAGAAATCCAGCTTTAAATGCTGATTTCAAATCTGTACAAGAGTCAGTGGCATGCATATCAACTTTAATATTTAATTTGGATTCAGCCACCAAATAGCTTATTAGTATTGCTCCTATCATGAGGAATTAATCACTAATGTAATCTGTTATTGCAGACAAGAAAGAGAAGGCTATCGAGAATTAAACATGGGCAACAGAAAATCTGCCTGCAATACCATATCTTGCCTGAAGGGGGTGCTGGCAGCACATTTGCTGTGCAATGCCTCAGCACCCAACTCAACAGTGCCTGCGCCAGAATGGAAACACAAGAGACTGCAGATGGAATGGCGAAAAAGAACTAATGGTTGAAGGACATTAGGCAGGAGCTATGAATAGAGATTGAGTGTTGATATTTTTGGCCAAGACCTTTCTCCTGGAATGGAATTTGGTGTCAGATGCATGAATGGTGTGACCTGCCCAGAGTAGCCAACTCATTGAAAGTAGGGCCCCGATACTAGGAATATTGGCAACTAGGAGAAGACAACGACAGTGGCTCACATCCTTTCACTGAACTGGAAAGGTTTTTGCAGCATTGTCCAGAGCTTTCAGCTATCCATTGTAAAGAGAGTCCATGTATCGGAAGCCCAGTACATCAAAAGGTTTATCCCAAACCTGAGTTCTTGTTCTTCAACCACCCTCTTCCTTGGTCAGGTAAAGGCGTACTAGTGCCCTGAACACAATGAGAAATTTTATCATCGATGTCTGCCTTTACTGAGAGCTGGCTCTTGAAATACAGGAAATGGTCCATGCTTTCTAGAGTCTTACTGTCAATCATTATTGTCTAAGGTTAATTGTGTATAATGCAGTGCAGATGAAACCAAGAGAGAGAACAGAACAAAAATTGACAAAAGGCGTTGCTGGAAGGGGCTTATGGGAAAGTGAACAAAAGTGGGAGGACAAAAGGTAGTTTGAAGGAAAGAAAGGAGAACACAGGAAGTAAGGGTTACCTGAAATTGGAAAAGTCAGTATTCATACCATTGGATTGTAGACTAACCAGGCAGAATATAAGGTGTGGTTTTTGACTTTTGTTAGGGCTACATTTTATAGAACAATCATGTTGGCACTGTTGATAACAATTTCTTATATATTTCATAAAGTCATATATTTCAATTGCAACTCTTTCAGGAATATATTTATGCTGTCTCAACACCAATATTTGAACAGACCTCTACATTTTATGGCTCATTACTGGGTTTTTTTGTCACTTATAGATTTCTGTCAGTTTATACCTGATATGATCAAATCTCCACAGCTGATATTTCATCCTGTTCTATGTGCTGTTCAAATTTTTGTTCACTCTCTTCTTGACTTACTTAACACCACATTCATCCTCCACAGTTTTTACTGCAAGCTTGTCAAGCATCATTCTCTCATTCTTCTCCCACTTGTGTAGTACCTCTGGCTGAGTCAGATAGTTCTCAATCTTGATGTTCTATTGGAAGGCAAAATAAGCCTTTGGCCTGTATTCCCTCTATCGCAAAGACCAATTAATTCCAATCACATTGCATCTCACACCTCTGCAACCTGCATCCTGCCAGTAAACATCTAGCCTTGAATTGTAAGTGCTGTCTATAACAGACCCCGTCTTTCATCTTTTTAAATGTTACTTCATCCAAAATTCTTCTACATGTAATTAAACGTAGACAGTTGCCCCAATCCCACTGGTACGCATTGCCCCAATCCCACTGGTACGGATTGCCCCAATCCCATTGGTACGCATTGCCTCAATCCCACTGGTACGCGTTGCCCCAATCCCACTGGTACGCGTTGCCCCAATCCCACTGGTACGCATTGCCCCAATCCCACTGGTGCGCATTGCTCACTGACTCCTCACTTCTCCAATTTTAAATTATCATCCTTGTCATCATCTCTCTAACCTCTTCAAGGCCCACAACATCGAAGCTCTCCCCAGAATACACTGGCCTTCCCTTCCACTTCAATACTGGTAGCCAGGCCTTCAAAAGCCTAAGCACTCATGGCTCACTTTCCCCCACCAAGTTATTGAATTGCTCTCCAAATATACCCTACCTGACAAGGCATTGGGTCCCTCTCATCTTGTGAAGAGCCAAGTGTTATTTTCATTGTTGAAATCATTGTTGAGATCTGTAACGTTATTAACATCATAAAAAATGTAGTACTTTCGCTGCTAAAAAATATTAACAAGATATCAAATATCCTTGGGGATTTATATCTACATACAAGGGCAATCAGTGCATTCATGCAATCCAAGGAGATGGCTAATTAAATGCACTGTATTCAAATGAAACAGAAAATGAATTTTAAATTATTAGTAATTACAAATATATTTAGTCATGATCTTAAATGTGAAAAATGCAGTAAACTAAACTATACTTACTGGTTACATCACAGCCTGGTTTGGCAATTCAAGTGCTCAAGAACACAGAAGGCTTCAGAATGTAACAAACATAACCAGGCTCATCACAGGCTCCAACCTCCCATCGTCCGTTGTAGACATCTAATGTGAGGTGCTGCCTCATGAAGGCAGCCAACATTATAAAGCAGGGGGTGGAGGGGGGGGGGGTAACCTATAACCATGCGTGCGTCAGATGATGAGTTAGAAGTTGAATGGCAGGCCGTGCTGATTTTTTAGCATGGACTGGGAGGGTGGCAGTGTCGGTCCAGGACGGTGTCAGATTGAGAGAGCAGCAGCAGTGTCAGACAGGGGTGGGGGGGCCGGGGGGGGGTGGTGGCAGTATTGAACTGGGTTTGGTGGGGGGTAAGAGGCAGGTGCAGATTGGGGGGGTGGGGGTGTGACAATGGCACTGTACAGATAAATTTAGATCGCAAGCCAGATCCGGAGCCTGTGGCCTAGATACATTTAGATCGGATAAATTTGGATCACAGGCTGTATCCGGCCTGTTGACCATTGGTTGGATTTCCCTGTTATAAAGGATCTCCATCACACTGGTCACATTTTGCTACCTATGAGGAGAAACCTGAAAACTAGCACCTCTGGCTCAAGAAAACTTCCTTTCCAACACTCTCAGACTCTTGAACCTCCCCTCGATACACTAACCACAGACTGCTGCGACACCACATAAGGCCTGCCTGCATCACTTTTTGTGCTAGGGTTCCTCTGAATATTTATTATCTAACTATCATATGTATTTATTGTCATTTTTAATTTAATTTGATTAATTTACTCTTGTAGTTTTTCTTTACAAGTTTCAGTTTGGCTCCAGCAAGTAATAATTTCAGTGCATTGTACAATATGCACAAAACCAAACATCGTCAAATACTCAGAAGGTTAAACAGTATCTGCAGTTAAAGAAATATAGTCAACTTTTCAGGAAGAAGAGCTTTTAGTTAAAATATTTCATTTTAAATTAAATTAAAACACACTGAAGTGTTCATCTTTCTAGTTTCATTTTAGTTATTGTGTGTAGCGATGATCTCACTGGTCAGTTGTATTAAAGCTGGACCGGAGGTCATTTTAAATACTATTTAATGTTTCTACCTAAATAATTCTAGCCATATCCCTGACCCCTTTTTAATAATTTATTTTCTGTAAGATTGCAGCATTACATCACAAATATTGCTTTAAAATTATATTTTAATAAATAATAAATTAGTTCAAAATATAAGAGAAAGTAAGGTAGTGTTTGTAGGCCCTTTTACAATGAAGAAAAAGTGATTGTAAAGATAGAGATTCTCCATATTTACATCGCTTCACTTACTTCCATAAAACGTTGGAAGGCAGATTGACCTTGCTCCATCTTCCACCCGCCTAGGGAAGTACACTCAGAGGTGGAGTGAAGTTGCTCCACCTCCTGCATAAATGGCTCGCCTCTATAAGCAGTTCCAAACAAGAAGGCAAGATGATTGACGTCACGCTGTCATTCCCATTGCCCTGTTGCGCTGTCACAGAGCAGCCAGTGGAGCTGCCAGGCTGCACTCGTACATTCTGCCCCACTGCTCACCCTGCTCCCTCACGCTGCCCACTCCCTCACGCTGCCCACTCCCTCACGCCGCCCACTCCCTCATGCTGCCCCACTTCCTTAAGCCACTCCCTCTCATGCCACCAGCTCCTGATGGGGCTGTCAAGGCAATGGGGCTGTCAGGCAGCGGGGTGGCGGGTCTGTGCTACACATTCTGTCCCTTTGGCCCTGAGAAACCGACAGACTCTGCATAAAAGGGAAATTTTTTTTTTTAAAAACTTGTGCAGGTGAAAACGCGGCTTTTGTGCACAAAAACCCCTTGTAGTTCATTGTCCATTCAGAAATCTGATGGCAATGGGGAAGAAACTGACTTTGTGCTGCTGGGTGTTCGTCTTCAGGCTCCTGTACCTCCTTCCTGATAGTAGCATTGTGAAGAGGGCATGGCCTGGATGGTGGAGGTCTGCTTTCTTAAGACGTTGCCTCTTCATCCTTGATGAAGTGGAGACTGATGCCTGTGATGGAACTAGTCGAGTTCACAACTCTCTGTAGTTTTTTTCTTGTGCTGTGCATTGGCACCTCTATACCAGACAGTGGTGCAACCAGTCAGAATGCTCTCCACGGTACATCTCTATAAATTTACAAGATTTTGATGACATTTCAAATCTCCTCAAACTCCTCACTAATGATAGTTGCTGGTGAGCCATCTTCATGATCGCATTGACATGGAGGCCCCAGGATAAATTCCCAGAGATGTTGATTCCCATGAACTTGAAGCTCTTAGCCCTTTCCACTGCTGATCCCTCAATGTGGACTAGTTCATGATCTCCAGATATCCCCCTCCTGAAATCCACAATCAGCTCCTTGGCTTTGCTAATGTTGAATGCAAGGTTGTTGTTGTGACACCACTCAACTAGCTGATCTAGTTCCCTCCTGTGCACTACCTTATTGCCACCTAGGATTCAGCTGACGACCATGATGTCAACGGCAAATTCGTAGATGGCATTTGAATTGTGCCAGTCATGGGTGTATAGCAAGTAGAGCAGTGGGCTAAGCACACATCCTTTTGATGCGCCTGTGTTGATCGTCAATGAGGAGGAGACGTTGTTTCTGATTTGTACTGACTGTGGTCATCTGATGAGAAAGTTAAGGATCCAATTGCAGTGGCTCATGTTTTGGAGCTTGTTGTCTGGTGCTGAGGATATGATGGTCTTGAAAGCTGAGCTGTAATCAATGAAGAGTAGCCTGATGAACATGTTGCTGTTGACTAGGTGATCCAGAGCTAATATTTTTTTAAATTTAAAACACTTTTGGAGGAACTCATTGTGTTGAGCCACAGGTGGTGGGTTGATGGTGACTCGAGGCAAGGAAAGCAGGATGTGGGCTGCTGGCGACTACAGTCAACAGGCTCACACCAGGCTGCAAACTGCTGGAGACTAGTTCAAGACAAGCTGAAGGGGTACCAGGCATTGGAACCAGGATGCAAGAGGGTGCCAAGAGTGCTGAAAGTTTCCTGATCATGTCAAAGGTTTGGATCTGGAGCTCGGATTGCCAATGGTTTCTATTGAACCTTGTATGGCTTCAGAGGTTGTGGGAGCATTGAAGGTGAATCCATGGATACTCAGTGACTCTGGGGCAACTCTATTTTGCTTTGCTTTCTCTATAAGGGGATTTGGGCAATTTCTACTGGCCAATCTTTGTTTGCCTTCTGGTAGACTAAAGGAAATTTTGTGTAATATTACATTTTCACATGAAACTAAAAGAATCTTGAATCTTGAGCACCATCAGTGGGTTGTCAACATTTTGAGCCAAAACCTTCATCAGGACAAACAAATGCCTGAACACCACAGGCATGTTTGTATTTGAATTTATTGATGTCACTCATCCTTCAAGCAGCTACCTGGCAACTAAGCAAATAATCATCAATACCTTGCAGAATCAGAATCAGGATTTATTGTCATGAACAAGTCATGAAATTCGATGTTTTGATTCGGTATCATTGTGCAAACGTTCATATTATAACCATCTTATGACATTACTATAAAAAATATAATAATAACAATTATAGGGCACAAAAAGTAAGGCAGTGTCTTTGGTTCATTGATTATTCAGGAATCTGATGTCAGCAGGGAAGAAGCTGTCTTTGTGCCACTGAGTGCTCGTCTTTGGACTCTTGTATCTTTTTCCCTCATGATAGAAGAGTGAAAAGGGGGTGGTGGGGGTCTTTGAGGATAGAGGCTGCTTTTTTAAGACACTGCCTCATGTAGATGTCCTTGATGGAGTGAAATCTGGTGCCTGTGATGGCGCAGGCCAAGTTAACAACCCTTTAGAGTTCATTCTTGTCCTGAGAGTTGGTTCCTCCATACCAGGCAGTGATGCAACCAGTCAGAATATTTTCCAACTGCAGATGTTTTTGAGAGTCTTCAGTGACATACCAAATCTCTTCAGGCACCTCACAAAGTATAGCCACTAGTGATTGCATCAACGTGGAGGCTTTAGGACAGATCTTCAGAGATGTTAACACCCACAAATTTGAAGTTCTTGACCCTTTCCACTACTGAGCCCTTGATAAGGAATGAGTCGTGTGAAGTGAAGCTAGAACAAGAATTCTGTGCATGAAGCTGAAAATTTTTTTCCATGCTTTATAACATTAGTCCACTGAGTCAGCCTATCTGACCACCTGGGTCATACTTAGACCCTTGAATCTCTTTCCTCAATCAATTATGGGGTTAATACAAGAACAGTATGACATAAATTATAAATGCAAGATATGGATTGGTTCAGTATAATTTTTTTTACACTAATTATATTTTACCCCACAAAAGTTTACAGAGCAAAAGCCAAAATTTCAGAGATGTGTTTCAGATGTGGGACTGAGACAGGAACTTTTCTACATGCCACGTGAGCATGCGTGAAAGTGAGGATATTTTGGCAAGAAATCGCAGGTATTGGAACACATCAGCACCTGTCTGATAGCAACATTGTCGATAGCTCACTGGCTCTACACAAAGCCCTGAAACACCCGGACAGTAAAGATGCATTCATCAGGATGCTCTTTAATGACTACAGTTCGACATTTAACACCATCATCCCCTCAAAACTGATAAGCAAACACCAAGACCTGGGAATCAACAGGATAACAGGAGCGGTCTTCACGGGTGAACCAGAGTTATATCTATTAGGTAATATTATGGAAATAAGCAACAAATTGACCAAATATCAAATCTCATTTATAAAAATAGCACTGGCGGTAGCGAAAAAATGTATCGTGATCACTGGAAGTCCGACTCCCCTCTAGTTATAACACGATGGACTGTGGAAATGAATAGCTGTATACTATGGGAAAAAAAATCACGTGTAACTTAAAGAACAAATATGACACTTTTGTAAATGTCTGGCAGCCATACCTGGATCACATAGAGGCCCAGATACAGTAAAAACAAAAAAAGGGTATAAAGTTACTATTATATATACAAAAATGTAATTTCCTCAACTGCTCTCTATATACTTAAAATATATGTAAGCTCTGACAGTGAATGGATCTGTATGTATGGAAGGGAGGAAGGAAGTGATGGAGGGAAGGACTATTTTGTTGTGTTTGTGAGAAAAATGTGTAATATATTGTATATTTCAAATGTGACTATGTATAATTTTTGAAAAAATCAAAAATAAAATATTCAAAATAAATTTATGAAATTAATCTTCATGTAGCTCCATTTAATCACCTGTGGGTCATGCTCCTTGATACTTTTTTCAATAGCAATCAGGAAAATTTTGATAGTCTACACAACCAAGGTCTTTGGGAAGGTTCCAGATTTTAAAAAATGGTTTAGATCACATTATACCTAGGACAGTGAGAATGGTTCTTCTACATTAAGGATGTGGAAGTTATTAAGAAGGTGCTGGGAAATTTACCATGATATTGCATGGATTGTAAAATGTGTCTTATGAGGCAAGGTTATCCATATCTGAGGATGGCGTGCATGCTGTCTTCAAGAGAGTGAATCCGAGGAAAGCATCCAGCCAGGATGGAATAACTGGCTGAGTATTAAAAAACTATGCTGTCCAACGAACCAATGTATTGACAGATATCTTCAATATCTCACTCTAGCAGGGTGTGGTACCCACCTGTTTCAAACAGTTGTCAATCATACCAGTGCCTAAGAAGAGTGCACCAACCTGCCTTAATGACTATCGGCCAGTAGCATTTACATCAACAGCGATGAAGTGTTTCGAAAGGCTGTTGTTGGCACATATCAGCTCCTGTCTGAGCGGTGACATAGATACATTCAATTGCCTATCATAGCAACAGGTCTATGGTGGATGCCATCTCACTGGCTCTACACATAGCTCTCGAATACCTGGACAGTAAAGATTCATTCATCATTCATTCATTCATTCATTCATTCATTCATTCATTCATTCATTCATCAGGATGCTCTTTACTGCATTTCAGCATTTAATACCATAATTCCCTCAAAACTGATCAGCAAACTCCAAAACCTGGGAATCAACACACCACTGTGAAATTGGATCATGGATTTCCTCACCTCCAGGAACTTAATAGAGGTGAACAGCCAGCACCTCTTTTCAGGGGTGAAAACAGCAAATACCAGCTCATATCTGTACAAGGTGAGGGGAGGAAAGTCTAGGGGAGATTTCACAGAATTTTATATATATATATTAGATACACATACACATAGAGTACTGGGTTCCTAGAATGCATTCGCCAGAGGGGTTGGTGGAGGCTGGTACAATAAGGACATTTAAAACACCATCCAAACGGTATGCTCTACTACAATCATTCTCAACCTTTTTTTTTCCACTCACATACCACTTTAAGTAATCCCTATGCCATCGGTGCTCTGTGATTAGTAAATGGATTGCCTAAGGTAGTATGTGAATGGCAAGGGAAGGTTGAGAATCACTGCTCTAGACCCAATTGTTACTGAAATATTTTGCTTGAGAAAAATTGTCATTGGCCCATTTCCTTTGGAGTTATGAAACTGTGCACATAACGAGTCATTTAGGTACGATTACAACAGTGGTTTCAACCTTTTTCTTTCCACCTACATATCATCTTAACCAATCCTTTACTAATCACAGAGATATGCTGAAAAAAAATGGCATAGGGAATTCTTAAAGTGGTATGTGAGTGAAAGAAAAAGGTTGAGAACCACTGCTATACTAGGTAATATCAACTGCAAACTCATGCACATGACATGTATTACTTTCTGAATCATTCATTTACGTGGTAATATATTACATGAATGCCTTCAGGAATGTGATTATTATTTCTGGTAATGCTGTACTGAACTGAAATTTTTTAGATATCAGATATGGAATTTCTGCCCATCCATTACTCGCCTTGATTGAATAATGTGCATGGCTATTTCTGTGGTGAAGTCCAACTTGAAGCCAGATCAGATAAGGGCAGTCATTTTCTTCCCTGAAGGCAGCAGAGAACCATGTGGGTTTTTAACTAGAGCAGCTGTATTCCTATTACAGGTGTTAGATATTCATTGCTGAATAAATTAATTTAAATTCCCTGGCTTCCGTGATAGGGTCTGATTCTATATTTTGAGATCATGGCTTCTTGAGTATTAGTTGAATAACATCACCACCATATGCTTCCAGACCCATTCCAACATCAATCATCCCCATTGATTCATGGGATTCATCACATGTGCACTTATTTGCTCCATCTAGCCAAAATTGAAATAATCACAATGTTCTGCTTTTCCTTGGCTAACTAAATGCAAATAAGGTGTTACCTTGTAGTCTGCTTGATTTGTGAAGTGCAGTACTGTGTCATTTTCATCTGTCAGTTACTGATACAAAACTTTAAGCTCTTACAATTAGATGAGGTGGAATCATTTTCAGGAGTTAACAAGAAAAGGCTTGGAGATCTTGTTCTGGAAAATCAGAATTGTGCAATGAACGCCAAACAAAAGTTTGCTCCTTTTACCCTCCCAGTAGTTTGCATTTATGACCTGAAATGTCTCATGATACAAGAAACGATCAGAGAAGGTAAATGGAGGTAAAAGGCAGTGGCTGCAGGACAGGTGACAAATAATTCAAAGAGGTCTTGATTGAGTGAAGAGTTGGATATGTTTGGGGGGAAAAAACAGGGCTGAAGGCACACCAATCAATCATGGAGTAAAGGTCAGAGTTGGGTAGGTCAGGGTACTGGGTAGATTGGGTCTCCAGAGGAGGTGATACAGATTGGGGAGTAAAGAAGACAATTTTTTAGAGATTTGCTCAAGAAGGATGAGCAGGGCAAGCAGTGTCTTTTATGGCCTTTGCTACATAAAGGACACTGCTTGACCTGATGAGATTCTCCAGCGTTCTGTGTTTCTACTTCAACCCTGGTGCCTACAGAATTTTTGTGATTTACTTTGGAGTCATTTCAAGATCAGGACTCAAGGTCAGTCAGCAGGGAAAAGGGCTTTAAGGACTAAGTCAAGCTTGATGTTCAATGTCAGGTTGAACAACTTGTCATCTGTTTGAACCATAGTATTGACTTTTATGTCTAATTGAAAATGTCTGGAAGGAATGTCCAAACAGATTTTGTGCTTCACAGGTCAAAGACCTACAATTGCCAGTTTTCTGCCCAGAAGATGCAAGAGGCCATTTTACTCATAACCACCTTCACATGATTAAGTAAAAGCACAATGCTGAAGAAACTCAGCAGGTCAAACAGTCTGCTGCAGGCTCGCTGGTGGCTGGCAAGGCCAAGACAGGGCAGGCATGCCCAGCCGTAGCGGCCGCAAGGGAAATTCTGTTCTGGGTTTAGCGCTACTCTGTCGCAGTTCTTCCTCCATCTCCTTTTGTCCTCAAGGCCAGCCCTGCGTTTGTTCTTGAAGGAGGAGACAGACTGGTGAATGGTGTGTTGCCAGGCCATGCGATCAAAGGCTAGAGGAGACCACTTACAATGGTCAATGTGACAGGCACCAAGGAATTTCATCAGAAAGTCCTTGCTTCTCTTTTTCAGAGCCCTTCTGCCACAGTGGCCAGTGGAAAGTTAACCATACAGCACAATCTTGAACAGGTGATGATTCTACATCCCAGAGATGTGCAATGCCCAGCGTAGCTGCGTCTTCAACAGCATGGTCTCGATGCTGGTAACCTCTGCCTGTTCAAGGACTTCAGTGTTGGTGATTAAGTCACTCCAGTGGAAGTTGAGGATGGTGTTCAGGCAGTGTTGATGGAAGCGCTCAAGGAGTTCTCAAGGACAGTAGGTGACCCACGACTCGGAGCCGTACAGGCAGTCAATACAACGGCTCTCTATGCATTGATCTTTGCATCTTTCTTCAGATGTTTGTTGTTCCAGACTCTTTTGAACAACCTGCCAAGCACGCTGTTGGCCTTTGCCATTCTACTGTCAACCTCCTTATCGATCATGACATATGACGAGATGGTGCACCCCAGCTGGCTGAACTGGTGGACTGTCTTCAGCTCAGTCTCACCAAGGGTATTGCAGGGAGGGTGGTATTCTTCCTGAAGTGCGGGCTGATGGAGAACTTCTGTCTTCTTCAAGCTCCAAAGAGATCGGCAGCTTTCGCAAAGCAGGATGTTATACATGGCAAGGCTGTCTCTGTATGGGGAACAAGGGCAGCATCTTCGGTGAAAAGTAGCTCTCAAATGAATTGCTCCAATGTCTTGGTGTGTAGTCACCTCAGGATGAACTGGCTGCATCAGTGCGGTATCAGATGTAGACACTGTCCTCGTCATCAAAGTCTTCTGTGGTCCTTTGGAGCATCGTGCTGAAGATGATGGTGAAGACAGTCTTCTGCTGTATTTTATATAACAAAGATACATTACCAATGGTTCAGACATGAGCCCTTCATCGAGGTACATGAATGATGAAGGGCTCAAGTCTGAAATGCTGGTTATGTATCTTTATCTTTGCTATTTCTTTTTTGGCTTGGCTTCGCGGACGAAGATTTATGGAGGGGTAATGTCCACGTCAGCTGCAGGATCGTTTGTGGCTGACAAGTCCGATGCAGGACAGGCAGACACGGTTACAGCGGTTGCAAGGGAAAATTGGTTGGTTGGGGTTGGGTGTTGGGTTTTTCCTCCTTTGTCTTTTGTCAGTGAGGTGGGCTCTGCAGTCTTCTTCAAAGGAGGTTGCTGCCCGCCGATCTGTGAGGCGCCAAGATGCACGGTTTGAGGCGATATCAGCCCACTGGCGGTGGTCAATGTGGCAGGCACCAAGAGATTTCTTTAGGCAGTCCTTGTACCTCTTCTTTGGTGCACCTCTGTCTCAGTGGCCAGTGGAGAGCTCGCCATAGAACACGATCTTGGGAAGGCGATGGCCCTCCATTCTGGAGACGTGACCTGCCCAGCGCAGTTGGATCTTCAGCAGCGTAGATTCGATGTTGTCGGCCTCCGTCATCTCGAGTACTTCGATGAAGTCGCTCCAATGAATGTTGAGGATGGAGCAGAGACAACGCTGGTGGAAGCGTTCTAGGAGCCGTAGGTGATGCCGATAGAGGACCCATGATTCGAAGCCGAACAGGAGTGTAGGTATGACAACGGCTCTGTATACGCTAATCTTTGTGAGGTTTTTCAGTTAGTTGTTTTTCCAGACTCTTTTGTGTAGTCTTCCAAAGGCACTATTTGCCTTGGCGAGTCTGTTGTCTATCTCATTGTCGATCCTTGCATCCGATGAAATGGTGCAGCTGAAATAGGTAAACTGGTTGACCGTTTTGAGTTTTGTGTGCCCGATGGAGATGTGGGGGGGCTGGTAGTCATGGTGGGGAGATGGCTGATTGAGGACCTCCGTTTCCTTCAGGCTGACTTCCAGGCCAAACATTTTGGCAGTTTCCGCAAAACAGGACGTCAAGCGCTGAAGAGCTGGCTCTGAATGGGCAACTAAAGCGGCATCGTCTGCAAAGAGTAGTTCACGGACAAGTTTCTCTTATGTCTTGGTGTGAGCTTGCAGACGCCTCAGATTGAAGAGACTGCCATCCATGCAGTACCGGATGTAAACAGTGTCTTCATTGTTGATGTCTTTCATGGCTTGTTTCAGCATCATGCTGAAGAAGATTGAAAAGAGGGTTGGTGCGAGAACGCAGCACTGCTTCACACCATTGTTAATGGAGAAGGGTTCAGAGAGCTCATTGCTGTATCTGACCTGACCTTGTTGGTTTTCGTGCAGTTGGATAACCATGTTGAGGAACGTTGGGGGGCATCCGAGGCGCTCTAGTATTTGCCAAAGCCCTTTCCTGCTCACGGTGTCGAAAGCTTTGGTGAGGTCAACAAAGGTGATGTAGAGTCCTTTGTTTTGTTCTCTGCACATTTCTTGGAGCTGTCTGAGGGCAAAGATCATGTCAGTAGTTCCTCTGTTTGCATGAAAGCCACACTGTGATTCTGGGAGAACATTTTCGGCGACACTAGGTATTATTCTATTTAGGAGAATCCTAGCGAAGATTTTGCCTGCAATGGAGAGCAGCATGATTCCCCTGTAGTTTGAGCAGTCTGATTTCTTGCCTTTGTTTTTGTACAGGGTGATGATGATGGCATCACGAAGGTCCTGAGGCAGCTTTCCTTGGTCCCAGCAGAGCTCGAAAAACTCATGCAGTTTGGCATGCAGAGTTTTGCTGCCAGCCTTCCAGACCTCTGGGGAGGATTCCATCCATACCTGCTTCTTTCCCACTTTTCAGTTGTTCAATTGCCTTATATGTCTCTTCCCGAGTGAGGACCTCATCCAGCTCTAGCCTTAAGGGCTGTTGAGGGAGCTGGAGCAGGGCGGATTCTTGGACAGAGCAGTTGGCACTGAAAAGAGATTGGAAGTGTTCTGACCATCGGTTGAGGATGGAGATCTTGTCACTGAGGAGTACTTTGCCGTCTGAGCTGCGCAGCAGGCTTTGGACTTGAGGTGAGGGGCCGTACACAGCCTTTAGAGCCTCGTAAAAACCCCTGAAGTCCCCAATGTCCGTGCTGAGCTGGGTTCATTCGGCGAGGCTAGTCCACCACTCATTTTGGATCTCCCGGAGTTTGCGCTGAAGATGGCTGCATACGCGATGAAGACTCGTTTCTTCTCTGGCCAGGAAGGGTTTGCAAGGTGAGCCTGGTGGGCAGATCGCTTCTTAACCAGCAGCTCCTGGATTTCCTGGTTGTTTTCGTCGAACCAGTCCTTGTTTTTCCTGGAGGAGAAGTCCAGTACCTCTTCAGTGGATTGCAGTATGGCAGTCTTCAGCTGATCCCAGAGGGTTTCAGGGGGCAAGTCCGTGAGGCGGATTGCATCCTCGAGCTTTGCTTTGAGATTTGCCTGGAAGTTTCCTCTCACTTCGTCTGATTGCAAGTTTCCAACATTGAACCTCTTTCTGGGGGCTTTACTGTTCCTGGACTTTGGCTTGAAGTGAAGGTTGAGCTTGCAGCGAACCAGCCGGTGGTCAGTGTGGCATTCCGCGCTGGGCATGACCCTGGTGTGGAGCACATCTCGTTTGTCTCTTTCTCGCACCAGGACGTAGTCCAGGAGGTGCCAGTGTTTGTATCGGGGATGCATCCAGGTAGTCTTCAGGCTGTCCCTCTGCTGAAAAAGGGTGTTTGTAATGACAAGCCGCTGTTCTGCGCAGAGCTCCAACAGGAGGCACCCGTTGTCGTTGCACTTGCCGACACCATGCTTGCCCAGGATTCCTGGCCAGGTTTCCGAGTCTTTGCCGACGTGAGCGTTGAAGTCGCCCAGGATGACAACCTTGTCGGCTGTAGGGGTGTGTTGAATGAGGTTGCGCAGATCAGTGTAGAACTTGTCCTTTTCTGCTGGTTCTGCCTGGAGGGTTGGAGCATAGACACTGATGAGGGTGATGCGACGCTTGTTTTGAAGGGGGAGTCGCATGGACATGATCTGGTCCGAGTGGCCTGTCGGGAGGTTTTCGAGTTTGGAGGCAATGGAGTTCTTGACCATGAAGCCTACACCAGATAGGCGTCGTTCATCCATAGGCTTGCCAGACCAGTAGAGTGTGTAGCCCGCGCCGCGTTCTTGGAGGCTGCCTACATCTGCAAGGCGGACTTCACTGAGAGCGGCTATGTCGATGTCAAGTCTGAGGAGTTCATGTGCGATGAGGGCAGACCGACGTTCAGGTCGGTGGCTGTCAGCCTTGTCTAGCATGGTTCTGATGTTCCAGCATGCTAGCTTGAGTTTGTAAGCATCTTTTGAGGGGGAGGACGTGGAGGGGGAGGACGTGGACCTGTCCTCGGGCCTGCGCAAAGGAGCTTTTAGGTGGAGTGCAGTGTGCACAGTACTGGCCCCATCCTTTACACCCATGGTTCGTGTGCCGTGGCCAAGCAAGCTGGGACGTGGCAGCGAGGTCCTTGGGTCGTAGGTTTTATAACGGAGTGGCTATATAAAGCTGAGTTTCTACAACATTGTGTTTTTAATTTAAAAACGTGAAGGTTTGAAAGATTTTTCTTTGCTATGATGTCAACACTAATTTAAGAAAGTCAAGAATTCAAGTTTGGAACGAGACGGGATTTTCATTTGTTCAGGATGAGAAGGGGGACATTCCTGTGCCAGCTTTCTGAGCTGCTCTCATTTTCCTGTCATTTTTACTTCGGCTTTACTGCCTGTCTTTTAAAAAATTATGTTTGATATTTTTCCACTGGTTTTTAATGATGTTTCTGATTTTTAAACATTTTTTGCATGTTGTACTGTATTGGACTTTTTTTTAAAAAACAGGATATTTGGAACATTCAGTTTAAATGCTAATTTGCAAGCAAAATTCTGTGTTAGCATTGAGGTGAAAGGTGACAACTACAAAGGCTGCAGACAATAAACAATTCATTAGTTGCCTTAGTTACTGATTAACACATCACACCCACTCCCTTGGGAAATTCTTAGCCCTCAGCACTTGGCAAGGTTATGTAAACAAGAAGATAAAAATAGGAACAAGAAATACAAATTTAGAGCCATCCCGTCTATTACCCTCATGGGTTATGACTCACACACCTTTGTAAAGTGAAAGCCTTGAACATCACACAGTATAAATATAGCCCCTTTTCTCGAGAGAAATAAAGAGATTCTTCGTCTCACTGCACTTACCTCCATAAAAGTCCGAAGGCGGGGGAGGGAGGTGAAGGAAGGAGGGGAGAAAATGACACTGCGTATATTCAAGAGGGAAATGTTTGTGTGTATTTTGGTCAGTACGGTTCATAGTGTGAAAAATAATTTTGTTTTTAAAAAAGGTCCGAAGGCAGATAGACTGCTGCTCCAGCTTCCATCTTCCTGGGGGGGGGGGCGGTGGTGGTACACTTAAAGGCGGAGTATAGTCACTCCACCTCCTCCTCCATAAAATGAATGCCACTGAAAGTGGCTGCAAAGGGAAGGGCTGGTGATGTCACGATGATGTCATCAGCCCGCGACCCAAGCTTGATTTTTTTTATATAAGTGAAAACACAATGTTGGAGAAACTCAGCAAGCCAAAAAGTATTTAAAAAAACGCACAATGCCTCGGGCCTGAGCCCTTCGTCAGGAATCAGGAAAAATGGGTAGATGGTGGAGCAATGAGAGACTGTTACAAAAATCCTACTACGAAAAAAGGAGGAGAACCTGTTCAGGTAAGCATCCCTCGAAGAGAGTGGAGCAGCTGAATAGAGCAGTTGAATGGAATTAAACATGAAAATCTGCACCCCAGCATCTGTAGATCGACCCTGAGCCAATGTTTGATCTGCAAATTCCTTTCAAACTTATGTCCGAGCTTTCTCCCAAGCCAACATCTTCAGCAATTTTCCCAAACACTGGCGTCACTAGGGGAGGTGCGGACCACACCAGGTGACACCATCCAAGGGCCATTACAAGCACTTGCTGTTGTTTTCGTTGCTATTGGTATTTTTATAGTCACTGATTTTGTCAAACTTTCTGATATTTTACCTACAATATTGTGATCATTAATAATTATGAACCTATATCAATACCTTTTTTAAAGAATGAAGTAGTAATTAAAGAAAAAGGAGAAAAATCAAAATAGCTTCTAATAATGTTGTAACTAACAATGTAATTCAATGTAGAAAGATTTTATAAAACAATTTTGCTGTTAGTATTCATATAATCCAAAAAATTTAAGCAATTTACAACTATATTTATCAAATATTATTCTAAATTTTAATAACTATATTTCTTTCTTTGGCTTGGCTTCGCGGACGAAGATTTATGTCCACGTCAGCTGCAGGCTCGTTTGCGGCTGACAAGTCCGATGCGGGACAGGCAGACACGGTTGCAGCGGTTGCAAGGGAAAATTGGTTGGTTGGGGTTGGGTGTTGGGTTTTTCCTCCTTTGTCTTTTGTCAGTGAGGTGGGCTCTGCGGTCTTCTTCAAAGGAGGTTGCTGCCCGCCGAACTGTGAGGCACCAAGATGCACGGTTTGAGGCGATATCAGCCCACTGGCGGTGGTCAATGTGGCAGGCACCAAGAGATTTCTTCAGGCAGTCCTTGTACCTCTTCTTTGGTGCACCTCTGTCTCGGTGGCCAGTGGAGAGCTCGCCATATAACATGATCTTGGGAAGGCGATGGTCCTCCATTCTGGAGACGTGACCTACCCAGCGCAGTTGGATCTTCAGCAGCGTGGAATCGATGCTATATAATATACAACATAACTATATATTAGATAGACATTTAGTCTGTGTACATGATATTGTAAGTTAAAGGTGTAATTTTAATTTTGCTAGTTGTTTATCTCACTACTATTGCCATTACATTCAGTGATGTACGGGAATTACAATTAATGAATAATGTTAGTTCAAAAACATTACTAAGGATTCTGTATGGTCTGGTATGGGAGGAGGTCCATGGGGGATGGGGAGAGGTGACGCCATGAGTTACCTCACTGGGTGACACCAACCCTAGTGATGCCACTGGTCCCAAATGTCATCAATCTGTTCCAGTGAGCCAACCAAGCTGTCCATCACTAGGCTCCAGTAAGAGACATTCTTACCTGAGCTATGTCATGGGATCAGATTACCAGGCAAAGAGAAAGAAAAATCCAAGAGAGACTTCTGAGCAAAAAACAAATTGCTTGAGGAACTCAAAGTTCAAAGGTTCCTTTTTTCTCATGTAATAATAATACATTAAAAATATAATATACATGATATATATCAACTTTTGTCTGCCATAAAGCAAACAGAGTCGCCATGAGAATTGCCCGGTGCCCCTACAACTGGAGAAAGAGAAGAAAAAGAAAATCCCTTCAGAGACATTAGGTGTCCATGGATTCAACTCCAGCACTCCCGCAACACCTGCAGCAACACAAGGCCATTTCATGCGAGGCCTCCGCCTAGAGGCCGGCTACAAGCGCAAAGGGAAAACATAAACTTACCTTTCATGGAGCAGCCCTAAAAGGCTGTTTCTGTGCCACATCCATGTTGAGCGGCGCCTCGTAGCGCCCTCCGGAGCCAATGGAGGCAGGAGACTGGTGCCTTAGCGCCACCCGTCATAAATATGTGGCAGAACAATAGGCATCTTCTCTACCCATAAGCCCCCACACTGCTCTGTGTTGCCCAGAACACTTCCAGCTGCATGGGGGATTATGGGGTAGGGAAGACAGTCATTGCTCTGCCACATTTTGAGCTGCAAAAAGTGAACCCGAAGGCCAAAGTGGCCCAGTGAGGATGTCACAGCCCACACCAGCCGCTCCCTAACGGCTCCTGCCAGCCCCCGCTGCCTTGCCTTGAGGGGTTCGTGGAGGGAGAGGGGTGAATGGGCAGATGGGTTGTGGTCTGACGGTGTCATCAGCCATTCCTTAACCAGCTGCTTGCAGCAGTTGTACATTTAGGGCAGACGGCGGAGCGCAGCGCTCCACCAATTATCCTTCCCTGAGAAGGGTTGGATTCGGTGCCTCGAAGCCAAACATGGCGCATTCAGAAAGGTAAGTCTCTAGGAGTAAGGGAAAGAATCTCCACCTTTCGAGTCGGGCATTTTCCTTGCTTGAAAGGGCCTACAGACTCCAGTTCAAACAATTGACAACCTCAGCTCCTGATCCAAGTGAAACATGAAAGTCTGTAGATGTTGTGATTGTAGTAAAAAGACACAGAAATGCTAAAGGAACTTAGCTGGTCTCAGCCACGCTTCGGTTTCAGCCAGTCTTGAGTCTCTTTATTCTTATGCTTTCCTCTTCTGTGCTTATTCCATGAAGAAGGGATCAGGCCTGAAACGTCAGTAATATATCTTTTTCTTCTATGGAACCTCTAATCATATCCAATTAAAAACTTTTGTTGGTCTTGACTCGTACCCCCAGAGTCAGTCTCTTTATTCTAATGCCTTCATTTTTTTGCTTAATCCTTGAAGAAGGGCTCAGGCCCGAAACATCGGCATTATATCTTTACCTCCTATGGACACTGTGAGACCAGCTGAGTTCCTCCAGCAATTCTGTGTGTTTTTCCTTCTGATTCAAACCTCCATTACAATCAAGAAGCCTTCAGGGCC
The DNA here is from genome assembly GCF_036971445.1 of Narcine bancroftii. Classification (NCBI taxonomy): domain Eukaryota; kingdom Metazoa; phylum Chordata; class Chondrichthyes; order Torpediniformes; family Narcinidae; genus Narcine; species Narcine bancroftii. Next base: position 189,480,292 of record NC_091475.1, on the reverse strand, counting down.
TGAGGCCCTTCAGTAGCCCTTCTTGCACTCAGTACCCACTCGAAACCAAGTTCCAGTACCTAGTTCCCATAAACCAGCCTCTAGCAGCCCACAACTGCTGTGCCTTTCACCCCCACCCCGGTAGAACTCAGTGGGTTGAGAGCATTTGTGGAGGGAAAAATAAATTTGTTGTTTCAGATCAAGACTCTGCATCAGAAAGATTCAAGTATATATTCAAAGTGTCTTTGAAAAATATAATACAGGTCCTTATCCCTCTATCTGTGATTCTGAAAACTGAAAATCTCCAAAAAAAAAAAAAAATTTATGCATGTATAATAAATTTTCAGGTATTCTAGAGAGAGGGAGAGAGAACGTGGCTCAGGCTGGTGGGTGGGTGGGGTGGGGCGGTTGAGTGGGGAGAGAGTGGGGAGAGAGCATGGAGAGAATGCAGCCTAAAGAGCATGGAGGCCCAGCGGGGGCAAGGAGAGTTGGAGCCCAATGAGCCGCTGGGGCCAGAAGGTGAAGGAACCCGGGTGCTGAGCTCCACAGCCCGGGAGGAAGGAGGAGAAATGTGAGCCAGCGCTGAGGAGTAGGTGGTGCAAGGAGGGAAAGAAACCAAGGTGTTACCGGGGAGCGGCCAAGCCCGAGCAGCAGTAAGAGCCAGGCCCGACAGAGGAGCAGGTGATGGGTAGTTCCCCCCACCCACCCCCAAGCAGCCAAGCCAGTGCAGAGGGACCAGATGATGGGAAGCAGCCCAACTGCAGCCGAGCCAGGTTGAAAGGAGGCAGACAAGGGCAGGGCATAGCCTGGTGGGATAAGCCTCTTTTTTGTTTTTAAGCGGGATCAATGGCTGTCTTCATTACCCATAATCCCCCATCCAGCTAGAACCGCTCTGCATTTCCCAGAGTGTATCCAGCTGCACAGGGAATTATAGGTAATGAAGATGGCTGTTGCTCATTGAGCTGGCTTCAATGTGGCATCGCTCCATAAAATTGGGCTTATGTTTTGTGCGAATCTGTATCACCGCCATTTTAATTCCATAATCCAGAATAATCCGAATACCGAGAAATGTCCAGTCCCAAGTATCTCGGATAAAAGGATGAGCACCTGTATCCCAAAGACCAGGGAATCCCAGGAACATTACCACTCACAGCATTTGGGATGGCTTGAAGGGCCTCGAGTCTGAATGTCAGAGAACACAAAAGCCCAGTGTTGATAATGGAAACAGGACACCAGCTCACAATCTATCACCTTAACATTGCATCAAGTATTGCCTGCCCCATCTACAGCAAACTCTTCCATTCCTAATGTTGTCATCATTCAGCCTCAGTCTCGATAAAGGGTTTTGGTTCAAAACATCGTGCATACTTATTCTCCCACTGGTGCCGCTTGACCCCCTGAGCTCCTGCAGCAGATTGCATTTACCTTCAGATTCCAGCATCTGCCATCTCTTGTG